>NC_092707.1:175560133-176204500 GCF_047496885.1 Scyliorhinus torazame
ATGATCAAATTATGGTCAAGCTGTCAGGACCTCCCAAGGTAGAAAACAAGAACAAAATTTTTTTTTTTTTTTTTTTTAAACCAGAGCTATTCCACCTGGTAACAACACCCACCAGTGAAGAGGAGTAATGAGGAGACTCAATCAACATGAGGGCAACTCCCACCCCTCCACAGAGGAAACAACAGGGTACTCACTAAGGCACAGAACATGACCCATCCCGCCGCATACCAAAGAGACCCAGCCTCCCAGGAGGCCCCTCCCAACATCCTTGGGGAGTGACATCCAAAGCCCCTGGAACAACAGGAAAACAGCCAAAGCACCGGGCCTGGTCTAGCACAGCACTAACCGACACAAAATAAACTGTCCCACCAGGGCCTCTAACACATTCCAAAAACTTGCACCCCCCCTCGAGCCTGTGCCCTACCAACCCCATCAAGGGCAATGCACCATAAAATGGTGATTATTCCAGCCCCTGAAAAATGAGGGGCCTCCATCCAATAAGAACCACTGTCAAGACAACCAACAATTAGGCGTTCTGGGAGGGAGGGCTGATTCCCTCCACTCCAGCACAAAGAAACTATGCCCCCACCCACCCACATCACCAGGCCAGATCAGGACAAGAGCCAACACAATGTTCACCCGGATGAAGAGAAAAAAAAACAAGAGTCGTCAGCCAGCCTAGCTCGAGGCGCCAACCACTGCAGAAAGGATATCCACTGCAACTTCTTTCTTCAACAACCCAACCACCACAATAACCCAGGAGAGGAAAACAAAGAGAAACCCAAATAGAGGAAGGGAAAAGACTTGACCTCAAGAAGGAGCTAGAAGGAACCCAGCCCTCCCCAATATACAAACTCTGCCCAAGCCAAAAATAGGTTAAAAATGTGGATTCTTAATTCAAAGAACATTTAAATAAAAACAATAAGATACACAAATCTAAAAGAAAAACCCAAAACAGATTAGCTGGGGAGAGGCTATCCTCAATCTTAGTGAGGACTGAACTAACCCGACCAACCATATCATATCCACCCACTCTCGACTCCGCCCCAGCTGCACTTGCCCTCTTGTTAACCAAAGGAAGTAAAACTGCACAAATCAAACATCCCATAATTGACTCCAAATGACCTTACAAACACAGGATAACAGGATAAGGTTAATAAACAGCACAGGCTGTCACACTCGCATTTCACACTCCCCTGCAAGAAAAAAGGATAGTAAAAAGTCAACAACGAGGTCAACAGGGAGTAACGATCATGATTATCAAAGAACCGCATGCCAAATTGCAGGATAACGACATCGTCCATGTCGCACGAGGATCAATGAGCACTTTCCAGGATCTCTCAGGATTCCATCAATCAAAGCACAAGACACCATCACTTTCAACATGCCGTCTCCACGACATCCAGGTGGTCCACAGCCAAGGCTCTGGTCAGGGGGGAATGACTCTGCCTGTGTGGCTACCTCAAACCCCTCATGAAGAACAGAATGAAATAGGACCAGTGGTCTTTGGGCCCTACTGAGCCATAGCCCCAAAGACAGGATACTTTATGCTCCATCGAATCTGATGCACCCAGCCTGCAAAACAAGATTATCAAAACATGGCAGCCAAATGTCAAACTCATCTCCCATCTCTCACCAAGAGCTAGAGAGAGACCCCACCCAGCCCCCATCTCCCAAACCAGTCAGGCTAAACAACACACCATGCAGCAGGATTTTGACAACATGAAGGTCGCTCCTAACCAGAACAGTGCTCTCGAGTGAAAGAACCCTCTCTTGGGCCTCCACCACTCTTCTGAAGGTGTCCTCCTGGAGTGTCTCAAAGTGAGCTCTAATGACCTGCACTGCAGAGCTAAAATTCTTAGTCTAGGCAATGTTTTCGATCCACACAGCACTGCCAAGGCTAAAGCCCATTCAGCAACAACTGCATTGGTACAAGCTGGGCCCCACCCCAGCCCATTCCGACTGCCACAAACAAACAAGGATTTTAGCACTTTATCTTGACTCTTTCTTGCAGAAAGACCACTCAGTAAGATGTGCACCTGGATGAAAAAACAGATTAAAAGACAAGCAGAGGTGGGGTTCTGGGGGAGGTTGTGGGAACACCATCCACGTGGGTAGCAGTTTTCGGAGTGTCTGATGATCCAAGTGCTCTAGCTGGGGAAAGAAGCCGACACGGTGGCATTTGCCTCTCTGCTAGCCCGGAGGAGGACCTTGCTGATTTGGTGGGAGGATGGATGAGGGGTTCTCAATGAGGTGGAAGCTGCTCATCAACATCTTCAAAACATACCAAAACATCAATGTGGGTAGGGAGGGTGTGTCCTTTTCTTTGGGGGGAAAAGGGAGGGTTGAAGGTTATATTGAATAAAAAGCTTCATTGTGGGGAGGTAGGCGGGATTGCATAGATGTAGAGTTTGCCACATTATGTTATTATATTGTTATAGGATACATTATATCAGGTTCTTTAGCTATGGCTCTGAGTGTTTATGTTTCTGCACATATTTGGAAATACCTTAAATAAACTATCTTCAAAAAAAGAGAGAGCAGAGCCAAAGCTCGCAAAAATGGAACCGCCCGCACGCTCACATCACATAAACCCTCCCACCACCAATATTTTTTTAAAAACAAAACACAGATAAATACAGCAAGCTGTAACTGTCACTCAAACTTCAGAAATGCTAATGCAACTTTCATTTTCCACTACCTGCTCAGCCCGTTCAAAGTTGTAGTGTGGCCCACTTCATCAAAACACGTGATCTCTCCTCACCTACATCTTCAATCTACTATCTACTCCTCCTCTAAGCAACTCATCTTGTTCCAGTCTTCATTGTTGCGTCCTCTGAATTCACTAGCCTCCTTGTTGTTCCTTAACCTTTCATTCTACATGTTCATATTCATAGTCAAACCCTCATAGCCTCACTACTCCCATCTTCTTGACCACAGACAAGGATTCCTGTGGCTACTTTCTTGCATATCTCACCACCCATATTAATCCACAAAATAGAGAGAGATTAGATTTGAGGGCAGAACCTCGGGCTTTCTGAAATTGCACATTAAAAGATGCTCAAGAGAACCAGCTTGCTGAGGAAATCTAAACATCCTGAACAAAATAAATCCCTGGAGATGGATTTTACTGTACGTCACAGGAACACTTTGACTGAAAGCAGTATGCACATGTTTGGCAGGATTGAATCACCTAATTGGTTAACAAATATGGGAGCACTGAATTGTTTCATGTTTTTTAAAATTCATTTAGGGGATGTGGGCATCACTTATTGCCCATCCCTAGTTGCCCTTCAGAAGGTGGTGGTAAATTGACTTCTTGAACTGCTGCAGTCCTTCATGTATAGGTACACCCACTGTGCTGTTAGGGAGGGAGTTCCAGGATTTTGTCTCCGCGACAGCGAAGGAACGGCGATATATTCCCAAGTCAGGGTGGTGAGCAACTTGGGAGAGGAACCTCCAGGTGGTGGAGTTCCCAGGTATCTGCTGCTCTTGCCATTCTAGATGGTAGTGGACGTAGGTTTGGAAGGTGCCATCAAAGGAACCTTGGTGAATTACTGCAGTGGATCTTGCAGATGGTACACACAGCTGCCACTGTTCGTCGGTGGTGGAGGGTTTGAATGTTTGTGGAAGGAGGAGCAATCAAGTGGGCTGCTGTGTCTTGGATGGCGTCGAGCTTCTTGAGTGTTGTTGGAACTGCACTCATCCAGGCAAGTGCAGAGTATTACAATCCTGACTTGTGCCTTGTAGATGTTTTGACAGGCTTTGTGGGGTCAGAAGGTGAGTTACTCACCGTAGGATTCCGAGCCTTTGAGCTGCCGTGGTATCCACAGAGTTAATGTGGCTAGTCCAGTTCCATTTCTGATCAATGGTCACCCCCTGGATGTTGATCATGGGTGATTCAGCAATGGTAATGCCATTGAATATGGTTAGATCCTCTCTTGTCGGAGATGGTCATTGCCTGGCACTTGTCAGCTCAAGCCTGGATATTGTCTAGGTCTTGCTGTATTTAGACATGGACTGCTTCATTATCTGAGTCATCGCGAATGGTGCTGAACATTATGCAGTCATCTGCAAATATCCCCACTTCTGACCTTATGATGGAAGGCAGGCTATTGATGAAGCAGTTAAATTTGGTTGGGCCTAGGACCCCGAGGAACTCCTGCAGTGATGTTCTGGAGCTGAGAAGATTGACCTCCAACCATCACTCCCATCTTCCTTTGTGCCAGGTATGACTCCAACCAGCGGAGAGTTTCCCCCCTGATTCCCATTGACTCCAGTTTAGCTAGGGCTCCTTCATGCCATACTCGGTCAAATGCTGCCTTGATGTCAAGGGCAGCCACTCTCACCTAACCTCTGGCATTCAGGGTTTTTGTCCATGTTTGAACCAAGGCTGTAATGAGGTCAGGAGCTGAGCGACCCTGACGAAACCCAAACTGAGCAACCGTGAGCAGGTTATTGCTAAACAAGTACTGCTTGCTAGCATTGTTGATGAATCAAAAGAACAAAGAACAAAGAAATGTACAGCCCTTCCATCACTTTGCTGATGATGGAGAGTAGACTGATTGTTCGGTAATTGGCTGGGTTGGATTTGTCCTGTTTCCTGTGTACAGGACACACCTAGGCAACTTTCCACATTGCTGGGTAGGTGCCAGTGTTGTAGATGTACTGGAACAGCTTGGCTAGGGTGCGGCAAGTTCTGGAGCACAAATCTTCAGTACTATTGCCGGAATATGATCAGGACCCATAGCCTTTGCAGTATCCAGTGCCTTCAGCAGTTTCTTCAAGTGGAGAGAATCGTATTGGCTGAAGGCCAGCATCTGTAATGCTGGGGACATGGGGAGGAGACGATCATCCACTCGGCATTCTGGCTGAAGATTGTTTAGAATGCCTCAGCCTTGTCTTTTGCACATATGTGCTGGGCTCCTCCATCATTGAGGATGGGGATATTTGTGGAGGCTCCTCCTCCAGTGAGTTGTTTAACAGTCCACCACCATTCATGGCTGGATGTGGTAGGACTGCTGAGCTTTCATCTGATGCATTGGTTGTGGAATCGCTTGTGTAATGACTTAGGCCAGGCCTCTGAGATTGGCCAATTAGAATACGAGTTCCCCGATTCATGGCCCAATCAGGGAACCCCTTTCTGTGTATATAACAGGGAGTGCCAGATCCTCTGCACTCCCGGTGTAGACAGCAGACTGAATGGTCATGGTTGTACAGCTGTTGGGTTTGTAAATAAAAGGAAATTGTGGTGACGGGACTTCTGCCTCCATGGTCTTATTCCAGTAGTGGCTAGGAAAACGGAACAACCCTAAGAAACCTGCTCGTCAGCAGCTGCCGCATATTGAGCGTAAGCCACTGACAGGCAAAATGCCTTTCTTTGGAAAGTTGGACTCTTTTGACCCTGCAGTGGAAGACTGGGTCCAATATGTAGAGTGGATGAAGTACTTCTTTAGAGCAAACGATATAATTCTGGATGAAAAGCAACGGGTCATTCTGCTGGCCGTGTGTGGGCCGGCAGCTTTTGCCATTATGCGCAGTCTCACTTCTCCGGAGACACCGGACACAAAAACTTTCCAGAAATTGACGGACTTAGTAAAAGAGCACTATGACCCTAAGCCACCTCTGATCTTGCGAAAGTACCGGTTTTCCTCAGCATTCCGAGTCAGTTACAAACTTTTTAACATGATTAAGGCGATTAGCAGAGGCTTGCGAATTTGGCCTGACGCTAAATGAGATGCTCAGAGACCATTCAGTATGTGCAATAAATAATTTAGCAATACAGAAACGTCTGTTAGCAGAGGCCAAGCTGGATTGCAGACAAGCATTGCAGCTGGCTTTGTCCTTAGAAAAAGAGGCAAGCGGAGCGCATGAGTTACAGGGTACTCCAATGGAGGTAGACGCCCATACTAGTGAAACTGAGTTGAGGGACTACCGCTGGGGGACAGGCAACTGCATAGCCACCCTCAGGACTGACTTGGATACTAAGTTAACCAGACACGCTCACAGAAGCCCTCCCAAGCAAGGGAAAATTAGGTCCAGACAGATGACAGCTCCTGCAGCCTTTCGTCCGGCAAAATATTGTAGTTGTTGCCAGAGATCGGAGCCAGAAAGGGGAAATAGAAGCCCAAAACCATCATCTTGGAGAAGGTCACGTAGGCTAGGGTACAGGAGAATGCTTACCCTAGAAGCCCCACCTACCTCCGACGGGGAACAACTAAATTGTGTAACGATGGTGAAATCAAAACCCATTAAATTATCCATGAGGTTGAATGGACGTCCCACACTGATGGAAGTCGACACTGGAGCAGCCGTATCAGTGATAGGGGAAACAGTATTCAATAAAATCCGCACTGGACTCCAGCCCTTATTCCTAACCAGGACCTCGGCAAAACTGAGGACATACACAGGGGAACCACTTGAGTGTGTTGGGCACAACACATGTAACTGTGGCTAATGGAGAGCAACTGGTTAGGCTGCCTTTAATGGTAGTGAAAGGTGCGGGACCAAGCTTATTGGGACGAAACTGGCTAAAAGAGATCCAGCTGGATTGGGTAAACATTTTCCAGCTGTAAAATGGTCGCCTGAGCGAACTGCTGTGCAAATACCCAGAGGTTTTCCGAGAAGGGCTCGGAACAATAAAGGGAGCAAAAGTGCCATTGCATGTAGATCCAGAGGCAGTCCCAAAATTCTACAAGGCCCGACCAGTACCCTTCACATTGAGGCAGAAAGTCGATATGGAAATCAAACGATTGGAGCGTGAGGGAATAATAAAACCGGTCCAGTTTGCAGAATGGGCGGCACCCATGGTGCCTATCATTAAGCCAGACAGCTCGGTCCGCCTTTGTGCAGATTTCAAACAAACAATTAATTGCTACTCACAACTGGACAAATACCCAATACCCGGATTGAGGATTTGTATGCAAAGCTGGCTGGAGGACTCCTACTCTCAAAGCTGGATATGAGCCACGCACATCTACAGGTGAAGCTGGACGAAGGGTCTCAAAAATTCTCAACAGTAAACACCCTGAAGGGCCTTCGGGGTATTGTCAGTTTGTGCGATATTCCAGAGGACAATGGAGAATATATTGCAAGGGCTACCTCAAGTCGCCATTTACCTGGACGACGTCCTCATTACAGGAAAAACAACGGCAGAACACCTGCAAAACCTGGAGGAAGTCCTTAGAATATTTTCAGCAGCAGGCGTGCGCCTAAAGAGGGAGAAATGTGTTTTTCTAGAACCTCAAGTAACCTATCTGGGGTACAAGGTTGACAAATCAGGGCTACACCCTTTGGAGGATCGGGTGAGGGCGATTAAAGATGCCCCGGCCCCCACCACAATCCAGGAGTTAAGGTCTTTTTTAGGTCTGGTGACATATTATGGGAAGTTCATACAGAACAGAGCTTCCATCTTGGACCCCCTACACCAATTACTAAAAAAGGGGCAAGCCTGGGAGTGGTCCGCCCGCCAAGGCAGGGCTTTCAAGAAGATAAAAGAACAACATTACTCAGAACGTTTTGGCACAGTACGATCCCAGAAAAGAGTTGGTGCTCATGTGCGACGCGTCTCCATATGGCGTTGGTGCAGCTTTGGCACAGAGGGTAAAACGGACAGGAACAACCTATAGCGCTGGCAGCAGCAGAACGAACGTACGCCCAAATCGAAAAGGAAGGACTGGCTGTGATCTTTGCGGTGAAGAAATTTCACCAGTACTTGTACGGGCGGAAATACACTATAATTACAGACCACAAGCCATTGCTGGGGTTGTTGAAAGAAGACAAAGCAATACCACCAATAGCTTCAGTCCGGATCCAACGCTGGGCCCTACTACTGACAGCGTACCAGTATCAACTGGAGCATCGGCCAGTAACCCAGGTGGCAAACGCCGATGCCCTAAGCAGGCTGCCATTACCGGATGCCCTGCCATTAGTACACAAAATAGAGGAAACGGTAATGACGTTACATTTCCTGGACACCCTTCCAGTGGCCGCACAAAACATTCGTCTATGGACCCGGTTTTATCAAAAATAAAACACATGGAGTTAGATGGAAAGACCAGTTCAGGCGGAATTCCACCCTTACTGGAGCAGAAGGGAGCAGATCACCGTGCAAGATGGGATCCTGCTATGGTGGGCTCGAGTAATAGTTCCATGTCAAGGCATAGCGGCCTTGGACCCCCTAGTCGGTGCCAAGAATGCCAACAAGGTCAGAAGGTGCCACCGGCAGCCCCACTGCACCCATGGGAATGGCCAGGTAAACCATGGTCGTGACTTCATGTCGGTTTTGCAGTCCAGTTATGGTTTCAATGTTTTTTTATAATAGGAGACGCCCATTCCAAATGGCTGGACGTCTACAAAATGAACTCTACAAATTCAACAACTACCATTGAAAAACTCTGCACCTCATTCGTCACTCATGGTACCCCGGCTGAGTCTACTATTCCCGAATTTAGGTGGCAGAATAGAGCGACAGCAAGAGGCCCAATGCAGGGACCACGACAACACTTGCCGAGAAAGGCAGTTCAACACGGGTGAAAATGTATGGGTCAGAAATTATGCGAATAGCCCCACATGGGTAGCAGGAACAGTCAAGGCCAGGACAGGACCTATGTCGTATGAGATACGTGTGGGAAAACATGTAATAAAGAAACACCTGGACCAGGTGCGGGCCTCAGATTAGTTTCCTCCTCCGGAGCGGACTCAAACCAGCATACCAAGGACCATGGAGCGTCCTCTCCGACAAACTATTCACGCCCCTCCGACACCACTGGTGAGGACATCGGACTCGGACATGGACACAATGGATGATGCCGCAGCTGTATCCCTGCCGCCGGAGGAAAGGAGCGAACTGCCCCTCAGGCGCTCACATCGGAAAAGACGGGCGCCTAGCCATTATACCCCCGCTACATCGGAGGCCGAAGTGGAGGATCAACTAGGGTTGATCCCCTGGCTTGGTGGTTATGGTAGAGTGGGGGATATGCCGGGCCAAGAGGTGCAGAATGTGGTTGAATACAATTTTGCTGCTGCTGATGGCCCACAGTGCCTCATGGATGCCCAGTCCGGAGTTGCTCGATCTATTCGAAGTCCATCCCATTTAGCATAGTGGTAGTGCAACACATGATGGAGGGTATCCTCAATGCGAAGACGAGACTTTGTCTTGTCATGTGAGAGTACCTTTAAGAAATGGGTGTTTATAAATGGGTGTGTATATAAATATCTGTAGTGAGAGTACCTTTAAGAAATGGGTGTTTACTACTGCAGTAATGTCAGAGAGTGGGTGGCGATGGGCTGTCTGTCAGCTTTTTACTTTCGTTTTAGGCTGTTTGCTGCAGGGTGTTTTATAGTTTTGTTTTCAGTGTTGGAGCTGAAGCCAGACAGAGCAGGTGTACTGTTGATCTCTCTGCCATGAAAAGACTACTTCTTGATCATTTGGTGAATTCAGAATTATAAATGTTTTCAGTAGTGACTTTAACTTGATGTGCTTCTGTTAAAGGTTATGTTTTTTGCAAATCTTCTGGATGTAAAAAGGACAGCGTAAGCATTACTTAGTGTTGTATTCTTTGGGGGTTGTATTTGAATTAATGGTTGCTGGGGCAGCACAGTGACGCAGTGGGTTAGCCCTGCAGCCTCACGGCACCGAGGTCCCAGCTTCGATCCCGGCTCTGGGTCACTGTCCGTGTGGTTTGCACATTCTCCCAGTGTTTGCGTGGGTTTCGCCCCACAACCCAAAGATGCACAGGCTAGGTATATTGGCCACGCAAAATTGCCCCTTAATTGGAAAAAATGAATTGGGTACACTAAATTTTTTACATTTTTTTTAAAATAATGGTTGCTAAGATGTTCACTGTATGTTTTAAAAAGGTTAACTTGAGTTCATAGAATAAACATTGTTTTGCTTTAAAAAATACTTTTCCATTTCTGCTGTACAGTGGGCCGTGTGCTCCCCATACCACAATCTATTAAAAGTTGTGGGTCAGGTGAACTTCATGATACACTTTGGGGTTCTCTAAACCCTGGTCCATAACAGTCTCCACAAGGACTGTGCGGTGGTCACTTCTACCGATTCTGTCACAGAAAGTAGCATCTGCAGCAGGCAGATTGGCGAGGATGAGGTCAAGTATGTTTTCCCCTCTTGCTGGTTCCTTCACCACCTGCTACAGCCTCAGCCAAGCAGCTATGACCTTTAGGATCTGACCAGCTCGGTCTGTGGTGGTACTACCATACCACTCTTGATGATGGACATTGAAGTCCCCCACTCAGAGAATATTCTGCGCTCTTGCCATCCAAGTGATGTTCGACATGGAGGAGGACTGATTCATCAGCTGATGATGGCCGGTACGTGGTAATCAGCAGGAAGTTTCCTTGCCCATGTTTAACCTGAAGCCATGAGACCTCATGAGGTCCAGAGTCGATGTTGAAGACTCACAGGGCATCTCCTTCCCGACTGTATACCACTGTGCTGCCGCCTCTGCTTGGTCTGTCCTGCCGGTGAGACAGGACATACCCAGGAACGGTGATACTCCTGTCTGGGATATTTTCTGTGAGGTATGATTCTGTGAGTATGACTATGTCAGGCTGTTGCTCAACTAGTCTGTGAGACAGCTCTTCCAAATTTGGCACAAGCCCTCAGATGTTAGTAAGGAGGACTTTGCAGGATCGACAGAGCTGGATTTGCTGTTGTCGTTCCCGGTGCCTGGTTCGATGCTGGGTGTTCTGTCTGGTTTCATTTCCTGTTTACGATTTTGTAGCGGTTGAATACAACAGAGTGGCTTGCTCGGCCATTTCAGAGAGCTTTTAAGAGTCAACCACATTGCTGTGGGTTTGGAGTCACATGTAGGCCAGACCAGGTAAGGATGGAAAATGACAATCGACAATTCTATTGAGATTAAATTCCACCACCAGCTGCGGTGGGATTCGAACCCGGGTCCCCAGGTCATTATCCTGGGTCTCTGAATTACTAGTTGAGCGACAATACTACTACGTCACTGCCTCCCTTGTAATCAGTAGGATTCAGGAAAATTGAAATGTTTGTGGCAAAAATAGAAAAAAGAACATGGCAATGTTTAATAATTCAGCAGTATTTAAAATGCAACTGAAAATGGAATTCGTCTGTCAATATTTAATTAAAAGTCCATAAAATCTCTTACTAATAATTGGTACTGTCCAGTTACTTTTATTG
The DNA here is from genome assembly GCF_047496885.1 of Scyliorhinus torazame. Lineage (NCBI taxonomy): Eukaryota > Metazoa > Chordata > Chondrichthyes > Carcharhiniformes > Scyliorhinidae > Scyliorhinus > Scyliorhinus torazame. The sequence continues at coordinate 175,571,313 of NC_092707.1, forward strand.
ACATGTTAAACATGTTAATTTGCTCGGTTTTAAACTATTTAACATCTTAATTGATAACTACACCCCATGAAAGGAAGAGATTTGAATTTGCGATTCAAAGTAAAAGGCAGAATCTGAAATTTGAAAGATCAATGTTGTTCTTATGTAAGCGACCAACCATTTTACAGTAAGGATATAACTCTTCAATCGGGTACGTCAGATAAAAATAAAGTTATGTGCTATATATTTACGTGCATAGTGCATTAAATTGATGCATGCACAAATACCTTGATAATACAAATATAAATGAAGAATGTGGATCCCACATTAATATATGCTTAGTTTTATATAGTACATCATTCATTTGCAGTGAGTTTGGTGCCACTCCACTTAATTTACAGCTTGAAGGAAAGGTGATGCATTTACACAACTGTCCCTTTTTGTTTCAATGCAAGTTGAGCATTTATAAAAATCCATGAATTGACAGAATTCCAATAATTTAAATAGGGCATTGTTTCACACCCCCCCCCCCCCCACCGAAACTATTGATAATAAGGGGGAATTTGTGACATTTATAACCTAAAATGTGTTACTGTAAACTCACTTCAAGAAACAGCTCGAGCTATTTGAAAATGCTGCCTCATCGCACTTTTATGCCAAGGTACCCATGTAGAACTGGGAATTGAGACAGGCAGGCAGGATTCAGAATGTGATTGAACCAAACTGAAATCCTCAACAGAAATCATGAACTTTTCAGCTCTATCCAGCTCGGTCTTTAACATTCAGCCCAACAAGGCTACATTTACACCAACAAATTGAGGGGCACCCTTAGCATCATGCCATCAGCATTAATCTGCATCTTACTGCGTGTTCTGCACAAAACATGTAAATGCACTTAAGGAAGAAAAATAGCCCAGAAAAGAGGGGTGCATATAGAGAATAGAAATGTGGTTGACTCTGAGAGATTTTTGAAATCAGAGAGGGGCAGCAAGGTAAAACAGTTTTAAAGAGAATGCTGGAAGGCCAGGGTGTTCTGGCAAAAACTGGTTATCAACAGGTAAAGTACAAGTGAGGATGGTTTTCTTGTTAATACTATGCAAGAAGGAGTAAACATCCGGAGAAAAGTTCATAATAAAACAATGTTATAAAAATCACTGTTATAAACAACCACAAACAACTTGGGGCAGCACGGTAGCATGGTGGTTAGCACAATTGCTTCACAGCTCCAGGGTCCCAGGTTCGATTCCGGCTTGGGTCACTGTCTGTGCGGAGTTTGCACGTTCTCCCCGTGTGTGCGTGGGTTTCCTCCGGGTTCTCCGGTTTCCTCCCACAGTCCAAAAATGTGCGGGTTAGGTGGATTGGCCATGCTAAATTGCCCATAGTGTCCAAAATTGCCCGTAGGGTGGGGTTACTGGGTTATGGGGATTAGGTGGGGTTACTGGGTTATGGGGATAGAGTGGAAGTTTGGACCTTCGGTAGGGTGCTCTTTCCAAGAGCCGGTGCAGACTCGATGGGCCGAATGGCCTCCTTCTGCACTGTAAATTCTATGTCTATGTCTAATTTAGTTCAAGTTGTTCAAATTGACTACACATTAACATGGATAAACAATATACCAATCTGAACTCATTTAAACTTAACGTTATTGAAAACAGCAAATCAAACATACAAATCACAGCTAGTCCCCTGTTGGACTATCATTTTTATGTTTAGAAGATTTATTAGACAATTTAGAAGATCTATTTCTTTGATAGAAGTAGCCCAGGCTGCCAGCCGTGTCATTAATAATGCCTCAATGATGTTTTAACATTGAAATACTTTCTTATTTTTTAATAATTTTTATTAAAGGTTTTCATAAAATATCAATAGCAAAATGAGAAAGAAAAAAGAACCCAACAGGGTTAAGTACAAAACACAATCTAAAAAAGCAACCCCCCAAACCCCTCCCCCTGTACCTAAATAATAAATGAACATTAACACCCCGACTTAAGACAACAGGTGGATACACCCCCTCAGACCCTCCAGTGTAAATAACATAAACAAAAATAAAGTAAACCACCCCCCCCTCCACCCCCCCCCCAAACTGCTGCTGCCATTTACCAATGTCTATCGTTCTGCCAGAAGGTCTAAGAGCGGTTGCCACCGCCTAAAGAACCCTTGTACCGACCCTCTCAAGGCGAATTTCACCCTCTCCAATTTAATGAACCCTGCCATATCGCTGATCCAGAATTCCACTCTTGGGGGCCTTGTATCTTTTCACTGAAGGAGAATCCTTCACCGGGCTACCAGGGACGCAAAGGCCAGAATTCCGGCCTCTTTCGCCTCCTGCACTCCCGGCTCCTCTGCCACCCCAAATATTGCGAGCCCCCAGCCCGGTTTGACCCTGGATCCTACCACCCTCGACACCGTCCTCGCTACGCCCTTCCATAATTCCTCCAGCGCTGGGCATGCCCAGAACATATGGGTGTGATTTGCTGGGCTCCCTGAGCACCTAACACACCTGTCCTCACCCCCAAAGATCCTGCTCATCCTTGTCCCGGTCATGTGTGCCCTGTGCAGCACCTTAAACTGTATGAGGCTGAGCCTTGTGCATGAAGAGGAAGAGTTCACCCTCCCTCGGGCATCTGCCCACGTCCCCTCTTCGATCTCCTCTCCCAACTCCTCCTCCCACTTACCTTTCAACTCCACCACTGAGGCCTCCTCCTCCTCCTGCATCACCTGGTAAGTTCCCGAGTTCTTCCCCATTCCAACCCACAACCCCGAGAGCACCCTGTCCTGTACTGTGTGTGGCAGTAGCCGTGGGAATTCCACCACCTGCCGTCTGGCAAACGTCCTTACCTGTAAGTACCTGAAGGTGTTCCCCGGGGGGAGCTCGTACTTCTCCTCCAGCTCACCCATGCTCGCGAACTTCCCGTCCACAAACAGGTCCCCCAACTTTCGTATCCCTGCCCTGTGCCACTCCGAAAACCCTCCACCTGTTCGTCCTGGGGCGTACCGGTGGTTCCCCCGTAATGGGGTACACGCCGAGGCCCTAACTTCCCCCCTATGCCGCCTCCACTGCCCACAGATTTTGAGGGCCGCCACCACCACCGGGCACGTGGTATACCTCCTTGGAGGGAGCGGCAGCGGCGCCGTTGCCAGCGCCCCCAGACTCCTACCCACACAGGACGCCGTCTCCAGCCTCTTCCATGCAGCCCCCTCCACCTCCATCACCCACATGCGCACCACTGTCGCATTGGCGGCCCAGTAGTACCCACAGAGGTTGGGCAGCGCCAGCCCCCCCCCATCTCTACTCCACTCCAGGAACACCCTTCTCACCCTCGGAGTCCCTCGCGCCCACACAAACCCCATTATACTCCTGTTTCCCCGCCTGAAAAAAGCCTTCGGGATAAACACGGGGAGGCACTGGAACAGGAACAAAAACCTTGGGAGCACCGTCATTTTGATTGACTGCACCCTACCCGCCAGGGACAGCGGCAACGCGTCCCACCTCTTGATCTCCTCCTCCATTTGCTCCACCAGCCTTGTGAAGTTAAGCCTATGCAGGGGCCCCCAGCTCCTGGCCACCTGGACCCCCAAATATCTGAAGCTCCTCTCCGCCCTTTTTAGTGGGAGCTCGCCAATCCCCCTCTCCTGGTCCCCTAGCTGAACTACGAACAGCTCGCTCTTCCCCATATTGAGCTTGTACCCCGAAAAGTCCCCGAATTCCCTAAGGATCCTCATTACCTCTGGCATTCCTCCCACCGGGTCCGCCACATACAGCAGCAGGCCGTCCGCATAAAGCGACACCCTATGCTCCTCCCCACCCCGCAACAACCCCCTCCAGTTCCTCGACTCTCTGTGCCATAGCCAGGGGTTCAATCGCCAGTGCGAAGAGCAAGGGGGACAGGGGACACCCTTGTCTTGTCCCTCGGTGCAACCGAAGGTACTCGGACCTCCTCCTATTTGTGGCCACACTCGCCATTGGGACCTCATACAACAGCCTAACACACCAGGCAAACCCCTCCCCAAACCCGAACCTCTTCAGCACCTCCCACAGGTCCAGGAAACGGCCCATCCCTCCCTCCTCCCATGGGGGCTCGGATCGGTACAATTCCTCGTAGAAGTCCCTGAAGACCCCATTGATGCCAACCCCACTCCGCACCACGCTCCCTCCACTGTCCTTAACTCCCCCGATCTCCCTAGCTGCGTCCCGCTTCCGAAGCTGATGCACCAGCATCCGGCTTGCCTTTTCCCCATACTCTTAGACCGCCCCCTGGGCCTTCCTCCACTGCACCTCCACCTTCCTGGTGGTCACCAGGTCGAATTCGGCCTGGAGGCTGCGCCTCTTCCTCAACAATCCTTCCACAGGTTCTTCCGCATACCTCCTGTCTACCCTCACCATCTCCCCCACCAGCCTCTCCCTCTCCCCCCGCTCCTTGTGGGCTCTGATGGAGATCAGCTCTCCCCTCACCATCGCCTTCAGTGCCTCCCATACCATCCCCACTCGGACCTCCCCGTTGTCGTTGGTCTCCAAGTACCTCTCTATACTTCCTTGGATCCGCTCGCTCACCTCCTCGTCCGCCAACAGCCCCACCTCCAAGCGCCACAGCGGGCGCTGGTCCCTTTCCTCCCCATCTCCAAGTCCACCCAATGCGGGGCGTGGTCCGAAATGGCTATTGCCGAATACTCGGTATCCTCTACTCTCGCTATCAGCGCCCTACTCAAAATGAAAAAGTCGATTCGGGAATAAGCCTTATGGACATGTGAGAAGAATGAAAATTCCCTAGCCCCCGGCCTTGCAAATCTCCAAGGGTCCACCCCTCCCATTTGGTCCATAAATCCCCTCAACACTCTCGCCGCCTCCGGCTTCCTACCCGTCCTAGACCTGGAGCGATCCAGTGCAGGACCCAACACCGTGTTAAAGTCTCCCCCCATTATCAGGCCCCCCACTTCCAAGTCTGGGATCCGACCCAACATACGCCGCATAAAACCCGCATCGTCCCAGTTCGGAGCATACACATTGACCAGTACCACCCTCTCTCCCTGCAACTTACCACTTACCATTATGTACCTACCGCCATTATCTGCCACAATGCTCAACGCCTCGAATAACACCTTCTTTCCCACCAAGATCGCCACCCCTCGATTTTTGGCATCTAGCCCAGAGTGAAACACCTGACCTACCCACCCTTTCCTCAGTGTTACCTGGTCTGCCAACTTCAGGTGTGTCTCCTGGAGCATAACCACATCCGCCTTGAGCCCCTTCAGGTGCGCGAAAACGCGGGCCCGCTTAACTGGCCCATTCAGTCCCCTTACATTCCAGGTTATCAGCCAGGTCAGGGGGCTACCCGCCCCCCTCCCCCACCGACTAGCCACGATCCCTCCTCGGCCAGCCACGCGCCCGCACCCCACACGCGGCCCGTTCCCCACAGCGGCATACCCCCGTCTCACCCACCCCACTCGCTCCAGCTCCTCCTTGATCTTGGCAGCAGCAACTCGATTCTCTCCCCCCCCCCCCGGCTAGGACCCATCCTAGCTGGTTTACTCCCCCCATTGCACATCCGCAAGTCAGCTGACTCCTGCTGACCCCGGCCACTCCCACCTCCCCTTCGACTCCTCCCATTGTGTGGCACACCCTCCTCTTCCGCTCCCCATTCACAGGCTCTCCCCCTCCGTTCTAAGCGCGGGAAACAATCCTCGCTCCCCCCCCCCCCCCCCAGTCTTCGGCGCGGGAAAAAATCCCGCTCTCTCCACCTACCAGACCCCACCACCAACCAAAACAGTGCCCAACCCGCCCCATCCACCCTCCCCAACCCGAAAGAGAAAAACACAGTGAAAAAGAAACCCAAAACAATGCAAAGGCCCCCCCACCGAACAAAAAATAGGCATAACATATCCACCGCAGTCCCCAATCGCCCATCCCGACCCTCAGTCTGTGTCCAGCTTCTCGGCCTGAACAAAGACCCACGCCTCCTCCGGAGACTCAAAATAATGGTGCCGGTCCTTGTAGGTAACCCACAGTCGCGCCGGCTGCAACATGCCAAACTTCACCCCCTTCCTGTGCAGCAACATTCCAGGTTATCAGCCAGGTCAATTGTACGCTTCGCTCGATTGTACCCGGCCCTCCTCTTCGCCACCTCCGCACTCCAGTCCTGATATATCCGAACCTCCGCGTTCTCCCACCTGCTGCTCCTCTCCTTCTTGGCCCACCTGAGCACACACTCCCGATCGACAAACCGATGGAACCGCACCAGCACTGCCCGCGGAGGCTCGTTAGCCTTGGGCCTCCTCGCCAACACTCTATGGGCCCCTTCCAGCTCCAGGGGCCCCTGGCAGGACCTCACTCCCATAAGCGAGTTTAACATGGTGACCACATAGGCTCCCACGTCCGGCCCGTTCAGCCCCTCCGGGCGGCCCAGAATCCGCAGATTCTTCCGCCTCGACCGATTCTCCATCTCCTCGAACCGCTCCTCCATTTCTTGTGGAGAGCCTCGTGCGCTTCCACCTTTACCGCCAGAACTAATATCTCGTCCTCATTGTCAGAGATCTTTTGTTGAGCCTCTCGGATCGCCACCCCCTGGGCCGTCTGTGTCTACAGCAGCTTATCTATAGAAGCCTTCATCGGCTCTAGCAGGTCCGTTTTAATCTCTCTGAGGCAGCGCTGGATACCCTCCTGTTGCTCCTCCGCCCACTGCCTCCACGCTGCCTGGTCTCCGCCCGCCGCCATTTTGTCCTTCTTCCCTCCCTTCTTCTGGTCCACCACCACCTTTTTTGTCACCCCGCTCCTAGTTCAAGCCATGTACTGACGGAGAGCTGTTATTAACTCCTTCCCACACCAGGAAACGTCGAAAAAGTGCCCTTGGGGGCCCTGAAAAGAGCCCAAACGTCCGTTTTTGCGGGAGCCGCCGAATGTGCGACTTAGCTCCGCATAGCCGCAACCGGAAGTCTCGAGAGGGAAACCTTTTGGCAGTGTTCGCTTCACCAATCTGCCCCAAAATGTCTGTGGAAACTCCTGAAAAAGGTCTAAGAGTCCGTTCCAGACGGGAGCTGCCGAATGCATGACCTCCTCCTCCATGGCCGCCACCGGAATCCTCGTCCCCGCTTCTTCTGTGGCCTTGGTGAGATCTTTTCACAGTTGTTCCCTCTGCTGCTAGAATTCAACTTTGATAAAGGCCCTCATGTCAGCTTGCAGCTTTAAGCTTGCCCTCCCCCCCCCCTGCATGCTGGAAGAGGCTTTTGTCTATTCATGCAGCTCAAGCCAAATATTTTACTGTTTCTGTCGGGTCTGGTAACCAAAAGACATACCATTCCTGGGGGACACTGTCAGGGGAAATGTTGCAGTCTTCTTCCCACACCGGGAAATGTCAAACAAATGCCGTGGGGGCCCTGTAAAAGAGCCCAAAGGTCCGTTCCAAGCGGGAGCTACCGAATATGCGACCTAGCTCTGCATAGCCGCACCCGGAAGTCAACATTGAAATACTTAATATGCAATTGAGTAATGATATGCTTTGTTAAAGTTTTAATTAAATATCCCACCAGCATTGAAATTCCGAATGGCTAATATACATTTACTTTGCACCGTCATATGAACAATGGGGGAATGAGAGCCCATTGTTTATTTGCACAGTCTAATGCCACTACAAATATGATCTGAATATATCACAAGCAGGAGACAACACCGTGGTTACATTCAAGTTAGAACTAAATAAAGCTAAATAAATTTTGTACTACTGTATTAATCAGCAACAAATTAATATTTAGACGATAATACCTATTTAACATTTTTTTTTAATTTAAAGAACCCAATTCATTTTTTGTTCCCAATTAAGGGGCAATTTTAGCGCGGCCAATCCGCCTACCCTGCACATCTTTGGGTTGTGGGGTGAGACCCACACAGACACTGGGAGAATGTGCAAACTCCACATAGTGACTTGGGACCGGAGTCAAACCTGGGTCCTCGGCACCGCGAGGCAGCAGTGCTATGGACTGCATCACCGTGCCGCTCCCATATTCTTTTTGCGTGGATCATTTTTCATTAACCATGTAATACCAGTGAGTATAACTGCAAAACTAACAGGAATAAATAGGACACAGGTGAAAGTAAAATGTTACCTATAAACGTTAGTGCCCAATTAAGTATCATATGGGTAACATACATGGTCCATTCGTTATAACTGAGGCAGAGAAACACTTGCATTTATATAAAAGCAAAATACTGTAGATGCTGGAATCTGAAACAAAAACAGAAAATGCTGGAAATCGCTGGCCGTGATCCAGATAATCATTAAAATTAGCCATTAGGCTCATCTAAATATTCATGGCCTGTTTGAGAGTGCATTCTCCTAGATCTAGGGAGTCACCTGCTGCACCGACGAGGCCTCACTCAGGCACCGATTTGCACTGGTCTACACAAGCACAGGCCACGTTTGATGGCTACTCCGGGGGTGTTGGAGACCAATGGAGCCACCCGGGTGGTCGGAGATAGGATCGGTGCCAGGCTGCCAGCGCCAATGCCATCATGGAAGGGGAGGAAGGGGCGTCATAAAGGTTTGGTGGGGGGGGGGGCCCTAAAGGTGGAGGTCCCCTCAGCTACCCCATAGCGGTGGGGTTCTCACTTTGAGGGGTGGGGGGGGCTGTGTCCGATGCCCACAGGGATGGATCGATGTGGGGCAGGGCCACCCTCATGCCTGGATGTTTCTTTGCCGGGGGGGGGGGGGGGGCTCAGGATGACTTTCAGTTATGGGGAAGATACTCAACCTCTCGGAGACTGGGGAACCCTTTCAAAATGACACCCTGATTTCGGAGGATCTGGTCAGGCCGGCGAAATTCGGCCTGAGCAGGGATCGGTACATTCATTGTCTCAATGGGTACTGTGATTGTAGATAGTTACTGCTGTGGGCTATACCCGCAACTATGGAGACATGGCACTCCCCCTGGAGTCGTAATTGAGAAAACAGGGCCGGTCTCTCTCAAAGTCAAGATGCAAGGGAAAAAAATCCAATGAAACACGTGGGCCACATGAAGAAGCAGTAGCCCACGCTACAGGATTTCTGACGAGACATGTTGATGCCTCCACCTTGCCAGGAACCACCCCTCACCAGGAAACCCACCAGGCCATGGCTCATCGATCGGACCAGCAGCAGGATGATGACTCCGGCTCGGATATGGATATGGATAAGGAGGCATCAGAGCAGACTGACTATGTAGTCTCCAGGGCCAAGGTTTCCACAATAGCCCTCCGGAGGTCAGCCAGAAAAAGCCATTCGACCAACCGGCAGTACACACCAACCCTACCCGGACTCCCCACAAGCAGAAGCTCAGCCTCGGGCAAAGCAGCGCAGAAGGCCCCCACTGATTACAGCAAAAGCGGAGCCTTCAGACCTTTGGGGGTGGGGGGGGGGGCAGGTCATAATACCACGAGTTTCATGGGGAGACCTTTATCAATCTCCCCGTGGGGCTCAGAGCAAGAGCTTCACAGCTGGGGCTCATTAAAACAGAGCTTAAAAGCCATATCTGTCGGTGTGTGGCTCCCGCTCTCTCCCTCAGCCCCCTCCTCTTCCTCTCTCTCTCTCTCACTCAGCCCCCCTCTCCCTCAGTCCCCTCTCCCTCTCAGCCCCCTCGCTCCCCCTCTCGCGCCCCTCCCCCTACCTCAGCCTCCACCCCCCCTTCCTTTCTCAACCCTCACCCACCCCCCCCTCACACACACACCCCGACACCCCTCTCCCCCCCCACCCCCCCATGTCCCCTCCCCTACCCCCTCGCCCTCTCACTCAATCCCCCTCGCCCTCACTCAACCCTCCATCACCCTCTCATTCACCCCTTCCTCGCCCTCTCACAACCCTCCATCGCCCTCGCATTCACCCCCTCGCCCTCTCACTCAACCCCCCTCGCCCTCACTCAACCCCCCTCGCCCTCTCACTCAACCCCCCTCGCCCTCTCACTCAACCCCCCTCGCCCTCTCACTCAACCCCCCTCGCTCTCTCACTCAACCCTCCTCGCCCTCACTCACCCTCCCTCCCTCGCCCTCTCACTCACCCTCCCTCGCCCTCTCACTCACCCTCCCTCGCCCTCTCACTCACCCTCCCTCGCCCTCACTCACCCCCCTCGCCCTCACTCACCCCCCTCGCCCTCTGTCTCACACACTTGCCCTCTCACTCACCCCCCTCACTCTCTGTCTCACACACTTGCCCTCTCTCCTGCCTCCCCACACTCTTCCCCCATCTCTCCTCACCCGCTTTTCTGGGTTACACAGACAGTTTGGAATGCCTGTTCTAATCTGTACAAATGCTTCGCTTTCCTACCACAATTCAACAATGTGCAGATTATGTGGGTTTGCAATGCTAAATTGCCCCTTAGTGCCTAAACATTAAATGGAGTTACAGGGTTAGGGACAGTGATTGAGTCTAGATGGGGTGCTTTTTGGGTGCAGACTTGATGGATCGAATGGCCTCCTGCACTGTAGGGATTTTATGATTCTAAGGTGTTTGCAATGGGAAAGATTTTCACTATTCATTATGTGCACATATTTTTCTAATTTTTTTTTTTTTTAAATCGACGCAATGAATTTTATAATTCAAATGATTATTGCTTCTCTATTGAGCAGTTAGAACGTAATTCGTAAGAAATCTGAGCAGGAGTAGACTACATTGCTCGTAGATCTGCTCCGGCATTCAAAACAATTATGGGCGATCTTTGGCTTCAACTCGGGTTCTTGCTTGCTCCCCTCAATTCCGGAGACACTAAAAATCTCTCTATGCCAGCCTTACATATACTCAATGATGGAGCATCCACAACCCTTTGTGGCAGAGGAATTTCAAAGAATCACAACCCTTTGGGTGAAGAAATTTCTCATTTCTGTCCCAAATTATCCATCCTAAATCCTGAGAATGTACTGCGGATGCTGGAATCCGAAACCAAAGAGAAAATGCTGAAAAATCTCAACAGGTCTGGCAGCATCTGTAGGGAGAGAAAAGAGCTAACGTTTTGAGTCCAGATGACCGATGTATTTCCTTGTTCTAGGTTCTCCAGGCAAGGGGGAACAATCTTTCAGTGTCTACTGCATCGAGCCCCTTTAAAATCTGGAATGTTTCAATGAAATTGGCTGCTAATCTTCTGAACAAGAGTTGAGGCCCAATTTTACTCAGCCTCTCATCTTACGACAGCTCTCATATACCAGGAATCTAGCAAATATTCATGTATCGCCTCATATGTAGGCATATCTATTCTTAAATATGGAAGTTAAAATCTGGAGAGTATTCCATTGTGGTTTCATCAAAACGCTGTACCATTAAAGCAAGATTTGTTCATTCTTGTACTCCAGTGCCCTTGCAATAAAGGCGAACATGCCATTTGCCTTCCTAATTGCTTACTGTACCTGTTAACCTTTTACTTTCCTTCTACCAGTATACCCAAGACTCTCAGAGTATCAACATTTATAAGTTTTACACTTAAAACATTCTACTTTCCTAGTGATTAACCTCACACTTCTCCACATTATACTCCAACTGCCATCCTGTTGCCCACTCACTTAGCTTACATCTATTTACAGTTTCATCATCCCTCATAGCTTCCATTCACACCCAGCTTTGTATTGCACCGAACTTCGATACATTATTCTCCATCGCTTCATTTAAGTTAACATAAATTAGAAATAACTGAGGATCCAGTACTGATCCTTGTGTCACTCAAGTAGCGAGTCTGACAACTTGAAAATGCCCCTTTCCTATCTGTTAACCAATTCCCTATCCATGCTAATATATTATTTCGTAACTCAATAAGCCCTCATCAATCTTTTGCATGTCACCTTATTGGATGCCTCTGGAAACCAAAGTATATTATATTTACTGGTCCAATTTTATCTACCCAACAAATTGCATCCTCAACACAAATGTCAAAAGTATTTTCACTTTTGTAGCAGCATGTTACCTTCGTCTGATCAAACTAAGATTTTCTAATTCCACTGTTAAGGTTTCCTTAATAATAATAATCTTAATTATTGTCACAAGTAGGCTAACATTAACTCTGCAAGAAGTTACTGTGAAAATCCCCTAGTCGCCACACTCTGGCGCCTGTTCGGGTACATTGAGGGAGAATTCAGAATGTCCAATTCATCTAACAAGCACGTCTTTCGGGACTTGTTGGAGGAAACCGGAGCACCCAGAGGAAACACACGCAGACACGAGGAGAACGTGCAGACTCCACACAGACAGTGACCCAAACCGAATTGAACCTGGGACCCTGACGCTGTGAAGCAACAATGCTTACCACCGTGCTGCTCAATAGATGCCAGTTTTTAAATCAACGGCTAACTAGCTTATATTTCTCAGTTTTTATGACTCTGGTTACTTTACTCTCAATCTATTGTTTTCCTTTCTTAATCAATTTTTTGGTCACCCTTTACGGTGTTCTGAAACACTCCAAATCCTCAGGATTACTACTAATCTTTGCAACATTATAAGTCTCTTCTTTTAAACTAATATTATCCTTAATGTTCTGAGTAAGCCATGGATGGATCTTTGAGTTTTTGATTTTTAATGTAATGTATTTTTGCTGGAAAATTTTGAATTGTTTCATTAAATATTTCCCACTGTTTATTTTACAACTATGCTTTTTAGGTTATTCCTCCAATGAACATTAGCCAGCTCTTTCCTCACACCCAAATTATTGCTTTGTTTAAGTTTAAGATTTTTGTTTAAGACTGGAGTATATCACTTTCAAACATAATATGGAATTCAAATGCACTACGATTCCCAGTGCATATTTTATGATGAGATTACGAAGTTACCCTACGTCATTGCACAATAATAGATCTAAAATAGTTTTATCCCCAGTTCAACCTAATTAAACTATTATATTCTTGTTGTTGAATGGCTATTCTATTATCCCTTTTCCTATCCACCTAGATTTTTTACTTACACCCTACAAGGGGATTTGCTTTTCTTTCAGTTTGTCTGCATATGTACGTGCATGTATGAGTGTAAATACAGACTCACTTTGGAGATGCACATAGATACACATGGCGAGAGAAACTAAATGATAGACCATGATTCACTTGCAATTATATATACACAAGTGAGCAATCAGTGTGTAGCCTACAAGACTACACAACATATATTTCAATCACTGACAATATACTTACACCAAGTACGTTTAAAATACTGTTCTTGTCTTAGTCCTCCAGAGGAAACAATTTTAACAAATAAAATTTTGCAAATTCAATGCAACAAAAATGACTAAAATCACCATCTGCCACTTATTCCAATAAGCAGTGTTTATTTTTAACCAATGGTCCAGTTTTACAACACAACTATCATAGATGTTTTTTAAACTATCACGAGAGTCTATTAAGAAAAAAATCGCTTCCTCAAAATGCTCAATGGGTAAGTACACTGAGCTGCACAAGGAGGAAGGTTCCAACTCCCTTCCCTGGTCTGTGGTAAGACCGTGATCAAGCTGCAAAAACCTTCGGACACTGCTCGGAGTCGCCAGTCGGCGCAGTGTCTAATGGAGGGTATGCTTGCGGTTTCTCCGCCCCGACAAGGAATCAGGTACCGGGTTCAACTCTTTTGGTGCAACAAACTTGTGCCGTCGATTGATACACACATGCACAGGAACGGTGTGTGCCCTTTTCCCTTTCGGTCACAGGAACGGGACACAATGCTAGGAACAGCCGACACTGAGGAATCAGAGCTAGCTAATCTCATCTGGGACAGTATTAGACATGCTGCATTGGCATCATTATCTTGTGCCTCTGGAAAGGGGGGCAGGAGAAAGAAGGTCACTCCTGATCTTAGTTCAAGACATGCTGCTCATATATAGGCAGCAACAGATTTGGGTTAATGGCCCAACAATATTTTTGCTGGCCTTGCACATGAATAAAGGACAATTGGTTCCACTTGCCGGGAAGTACTAAATGCTGCTTGTAAAAGTACTAAAGAAAAGGACAAAACCAGTAAGAAAATAAATGTATTCACTCTTCATAGAATCACAGAATTTGCAGTGCAGAAGGAGGCTATTCGGCCCATCGGGTCTGCACCGGCCCCTGGAAAGAGCACCCCACTTAAGCCCACACCTCCACCCTATCCCCGTAATACAGCAACCCCACCTAACCATTTTGGGCACTAAGGGCAATTTAGAATGGCCAATCCACCTAACCTGCCCTTCTTTGAACAGTGGGAGGAAACCAAGTAATAAACAAGTCAGGATCACAAGTTTTCATGCCAACTCTGACTGACAAACGCATTTGAGGCCTGCCTTAGATATTCTTGTACGGCAGTGCTAAGCACTCCCATAAGTGGTCTGGGCATTGTGTATTGGACTTAAGACAGTGAACTTTCTTTGTTCCATCAGACTTCCGCTCCAGACATAACTGGCTCCTAAATGTGCTTTTGCCCCTTAACCTTTAGCCCTTCATTCCCAGTTGTCAGAAAGAGCTACCCCAATGATTTATCTCCAATCAATCATTCACCAATAGACCAGTCAGAAAAAAAACATTTACCAGGACTTCCCTTTTTGAAAAAACCATCTGCTCCTGTCAAAATGGAGAACTGCCACCATTGCATCAGGAGCTTGGAATGAGACAGTGACCCTCATTGACTTAAGTCTGAAATAGATAGTGAGCCACAGCATTCCACAAACTGATTGTTCAGTCAGAAAACATGTTCACCTGCAGCCCTTTTATTTCAGACCTAGGAAAATACACTTTATTTCAAGGTACAATTCAGCCTTTCCACAAGAAAAAAAGGTATGGATGAAAAAAATCCCCAAACCTGACCCACAGTTTCACCTAGTAAGGGCACTTGGACAATAACGGGGTAACGGACAGAACATCCTATATATGTGAGACAGGAAGGGTGAAACAGTCTGCAGCTATAAATTATTCTGTCATGTAAACTGAAGAATCGTGACAGCAAAAAGATAAAGTAAAAAAAAATTGAAACCTCTTGTTGATATTCAATTCCTGTGGTTAAGTAAACACATTTGGAATATTTATCATGTAATGCACTGCAGTGACAATTTATTACTTCTTCTTAAAATAGCTACACAGTATTCTTATCCTATGGAAGTTTATGTGTGGCCACAGAATATTTAATGGGCAAGATAGCCGGTGAAGCTATTTAGAGCTAGGTGATGTGCTGTAGAGCTATTTGGGGCCCAGTGACATACTGAAGTAATCAGCACTTGTTTGAAAATAAGCTCTGAAAAAAATAACAAAGTACTTTAGCTTTCAATTGGGTGCAGAACACCATGGAACAGGTTGCAGTTGCAAATAAGAGACAACTGCTAGTGGGTGCTTTGGAGGGAAGGTTCAATCCCCAAAGCAGGTGATGAGGGAGGTAGGTGGGGTTTAATTCCAAACCAGTAGGCAATCTTTGGGAGGCAGGAGAAAAACTTGGAAGCACTCCTGCTCCACCTAACCCAAAAACACCAATAAGAGCAGTTGACTTTACCAGAGCTGTGTTTGTCTCCCTTCATCTGCCAGGTTTCCAAAGGTCAGAAAATCTGACTTATGAAACTGGTTAAATGCTATGCCAATCATCGACTGGGTTTGATAACGGTCTCCTGTTGCACCATTAAACTCAGAAGTGGACAAGTTGTGGTCAGGTTTAAGATTTTTACATCTCACCCAACCTCAAACCACCCCATAAATTTACACCTTGGAGTCTAGAAGTGACAACCCAGATGTGAACATAATTAGGGATTTTTGGTTGCAGAAAACTAAGGTAGAAGAAATGTGGATGTGAGCTTATGTGACGAGCTTCAGTCATCAGTTGTTGCTGGAGATCGCTCCCGAAAATACTATTTTTAGTGTTAAAATTATTTTCAATGTTACACTTTTGTCCCAAGATTCTCTTCTATAACACGGGCAACAATCCAAGACATTTTGCTGGTTGGAAAGGGGATGGAGGACACAACCATTGCTCCAAATCCATTCGTCACAGTAATGCACTGGTAATTGCAAATCTTGAGTTCTCACATAAACCCCCTGTAAAATTTCAGAGAAGTGCTTTAGACATTCCTTAACAATAGAGTATATTGAAGTGCAATAAATTAACAGAGGACGGTGGCAAAGGAGTGAAATGAAAATTTGACACAGGAAGAAAAACCCGGCACAGTAAACAAGTCAAAGAGCTTGTATATACATAGTAAACAAGCCAAAGAGCTTGTATATAATCTTCAGATTTATTTCTTGATGCAAGATTAAAAATAGATCTGAAGCATCATCCAGTCTTCCCAGAGTGGTGAAACTTTGTACCTTTATAAGATGCTTGTTGATCCATTTTGTGAATGTCTTTTTCTGCACTCTGTCACGCTCATCTGTACAAACAGAAAAAAGGAAAAGGAGTTACTTCTCCTCCAACAATTTTAACATTAGAAAATGATCTAAAGAATCATATGGACACAAAACGTTAACTGTTTCTCTCTGCACAGCTGCTGCCAGACCTGCAAAAACTTGTTTTTATATCAGAAAACGTTAGATTTCCCCACTCCTCTGTGATACCTTTTCTGCAATAATTAATTGCAATCAGCACAATTTAAGCAATGAAGATTTTTATTATTACTAATAATTCACCAAATAAATATTGAGACTGCACCTCTACCATTTCCTTCCCTTGAAGGCATCAAATTAAAATTCAAATATGTTCAGCTGTAACTCCGGTCCTTGAATGAGACAAATTTTCTGTCCATTTCTCCTCAGCTTTGTTGCTTCATATAAACTGTCTCAATCAACTCCAAAATGTTGTTTTCCAAAACACTGAATACCTTTCCAAAATAGCATGCACTGGGGAATGTTCTTCTAATTTATGCCTGGTCATAGAACTGAATCAGATATTGTATACCACATTAATTGAGAACACCGTCATGTTTAACTAGCAAAAAAAAAATTAAGGGAACGGAACTTCAGGTCTCCAATAAATATTAATGCCTTTCCCAAAGTTAATTTAGTAACTTAATTTCATAAACATAGCTATTTGGCATTAATTGCAAATTTCATTCAGGAGGCACAGAGCCAGCTGGTGCAGGAAATGACAAAATATCACATCAGTGCAGTTGGGATATTCTAAGGTTAGGGTTAAGGTATGGTATTGGGCAGAATAAAAGAAGTTTTACTTTACATCTATCTGGGCTATATCTGACTTAGGTGTGTTTTCCACTTCCCCTACAAACATCCCTCATCTACAGGACAAAAAGGTCACACACAAAATATAATGAAACATAACGGCAATCAACAAAGCACAGGAAAAAAACAAGAGTTGGTAAAAATGCCACAGAAACGAGGACATTATTTTAGATCCTTCACCACCTGCATAGCTCTTATAACCAGACACCATGTTTGTTTGTAAAGCACATATGCCCACTTTTAATTTTCCTTTCAGTCTGAATCACCATCTCCATTCCATACATTGCACATTTGGGGAAATCAGATAATTACTTGTTCCCCTCAGTTACCAGCATTTGCTCTACAACTATACATAGCCTAGATTAATACATCCTTAAATATCTAGCCTCAAAATCCAGCAAAATGGCAAGTTTGATCAGAAGTCAAATCACTGGACATGACTGACCAGGACAAAAACAGAGTCTCGTTTTGGGCGTGTTTAGCAGGGTGTTTCTTGGTACCTGCATCAGCGAGAAAGACACCACTATTTAACAGCACTTTTATCGGGTTTTTTGACCTCGGCAGGGCGTTCACACTTACATTATTTCCTGCACTGCCCCACACACAGCATCCAACCTACCTCTTGCAGGTCCACAATCCCCTCCTCACCCCACCTCTTAATGGCAGGCAACCCTGGGACTGGGCCCGTCCTTGGCACTGGCACTGCCAAGTTTGGCAGTGCCACCTAGGTGTCGGCAGGAGTGCCAGAGTACCACCCTTCCCAGAGCCTGACCACCCAGGGGTCTCTAGAGGACTGGGAGACCCCAAGGTGCCATTACACCTGGTCCACATTTGTGGAAACCAGTGCTAAATGGCACCAGGACAAAATCTCCCATTAACGGCTGTTAGTTTCCAGGCCACAGGAGAACACAGTAAAAACATATCTAAATGAACCCAATGGCTCACTTAAATATGTTAATCTGGATCACGCCCAGCAAGGCTGAGATCCAGATTACGATGTCTCGCGAGATTCCTTAAAATTTCACGAGATGTTTTGAGTGTCGCAAATCTTGGGAGAGGCCTGTCGGGAGATTAAACAACCTAGTCACGACACCAAATCGGGTGCGGCAAGGCCATTAAATCGTGGCCACTGCAAAATATTTTTCTGTTTCAGAACTATCAGACACAGTACTATGTAACAAACAACTCTGGGAATCAGTATAGGTCTTATTCTAAATATGTAAATGGACTTCCAATTCACCTTTTTCAAAATCAAAAAGTTGAAGTAAAATATTTTGCATGCTGCAAGTGAAAACATCCAATTCATAATGGCAGAATTAAGAATAGACCATTGAATCCAACAAAAATTTTATTGACAGATCAAAGGCCAAGCAATTCTTCTGCATTTGGTCCCCATAGACTCGTAATTCTTGCATACTTGGCAGGAGATTACCATGTGAAAGTGCAATTTCCAAACTCCTGGCTCAGAACTGTGATTTCACATAAATGTATGTACTCTGCGTAAGACAACATTTCAGGTATACACCTCGAGACAGACAACTCAACCATTGGGATCCATCAGATTTTGACTGTCGAACCTATTAAAACCATTAATGATTTAGCATGCTTTAATCAAAACCACTATTAACATAACAAAATTAACATAGTGAAAGGCTAAAGATATGACTAAACCAATATGTATACTTAAGTTAAAACACAGAGTGCAGAATAATAGCACAGTTTGAAAGCACTCATTGTACTGGACCACAGGGTGGTTGCAGACATGCTGAAACTCTCCTAATTGTAAAGCCATGATTTAACCCACTACATTTGGGCAATGGCAAACAGTACCTCAGCATTTGCTCACAATAGGGATTTCTTGCTTTAAAAATTACAGGAATCACCTATAGTTCCCACCACACATTTTAACTTCCTCAGAACAAGTGTGAGGATTGTTTTCTGGGTTGGTGATTGGCTAATGAAAAAATAAGAAATGGAGAAAAAAATAGAGTAAATTCAAAATTTGAGGGATGAGAAAGAGAAATTGAAATCCAGGACCATATGTATTACAGTTACTATATCGGAATTTAAAGAGAGATCTTGGTATTGAGCTGGTCAATGAATCCAAATTCCAATTGATAACTTTTTTTTGATTTTATGGAGATGTTTGCCATTTGTTGGATGAACAGATGGAACATCCTGTGTGCTTCATTCCTAATGAGGTAAGACTGACTGCAAAAGCTGCAAACATGCAAGCATACTGCAAACATGCAGGCATACAGATGTCAACCAGGTGATTTAATCCTAAAAAAAAAAGCATGCCGCAGTCCATTTTCTGCAGAAAGCATTTCAAAACTAAAATCTATCTTTTCACAAAAAAATCCAGTAAACATTCTCACAAAATAGGTCCGGAATTAATGTTTTTACACTAAAATTTGATTATAATGATGTGCAATGCTGGATATTAAAATGAACCAAGCTTCATTGTAATTCTTTCTAGTTTGTTAAAAATAACCTGGTCAGGTATTTCAACATTTTATCTGCTAATTTCAGTATCAACCCATTTACTTCATTCAGTGAAATTACAACATCTTATATTTACATAGCATCTTTAACATAATAAACTATTATAAAACAATATATGACGTCAAGCCACATAAGGAGACATTATATCAGATGATTAAAAGCTTGATCAAAGAAGTAGATTTTAAGGAGTGGATCAAAACAGGATGAGGTAAAAGGGGCAGAGAGGTGTAGACGGAATTTCTGCAATATAAATTAAGCAACTATTACTAGCCTTTTACACCAGTCTCAGTCTTGGTATTGTAACACACAGCTCAAATATTTGTTACACCAGTGACTGTGCTTCGTTTCTGCACATACAGCTCAATGTCAAATGTGATACATACAGACTTGAACTAAGGCCAGAGCAATTAAATTCATTTTAGCACAACAAGAAAACAGCTGCGCTAGCATTGTTCTCAAGTGTTAAAAGCAAATTGATAAAAAGTTCCCAGGAGACATAGCAGACATTTGGGAACCTTCAAACTTTGAACTGGCCTGAAATGTTATACTACAACTGATGAGAAGTGAACCAGAGGTGGTGTCACAACACTGGGATGACAGATTCCCAACTAGTTCAAGAATTTAAGAATATTTGAGGATGACCAGCTTTATAGACATTCTCGTATATGAATGTAGACGGTGCACTGTGACAAGTCTTTGGATACAGAAAACCAATAAATGCAGCACCTTAATCAAAGTCCTAAATTTAATAACTTAGTAAAATGTTTTACAAATTTTTGAAGAGGCATCATCTTAATCTGTAAATTAAGACAGTAAGAAGTCTTACAAAACCAGGTTAAAGTCCAACGCATTTGTTTTGAATCACTAGCTTTCGGAGCACAGCTCCTTTCTCAGCTGAAGCAGTACTCCGAAAGCTAGTGATTCAAAAGAAACCTGTTGGACTTCAACCTAGTGTTGTAAGACTTCTTACTGTGCTCACCCCAGTCCAACGCCGACATCTCCACATCATGGAAATTAAGAATTTAAACAAAGACGAATTAATTTACTACATTTGGGAATTTAAATTATTTTGGTTCACGCGCACCAAAATGGAACAACAATACATTCTTAATTTCAGCTGTACAAGTGACCTCTTGAGAAAAGGGTAAACAATGCACAAAGAGCTATCCCGGAGTGGCATTTGAAGAGGCTAGGATGGGGTCTATAACCCGACCTCTTCTCTGTAGTTGGTCCACACATCAGGAAACAGAATGGAGAGAAAAAAATCTGGTCATAAATGGTTTCTTCTCCAATTTCAGGTTTGAGAATGTTAAAAACAATTTTGTGAGATTAGAGCAATTTAAATATTTATATATGAACATAAAAAATTCTATCATCCACCTGGAATTGTTAAAATAATGAAAACAAATTCTCATCAAATCAGTAGTGATTAAAGCAAATGGTCCTTCCTTGTCAAGGAAGGCAGACACTTGCACTTATATTGCAGCGTGTTGCGCGCAACGCTTTGCCAGATCTAACCCATTGTGGGCGGGATCACAGTTTGGCAAATCTGCATATTAAGAGCGAGAGAGCTAGTCTCATTTTAATATGCAGCTTCCCGAAGCACCTGAGGCGTTGGGATTGATCATCGTCTCGGAGACCTCAGGCGAGTGCCATTCACTACTGGTGTCCACAAACAGAGGCCAGACAGAACGGCACTCGTGGGGCTCTCCCAGGGGATTGGAGGCCCCATGTACTTGCCCTCTGGGCAGAGTGGCACCCTGGCACTGCTGGTGCCACCAAGGTACCTTGGTACTACATTTTCCTGACTACCCTCATAAAAGAAATACAGCAGCCAACTTGTGCACAAGCAAGGTTTTACAAGCAGTAATGTGATAATGTCCTAATGTTTTTGTGATAAAGAGGGATAAATAATAGCCAGAACATTGGGAAGAACGGGTTTGTCATGGTTGCACAGTGGTTAGCACTGCTGCTTCACGGTGCGGAAGACCCAGTTTCGATCCCGGCCTCGGGTCACTATCCATGTGGAGTTTGCACATTCTCCCAGTGTCTGCGCGGGTCTCGGCCTCACACCCCAAAGATGTGCAGGGTAGGTGGATTGGCCAAGCTCTTAATTGGAAAAAAAATAATTGGGTACTCTAGATTTATTTTAGAAAGAACATTGGGAAGAACATCTCATCTGTAAGGTGGCACTTATCATTAGGGTCTAAGCTTAGATTTTGAGTTCAAGTCTTTTGAATGGTGTTTGAACAATCTTTTGAGGCAGGGGCAAGGGTGCTACCACTGAATCACGGCTGACACTATTGGTCAAACTACCAACATGTAACGGCCAAGGCAAGCACCTTAATGGTGCACATTCTGTCACCTTCCCCATATGTTACTTGTTTAAAAAACGGTTGGACATGGATACTCAACATGTGCAGATATGTATTTTAGTTACTACAATTTGATTTTTACGCAGTCAACTTAATGACATGTTGTGCATGTTCACTACCCAAATATAGGGATGGCATAGGTAGCACAGTGGTTAGCACTGTTGCTTCACGGCACCAGAGACCTGGGTACGATTCCCGGCTTGGGTCACTGTCTGTACAGAATCTGCACGTTCTCCACGTGCCTGCGTGGGTTTCCTCCAGGCACTCCAATTTCCTCCAAAGGTCCCGAAAGATGTACTTGTTATGTGAATTGGACATTCTGAATTCTCCCTGTGTACCTGAACAGGCGCCGAAGTGTGGCAACTGGGGGATTTTCACAGTAACTTCATTGCAGTGTTAATGTAAGTTTACATGTGACACTAATAAAGATTATTACAGGTGAATACCTAAAACAAAGACCATGTTTTTCAGTCTGACCTTGCACTATGGTTCAGACCAAACCGAGTAAATGGCAACACAAAATGAATGTGTTAAGCATCATTTAAAATAGCATGGAATACTCAAACTGTAAGTCAATTTCTGCAGCGTTGTGTTATTCAACATCCTCTCATGGTTGACACCATGAGAAATAATTTGCTATTAGGTATTACAAGGGGAATGCTACAGCCTGTTCAAAATAAAATAGTACATGGAGATCAATATCAAAAATAAATGAAGGTATATGTATGATTTTTCTGTTAAATAATTACACTTTAACTCAACACATCTTTAATTAAAAAATACATATGTACCTTAATAAGTTTGCTTTCCTTCTGTGTCCCATCCCATCTAAAGTAAGTAGATATTTAACCAAAGCTGAGTGTAACTGGCTAGTTAAAAACCACACAACCATTAAATCTGATATTTTCACTTCCCCTTTAAGGAAAACTATTTGCCCCAATCATCAGCTGCCAAATGTAAAGAATTCACTGCCCATTGTAGAGAAATTGCAGCCCCGGAATTCCTCCATGAAAAAGCTTACTACGTAAATAGGTTGTATTTTCCAAACCCTCATGAAATAAAAATAAAGCACAGGATGAAATTCAATTTCCATTAAATATTTGAATAACAATCATTGCACGACTGTTACATGCAACATTTGATTACCACTTGGTCTTTAAGTATCAGTTTTAAATTTTAAGTATCAGTACTAGAAGAGTGCCCAACATATTAAATTTAAGAGACTGAAATAGTTGTTGCAAGACTTAGATTCATAAATAAACAGCACTCAAATGGAACAAGAATTCCACATGTCTTCAATTGGGGGGGGGGGGGGGGGGAAGGGGAGAGGGGGGGGCAGTGTGGAGGAGAAAAATGTTACCAATATACAACTTGCCACTACCATTAAAAATATATTCTCATTTGAAACTATTCAAGACTTCCAATGGTACAGATTAGTATTTTTCCAGCAATTAAAGAAAACGAACAGTTTTAAGTGCAATATTGCTATAACTATAGTATTAAAAGAATGAAAGCATCATACTGACCCATACAGCACATCAAGGAAACCAGGCTTGCATTCAACTCCCTGTCATTACTGTAGAGGCCCCACATTTTACCAGCACGTATAGCTGACATTATGCTTCGTTTTCTACTCAAAAGCTTGAGGCTTTGAAGTACAACAGAATGTTATGATGCAACGAGCCAGAAGTGTGATATACGAGTACGTGAACCGCCCACTTCCTGAAAGCTTAAATAAGGATTTTCCCCAATTCTCTTCTGATTAAACCACCTTAATGGCCTTTGCAAATTGCTAAACTCCAGAGGAGTACATGTGAAGCTGAATGTCATTCATATCTGTTGCAGATATTGAAACTTTGAATCCAAAAGTTAGAAACAAGATGTTTTCGGGATTTATTAAGACCAGTTGAAATTATAGCAGCAGAGGCGATTAAGAAGAAGTACGTCTCTTAGTAAAGGGTGACAAACTGCTGCTTCCATCTGTACATTCCTACAGTTATTGCTCTGTCTTACAAATTCCAGTCAGGCTTGTTTCAGTCATCCAGTTGCCACAAAACTTCAGTCAAATTAAAAGCTCAAAAGAAAAAGCTGATGCATCTTCGTTCTTCTCCAATAATTAATTTTCCAGTGACCCACATTACTGAATTGAATCAGATACGCACAAGGTACTGAAATGTACCACAGGCTGCAACCATTTCCCTTTTTTTCTTGCTTCCTGCTGATAACAAGCACATAAACTACTCAAGCGCTATAAATACCGTTTGCAGCTTGTGTATTACTCTGGCAGCCTTCATCTCGAACAGCTATAATTTTCTGCTGTATTCACCTGCCATTGCTGCAATATTTGTGCTGCACTGCTTTCAAGTACACTGTCAGATCAACCTCCTTAAAACATGGCAGTCCAACGTCATTTCCTCAAAGCTGAAAATGATTCACAGAAATACGAACACGGATGAAAAGGAGCCTGGTGGTGTCATCTAAAATCATGCAGCTAATAAAAACTACCACTAGGGATCTCTCCTCTCCCCCTGCGTCCCCCCCCCCCTCCCCTCCTGCCTCCCCTCTCTTCTCCCCCACCCTCACTCCCATCTTTCTCTCCCTCATTCATTTTCCACAAGCTGTTGCTTCCTTCAGTGACATTAGGGTGGTAATCGATCATTCCAGTTTTACAATTCAGTCAGTCCTCAAAATCTAAAAATGTAAATCAGAAGTATTTTTTTCTAAAAAAGCTTTATTATTTTGAATATTTAACCATTCCCACTACCACTGGGCTGGCAGGATCTATAAACACTACTGCAGTCCATCTGGACAATCCTAAAGTAAAAACGCTACACCAGAGATACATCAAAAGTTTGCCGAAAAATCTAAACAACACTTGGTTGAATATTTCAACACAGCTACCTCCAAAGTCTGCACACGCAGTCTTTTCTACCCATTGCGCGGTAACTATATCTAAATTATATGTATTCTTTTGCCACTCAAGTTTGGAAGAGGAAAGATTTATGATAATTGTGAAAAGTTTATGATGATTCAGTTTATCTACACCCTTTTAGGCTTCTCGATTTCAATTCGGGAATTCCTGGACTGTTCTTCATTGAATGCAAATATTTCCAGTCTCATAGTTCAGGCCCTCAATCCTGGGAACCAGATTAATTGCCCTCCTTACTACTTCCTTTAATGCCAGGCTGCTCTCACTGTAATTTTGCTGACAAGAATGTACACAATATTTTAGGTGGAGCTGAACAATTGATCTCTAGTTTTCTCTCTACCCATCCCCCCTACCCCCCACCAGTCCTCATTCTATCCCTCTGATTATACAGCCTAAAATCTCAAGTGCATTCTTCATTGTTGCATCATGTGGGTATTTTCCCTAACCCCTCTCGTGTTGTCTCCTGTACATTTCTACTGCTTGTCTCAATCTCATCACCTTGCACTTGTTCATATTAAGCAAAATCTGCACATTGTCAGAACTCCCCAAGCTTTCCGGATCACTTTGCATTTCAATCTTTTTGTTCCCAGCTATTTTCCACCCAATTTTCAATATTTTGTATATTTGGGAAACTTCACTTACTAATGTAAAAAATAACGGATCAAAAACAAATAAGTGCCCGAGGTGTTACATTCATCACATTCATCCACTCTCATGAAGCACCATTTAACCTCTCCTTTGCTTCTCTGCATGAACCAATATATATTCCACTCTTCCTGATGCACCCCATTCTATCCTGCAGATCAATTTCCTGTTAAGTGTGCTGCCAAAAGCTTTATTAAACACTATCCAGTCGGTTAAAAAAAGGCGATTTTCCTAATGAGATTTCAGCAAAGTGTTGCCTCAAGCAGGATTTCCACCTGAAACGGCTTTCTTACTCCCTTATTTTAAATGCATCAATGTGCCTCGTTTTCATTCAGGATGCTGATCAATGCTAGTCTCACTGGCCCTGCAGCTTCCAGAATTATCCTTAATCCTCCTTTTAATAAACTTATCTTGAAATAATTGATCAATTTCATCAGTAACTTCCTTAAGCTTGGGACTAAATTAAATATCAAACTTGAAAGCAAATTCCAATTTCCAATGATCTGTGGCCATCTAAAATGGCCGCCCGCAAAGGATAATGGGAATTATGGTCAGGTTGGGACACAGACGGTACACAGCCCCTGTGTATTGTGCAAAAGGAAACCAGACCTATCTGAAACTCACACCTATTAAAGGTCAATCACTGATTTCCCCAGGACTATGGGAGTGCATACATGCCTTGGCCAATAGCAGCTAGGATCTGCCCGAGCCATTGAGGTACCCGCCCCTAATTGGCCAGAATCAATTAGGGTGATCGAAACCCTATCGATCCATTGGATCCCGAGTTGGGACCGCCCAAAAGAGCGCGAAAGATCGGGGGATAAGAAGAACTGCGCAACCAGCATTCGGTCTCTTTTGGGACCGGCCTCTGCTCCGACCAACTGCAGCATATCGACCAGCCAAGTTCCAGGATCCGCGATCGCTAGCTGAAGGATGAGCCGCAGCCAAGACGAATCTGAAGACTTCCAGCCGACACACGTGAAGATCCAGATAACTGCCTTATCTAACCTGCACAGAGCTGGTCACTTGGAAGTTAAGTAAAGGTCATTTTAGTTTTTACATGTAGTTTAATAAGTAGCCGCAAGCAATTTATTACGCATAGAACCAAGTCTGTGTTTAATAATAAATTATAGTTGAACTAACATACTGGTTGTGTGGTCATTTGTCAAATACAAGAAACGTACTCACATCTTGTGGTTCAGGTAAAAGAGCAACAGATCCAACCAATGACACTTTCATAATAAAAAAAATGATGATTTATCCTACCCAAAATGTTATGTGGCAGAAAGCATCAAAGCAGGACTTGGATGTTATTTTCTTATTGCTTCCACTCTGCCTACCCATTCATTCATACCAAGATTTAGAAGGATCCATGCAAGCAAACAATACAACTTGCATCCAACCATTCCACTGTACTGCTTCATTATTATTCTATTTACTTTTAAAACAGAGTGAATATGCTGCAGTGCACTTCTTTCTAGATTAAGATATTACTTCCTCACCCAGTCAGTAATCTGTAATCAGCAAAGATAAACCTATTGCACATTATAGGATAGTATGGGAAACTGTACATTGGATAGAATTACAACACAGAAACAGGCTATCCCACTCAACTGATCTGTTTTGGCATTTGTGATTCACACAGGCCTCCATTTATCCTTCTTCATCTTACTCCATCTAAAATCATAAGAAATAGGAGGTGTGGTAGACCATTCGACCCCTCAAGCCTCCTCCGTCATTCAATAAGATCATGACTGATTGAGTTATAGCCTTAACTCCACTTTGTTGCTGGCACCCCACTCAAAACCCTTGGCATCCCCCCATAACCCTTGGCATCCCCCCAAAACCCTAGACCCCCCTCCCATAGCCCTAGACTCCCTTGTAGATCTACATGAACCT
Organism: Scyliorhinus torazame; assembly: GCF_047496885.1. Classification (NCBI taxonomy): domain Eukaryota; kingdom Metazoa; phylum Chordata; class Chondrichthyes; order Carcharhiniformes; family Scyliorhinidae; genus Scyliorhinus; species Scyliorhinus torazame. The sequence continues at coordinate 175,598,746 of NC_092707.1, forward strand.
TTTATTCCCCTCTCCTTCCTTTGCTTTACCCTAGTTTTCCCTTAAAAATGTATAATCTTGATTGGACATACTTCACGTGACCCCAACTTTCAGTGTAAAAACCATCATCCTGATGAGAGAGGCCATTTCTCAATGGCTCGAATTAAATTTTGTCGACAGCAGTTTTAGTTCTTCATGGTAGCAAACAATAAGGTTTTATAGAAAACATAACAAAATTAAAACACAATGTACCATTCTTAAAGCTACTACCATACTAGTTTAACTCTCCAAGAATCATGGCAGCAAAGTGGTCTTATTTAATAGAGCTTCAGCTGAGCAACATCCATCGTTGAACGCTTTTCTCATTCTCATTCAATACAAAATCATAGGCTTCAAATCCCACTAAATAGGAACAATCAATAGGGGACCGTTTTAGATTTTGTCTTGTTTCCCCACAATCTCGTGTTTTCCAGGAAGCAGAGGTTGAAACAGAAAGGGAATTTCCTATAACAGACAACAAACTGTCTTATTTGCCACAATCCTTTGTGCAGGGAAAACATGGCTAAAATAGCAACTTTTAATTCTCTTGTGCAATTAATGAGGTACCATTGATAGCAGACACCAATCTGCTATTGGGTACAGAATCGCAGAATCAGACTGCAGAAGAGGCCCTTCGACCCATTGAGTTTTTACCAACACATAAAAAACACCTGACCTACCTAATCCCATTTGCTAGCACTTGGCCCAAAGCCTTGAATGTTATGACATGCCAAGTGCTGCTCATCCAGGTACTTTTTTTTTTTTTAAAAGGATGTGAGGCAACCCACCTCTACCACCCTCCAGGTAGTGCATTCCAGACGGTCGCCACCCTCTGAGTAGAAGAGCTTTTCCTCAAATCCCCCCTTAACCTCCTGCCCCTCACCTTGAACTTGCGTCCCCTTGTGACTGACGTTTCAACTAAGGGGAAAAGCTACTCCTATCCACGCCCCTCCTAATCCTGTGCACCTTGATCAGATCACACCTCAATCTTCTCTGCTCCAATGAAAACAACCCAAGTCTATCATACCTCTCTTCAAAACTTAATGTTTCATTCCAGGCAATGTCCAGGTGGATCTCATCTGCACCCCCTCCAGTGCAATCACATCCTCCCTACAATGTGTCGACCAGAATTGCACACAGTACTCCAGCTGTGGCCTCACCAAAGTTGTATACAACTCCACATGACCTCCCTGTATGCTTACCCGATGCCGGTGTTATCCAGTTACATTGTATACCTTGTGTTGCCCTATTACATATTTTCTTTTATTTCCTTTTCTGTTCATGTACATGATCCGTTGAGCTGCTCGCAGAAAAATACTTTTCATTGTACCTTGGTACACGTGACAATAAACAAATCCGATCCCTCACCCTTAAAACTTCTGACATGATGTCAGCAAACCCCTGCCAGAAACCTCGCAACCTTGGACATGTCCAAAACATATGGACATGGTTCGCAGGACGTCCACTGCACATCTCCCACACCTTTCCTCCACAGCCTCAAAAGAACCTGCTCATCCGGGCCACCGTCATATGTGCCATGCAGACCACCTTAAATTGTATCTGCTTGAGCCTGGCACAAGACGAGGATGCATTGACTCGCTTCAGGGCCTCCCCCCATAATCCGGCCTCCAACTCCTCACCTAGCTCTTCTTCCCACATTCTCTTCACCTCCCCTATCGGGGCTTCCTCCCACTCCATCAGTTCGCTGTAGATCTCCAAAACCTTCCCCTCCCCTACTCCTAGTCTCGACACCACCTTATCCTGTACCTCCTAGGGCGGCAGGAGCGGTATGGTCGAAACGTGCCTCCGCACAAAGTCCCTCACTGGCCGAAACCGGAACCCATTCCCACCTGGCAATTCAAACTCCTCCTCCGGCTACTTCAAGCTCGGGAAGCCCTCATTAATAAAAAGATCTCCAAATCTCTCAATCCCCACCCGATGCCATCTCTGGAAACTCCATCCAGCGCCCCCGGAGCGAACCAGTGATTATCACATATCGGTGCCCCCTCCAAACCCATGTGCTGCCGCCACTATCCCCACACGCTCAGGGCTACCACTACTACCAGGCTTGTGGAGTATCTGGCTGGCGAGAACGACAGAGCTGCCATTAACAGTGCACCCAAACTTGTGTTTTTACATGAAGCTGCCTCCACCTGCTCCCATACCGACCCCCCCCTCACTACCCATTTCCAGACCATTGCTATATTCGCCACCCAATAATAATTTATAAAATTCGGAAGAGCTAGCCTCCCTCCCCCTCACCCCCGCTCCGGCAGCACCTTCTTTACCCGCCCAAACAAATCCTGAGATCACCGCATTTACTTTTTTAAAGAACGCCTTGGGGATTAAAAATTGGAAGGCTCTGAAAGACAAACAGAAACCTCGAGACAACCGTAATTTTCACTGTCTGTACCCACCCCACCAATGACCCTTGACGTTGCCAACGGCTCTATAGCCAGGGCAAACAGCAGAGGGGAAAGTGGGCACCCCTGCCTAGTCACCAGGTGCAACCCAAAATAATCTGAACTCACCCGGTTCGTCCGCACACTCGATACCAGTGCCTGATACAACAACCAGACCCAGTCCACAAATCCCAGCCCAAACCCACGCTGCCCTAGGACCTCCCATAGGTATTCCCACTTCACTTGATCAAAGGCCTTCTTTGCGTCCATGGCAACCACCACCTCGACCTCTCGTCCCTCTGGAGGCATCACGAGGACATTAAGTAACCTCCTGATGTTGGACGACCGATCCCCCCCCCTTTCACGAACCCCGTCTGGTCCTTTCCTATTACACAATCCTCGATCCTGGAGGCCAAGATCTTAGCCAATAGCTTGGCATCTACATTTATCAGAGAAATCGGTCTCTTTCCCACATTCTTACGGGTCTTTATCCCGCTTTACAATATAGGAGGTAGACATTTGCGACAACGCCAGGGGGAGTACTCCCAGCTCCTTTGCCTCATTGAAAGCCCTTACCAGCAACGGTCCCATTAACCCCGAGAACTTCTTGCAGAATTCCACCGGGTACACACCTGGCCTTGCCCGATTGCATCGCCTCCAGCCCCTCCATTACTTCTACCAGCTCAATTGAGGTCCCCAGGCCTTCCAAGAACTCCTCATTCACCTTCAGGAACTCCAACCTCTCCAGAAACTGCCTCATCCCCTCCACCCCGGCTGGGAGCTCCGACCAGCCTGCTATAGAGGTTCCTAAACACCCCATTCATCCCCGCCGGGTCCAAGACCGTATTCCCACCCGTGTCCGTCACTTTCCAAATCTCCCTTACTGCCTCCTGTTTCCACAACTGGTCGCTAGCATCCTGCTTGCCTTGTCCCCATACTCATACGCCGCACCTCTCACCCTTCTCAGTTGCCCCACCGCCTTACCCATAGATAATAGCCCAACTCCATCTGCGGCCTCTGCCGCATCCACATATCTCCTTGCGTTGCTGGGTGAACTTCTCGCTTAGGAAGCCCACCAGCTGCTCTGTTGACCACAGAACCGGCAGGGCCGCTCCCTGAACCTCTGCCATCTCCACGTGCGTCCGAACACCGCACCAGCTTTTGCACTCTGTTCCCGTCTTTTGCGACGACCACTTATGATCCTCAGCTCCATGCACCAATGGGCCACACTTCTGCTAGCACTCCTGCACCTTTTTTCCTCCTCACATTAACCGGGGAAAAGGTCTGAAAAAGATGCCACGAGCTGGCGCCACCAAATGTGCGAACACTCACCCCATGGCCGCCACCGGAAGTCCATGAATAAGATTTAATACACACTCAATATTTATATGTTTTATCAACTTCAAATGGTAAAAACAAAATAAATAGTTATACTTTTGACACTGCTCTCAAGTCAATGCTGGGTGCAATCAGCATGCACCTCACTTTACTTGCCCTTGCTTTACAACCGTATCACTTCAGTCATACTAGTAAGGAAAAAAACTGCTGTGCGCATGGAAATCAGTGGAATGTGGCAACCCAGAGTTGGGCCACGGTCAACAAAATGTCTTGTGGTCCACACTCAGAACCATGATGTGGCCAAAGGCTGCCTATCACTGTTCCAAGGCCTAGCAATTGCTTTGTTTTTGGACAAGAGCCTGAAGTAATGTTTCCTCCCTCTTGGGATTAGGGACATGCTGAACCCTCGAATCACTTGCACTTGCACAACAAGAATAGAGGGCTAACTGGATTTTAAAGCTGCAAACTCAAACCTACATCTCCCAATACAATTGCCGATCAAAGATGAAAAATCTAACTTAGTTTTCATTCATTATCCTCATAGCCGTGGAAGCTACATCGTAATCACACATGCTGTCCTTTGAATGTGGAATGGGCCACTGAAGAATCAATTTTCCATTTCTCCTTAAGATCCCTACTGAGTAATGCAAAATACAAATCTTAGTCACAATTGCCGTCTTAACTCATCAGCCCCGAATCATGCATTGTGGCTCACAGGCTTTTGAGTTTACGGTACCAGAGTCAAAGACAAAATGGGAGTCACTGTGTATGAGATGAAGACAATTCTCCTGATCTCCAGCATCATTACAAACCTAAATCATCTTTTACACTGATGCCCACCAAGCAACACAATACATTGCTCAAATCCATTTTAGTTAAGTTGTATTAAAATAGTGTTTCACAATTGGGTTAGTTCACACCTATCAGTCAGGAGCTATTCATTAACTGAACTCTACTCCGCTGGTTTTATGCTCTGTGATGCTGCTGCCAATTAGAAATGGACCAGCTTACACCACTTGATTCCGTCCTGCCAATATAATGCTAGTACCAAACTGACAGCAAAAATTGAAATGGCCATAGTCTAGAATGCACAACAGGTATACTAAAGAGAATGCATGCCCTGAAGCAGTTTTTTTTAAAAGAGACAAATGATAGTGATGGAATTATCTTTATTTTATTTAACAATATTTAATATTTATCACTTTCTAATGGTTTCAAAATATTTCGATTGACTGCTTTGTTGTATTTTTCCAAAAAATTGTTTCAGCATATACAAAGAACAAAGAACAAAGAAATGTACAGCACAGGAACAGGCCCTTTGGCCCTCCAAGCCCGTGCCGACCATGCTGCCCGACTAAACTACAATCTTCTACACTTCCTGGGTTCGTATCCCTCTATTCCCATCCTATTCATGTAAGAATAAGATGGGAATTCATATGGAACAACCCCAGATATTCAAAGTTGTCAAAATGGATTTATACCTCAAAATCATTAAGGTTTTGTTCAGTAACAGATGCTATTGAGTAACAGATGCCTGGTCAAAGTAGAAATGGAAGGGGGATGTAATTCTTGCCTGTTGGGTCATAATAAATACTATCCACCAAAGTCTTGGAAAAAAATGGCAATACAACAACATGGACAGCTTTAAAATAAATCATTAACTTGAACACTTGTTTGTTTTTGTCTGTCTATTTCTGCTTAATTGTGGAAATAGCAAATCTTTTGTGATACTAACGTGGGTATTAGCTTTTCAAATTTACTGATTTTGGTAGTGTGTCAACTGATACCACTAAGCACCCAGAATGTTTCAGGCCCAGTTCAAATTTTTTTCACGTCCTTGGGATTAGTTGCACCTACAAGCCATTCTTTTTAAATGACATTACCAGCACTATAAAAAAGTTAAGCAATATTACGAAATGGTCACTTCACAAAATTAGTTATTTTCACTATCAACTATATTAGCAATGGGATTGCATTCAAACAGACTTTAATTGTGTTATAAAGCATTTCAAAAAAGTAAAAGTTTACCTTATAAAACTATTGAAGAGTTGATCTGAAATTTTGATTTTCATTGCTCTTATTGATAATTTTAGCAAACAATTTTTTGATTTTATTAGGTATACAGCAATAATTTTATGAAAACATTAAAACAGACTGCATTAATATAGCATTAATTTGTTCTACTAAAAAAAATGTAATTTTTAGCCCGTTACATTAAATACTGTGACATTCCACTATAGCAGTCCCATTCCAAAAGGGGTAAATGCTTATCTCAGCTCATGATTAGTAATTCATAAGTACTGGAACATCTTTTTAGGCAGATTAGTGAAGTAAACAGCATGCAGGCCAAATTAAATGATTCATTTCCTGCACCAGGCTGAATCACGCATGACCAGGTGCTGAATACTCACCTTCTCTACGACTATGAAAGTACCAGACACTAGCAATGCTGAGGAAATGCCCAACAGCAAAAAGTACAGGCCCTAGAAAAGAAGAGCTGGGTACTGGCATTTCTCTTCCAACACTCCTCCCAGGAAATTAAGAACTGCTGCAATAAATTCCTTTCTGTTGATGTGCTGCTGCACCACTTAACATAAGAGAAATGTTTTAGTTCTTCAAGTGAATAACCACCAATGTTTCCTGTGAAGAGATATCCGGTGTTTTAAACAGTTTTTGAAAAAAAAACTTGAAAGTTCTGCAGCTTTTAGTTTAACTTGTAGTACAGGTCAAGTTTCATTATATCCTTGTAAGTTTTCTCAGAGCAGAAGCACTGTGTCTTTATTTGCTGTTGCAGTCAGTAGCTGACGCATTGGCGTTAACTGATTTCTGGCACTCTAGATGAAGTCATAATCCAAATTTGCCATTTTGTACTTACCAGCACCACAGAGGTTGATTATCCACTAGACGAGCAAGAGTCAAAAATGTGTCAGTCAATACAGCTTATTTCCTGAACCTTGTGGTCTGCTTTGCATTATGTTCTGTATTTATGCTGTAATTAACCAACCTTAATACCCTTTCCCCTGGCAGATGAAACACAAATCAACAAAAGTTGCATTTGTGTAATGTCTGTCACAGAGAAAAATTCCAAGGCACTTTGCAGAGGAGCTATAGGGTCTTTAACATAGCCAAGCAGCTCACAAGAGCATTGACAAGCAAAATTTTACACTAAGCTGCAAAGTGCTAGATGACCAAAATCTGAATTAATGAGGTTGGCTTTAAAGAGCATCTTAAAGAGATTGTGTGAGAGAATTACAGAATTTAGGGTCTGCGTGTTCTGGCGAAAAGAGTAAATAGGGTGGTCAATAGGACTTTAAACTAAAGATTGGGGGGGAAGGGAAAGTCAGGGAACCAAGAGGTGAAGTAATCAGTGGGAAGCGTAGCTGCTTAGGAATACAAAAAAGCACAAAAAGACAGAACTCAGGAGAGGTTACAATAGTCCCCATTCCACAAAATATGACACAGTGTAAGGAAAAGCTCAGTAAACCAAGGTCCACCACACGAAGAAAACAAAAAGGGACGGTCAATAGAGAATTAAAGGTGCTATATTTAAATGCGCGCAGTGTACGGAACAAGGTAGATGAGCTTGTGGCCCAGATTGTGACTGGCAGGTATGATGTGGTAGGCATCACAGAGACATGGTTGCAGGGGGTTCAGGACTGGCATTTAAACATCCAGGGATTCACAACCGATCGAAAAGACAGAAAGGTGGGCAGAGGGGGCGGGGTTGCCTTGTTAATTAGGAATGAAATTAAATCAATAGCATTAAACGACATGGGGTCGGATGATGTGGAGTCTGTGTGGGTAGAGTTGAGGAACCACAAAGGCAAAAAAAACAGAATGGGAGTTATGTACAGGCCTCCTAACAGTGGTCAGGACCAGGGGCACAAGATGCACCACAAAATAGAAAGTGCATGTCAGAAAGGCAAGGTCACAGTGATCATGGGGGACTTTTAATATGCAGGTGGACTGGGTAAATAATACTGCCAGTGGACCCAAGGAAAGGGAATTCATTGAATGTTTACAGGAGGGCTTTTTGGAACAGCTTGTGATGGAGCCCACGAGGGGACAGGCCACTCTGGACTTAGTGTTATGTAATGAGCCAGACTTGATTAAAGATCTTAAAGTAAGGGAGCACTTAGGAGGCAGTGATCATAATATGGTAGAATTCAATCTCCAATTTGAAAGAAAGAAGGTAGAATCAGATGTAAAGGTGTTACAGTTAAATAAAGGTAACTACAGGGGCACGAGGGAGGAACGGACGAAAATCGACTGGGAGCAGAGCCTAGTGGGAAAGACAGTAGAACAGCAATGGCAGGAGTTTCTGGGAGTAATTGAGGACACAGTACAGAGGTTCATCCCAAAGAAAAGAAAGGTTATCAGAGGGGGGATTAGGCAGCCATGGCTGACAAAGGAAGTTAGGGAATGCATCAAAGCAAAAGAGAAAGCCTATAATGTGGCAAAGAGTAGTGGGTAGTCAGAAGATTGGGAAGGCTACAAAAACAAACAGAGGATAACAAAGAGAGAGATAAGGAAAGAGAGGATCAAATTTGAAGGTAGGCTAGCCAGTAACATTAGGAATGATCGTAAAAGTTTCTTTAAATACATTAAAAACAAATGGGAGGCAAAAGTTGACATTGGGCCGCTCCAAAATGACGCTGGTAATTTTGTGATGGGAGACAAGGAAATAGCCGAGGAACAGAATAAGTACTTTGCCTCAGTCTTCACAGTAGAAGACATGAGTAATATCCCAACAATTCTAGAGAGTCAGGGGACAGAGTTGAATATGGTAGCCATCACAAAGGGGAAAGTGCTAGAGAAACTAAGAGGTCTAAAAATTGATAAATCTCCGGGCCCAGATGGGCTACATCCGAGAGTTCTAAAGGAGATAGCTGAAGAAATAGTGGCGGCGTTGGTGATGATGTTTCAAAAGTCACTGGAGTCTGGGAAAGTACCAGAGGATTGGAAAATCGCTGTTGTAACCCCCCTGTTCAAGAAGGGAACAAGGAAAAAGATCGAAAATTATAGGCCAATTAGCCTAACCTCGGTTGTTGGCAAGATTCTAGAATCCATTGTTAAGGATGAGATTTCTAAATTCTTGGAAGTGCAGGGTCGGATTAGGACAAGTCAGCATGGATTTAGTAAGGGGAGGTCTTGCCTGACAAACCTGTTAGAGTTCTTTGAAGAGATAACAAATAGGTTATACCAAGGAGAGCCAATGGATGTTATCTATCTTGACTTCCAAAAGGCCTTTGATAATGTGCCTCACAGGAGACTGCTGAGTAAAATAAGGGCCCATGGTATTCGAGGCAAGGTACTAACATGGATTGATGACTGGCTGTCAGGCAGAAGGCAGAGAGTTGGGATAAAAGGTTCTTTTTCGGAATGGCAACCGGTGACGAGTGGTGTCCCGCAGGGTTCAGTGTTGGGGCCACAGCTGTTCTCTTTATATATTAACGATCTAGATGACGGGACTGAGGGCATTCTGGCTAAGTTTGCCGATGATACAAAGATAGGTGGAGGGGCAGGTAGTATGGAGGAGGTGGGGAGGCTGCAGAAAGATTTACACAGTTTAGGAGAGTGGTCCAAGAAATGGCTGATGAAATTCAACGTGGGCAAGTGCGAGGTCTTGCACTTTGGAAAAAAGAATAGAGGCGTGGACTATTTTCTAAACGGTGACAATATTCATAATGCTGAAGTGCAAAGGGACTTGGGAGTCCTAGTCCAGTATTCTCTAAAGGTAAACTTGCAGGTTGAGTCCGTAATTAAGAAAGCAAATGCAACGTTGTCATTTATCTCAAGAGGCTTGGAATATAAAAGCAGGGATGTACTTCTGAAGTTTTATAAAGCATTCGTTCGGCCCCATTTAGAATACTGTGAGCAATTTTGGGCCCCACACCTCAGGAAGGACATACTGGCACTGGAGCGGGTCCAGCGGAGATTCACACGGATGATCCCAGGAATGGTAGGCCTAACATACGATGAACGTCTGAGGATCCTGGGATTATATTCATTGGAGTTTAGGAGGTTGAGGGGAGGTCTAATAGAAACTTACAAGATAATGAATGGCTTAGATAGGGTGGACGTAGGGAAGTTGATTCCATTAGCAGGGGAGACTAGGACCCGGGGGCACAGCCTTAGAATAAAAGGGAGTCACTTTAGAACAGAGATGAGGGGAAATTTCTTCAGCCAGAGAGTGGTGGGTCTGTGGAATTCATTGCCACAGAGGGCGGTGGAGGCCGGGACGTTGAGTGTCTTTAAGACAGAAGTTGATAAATTCTTGATTTCTCGGGGAATTAAGGGCTATGGAGAGAGAGCGGGTAAGTGGAGTTGAAATCAGCCATGATTGAATGGTGGAGTGGACTCGATGGGCCGAATGGCCTTACTTCCACTCCTATGTCTTATGGTCTTATGGTCTAAGTCATGGTTGCCAACAGTGGGACACTAGAACTCAAGGATGCAGAAAGGCCAAGGCCGGAACAGGAGGAGCTCAAAGTTCTCAAAAGGTGTAGAACTAGAAGGGGTTGCCGTGTTTGAGAGGGGAGACCACAGGGAATTGAACGCAGAGATAAGAATTTTAAATTTAAGATATTGTCATACTATGAGCCAACGGAGCACAGGGATGATAGGTGCACAAAATTAGTATATTGGTGTGGTTATTTTAAAGATAGGTTTGCTGACCACAAAGGCACAAATAAACAAGAGCTTTATTAGAAAGGTATTCACTTAACAGTCTGTAAAGTTAAGACTGCCCATTTGGCTGTGCAAATGGTTGATGAGGTCTTCAATGGGCCATGTGATCAGACTCTTAAGTGACCTTGTTCCAACTTGGAACAAACATGAATACACAACACTTTCCTCCCCATCTACATTGGAGGTTCTGGCAAAGAAACACAACATAATGTTACCAAGATTTAAAATATGAACAAATAGTAAACACAACTGTCAACAAGTTGAACATTTGGGAGGACATTAATTTCTAGGTGGTTGTCGGCAAACCTCAGGTGTTTGCTTTTCCATGTTGACTGCAACCTCTGGTATTTTTGGTTTGGTTTAGTCATCCATAGTTGCCGCAACCAGAGTCGTTGTTGTGTTTGCAGCAGGTTGACTATGTTGAAGTGTCCTCAACATAGTTTTGAGAAGGTTACATACAAACAAGGAGTAGATATAGGCAATTCGGCCACTTGCACCTACTCCACCATTCAAGAAGAATGGCTGATCTGACTGTAGCCTCAACTCCACATTCTGCCTACAGCCGATAGCCTTCGACTCCCTTGTTTATCAAAAATATATCTAATGCTGCCTTTAAAATATTCATTGACCTTACCTCCACCTCTGCCTGGGGTAGAGAGTTCCAAAGTGTCAAGACCCGGAGAGAAAGAAAATCCCGATCATAAATGGGAGACTACTTATTTTTAAACTTTGCCCACTTGTTCTCGTCACTCCCACAAGGCAAAATATCCTTTCAGGATCCCCTCAGGATCGTGTATACTTCAAACGGATCATCTCTCAAATCTTCTAACTTCCAATGGATTTGGCCCAGCCTATCCAACCTTTCAATGTCCTTCAGGAACCAACTATAGATTCTCACCTGAGTCAAACCACTGGTTAACCCACCTGCTTTTCCAGGCACGACTGTTCTATTCACAGGCAAAAAATGTTAACTCACTGTCTTAAGAGAAAAAGCTACTCTGTTCACAGAACAGATCCAAACTAAACCGCTTCTCCAGAAACTCCACACCGGACTGTCTCAGTCTCATGGGCTTCTCCCATTAACAACATCATCGTATTAAGCTGAACAAAGTTTCTCTAATTATCTACTCCCCAGTGAACCTTCTTAATATAAACAAAAGTCCATCAGCCCAACTGCAGCAAACAATATCTATGGCTGGAATGAATTATGATCTTACTTTTATGAAGTTTTAATTATCCGTCTCCAAAAAGTCTAGCTGCCTTTCAAACCAAGATTTTTCAAAACATGACTGCAGCCGTCACACATTAACCCAGGCTGTTTTTTCAAATTTAGAGTATCCAATTCATTTTTCCAATTAAGGTGCAATTTAGCTTGGCCAATCCACCTACCCTGCACATCTTTGGGTTGTGGGGGCGAAACCCACGCAAACATGGGGAGAATGTGCAAACTCTATACGGACAGTGACCCAGAGCCGGGATCGAACCTGGGACCTCGGCGCTGTGAGGCTGCAGTGCTAACCCACTTCGCCACCGTGCTGCCCTATTAACCCAGGCTTTTAACCCTTGCTGCACCAAATACATATAAAGCAATATATCGGAAATACCTACATTCATCACATATGAAACAGCAAACCGAGATCTCGCTCTCCAGTTAAATAATGCTGTTTTTTTATTCTTCCTGAAGATATGTTCATCTTTTCCACATTAAACTCCATCTGCCAATTTTTTGCCTACTCACTTAACACATCTATATCCCTTTGCAGACTCCTTATATCCTTTGTACAACCCACTTTCCTACCTATACTGGTGCCATTAATACTCTGTGCCATTAATACTTTGTCTCTTCATCAAAGTCATTGGATATAAATTGTAAATATTGAGTCCTCAGCGCAGATACCTGTGGCACTCCACTAATCACATCTGGCAAACCTGAAAAAGACCCATTTACCACTATTCTCTGCATCCTGTTAGCTAACCATACCTCTACCCATGCTAATGTGTTACCCCAGACACCATCAGCTCTTATTTTGCATAATAACCTTTGATGTGACACTTTGTCAAATGCCTTCTGGATATTTAAGTACAGCACAGCCACAGGTTCTCCTTTATCCATGTTGTTTGCTACTTCCTCAAAGAACTCTAACATATTAGTCAAACAGGATTTCCTTTTCATAAAACCATGCTGAAAATTGAGAGAAATAGAAGGTGCAGAGGTTTGGGGAGTAGGGCCAAGACTGCTCATATCTCTGAATGGCAAAGTGAAGGCAGATTGTGCAATAGTTGAGCCAGAGAAACAGGAGATGACAAAATATTTTTTTAAAAATCAATGTCCTGTGGGACAGGAAGTCTATTTACCTCATCAGCACGAGAGTTATGGACAAGTGGAACTTAATGTGGGATAAGATACGTGCAACAAAGCTTGGTGTTGACAGAGGGCAGAGAGTGAGAAATCTATTCTAAATTAAATGAAATGAAAATCGCTTATTGTCACAAGTAGGCTTCAACGAAGTTACTGTGAAAAACCCCTAGTCGCCACATTCCGGCGCCTGTTCGGGGAGGCTGGTACGGGAATTGAACCGTGCTGCTGGCCTGCTTGGTCTGCTTTAAAAGCCAGCGATTTAGCCCAGTGTGCTAAGCCTATTCAGAGTACTTTGAGGAAACATCTACTCTGGAATTAACAAAATTGTAGATGTGGGTTTTAATGGTGGAGCTAAAACAGAGCCAGAGACTGATAACCTTGAGAAATTGGCAGTACTTGTAAGTTGAGCTCTGGTTCATCTCTATTTTCTTGTTCAGTTTCAGCCCAAGGAGCAGATGGAGTCAGTCACATGATGGGATTCATGGCTGGAACTGAAAATCTCTTCCTAACCTACAAGTGGGAGAAATGTTTCAATTTATTCACGGCTGTGACTAACAGGTAATCTGACTGCCCAGAGGTGGGCTGGGGCTGCATTGCACATCAACAGCAGACACATGGAAGCTAAATATGCGCTACAGATGATGGCCAGAATTTAGTTCTGATGCAATTTCACAGAACCACAATGGTTACAGCACAGAATTAGTGGCAGGGGGGTTGGATGCAAGGACTAGAGATTTGTTTTCAAGACATCCCCCCAACTTCTGGGTGCTGGATCCCTCACTCTGGCGCAAATTGCCTCACAATGAGGGACCCCTGACCCCATGAGGCTGCAGGTTTTCTGGGTGGCCTTTAGGGGCACAGAAAACTCCTGCGAGCCCCATTAATTCCTTGAACCACCATTAAATTCTGTGGGCTGAAGATTAAGGAGCCTAACTGACATTCCGCTGTTAGCAGGATTCCAGTGTCGGGCCAGTGCTGCACCTCACTAAATTGAGAACAGTTTTCCTGACTCCAAAAATCAAAAGTGGGCAACTCCTGCCTGATTCTACAACTGTAGAATTACAGCCATGATGTGGAGATCGTTGGACTGGGGTGAGCACAATCTCACAACACCAGGTTAAAGTCCAACAGGTTTGTTTCAAATCACTAGCTAGTGATTCGAAAACAAACCTGTTGGACTTTAACCTGGTGTTGTAAGACTTCTTACTGTGCTCAGCTCAGCCCAACGCCAGCATTTCCACATCCTGGTGTTGAAAGACTTCTTACTGGAATTACAGGTTAGAGTTGGGCAGGATGACCTTGAAACAAAAATTAAGCACTTCTGTCGAATTTCATCGTGGTAGTTGCTCCTTTAATTCAGTCATAATAGACAAGAAGTTAAAAGCCAACTGTAGTTGAACATCAGACCTAATCAATAAAAATGCTCAGAACACAAAATGTTCTGTTGTCTCCTGGTCAGTAGCTTGGGGGGAAATGCCAAAACAAAATTTCAAACATCGAACAAATATGCCATGTGATTTGTTCAGTCACATATTTGACTGGAAGCGCCTTTTGAATTTTTAGAATTCAATATGAATTAGGTCAGGTTAGGGAGCCCTTATAGTGGTAAGAATTCAAGACAACGGACTTCTGGTTGCGGCTATGCAGAGCTAAGCTGCATGATCGGCAGCTCCCGCTTGGAACAGACTTTTGGGCTCTTTGCAGGGCCCCCAACGGAATTTTTTCAACATTTCCCGGTGTGGGAAGAAGACTGCAACATTCCCCCGACAGTGTCCCCCAGGAATGGTATGTCTCTAGGTTACCAGACCCGGCAAAAACAGTAAAAGGTTTGGCTGGAGCTGCAGGAAAGACAAAAGCCTCTTCCAGCATGCAGGCGGGGGAAGGGCAAGCTTAAAGGCTTCAAGCTGACTTGAGGGCCGTTATTAAAGGTGAATTATAGCAGCAGAGGGAACAACTGTGAAAAGATCTCACCAAGGCCATTGAAGAAGTGGGGACGAGGCTTCCGGTGGCAGCCATGGAGCAGTAGGTCGCGCATTCGGCAGCTCCCGTCTCGAACCGACTCTCAGACCTTTTTCAGGAGTTTCCACAGACTTTTTGGGGCAGATTGGTGTAGCGAACACTGCCAAAGGGTTTCCCCTCTCGAGACTCCCGGTTGCGGCTATGCAGAGCTAAGTTGCACATTCGGCGGCTCCCGCAAAAACGGACTTTTGGGCTCTTTTCAGGGCCCCCAACGGCACTTTTTGGACGTTTCCCGGTGTGGGAAGGAGTTAATAACAGCTCCCCGTCAGTATATGGCTTTAACGAGGAGCGGGTCGACAAAAAAAAAGTGGTGGTGGACCCGAAGAAGGGAGGGAAGGACAAAATGGCGGCGGGCGGAGACCAGGCAGCGTGGAGGCAGTGGGCGGAGGAGCAACAGGAGGGAATCCAGCGCTGCCTCAGAGATTAAAGCGGACCTGTTAGAGCCGATGAAGGCTTCTATTGATAAGCTGCTGGAGACACAAACGGCCCAGGGGGTGGCGATCCGAGAGGCTCGACAAAAGATCTCTGACAATGAGGACGAGATCTTAGGCCTGGCGGTAAAGGTGGAGGCGCACGAGGCGCTCCACAAGAAATGGCAGGAGCGGTTCGAGGAGATGGAGAATCGGTCGAGGCGGATGAATCTGCGGATTCTGGGCCTCCCGGAGGGGCTGGAGGGGACGGACGTGGGGGCCTATGTGGTCACCATGTTGAACTCGCTGATGGGAGCGGGGTCCTTCCAGGGGCCCCTGGAGCTGGAAGGGGCCTATAGAGTGTTGGCGAGGAGGCCCAACGCTAACGAGCCTCTGCGGGCGGTGCTGGTGCGGTTCCATTAGTTCGTCGATCGGGAGTGTGCGCTCAAGTGGGCCAAGAAGGAGAGGAGCAGCAGGTGGGAGAACGCAGAGGTTCGAATATATCAGGACTGGAGTGCGGAGGTGGCGAAGAGGAGGGCCGGGTACAATCGAGCGAAGGCGGTGCTGCACAGGAAGGGGGTGAAGTTTGGCATGTTGCAGCCGGCGTGACTGTGGGTTACCTACAAGGACCGGCACCATTATTTTGAGTCTCCGGTGGAGGCGTGGGCCTTTGTTCAGGCCGAGAAGCTGGACACAGACTGAGGGTCGGGATGGGCGATTGGGGACTGTGGTGGATATGTTATGCCTATTTTTTGTTCGGGGGGGGGCCTTTGCAATGTTTTGGGTTTCTTTATCTGTGTTTTTCTCTTTCGGGTTTGGGAGGATGGTTGGGGCAGGTTGGGCACTGTTTTGGTTGGTGGCGGGGCCTGGTAGTGGAGAGCGCGGGCTTTTTTCCCGCGCCAAAGACTGGGCGGGGAAGCGAGGATTGTTTCCCACACTTAGAATGGAGGGGGGAGGGGGCGAGCCGGTGGATGGGGAGCGGGAGAGGAGGGTGTGCCACACAATGGGAGGAGTCGAAGGGGAGGCGGGAGTGGCCAGGGTCAGCAGGAGTCAGCTGACTTGCGGAAGTGCAATGGGGGAAGTAAACAAGCTAGGATGGGTCCTAGCCCGGGGGGGGGGGGGGAGGATAGAGTTGCTGCTGCTAAGGTCAAGGAGGAGCTGGAGCGAGTTGGGAGGGGGGTCGAGACGGGAGTATGCCGCTGTGGGGAACGGGCCGGGTGTGGGGTGCGGGCGCGTGGCTGGCCGAGGAGGGGTCGTGGCTAGTCGGCGGGGGAGGGGGGCGGGTAGCCCCCTGATCCGGCTGATAACCTGGAATGCAAGGGGACTGAATGGGCCGGTTAAGTGGGCCCGCCTGCTCGCGCACCTGTCGGGGCTCGAGGCGGATGTGGTTATGCTCCAGGAGACACACCTGAAGGTGGCAGACCAGGTAAGACTGAGGAAAGGGTGGGTAGGTCAGGTGTTTCACTTGGGGCTAGATGCCAAAAATAGAGGGGTGGCGATCCTGGTGGGAAAGAAGGTGTCATTCGAGGCGTCGAGCATTGTGGCAGATAATGGCGGTAGGTACATAATGGTAAGTGGTAAGTTGCGGGAGAGAGGGTGGTACTGGTCAATGTGTATGCTCCGAACTGGGACGATGTGGGTTTTATGCGGCATATGTTGGGTCGGATCCCAGGCTTGGAAGTGGGGGGCCTGATAATGGGGGGAGACTTTAACACGGTGTTGGATCCGGCACTGGATCGCTCCAGGTCTAGGACGGGTAGGAAGCCGGCGGCGGCTAGAGTGCTATGGGGATTTATGGACAAAATGGGAGGGGTGGGCCCTTGGAGATTTGCAAGGCCGGGGGCGAGGGAATTTTCATTCTTCTCACATGTCCATAAGGCTTATTCCCGAATCAACTTTTTCATTTTGAGTAGGGCGCTGATAGCGAGAATAGAGGATACAGAGCATTCGGCAATAGCCATTTCGGACCACGCCCCGCATTGGGTGGACTTGGAGATGGGGGAGGAGAGGGACCAGCGCCCGCTGTGGCGCTTGGAGATGGGGCTGTTGGCGGACGAGGAGGTGAGCGAGCGGGTCCGAGGAAGTATAGAGAGGTACTTGAGACCAATGATAATGGGGGGGTCAGAGTGGGGATGGTATGGGAGGCGCTGAAGGCGGTGGTGAGGGGAGAGCTGATCTTGATTAGGGCCCACAAGGAGCGGAAGGAACGGGGGGAGGGGGAGGGGCTGGTGGGGGAGATGGTGAGGGTAGACAGGAGGTATGCGGAAGAGCCTGAGGAAGGATTGTTGAGGAAGAGGCGCAGCCTCCAGGCCGTATTCGACCTGGTGACCACCAGGAAGGCGGAGGTGCAGTGGAGGAAGGCCCAGGGGGCGGTCTACGAGTATGGGGAAAAGGCAAGCCGGATGCTGGCGCACCAGCTTCGGAAGCGGGACGCAGCTAGGGAGATCGGGGGAGTTAAGGACAGGGGAGGGAGTGTGGTGCGGAGTGGGGTTGGCATCATTGGGGTCTTCAGGGTCTTCTACGAGGAATTGTACCGATCCGAGCCCCCATGGGAGGAGGGAGGGGTGGGCCGTTTCCTGGACCAATTGAGGTTTCCAAAGGTGGAAGAGGGACTGGTGACGGGACTGGGGGCCCCGATTGGGCTGGAGGAGCTGATCAAAGGGATAGGAAGCATGCAGGCGGGGAAGGCACCGGGGCCGGACGGTTTCCTGGTCGAGTTCTATAAAAGATATATGGACCTGTTGGGCCCGCTGTTAGTTAGGACCTTTAATGAGGCAAGGGGGGGGGGGGGGCTTTACCCCCGACGATGTCCCGGGCACTGATCTCCTTGATCCTGAAGCAAGACAAGGATCCCCTGCAATGTGGGTCTTACAGACCGATTTCCTTGCTAAATGTAGATGCCAAGGTGCTGGCGAAGGTCTTAGCCACGAGGATTGAGGATTGTGTGCCGCAGATCATACATGAAGATCAGACGGGGTTTGTGAAGGGGAGACAGTTGAACGCGAATGTGCTGAGGCTTTTGAACGTTATCATGATGCCGGCGAGGGAGGGGGAGGTGGAGATAGTGGTGGCGATGGACGCTGAGAAAGCCTTCGATAGGGTAGAGTGGGGGTACCTGTGGGAGGTGCTGAAGAGGTTTGGGTTTGGGGAGGGGTTTGTCAGGTGGGTTAGGCTGTTGTATGAGGTCCCGATGGAGAGTGTGGCCACAAATAGGAGGAGGTCCGAGTACTTGCGGTTGCACCGAGGGACGAGACAGGGGTGTCCCCTGTCCCCCCTGCTCTTCGCACTGGCGATTGAACCCCTGGCTATTGCACTGAGAGAGGAACTGGACGGGGTTGGTGCGGGGTGGGGAGGAGCATAGGGTGTCGCTTTATGCGGACGACCTGCTGCTGTATGTGGCGGACCCGGTGGGAGGAATGCCAGAGGTAATGAGGATCCTCAGGGAATTTGGGGACTTTACGGGGTACAAGCTCAATATGGGGAAGAGCGAACTGTTCGTAGTTCAGCTAGGGGACCAGGAGAGGGGGATTGGCGAGCTCCCACTAAAAAGGGCGGAGAGGAGCTTCAGATATTTGGGGGTCCAGGAGGCCAGGAGCTGGGGGCCCTGCATAGGCTTAACTTTACAAGGCTGGTGGAGCAAATGGAGGTGGAGTTCAAGAGGTGGGACGCGTTGCCGCTGTCCTTGGTGGGTAGGGTGCAGTCAATCAAAATGACGGTGCTCCCAAGGTTTTTGTTCCTGTTCCAGTGCCTCCCCGTGTTTATCCCGAAGGCTTTTTTCAGGCGGGGAAACAGGAGTATAATGGGGTTTGTGTGGGCGCGAGGGACTCCGAGGGTGAGAAGGGTGTTCCTGGAGTGGAGTAGAGATGGGGGGAGTTGGCGCTGCCCAACCTCTGTGGGTACTACTGGGCCGCCAATGCGACAATGGTGCGCATGTGGGTGATGGAGGTGGAGGGGGCTGCATGGAAGAGGCTGGAGACGGCGTCCTTTGTGGGTACGTGTCTGGAGGCGCTGGCAACGGCGCCGCTGCCGCTCCCTCCAAGGAGGTATACCACGAGCCCGGTGGTGGTGGCAGCCCTCAAAATTTGGAAATTTGGGGGCAGTGGAGGCGGCATTGGGGGGGGGGGGGGGGGGGGGGGGGGGGGGGGGGGGGGGTTGGGGCCTTGGCGTGGACCCCATTACGGGGGAAACCACCGGTTCGCCCCAGGAAGAACAGGTGGAGGGTTTTCAGGGTGGCACAGGGCAGGGATACGAAAGTTGGGGGACCTGTTTGTGGACAGGAAGTTCGCGAGCCTGGGTGAGCTGGAGGAGATGGAGTTGAAAGGTAAGTGGGAAGAGGAGTTGGGTGAGGAGATTGAAAAGGGGACGTGGGCAGATGCCCTAGGGAGGGTAAACTCTTCCTCTTTGTGCACGAGGCCCAGCCTCATACAGTTTAAGGTGCTGCACAGGGCACACATGACCGGGACAAGGATGAGCTGGTTCTTTCGGGGTGAGGAAAGGTGTGTTAGGTGCTCAAGGAGCCCAGCAAATCACACCCATATGTTCTGGGCATGCCCAGCGCTGGAGGAATTTTGGACGGGCGTAGCGAGGACGGTGTCGAGGGTGGTAGGATCCAGTGTCAAACCGGGCTGGGGGCTCGCAATATTTGGGGTGGCAGAGGAGCGGGGAGTGCAGGAGGCGAAAGAGGCCGGAATACTGGCCTTTGCGTCCCTGGTAGCCCGGTGAAGGATTCTCCTTCAGTGGAAAGATGCGAGGCCCCCAAGCGTGGAATCCTGGATCAGTGATATGGCAGGGTTCATTAAATTGGAGAGGGTGAAATTCGCCTTGAGAGGGTCGGTACAAGGGTTCTTTAGGCGGTGGCAACCGTTCTTAGATTTTCTGGCAGAACGATAGACATTGGTCAATGACAGCAGCAGCTGGGGTGGGGGGGGGGGGGGGGTTTACTTTATTTTTGTTTATGTTATTTACACTGGAGGGTCTGAGGGGGTGTATCCACCTGTTGTAAGTCAAGTCGGGGTGTTAATGTTAATTTATTACTTATGTACAGGGGGGGGCAGGGGTTTGGGGGGTTGCTTTTTTAGATTGTGTTTTGTACTTAACCCTGTTGGGTTCTTTTTTCTTTCTCATTTTGTTATTGATATTTTATGAAAACCTTTAATAAAAATTATTTTTAAAAAAAAGAATTCAAGACAATAAATACATACACAAAAGTTAATTTTAACAAGATTAGCAAAGAGAAATACAGACCATTTATTCCTTTCCTTATCTGAGCAATTACTAGTCCAGCACCTAACGTAACCATAAACCTATTTCTTGAAAACATGAAAATAATTTTATGGAGGCAGAGCAGAGAGCGAACAGCTAAAGTAAACATTCTCCTGGGTTTTATCAAAATTATCACACCAGGGCACATGATGTGATGCTATGAGAACAGTCTGGTCCCTGCACGCATGTAGAAAATTATTTTGAAAAAGTAAAATAACCTAAACAGTAACCGATCTTGGATTCGAAGTTATTTTTTTCTTAAATAACCCCTACCTTTTTATCTTGTTGCACGGGCATTGGCATTTAAAAAAATCTTTTCTCTCATCCAAAAATATCTCTTTGGTTTGTGTATTATCACACAATTAAATATTCTGAACATAGATGATTAGTGTAACCCAAAACACCAAGCCAGGAATTATGCATCTAAAATATGCAGAGCAATCAGTGTGAAGTTGTATCCAATGATTTTCCAACAAGGCGACCAACAATGGCCTGTATCAATGCAAAAGCTATAGCTCAAAGTCATAATAAATATCTGAAACTGCAACTGCTTCAGCTCCTGATCATGAGTGCTGCACTGCTGGAAGTTCAGTCCAAAAGGTGGTAGGGAAACAGAAATAAAGCACATTTTATCTGTATTTAAAAAGTTGCAAGTAAAATGTTGTGGCAGCTGACAATTCAGCACGTTTGAAAAATTCTGCCATTATCTTTGCACAATGACCTGCAATGAATGCACTTTTTTTTAAAAAGCACCTTGAAAGAACTTTATACAGGTGAAGTAGAACCAAGAAATGGAGGAACAAGGGATGAAATCCTGACTGAAGGCAAGAACAAAGAAATGAGCTTTGAGGATCCTTTTGAAGAGAAACCGAAACACCTCATTAATCTTTTGCAAAGTGCTTCGAAGTTAACACTTCCTTCAAGCTGATGCGCTATCAATTACGACGAGACAAGAGTAGAGTGTAAGCGAGGCTTTATTACGCAGAGATGTGAAGCCTCCCGCAGCCGAAATGGCTGCAGCTCGGAGAGCCCACACATTAATACTCCGCCTACTGGGTGGAGCCAGCAGGCAGGGATCTACCCCCTACCTGTAGTACAGGGGCCTTACCGTAATACCCATTGTATGCAGTATATACAATACAACAGTGGTGACTACCACATTCACCCCCTGTTAAAAAGGAGTCCAGCGGGGGTGGTGGAAAACTATTTACAGTCAGGTGTTTAACATTTTAAGGAAAAGTTTACAAATTCAGACGATCGGGCGCCTTGATCCATTGTTGCGAGCGCCGCAGTTCTGGTGGCGATTTCGGCGTCTGTTCGGTCGTCAGTGACTCCGTGAGCGTGTCGACCTCACCTTCAACCCCGGCTGGGACCAAGTTGAGGACGGATCGTCCTGGAGCGGGGGCTGTGGTGGGATGCGCTGGGGGGAGGGAGGGTGGCGCCGGGACAGAAGGTTGGGGGGGGCCAGGTCACTGAGGGGGACTGTGTCTTGGCGGCCGTCGGGGTAAGCTACGTAGGCGTACTGCGGGTTCGCGTGAAGTAGCTGTACCCTCTCAACCAACGGGTCCGCCTTGTGTAGCCGCACCTGCTTGCGGAGGAGGATGGGTCCTGGAGCTGCCCGCCACGTTGGGAGCGAAACCCCGGAGGTGGACTTCCTGGGGAAGGCAAAGAGACGTTCATGGGGAGTTTTGTTAGTCACAGTGCAAAGGAGCGACCGAATAGAGTGAAGGGCGTCAGGGAGGACCTCCTGCTAGCGGGGTGTCCGGAGGAGTGTTCTGGACCGTAGGGCCAGCTGGACAGCCTTCCAGACCGTCCCATTCTCCCGCTCCACCTACCCATTTCCCCGGGGGTTGCAGCTGGTCGTCCTGCTCGAGGCAATGCCCCTGTTGAGCAGGTACTGACGCAGCCCATCGCTCATAAATGAGGATCCCCGGTCGCTGTGGACGTAGGCAGGGAAACCGAACAGAGCGAAGATGGTGTTGAGGGCTTTGATGACAGTGGCAGACGTCATATCGGGGCATGGGACACCGAAGGGGAATCTGGAATATTCTTCGACCACATTAAAAAGGTACGTGTTTCGGTCGGTGGAGGGGAGGGGCCCTTTGAAGTCCACGCTGAGGCGTTCAAAGGGGCGGGCGGCCTTCACCAGGTGCACTCGGTCTGGCCGGTAGAAGTGCGGTTTATACTCCGTGCAGATCTGGCAGTCTCTGGTGATAGCACTGACTTCCTCGATGGAGTTGGGCAGATTGCGGGCATTTATGAAGCGATAAAAGCGGGTGACCCCTGGGTGACAGAGATCGCTGTGCAGGGACCGGAGTCGGTCCACTTGTGCGCTGGCACAAGTACCTCGGAATAGGGCATCGGGTGGCTCGTTGAGCTTACCGAGGCGATACAAATTCTCGTAATTGTAGGTGGAGAGCTCGATCCTCCACCTCAAGTTCTTATCATTTTTGATCTTACCCCGCTGTGTGTTGTTGAACAGGAAGACAACTGACCGTTGGTCAGTGAGGAGAGTGAATCTCCTGCCGGCCAGGTAATGCCTCCAATGCCGCACAGCTTCAATGATAGCTTGGGCCTCCTTTTCAACGGAGGAGTGCCGGATTTCGGAGGCATGGGGGGTGCGGGAAAAGAATGCCACGGGCCTGCCTGCCTGGTTGAGGGTGGCGGCTAGAGCGTTGTCTGAGGCATCGCTCTCGACTTGTAAGGGGAGCATCTCGTCAACTGCGGCATCGCGGCCTTGGCAATGTCGGCCTTGGCAATGTCGGCCTTGATACGGTTGAAGACCTGGTGAGCCTCAGCCGTCAGGGGGAAAACGGTGGAGTGAATGAGTGGGCGGGCCTTGTCCGCATAGTTAGGGACCCACTGGGCGCAGTACGAGAAGAAGCCCAGGCATTGTTTGAGGGACTTGGGCAGTGGGGGAGGGGGTGTTCCATGAGGGGGCGCATGCGATCGGGGTCGAGCCCTAGCACTCTGTTCTGGACCACATAGCCGAGGATGGCTAATCGGTTCGTGCTGAACACACACTTCTCCTTGTTGTAGGTTAGGTTGAGGAGTTTAGCGGTGTGGAGGAATTTGGAAAGGTTAGCGTCATGGTCCTGCTGGTCACGGCCGCAGATGGCGACGTTATCCAGCTACGGGAAAGTGGCCCGCCGTCTGTACCGGTCAACCATCTCCCGTTGGAAGACCAAGACCCCGTTAGTGACGCCTAAGGAAGTGGTAAAGGCGGCCGTCCGCTTCAAATGCGTCCGGGCAGTCCACCTTGCGAATGGTGAGCTGGTGGTAGGCAGATTTTAGGTCCACTGTCAAGAAGACCCGGTACTGTGCAATCTGACCATATCAGATATGCGTGGGAGGGGGTACGCGTCGAGCTGCGTGTACAGATTGATGGTCTGACTGTAGTCAACGACCATCCTGTTTTTCTCCCCAGTTTTCACATCTACCACTTGGGCTCTCCAGGGGCTGTTGCTGGCCTCGATAATACCTTCCCGTACCAGCCGCTGGACCTCAGACCTGATGAAGGTCCTGTCCTGGGCGCTGTACCGTCTGCTCCTGGTGGCGGCGGTTTTGCAATCCGGGGTGAGGTTTGCAAACAGAGAAGGTGGGTCGACCTTAAGGGTCGTGAGACACCAGACAGCAAGAGGTGGTAGGGGCTTGTCAAATTTCAGGGTCCACGGTGCCCAGGAGGGGTGGGCCATGCAGTCGGGGGCATACGCCTGTACATTGTGTGAGGCGACTGTGAGCGAGATCGCTAGTTTCTTGGTCGCCACAAAGTTGAGGATAGCCACCTCCAAAAGGCGCTGCCGGATGTAGGCCGGCCCTATGCCCGTAACGAAAGAGCAATTTGGCCCAACTTTCCCAATCATTCTATTCAATTGTATCACAAATTATAGCAAAGAAGGATGCCATTCTGCCCATCCTATCTGTTCTGGTGCATGGGATTCATGTTATATTCTTCCTTTTGAATACATTTCAAATTAAATGTTCTCTGATTTCACCTGCAGTAAATAATCTATGGCATAATAATCCCTCCATGGCAAGCTTTGCCATTCACTGTTCTTGTAACAATGCTGAGCTTGTTTGATGTGGAGAATAGTAACAGGGAATAGTGTAAATGCACAGCAAGTGGATTGACATCAATGAGAGTGAGCAAGTGAAAGTGTAAGACTTTCAGGTGCAACTCTAATTAGAATTCAGTGGTACTACTAATGTTTATCTTGTACTCGTTACCAACTCTCTTTTTTTCTATTCATTTATGGGGCCTGGGCGTCGCTGGTTAGGCCAGCATTTATTGCCCATCCCTAGTTTTCCTTCAGAAGGTGGTGGTGAGTTGCCTTCTTGAACCGCGGCAGACCCAAGGTATAGGCACACCCACAGTGTTGTTAGGGAGGGAGTTCCAGCATTTTGACCCAGCGACAGTGAGTAACTTGGAGAGGAGTATATAGTCGGTGGGGCTCCCAGCTATCTGCTGCTCTTGTCCTTCTAGATGATAGTGGTCGTGGGTTTAGAAGGTGCTGTCTAAGGAGCCTTGGCGAGTCCCTGCAGTGCATCTTGTAGATGGTACATATGGCTGCCACTGTTCATTGGTGGTGGAGGGATTGAATGGTTGTGGAAAGGAGAGCACTCAAGCGGGCTGCTTTTACCCAGATGGTGTCAAGCTTCTCGAGTGTTGTTGGAGCTGCACTCATCCATGCAAGTGGAGAGTATTCCATTACATTCCAGACTTGTGCCTTGTTACTCACTGTAGGATTCCTAGCCTTTGACCTGCTTTAGGATTCCTAGCCTTTGACCTGCTCTGGTAGCCACAGCATTAATATGGCTAGTCCAGTTCAGTTTCTGTAAATAATGCATTATTATTCATCTTGTCAAAATCTTTCAAACTTTCTATTGGATCCTTTTAATCAGTGCTTTGCAAGCTCAAAACCCTGGAGGGTCCATAAAATCCAGGGTGTCCCTGATGTAATGGAGAAGTATGATCTGGGAGGCAGTGTCAAGTCGCTGAATGTTCATCCAGCAAAGAAGCTGAAGCCTTCAACTTGCCTTCACAAAACTCAGTATAAGTCAACTACTCTTCTCTTCTATATGTGTCATAACCTTTCCCCAATTAGTATCAACTACTTTTAATCGCAACAAGCACATGCACTCAATTGTCACAACATTTCCAACATTAACAGGTGGGTGCAACCGCCGACATGTGCAGAGCAGAGTCAGCAGGCTGTCTCATATAGCTGAGGGACATACATCAAGGAACACTGAGAATGGCACAAAAGTAAATACCAGTTTAATCAAGGTATTATTAAAACATTGGTTACGCAGCAGTTTTATTTATAATTATATTGTGCTATAATTCAGATGGGGTGGCACGATGGCACAGTGGTTAGCACTGCTGCCTCTTTGCAAATGGAATTTGGGTTGTAGATTAAGCTGGTCCATGTCCATATGTTTTGGGCATGTCCAAGGCTGGGGGGTTTCTGTCAGGGGTTTGCTGATGTCATGTTAGAGGTATTACAAATGAGGGTGATTCAGAAGTAGTGATCATCAGTGTGTCGGAAGACCCAGGAGCTCATGGACGAGGGAGGCAACAGCCTGGGTTTGCCACCCTGGTGGCCCGGAGACGGAACCTACTAGGGTGGAGGGACTCGGAGCCCCCGGAGTAGGGGGTGTGGATTAGCGACGTGGCGGGGTTTCTTAAGACTTGAAAAAATTAAATTGGCCTTGAGGGGTTCATTGCAGGGGTTTGCTCGGAAGTGGCAGCCGAAAATCGACTTCTTTGAGAAGAATTAAGCTGTCACCAGGGGTTGGGGGGTGGGGGGGGGGGGGGGAGCAGAGAAGGGGCGGCATGGGAGATGGTTGGGGAAGGTGGCACTGTTTGTGTAAGCCATGTTGGCTGGGTTTGTGCCAGGGGGAGGTGGGGGGGGGGGTTTGTTGGGTATATTATTGTGGTTTTGTTTTTATTGAAATTTGATGTTTAATATTGTTAGAATAAAAATGACTCAATAAAATATATATATATATTTTTTTTAAAGCACTGCTGTCTCTCTAGTACAATTCTAGCCTCGGGTGATAGTGGAGTTCGCACTTTCTCCCTGAGACTATGTGGGTTTCCTCCGGGTGCTCTGGATCTAGGGTTACAGGTTCATAGCTCTATGAAGGTGGAGTCGCAGGTGGTCAGGGTGGTGAAGAAGACATTCAGCATGCTAAATTTTATTGCTCAGAATATTGAATACAGGAGTTGGGACGCCTTGTTGAAGTTGTACAAGACATTGGTAAGACCACACATGGAATATTGTGTTCAGTTCTGGTCACCCTATTATAGGAAGAATATTGTTAAACTAGAAAGAGTGCCGAAGAGATTTACGAGGATGCTACCAGGACTTGATGGTCTGAGTTATAAGGAGAGGCTGGATAGGCTGGGACTTTTTTCCCTGAAGCTTAGCTTAGGGGTGAACTTATGGAGGTTTATAAAATAATGAGGAGCATAGATGAGATAGTTAGTCAACATCTTTTCCCAAAGGTAGAGGAGTCTAGAACTGGAGGTCACAGGTTTAAGGTGAGAGGAGAGAGATACAAAAGAGACCAGAGGGGAATTTGTTTCACACAGAGGTGGTGAGCATCAGGAACGAGCTGCCAGAGGCAGTGGTAGAGGCGGGTACAATTTTTTCCTTTAAAAAGCAGTTTGACAGTTACATGGGCAGGGTGGGTATCGAGGGATATGGGCCAAATGCAGGCAAGTGGACTAGCTTAGTGATAAAAATTGGGCGGCATGGACAAGCTGGGCCGAAGGGCCTGTTTTCATGCTGTAAACATCTATGACTCTGGTTTTCTCCCACAGTCCAAAGAAGTGCACGCCAGGTGGGTTGGCCATGCTAAATTTCTCCTTAGTCTTCAAAGGTGTGTCGGTTAGGTGGGGTTGTGGGGTTACGGGAATAGGGTGGGGGAGTAAACCTAGGTAGGGTGCTCTTTCAATGGGTTGGTGCAGACTCGATGGGTCAAATAGGCTCGCTCTGCACTGTAGAAATTCTGTGATTCGATGGAATGGAAAAAGAACACAATAACTTGTCAAACCATTTCTACAAAAGGATCTTTCAACCAAAGTATGAGAGTCACTGCCCAAAACCTTCTCAGTTCTAGTGAAGAATGTTCTTATTTTAAGCCTTTTTTCAAACCTTTTATCAAAATAGCAACCTCTCCTTCCTGGTACCATTCTAATAACATCCTTTATAAAGAATTGCTCAGAACTGCACATATTTCAGACAGAATATAGCTCATCCACTTTACATTTGAGGAGGAAAAAGGGAACGCACTGAAGTTTGTGTTGTAGCTGATTTACAGGGGTGATCTATGCATACACAAATATAGGTACACAAAATGTACATTTATAAAACTCTTCCAAGAAAAATTGCAATGTTATTTCTTACTTGCAGAAGCAAAATCCCATCGTATTCCATAATTCCAACATCTACATGTCAGTTTAAAATTAAATTTTAGATTGGACAGGAGATTGTGAAAGAGCTGCCTTCTGACTACATTTTCCATCTTTGCGTGGGGAAAGTGACAACACAAATCTTTTGAGGAGATAGTTACAGGTTTCACAAAAGGGGAAAAACAGGCTACCATCTCCATTGGGCTGTCAATCGTATAGATTTACAAGCTCAATTTTCAGTTGTTTCTGTATTCACAGATGCAGTTTCATATCAATATGGTGTTATCTTTGAAAACAGTAAAGCTATTTGATATGCAATATAAGTGCCAAAGACAACATAAATCCATCAAATTTCATAAATGTATATGGCACACTTCATTTACTTGAAAAATAAAGTTAATTATTAATTAATGTCGGAGGACTGCTTTGATCCACAGCATTAAAGCCTGTGTGCAATCCATCTGCAGCTTTAACCATATTTCCATGGTGTTATAGCAAGACAGGGCCATGGAGGCCAGGAAGTCTCCATTCAAAATCTTGGTTCAAAATCTCTAAAAGAGGATTTTAAGATTTTGAACAATTTATTTATAAGATCATTTAAAATATGGTGTGCATTCATATAATATCGGATTATCAGCTGTATTTCTTTTATTTATCTACAAAATATATTACTAGTTTTTGCCTGAACAATGTGGCTTGACAATTTTATTTTTGCTTCACGGAGTCTGTGGAAACTTCAATGCAAAGCATTTCTTAATAAATACAGTTTTCAATTGTCACACCTGTAAATAGCAAATAAAAGATTTCCAAATTATAGGTCTGCCCATATGAGATGCATTTTGGTATGGATGTAAAAATAATAATAATCGTTATTTTCACAAGTATGCTTACATTATCACTGCAATGAAGTTACTGTGAAAGCCCCTAGTTGCCAAGTTCCAGCACCTGTTCGGGTACACAGTGAGAATTCAGAATGCCCAATTCACAACAGCACGTCTTTCGGGACGAGTGGGAGGAAACCGGAGCACCCGGAGGAAGCCCACGCAGACACGTGGAGAACGTGCAGACTCCGCACAGACAGTGACCCAAGCCGGGAATCGAACCTGGAGCTGTGAAGCAACAGTGCTACCCACTGTGCTACCATGCTGCCCACATGGAAATTTGGTTAAGAGTTCAAACTTTATAGTAATGTTTTATTGACAAGACTTTGGCAATATAGTAAAACAAGTCCATTTCCACTGAGGAGAATATTGATCACTTTTTTAAAAAACTTATGGAGGTGAAATGAAAAGAAAGTCAATAAAAAAAAAACTTAAAATAGTATGGAAGTAGTACATATTTTATTGTCTGTTTATATTATTTTCTCTGCAAGTATATTATGCTGATCATTACTTTGTTTAACTATAGTAACACTACCACAATCTCCTTTAACACATTTTGCTATTAGCACGCCAAGTATCTAATTCTGTGGTCATAAATCAGAAATGGCTACTGCACTTTGCTGAGAAAAACCACAGTATTGTCAACTGAAAATCCAACACTACAAAATCTAGCAACTGCTCAAACAAGATACTTTCTATAATGCAAGCATAATGTGCATTATTAAGTGCAACATCAACCATATAACATTCATTTCATTGATTTAATCAAGTACAACAGCGCGAAAGCTGTTTTTGGAGCAAAAATAATTTTCTGAATTCATTATTTTTTTTTTATTTATTAAAGAAAGACAGCACTCTGCTTCAAATTTTTTTTTATACCAGAGTATTAAACTGTCCTTTCCATCTCTTTGTATTGATTTTTTTTTGTTTCAACCAGGCGATAGCATTGTCCAAAAATGGATGTACAGTGTACAAGGGGTGCATCATAGACTGGATAGGACATGCTTGATGAACCACAATCTTTCTCACCATGGATTTCCACAATTTTAGTCATATTGCAGTGTGCAATGCAGATTCAATAGCAATGCATTTTGAGAACAGGTTACACAAACTTGGTTTGCATTCCCTTGACGTCAGATCGTCGAAGAGTTTTCTAATTGAGATGCTTAAAATGATAAAACCATTTGATAGAGTAGACAGAAAAACAATTTCCTCTGATGGGGAATCCATGACAAGTGGGCACAATCCTAAAATTAGAGCTATGCCATTTAGCAGCGAGATCAAGGAATTGTTTCATCCACGCATAAATCTGAAACTCTCTTCCCCAAAAGGCAGCTGATATTGGATTGAAATTTTCTGAGACAGATTAATAAGGGGATCACGGATTATGGGGAGAAGGCAGGAAAATGGGGATGAGAAAAACATCAGCCATGATTGAAGGCAGAGCAGACTCGATGGGTCGAGTGGCCTCATTCTGCTCCTATTATGGTCTAATAAATTTTTGTTAAGTAAGGAGCCAAGGGGCAGAGTTGCCTAACCTGTTCGTATAGAAAAGTTTGAAAACCAATGTCCTTTAACAATACATCCATTGGCCTTCGATTTACATTCCATTGCAGTGGAGTATTCACATATGGCATAATTCAACTTCATACTCACTTGAAGTACTCAAGACCATTGGTTGATGGTTTGTACCATGACAAATGCAACAATCAGTTGAACAACCCATTAAAAATTCATGTTGGTAGGGGAAGGGAGTTAGGGCGTTAAAGTATTTGTTTCTCGGGGCCAGTTTGCGGGATTGAAGGAGCTGGGGGTGAAATATGGGTTGGGGCAGGGAGAAATGTTTGGGTATATGCAGGCCCGAGATTTTGCCAAGGAGGAGCTTCCCGGTGGCGCTGGCCTCCACACTGTTGGAGGAGGTGCTGACGATAGGGGGAATGGAGAAAAGGGTGGTGTCGGTGATTTATGGGGCGATTCTGGGAGAAGAGAAAGCACCGCTGGAGGGGATTAAGACAAAGTGGGAGGAAGAGTTGGGAGAGAGCATGGAGGTGGGGTTGCAGTGTGAGGTGCTCTGGAGGGTGAATGCCTCAACTTTGTGCGCGAGGTTGGGGCTGATACAGCTGAAGGTGGTGTATAGGGTGAACCTCACAAAGGCGAGGATGAGCCGACTCTTTGAGGGGGTAGAGGACGTCTGTGAACTTTGCGGGGGGCGGTTGGGGGGCAAACCACCTTCATAAGTTTTGCTCCTGTCCAAAGCTGGAACGGTATTGGAGGGAGGTGTTCAGGATCATTTCGAAGGTGGTACATGTAAGGCTTGAGCCGGGTCCTCTGGAGGCCATATTCGAGGTATCGGATCGGCTGGGGTTGGAAGCGGGTGTGGAGGCAGATGTTTTAGCCTTCGCCTCGCTGATCATCCAAAGGCGGATCCTGTTGGGGAGGAGGTCAGTCTCTCCATCCTGTGCCTTGGCGTGACAGGGGCATCTGTTGGGAGTTTTTAAACACTCGAGAAGGTGAAGCTTGAGTTGAGGGGAAGGATTCTACAATTCATGGGCTTTGTTCATTATACATTTTCAAGAATTGGATGACATCGAACATTGTGGGATTGGGGGGTGGCGGGGGCTGTGTGTTGTTGGTGACTATGTATGGGTGGATGGTGGATTCCTGAATCCTTTTCTTTGATGTTTGTATTTAAAATGTTGAGGGTTGTTTGGGGGTTGGTGGGAGGAAGGAATTGTTGGCCAGGGGATTGGCATTGTATTTGTTACCGTTGATCGTTTGTTGGTGAATGTAAATTTGGATGAAAATGTGAATAGGAGAATAAAAATATATATATTTTTTAAATTGTTAATTTGAGGACAGTTTAATACTCTGGTGCAACAAAAAAAATTAAAGCAAAGTATTTCCTTCAAAAGAAAGATAGTTAATTTAAATATCCACATTTCTACATTCAATTAATATAATTTTAGGTGGCACAATTAACTGACACGCACTACATCTTCAATTAACATGCAGATCATGATTATCACGCAAGAATAAAATAGAATACCTACTTCGATTTTTTTTTTTTTTATAAATCGCAATTCATGGAAATAACCACCACAGGATTATAAATAGTGGTCAAACAGAAATTTCAAAAGTCACTTGAAGAATGGCAAATTCTCTGCTGCCTCCCCATTACAGTAATGACTCATACTAGGGAGTTTTCACAACTGCTGGCAAGCCTATCTACTAACTTGTTCAAGTGGCCTATTTACTTGCAAAAGCCTAGGCAGCATGCATCAACAAGCTATGGAATCAGCAGTATTACAAAACCATTTAGCCAGGTCCATACATTATCATAGAAAGACACTCAGTCGGGGAAGCCATGACGTTTTCTGTCCCTCTTATAGCCCCAGGGGCATTGAAGTCAACTGCTGTGACCAACTGCAAACCTGGCAAATATTAGTCAACCATGGTTTGAACTAGGGGCTGTTTAGCACAGGGCTAAATCGCTGGCTTTGAAAGCAGACCAAGGCAGGCCAGCAGCACGGTTCAATTCCCGTATCAGCCTCCCTGAACATGCACCGGAATGTGGCGACTAGGGGCTTTTCACAGTAACTTCATTTGAAGCCTACTTGTGACAATAAGCGATTTTCATTTCATTTCACTAGGAACACACGTTACTACGCCACACTTTTATCCATTAAGCTATGGTAGAAAAGCACAAAAATAACTGTCAGACTTTCTGTGGCGTGTTGCTTATGCTGAGTCAGAGGATATGTTCTATTACATTGCTATTCACTGCATAGTCGCACACGTCTTTCCTTTTTCTTACTACATCCCCCTGGGGCATTTTTTTGTACCACTGCCTAAGAGATAACTCCCAAAACTGTGGGAACCCCACAAGTAATGAGAGTCACATATTCCTCCTCCAAGACAGCAATGAAGACTGTGAAGCCGATACACTGGTTGGGGGTATGGGGAAATAGAACAACCCTGGAATCATTTTGGCTCTAAGACCCTATGACACACATGTGCACAATTTCTTTTCCTCATTTTTTGGAGTAGCCTAATGCAATGAGCTTCAAGATCCCAGAACTGCTGCCAGAAACAGCAAAATGATTGCGGAAAAATCAAAATCACTCCGCGTTCTCACAAGCCCCTACCCACCAAACACTCCCAACCCTTCCCCATCCGCCTCCCTACATTTCTGTTCTCAACTCTTTCCGTCCCTTCCCTAGCATTGCTGCTCTCAAAACCCTCTCCTCGCCCCACATCTTCCCACTCTCACAACCCTCCCCACCCACATATTCCCACTCACAACCCTCCCACTCTCACAACCCTCCCCACCCACATCTTCCCACTCACAACCCTCCCTCTCCATTCAATCTTCCCACTCTCACAACCCTCCCCACCCAATCTTCCCACTCTCACAACCGTCCCTGCCCAATCTTCCCACTCTCACAACCCTCCCCACCTAATCTTCCCACTCTCACAACCCTCCCCACCCAATCTTCCCACTCTCACAACCGTCCCTGCCCAATCTTCCCACTCTCACAATCCTCCCCACCCTATCTTCCCACTCTAACAACTCTACCCCCACCACCTCATTGCTTTCATAATATTACTCTTCCCCAATGCCCTTTCTCTCATGAGTCACAATCAATCTAGCTCTCCCTTTCCAAGAAACATTAATTTGCTGGTTACTTATATTCATCCGAACTAGTCTTGTTCCCACACATAATACTTTACCGAAGTTTTTAATTTCTAATAACAGATTACCATATCAACAAGGCGATAAGCGGCTTCCGGAACACGATTCGGCAGCTCCCGCAATCACGGACTTTCGGGCTCTCTAGAGGAGCCCCAACGGGAATTTTTTGAAGACGTTCCATGTGAGAAGGGAAGAGTGAGGTCCCCTTTCACCGTTTATGGTCCGGACTAGAAGCGAAACGGCCAAAAAAGTGGCATTGGAGCAGCGGGAGAAGCGAGGGAAGGAAAACAAAATGGCAGCGGCCAGGGATAAAATGGAGTGTGGGCCGGAGCTGCAAGAGTTCATCAAGCGCTGTTTCGAGGAGCTGCGGAAAGAGATGCTGGCACCTATGCTGTCGGCGATTGAAGGACTAGGGATGACCCAGAAGGACCACGAGGTAAAGATCCAGGAGGTGCAGAAAAAAGTCAACGAGAACGAGGATGAGATCTTGGGCCTGGCGGTGAGGGTGGAGGAGCACAAGGCGCTGCACAAGAGGTGGGCGGGAAGATTCGAAGACCTGGAGAACAGGTCGAGGAGAAAGAATCTTCGAATCCTGGGTCTCCCTGAAGGAGTGGAGGGGGCCGATGCCGGGGCATATGCGAGCACGATGCTCGAGTCGATGCTGGGCGCGGAGACCCCTTCGAGGCCTTTGGAGCTGGATGGGGCACACCGGGTGCTGGCGAGGAGGCCCAAGGCTAATGAGCCGCCAAGGGCGATTGTGGTGAGGTTTCACCGTTTCAAGGACAGAGAGAGGGTCTTGAAATGGGCCAAGAAAGAGCGGAGCAGCAGCTGGGAGAATGCGGAGATCCGAATATACCCGGACTGGAGCACGGAGGTTGCAAAGAGGAGAGCGGGTTTCAACCGGGCCAAGGCGGTGCTGCACCGGAAAGGAGTGAGATTTGGAATGCTGCAGCCAGCGCGATTGTGGGTCACATACAAGGATCAACACCACTATTTTGAAACGCCCGAGGAGGCTTGGACCTTTATTCAAACTGAAAAGTTGGACTCAAACTGACGGTTTGTGAGGGTGGGGGGGATGTTTGCTGTTTGTTGTATACAGGGTGTTAATCACGCGCAGGAAATGTTCCACGGGCTGGGGGAGGGATGGGGATGGTAAAGGGACCGGGTGAGAAGACCGTACGAGACGGTGGGCGCTGGTGCTGGAGGGAGAGGAGGCTCGGGGATGGGGGAAATGAGACAAGGCCGCGACAGGAGTTGCGCCAGAGGGGGCGGGGCAGGCTTAGGAAAGCCCGGGTTTTTTCCCGCGCTAGGGAAGAAAGGTGGGAGGGGGAAATGGAGGAACGCACACTGATTGGGAGATTCCCACACCGGGGGGGGGGGGGGGGGGGGGGGGGGTGTCAATGGGACGGCGGGGGAAGCCGGGGTCAGCTGACTTACAGGAGTGCTATGGGGGGAGCAAAAAAGCTAGACACGGGTCTAGCGGGGGGGGGGGGGGGGGGGGGGGGGGGGTGTTTTGCTGCAGCACTGGCCGAAGGGGAATGGGACACAGAAGAGGTGGTCGGGGCGGGGGTCTCCCGTCTGGGGGACTGGAGGGTGAGGGCGGCGCAGGCACGGGACTGGCCTAGAAAAGGAGATGGCTAGTCGGCGGCAGCAGGGGGGGGGGGGGGGGCAATCCGGCTGATAACGTGGTGGAATGTGAGGGGCCTGAATGGGCCGGTAAAGAGGGCCCGAGTGTTGCGCACTTAAAGGGACTGAAGGCAAACGTGGTCATGGGTGACACATTTGAAGGTGGAGGATCAGAGCAGGTTAAGAAAGGGATGGGTAGGACAGGTACTACACTCGGGACTGGACGCGAAGAACAGAGGGGTGGCAATATTGGTGGGGAAGCGGGTGTCGTTTGAGGCCAAGAATATCGTAGTGGACAATGGAGGTCGATACGTGATGGTGAGCGGTAAGTTGCAGGGGACGTGGGTGGTATTGGTAAATGTATACGCCCCGAACTGGGATGATGCCGGATTCATGAAGCGCATGTTGCAGCGCATTCCGGACCTGGAGGTAGGAAGCTTGATAATGGGTGGGGATTTTAATACGGTGTTGGACCCAGCACTGGAGCGCTCCAGATCTAGGACCGGAAAGAGGCCGGCGGCGGCCATGGTGCTTAGGGCGTTTATGGATCAGATTGGGGGGGTGGGGGGGGTGGGGAAGAGAGTGGACCCGTGGAGGTTTGCCAGGCAGCAGGCCAGGGAATTTTCTTTTTTCTCCCACGTGCACAAAGCCTACTCCCGGATAGATTTTTTTGTTCTGGGCAGGGCGCTGATCGCGAAACTGGAGGGAACGGAGTATTCGGCCATAGCCATTTCAGATCACGCCCCGCACTGGGTAGAACTGGAGTTGGGAGAGGAGAGGGACCAATGCCCATTGTGGCGGTTGGATGTGGGACTGCTGGCAGATGAGGCGGTGTGTGGGAGGGTGAGGGGGTGTATCGAAAGGTACTTGGAGGCCAACGGCAACGGGGAGGTGAGGGTGTGGGTGGTATAGGAGGCGCTGAAGGCGGTGATCAGGGGAGAGCTAATCTCCATCAGGGCTTATATAATCTCCATCAGGGCATGGAAAGGGAGAGGTTAGTGGGGGAGATTTTAAGAGTGGACAGGAGATACGCAGAGGCCTCTGAGGAGGGATTACTAAGGGAAAGGCGACGTCTCCAGACGGAGTTTGACCTGTTGACCACAGGGAAGGCAGAGGCACAGTGGAGGAAAGTGCAGGGGGCGACGTAGGAGTATGGGGAGAAGGCGAGTCGGATGCTGGCACACCAGCTCCGCAAGAGGATGGCAGCGAGGGAAATAGGTGGAGTCAAGGATGGAAGGGGAGCTACGGTGCGGAGTGCGACGAAGGTAAATGAGGCATTCAAGGCCTTCTATGAGGAGCTGTACAGATCCCAGCCCACAGCAGGGGAAGAGGGGATGAGACGATTCCTGGACCAACTGAGGTTCCCAAGGGTGGAGGAGCAGGAGGTGGCTGGTTTGGGGGCACCAATTGGGTTGGAGGAGCTGAGCAAAGGTTTGGGGAGTATGCAGGCAGGGAAGGCCCCGGGTCCGGACGGGTTCCCGGTTGAGTTCTACAGGAAGTACGTAGACCTGTTGGCCTCGCTGCTAGTGAGGACTTTTAATGAGGCAAGGGGAGGGAGGGACAAGGACCCACTGCAATGTGGGTCGTACAGGCCGATCTCGCTCCTCAATGTGGATGCAAAGTTACTGGCAAAAGTGCTGGCTACGAGGATCGAGGACTGTGTCCCGGGGGTGATCCACGAGGACCAGACGGGATTTGTAAAGGGCAGGCAGCTAAACACCAATATGCGGCGGCTCCTAAACGTGATAATGATGCCATCGGTGGAGGGAGAGGCGGAGATAGTGGCAGCTAAGGACGCGGAGAAGGCCTTTGACCGAGTAGAGTGGGAGTACCTCTGGGAAGTGCTGCGTAGGTTTGGGTTCGGGGGAGGGTGTATTAGTTGGGTTAAGCTCCTTTACAGAGTCCCGGTGGCGAGTGTGGTTACGAATCGGCGGAGGTCGGAGTATTTTTGTCTGTACCGTGGGACGAGGCAGGGGTGCCCCCTGTCCCCC
Source organism: Scyliorhinus torazame (assembly GCF_047496885.1). Classification (NCBI taxonomy): domain Eukaryota; kingdom Metazoa; phylum Chordata; class Chondrichthyes; order Carcharhiniformes; family Scyliorhinidae; genus Scyliorhinus; species Scyliorhinus torazame. Next base: position 175,635,855 of record NC_092707.1, read on the forward strand.
GTTGTTTGCATTAGCAATTGAACCCTTGGCCATGTCATTAAGGGAGTCTAGGAAATGGAGGGGGGTAGTCCGAGGGGGAAGAGGAGCATAGAGTATCGCTTTATGCAGATGACCTGCTGCTGTATGTGGCGGATCCAGTGGAGGGGATGGTGGAGGTCATGCAGACTCTAAGGGAGTTTGGGGATTTTTCAAGCTATAAGCTTAATGTAGGGAAGACTGAGCTCTTTATAGTACAGGCAGGAGACCAGGAAAGGGGGATTGACGATCTACCGCTGATGAGGGCGGAACGGAGCTTTCGGTACCTGGGGATCCAAATAGCTAGGAGTTGGGGGGCCCTACATAAACTGAATCTGACGAGGCTGGTGGAGCAGATGGAGGAGGACTTCAAAAGATGGGACATGTTACCGCTCTAGCTAGCGGGTAGAGTGCAGTCGGTCAAAATGGTGGTCCTCCAGAGGTTTCTTTTTGTGTTTCAGTGCCTTCCCATTGTGATCACCAAGGCCTTTTTAAGAGGGTAGGCAGGACATTATGGGGTTTGTGTGGGCGAATAAGACCCCGAGGGTAAGGAGATGGTTTCTGGAGCGCAGTAGGGACCGAGGAGGGTTGGCGCTGCCGAATCTGGGGGGGCTACTACTGGGCAGCAAATGTGGCGATGATCCGTAAGATCCGTAAGAGTGTGATGGTGGGAGAGGGGGCGGCATGGAAGAGGTTGGAGATGGCGTCCTGCAAAGGAACGAGCCTGGGGGCACTGGTGACGTTGCCGCTCTCGCCGACAAGGTACACCACGAGTCCGGTGGTGGCGGCAACGCTAAAGATCTGGGGCCAGTGGAGACGGCACAAGGGTGCAATGGGAGCCTCGGTGTGGTCCCCGATCAAGGGTAACCATCGGTTTGTCCCGGGGAGGATGGACGGGGGGTTTCAGAGCTGGCATCGGGCGGGGATTAGAAGAATGGGGGACCTGTTCATTGATGGGACGTTTGCGAGCTTAGGGGCACTAGAGGAGAAGTTTGGGCTACCCCCAGGGAATGCTTTCAGATACATGCAGGTGAGGGCGTTTGTGATGCGGCAGGTGAGGGAATTCCCGTTGCTCCCAGCACAGGAAATTCAAGACAGGGTGATCTCGGGAGTATGGGTTGGAGAGGGCAAGGTGTCGGCGATACACCAGGAGATTAAAGAAGAGGGGGAGGGGTTGGTAGAGGAGCTGAAGGGTAAATGGGAGGAGGAGCTGGGGGAGGAGATTGAGGAGGGGCCGTGGGCTGATGCCCTAGGTAGGGTTAATTCCTCTTCCTCGTGTGCCAGGCTTAGCCTGATACAATTTAAGGTGGTTCACAGAGCACACATGACGGGGGCGAGGCAGAGTAGGTTCTTTGGGGTAGAGGACAGATGTGGGAGGTGCTCAGCAAGTCCGGCGAACCATGTCCATATGTTTTGGTCATGCCCGGCACTGGAGGGGTTCTGGAGGGGAGTGGCGGGAACAATATCTAAGGTGGTGAAAACCCGGGTCAAGCCAAGCTGGGGGCTAGCAATATTTGGAGCAGTGGACGAGCCGGGAGTGCAGGAGGCGAAAGAGGCTGGCATTCTGGCCTTTGCGTCCCTAGTAGCCCAGCGAAGGATTTTGCTAATGTGGAAGGAGGCGAAGCCCCCCCAGCGTGGAGGCCTGGATAAATGATATGGCAGGGTTTATCAAGCTAGAGAGGATAAAGTTTGCCTGGAGAGGGTCTGCGCAGGGGTTCTACAGGCGGTGGCAACCGTTCCTAGACCATCTCGCGGAGCGTTAGATGAAGGTCGGTCAGCAGCAGCAACCCGGGGGGTGGGGGAGGGGGGGTCTGTCTGGGGGGTATTTAAGCAAGATAATACATGAAGGATCTGGAAAACTGGCATGTACAGGAGGAATCCAATGTACAAAGTTCTGTAACATATCGTTTTACCATGTTTATGTCTTGCTATGTGCGTTTTCTCTCCATTTGTTACGAGGGGAGGGGGTTGGTTTGCAACGGTGAAAAATTGTGTTAAAAAGTTTAATAAATATATATATTTTTTTTAAAACAAGGCGATAAGCAAATTGTACTTAATTCATTGTGGGTCAGGTACAAGGAGGTAGTGGCGTGCAAGTTGAACTTTGGATTCAGCGGAGGTTGGAGAGAATGGAGAAGGGACAGAATTTGAACTTAATAAACATTTGAAGTTTTTGGGAGCAATGGAATGTTTAGTGTTTGGCAGCAAGTGAAGTGACTGGCTTTAGGGAGCAGTCCAAATAGGAAAATAACACCAACCATAGAGGAGCTTTCCATGAGTACAGATAGCAGCTGTACAATCAAAGATAATATATTAATGTATTGAAGGAAAGAGGCCACAGCAAGAGATATTATTGATTCACAAGAGATGCCAAGAATCAGGAATTTAACAGGTGCAGTTTGTGCAGAGCATTGGAAAAAAAATTCAGAATTAAAAGCCCCCTTTCACCTTCTGGGCTTGGGCGTGAGACAAGGTAATGCTGCTGTGTAGGTCAAGGCTGATATGCTAGTCCCAGTCCCAATTTGATTAGTTAAATCGAAGAGAGTCCGCTCTCCCAATCAGATCAACATACTCCCTCAACCAAGTAAAGGTAAAGCCCGAGATGACCCTAGGCTGCTTTCCCCTTTGAAGAGGAGAGCTGACTGGTGGTGATTTAACCAGAAGATCATCACGAGGGGCAAGGTTCAAAAGTCGGGCCTTCAGCTGGTACAGGGATTGAACCTACGCTGTTGGCCTTGCTCTGCGTCACCAACCAGCTGTCCAGCCAACTGAACAAAGCCTCAACCAAACATTATTCCCAAACAGATTCAAGATAGCCACAAAGGTAACATGCAACAAAAAACATGCACCACATATGCTACGGCATGCAAGATTTTCTTTTTCCTGCACCAATATGCAATGGCCACATACCTACAATCTTAACCTTTTGATGTTGTTTTTTTCAATTGTAGCAACAAGAGAACAACATACTACAACAAATTAAAATCAAATCCACCAGGGTCTATTTCCAAGCACTTTCAAGGCAGGTGTGGAGTTGAAAAGTATAATGGAGCACATGAAATACAGCAATAATTTAATTCCTCACATATCTCCTTTGAAAAAGTTCTCATTGATTTCAGTTTGATGAAGAGCCACTGGAGAGAAATGGTTTGCTGGTTAACAATACTTGAGGTTCAACCAGTGGTGGACTACATAGCCTGTACAGTAGTCATAAACATGCAGAGATTAGGCAAATTTTAAGATCAATGAAATACAATCCACACATCAAATCTGTGCTGGGATCAAGTTCAAGCGTATGGCAGAAGTGAAATGTTATCACTCAGCCACTTAATGTATCGTTTCTCCTGTTTCTTACTTATTTTCTCCCGTTTCAAGGCACTGGTTCCTTCCATGGATATAATTGCATCAGCCCCTTATTTAGTTGCACAAGTTTTGGAGGAATAGACAATTATGTCACATGGTTAAGCATTTTCCTCTGAGTAGCTAAATCCAATAAACCATGAAGGATGTCTAATTTGGCCCACAATCCACACGAAGTGAGCAGTCCCACTGTCTAAATCCAATAAACCATGAAGGATGTCTAATTTGGCCCTCAATCCACACAAAGTGAGCAGTCCCACTGTCTATCGGGGAAAAAATGTGTTACAATGGTGTGGGGAGTGGATGCATTGTAAAGGAATCACAACTGTATGGAATGGCCTGGCTCGACAAGCAGATTTTTAAAAAAAAGATATTTGGCTGAAGAGAAGGATGATGTTGGTATGACCTCTTTAAAGAGCAAAAAGAAAAAAAGACTTTAATTTATATAGCACATTTCACAACTATAGAATATTTCAATGTGCTTCACTGGCAATAAAATACTTTGCCATGTAGTCATTGCTGTAATATAGGAAACATGGTGGCATATGTGCACGCAACAAGTTCACACAAACAGCAATCTGATAATGGCCAGATAGATGCCTGTGATGTTGATAGAGGATTAAATATTGGCCAGGACAATGGGGATAACTCCCCTGTTCTTCTTCAAAGCAGTGCCATGGACTTTTTATGTCCACCTGAAGAGGCAGATAGGGTCTTTGTTTAATGTCCCATCTGAAAGATGGCTCCTCTGACAGTGCAACAGCCCTTTAGTACTGTACAGGAATGACATATTTATGTTCAAGTACTGGGGTGAGACTTGAACCCACAATCTTCTGATCCAGAAACAACAATACTATCAACTGAGCCACAGGTAACACTGTACAGAGAGGGAAGTGAAATAACATGGCCAGGTTTCCTTTCTCTGATCTGTGCTCCATTTTGTAGGTACATATATGTGAACACCCGACGAGGAAAAGGTTTGGGTTTAACCTCTGAAGCTCCCACTAGCTGAACAGCCTGCCGACATTCACCATTCAGATCCTCGCATGAATAATGCTCACTTGGAGTGGCATCAACGGACTTGTGGAACTGTCGACCAATGAGCAGCTGAACATCTTCAACAGTTGCAGAGGAAAACTGGATTGAAAACGTCCTCCTCTGACATCAGTGAAACAGAGGAACTGAGTAGAGAGGAGCAAGGGGTTCTGCCAGGGGATCAGAGGAGTGGAACTGGGGTGTTGGGGGGTGGTAACCTTGAATGTAATTTATAGCTCAATCACGAGGTGAATAAACCAGAATTATGAACCACCTTATCCAGAATTCAACTTCCACTATCACAAGTTCAGGAGCAAGTGGTATGGGTTATTTCCAGTGGGAGCTTTTGAATGCATTGTTCACATGGTTTCAACAGGCATATATTTATATATGCACTGCCACAGTGTTCCTGTGAAATTGAAGCATGTAATTGACATTTAGAAATTGAAGGCTCAAAACGATTGTCTGAGAACACCGAACAACGAAAGGGGTTTGTGAATGATAGAAGGTTTCTGTTTCTCATTAATGTTTTTTATTAAAAATGGAAGAATAAATCTCAATTCAGAAAAGGTCTTCTGGGGAAGGATATGATCTTCTCGCTGCCATTTGTTTTGAGTGAAACTAGCGACATTGGGATGAGGGCTGCATTATTGAACATGTCCCATGCCTGCAAGCAGCTCTAAATTAATGCAAATAATGGAGTACAATAGAGTACATGCCAGACAATCAGCCCACGTTATGAGCAGACATGTCCTAGTGGGGCCATCAGTGTGGGCCCCCCTAGAGCCCATTCAAGCACGCTGCAACTTCTGGATGTGACCATAATTGAAGCCCCTGGAGGTTGCTGCAGTACCATTGTGGTCCTCAAGAGGGCTGAACTTTCCATCGTTCGCTGCTATTGCAATCGCAAGATATGGGCCATTAAATTTTCCCCAAGGAAGCAAATGCATTTTACTTTATGTTTTCTGCTATTATCCCCATACGGATGCATCTGTAACTGTGCGTAAAAATGCTGTTGGAAGAAAAAGGTCAGCAGAACAGAATGATTAACCACATGTCCTATTTCAGGAAATTTGGAAACACAAAAGAAAAAAAACAGAAGCATATTGCATCAACATACCCAGTGTGCTCCCCCAGCTCCGACCTTTTGCATCCTTAATTTTAATTACGACATCAGCAGTGACATAGTGCCTCAAGATCTAGAAACCCCACCCCAAACTTCTGGCCTCTCTTCCCCCTTTAAGATGCCCCTTAAAATCTCTTTATTGAAAATATTTTTGTCATCTTTCTCAATATATTATGAGGATCAGTATGAACATTTATTTGCTAATGCTCTTGCATGCACCTTGAGGCACTCCAGATATACAAAACCTTATTTGGAAGAGGCATCCAATTAATAAAACAGTATTTTCCATGGACCCCACCCTTGCTCGTGCTTCCCCATCTCTCACAAAGGTACTGATGTACACGGAGGTATGTTTTAATGGGCACTGGCAATTCTCCTACATCTCTCCCAAGTAGTCATTCCTCATGCAAGTCTGGACAATGTTGGCAAGCTTTTGAACCATAGAACTACAGACAAGCCTGAACCTATTCTCAGACTTTCACGGACTTTTTTTTCCCCTTCTCAGCCAAGGGACACAAGCCAACTGTACCATCTATCAGCAACCCGAGCTGAGGCTCAACTCATTCAAACTCCAAATTTATCCACTAAGCTTAAATTTTGGGGAGAATTTCATTGTAATATCAAATAACCACAACCATCCATCCCATTTGAACTTTTCAGTTGCTGTGTGCAGGAGCCACAGGTATTAGAAGCAGTTTTGTATTAATGTGCTTTTTGGGGTAAATGTTCAAGAATAAAAAATAATTTTTTACATTGACAGTTCCCTTTAGACAAGCGTGGGAAAAGCAGCTATTGCAATACTCATCCTAGGTACTATAGAAGTAGGAAGGTCAAAAGGGTATTTTCAGAATGGCCACGATTTTCCCCAGCTTGAATTGGGGTATAGTTGGTCTATTATCCAAATTCAAATGTTTAAACAGCATACAGAGTTATGGTTTCCTCATTCATTACACAAGCGAGCCATAAAAATTTACCTAACAATTGGGAATGAAGATCTACGCAGGCTGAACATGTCAGGATTAACTGAAGAGCTAAGGATCCCAAAAAGATATGTACTACATTGTAAGACCAATTGAGGATCAGGTTAAACTTCTGTTTTTCATCGACTGGAGTTCATGTTATTTTGACAACAGCCTACAGAATCCATAGACCACGAAGTCAGCAGATGGAGAGAAAAGGGTATTATAGCCAGTTAAAATGGCTAACTCCCGATTTAAATTGGCTAACTCCCGATTTAAAATGGCGAACAGCAAAGGCCGATGGGAAAGTCAGCCAACAGGACACAAACGAGCAGCTGCAGGTTGAGTGTGTATTTACCTCTGGAAAGGCCAGACAAGATCGATACCAGCAACCATCAGCATAACAAAACACCAGCCATCTGCATATTAATGAGCAATCCCCGGGAACAATGAGCAACATTTAGACACAAAACCAAACCAGACTTTTTGGCGCCAGCAGAAGCCTACACAATGGGAGGTGAACGACCACCTCAGGACCGCCCATCGATCAGGGAACCGCTCCAGCATTGGAGAAAATCGAACCAAGTGATTGGGACAAAGTCCAATCACTTGGAACCAGGTACAGGGTCTGCCCCGAAAGGTGGCAAGCCCCTGGGGACTATAAGAATCAAGTCCCAAGTTCAAATCGTTCTTCTTGACAGTCATTCAGCAACGCGAACCAACCCTTGACAGTGACCGGTTCAGCCGCTGCCGATATCCAGTAAGTCTTACTTCAACACTCGCTCCGAGATAGGCGCTCCTAGCTACCAATCTGTACCAACTTCGAATCCCGAAGGCTCAGAACCCGAACGAAAGGCCATTCGTTTCCCTGACCTGGTGGGCCAGTTCCAAGTTAAGTATTGGCCTGTTAGCTGTCGAAGTAGCTTAGATGTAGAATTTGTACACGAGTAGTGATTACTGTGTATAATAAATGTGCTTTGATTTAAATCTTACTAAGCGGTGTATTGGATTATTGATCATTACTCGGACTTGAACCACGTGGCGGTATCATAAAGATACCTGGCGACTCAAGCGCAAAGGTGATAAAACAGAGCAATTAAACTAAGGCAAAAGTTAGTAACAGTATGTATTGTGACTTTTCAAAGACCAAGCTAGCAAACAGAATTGTTAAGTAAAGCATATCCATGTCCATGGAAGCATTCCAGAGAGATCGACGGGACAAACCCAAAACATATAGCATCGAAGAGCTACTCAAATATGGATGCAAGTATTAAGCGATCCTCACAGGTTGACAAAGTGTACAGGTCCTAAGTAGAATCATAGAATTTACAGTGCTGAAGGAGGCCATTCGGCCCATTGAGTCTGCACCGGCCCTTGGGAAGAGAACCCTACTCAAGCCCAAGCCTCCACCCTATCCCAGTAAACCCACTTAACTTTTTTTTTGGACACTAAGAGTAATTTAGCATGGCCAATCCACCTAATCTGCACATCTTTGGACTGCGGGAGGAAACCGGAGAACCCGGAGGAAACCCACGCAGACACGGGGATAATGTGCAGACTCCACAGACAGTGACCCAAGCCGAGAATCGAATCTGGGACTCTGGAGCTGTGAAGCAACTGTGCTAACAACTGTGCTATCATGCTGCCCCAAATACAAGCCCTATCAGAAACATGTACAAGGTGAATAACAAACCTGAAAATGACAACGATGTGCATGACAAGACTAACAGCAGTGAACACATTACACAAAGTCAATGTCATACAAAACATAGATGCCATCACAAAGTGTTTGCCAAGATTCAAATTATTTGCCCCAAGAAAGTTGGTAACTATACATTATTACCAAGACTGACATGGGCAAATGTTAACATATTCCTTTACGAATTCTGAAAGTCATGCACAAACATAGTAGGTCATAGCGAACCCTATTACTGTGAAACTACTCCGTACATTAATTCCATGTGCAGGATCCATAGTCCTGGAGTGCAAGTAACACAATCATCCTGGGTGTCACAGATATATGTTGAGGAAACTAAAGGCCCAGCAATTGGAGGTCTACTGGCATATCGCAACCCCTACACTAGTAACAATCTATGGAATCAGTCAGAGATCATAAAGCAGATAATTCTCATCACCTCAAAATGAAAATCGCTTATTGTCACAAGTTGGCTTCAAATGAAGTTACTGAGAAATTCCCCTTGTCGCCACATTCCGGCGCCTGTTCGGGGTTGACCCATGTTTCAGCAAAATTGGCAGTTTCAAGGAAGCCTCATTACACTTGGAACAGAATGCATGTCTTCCAATTTATATACCACGCAAGTGCAGCATCCACTTATAAGACAAATTGAAGGTGGAACTAGACAAAATGTAGAAAGACCGAATCATAAGAAGAGGACAAGGGCATACAGTTAGTTGGGTGAAGCTCAGCCATGTGTCATTAAATAAGATGAATTATTGAGAGTATGCATCAATCCACAATATTTAAATGCAGATTTGAAACACTATTTTCACGAAATACCCACATTAGAAGAGTTAAATCAGAGATCAGCAGGTGCAAAATTCCTCTCGAAAGACACCTAGCACAGATACTGGTCAGAATATCTTGCCGAGATGTCCCAAGAGCTCACTACATTTTATACCCCATTCAGACAATACGGCTTTCAATTACTTCCTTTCGGGCTGTTAGCTAGGATCTCTTTCAAGCTCACATGGACTACATTACATGCACTGTACCAGGCCGCATTTGTAACACAGATGATATAGCGACCGTGGGAAGAACAATGCAAAACATGACAATCATCTGCACTTATTGATGCAAGTAGCAAGTAATGGAGAATTGGTGTTCAATGCTCTGAAATGTGACATCAACATGCAGGAGATCAATTTCTTGGATTCTATTTATTCCAGTGCGGCATATTCACTAGGTTAATCCCAGAGCTGAAGGGGTTGGATTACGAGGAGAGGTTGAGTAGACTGGGACTGTACTCGTTGGAATTTAGGAGGATGAGGGGGGATCTCATAGAAACATATAAAATTATGATGGGAATAGATAGGATAGATGCGGGCAGGTTGTTTCCACTGGAGCGTGAAAGCAGAACTAGGGGGCATAGCCTCAAAATAAGGGGAAGTAGATTTAGGACTGAGTTGAGAGTGGGGGGAGTGGAGTAGAGAGTGGGGGGGAATGGAGTTGAGAGTGGGGGGGGAATGGAGATGAGAGTGGGGGGGGGGGGAGTGGAGTTGAGAGTGGGGGGGGGGGAAGAGTTGAGAGTGGGGGGGGGGAGTGGAGTTGAGAGTGGGGGGGGGGGAGAGTGGAGTTGAGAGTGGGGGGGGGGGGGAGTGGAGGGAGTGGAGTTGAGAGTGGGGGGAGTGGAGATGATGGGGGGGGGGGGGTGGGAGTGGAGCCGAGAGAGGGGGAGAATGGAGCTGAGAGTGGGGGGGAATGGAGCCGAGAGTGGGGTGGGAATGGAGCCGAGAGTGGGGGGGGAATGGAGCCGAGATTGGGGGGGGGGGGCGGAATGGAGCCGAGAATAAGGGGGGGGGGGGGGGGGGAGTGGAGTGGAGTCGAGAGGGTAATAAGGTCGAGAGTGGGGGGGGGGGGGGGTGAGGTCGAGAGTTGGGGGGGGGGGAGCGAGGTCGAGAGTGGGGGGGGACGGAGTTGAGAGTGGGGTGAAGGAGAGGGCATTGGGGTGAGAGAGTGAGAGTCGGGGTGACTCAGTGAGTGGGTCAGTGACTGGGAGAGTGAGTCGGAGTTGAGAGTGGTGAGAGAGATGGGTGAGAGAGATGGGTGAGAGAGATGGGTGAGAGAGATGGGTGAGAGAGATGGGTGAGAGAGATGGGTGAGAGAGATGGGTGAGAGAGATGGGTGAGAGAGATGGGTGAGAGAGATGGGTGAGAGAGATGGGTGAGAGAGATGGGTGAGAGAGAGGGTGAGAGTGTGGGGGGGTGAGAGAGTGGGGGGTTGAGAGAGAGGGGGGTGAGAGAGAGGGGGGTGAGAGAGAGGGGAGGGTGAGAGAGAGGCGGTGAGAGAGGCGGGTGAGAGAGAGGGGATGAGAGAGAGAGGGGATGAGAGAGAGGGGATGAGAGAGAGGGGGTGAGAGAGGGGGTGAGAGAGAAGGGGTGAGAGAGAAGGGGTGAGAGAGGGGGTGAGAGAGGGGGTGAGAGAGGGGGTGAGAGAGGGGGTGAGAGAGGGGGTGAGAGAGGGGGTGAGAGAGGGGGTGAGAGAGGGGGTGAGAGAGGGGGGTGAGAGAGAGGGGTGAGAGAGAGGGGGTGAGAGAGAGGGGGTGAGAGAGAGGGGGTGAGAGAGAGGGGGTGAGAGGGGAGGTGAGGGGGGAGTGAGAGAGAGTGGGGGTGAGAGAGTGGGGGTGAGAGAGATGGGGGTGAGAGAGGGGTGAGAGAGAGGGGGTGAGAGAGAGGGGGTGAGAGAGAGAGGGTGAGAGAGATGGGGTGAGAGAGAGGGGGTGAGAGAGAGGGGGTGAGAGAGAGGGGGTGAGAGAGAGGGGGTGAGAGAGAGGGGGTGAGAGAGAGGGGGTGAGAGAGAGAGAGGGGGTGAGAGAGAGGGGGTGAGAGAGATTGGTGAGAGAGAGAGGGGGGGTGAGAGAGGGGGGGTGAGAGAGGGGGTGAGAGAGGGAGAGAGAGGGGGTGAGAGAGGGGGGGTGAGAGAGTGGGGGGGTGAGAGAGGGGGGTGAGAGAGAGGGGAGGGTGAGAGAGAGGGGAGGGTGAGAGAGAAGGGAGGGTGAGAGAGAGGGGGTGAGAGAGGGGGTGAGAGAGGGGGTGAGAGAGGGGGTGAGAGAGGGGGTGAGAGAGGGGGTGAGAGAGGGGGTGAGAGAGGGGGTGAGAGAGGGGGTGAGAGAGGGGGTGAGAGAGGGGGTGAGAGAGGGGGTGAGAGAGGGGGTGAGAGAGGGGGTGAGAGAGGGGGTGAGAGAGGGGGTGAGAGAGGGGGTGAGAGAGGGGGTGAGAGAGGGGGTGAGAGAGGGGGTGAGAGTGAGGGGGTGAGAGAGAGAGGGAGGCGAGAGAGAGAGGGAGGTGAGAGAGAGGGAGGAGAGAGAGATGGGCGGTGAGAGAGTGGGGTGTGAGATATGTGAGAGAGGGTGTGAGAGAGAGGGTGTGAGAGAGAGGGTGTGAGAGAGAGGGTGTGAGAGAGAGGGTGTGAGAGAGAGGGTGTGAGAGAGAGGGTGTGAGAGAGGGTGTGAGAGAGGGTGTGAGAGAGAGGGTGTGAGAGAGAGGGTGTGAGAGAGAGGGTGTGAGAGAGAGGGTGTGAGAGAGAGGGTGTGAGAGAGAGGGTGTGAGAGAGAGGGGGTGAGAGAGAGGGGGTGAGAGAGAGGGGGTGAGAGAGAGGGGGTGAGAGAGAGAGGGGGTGAGAGAGAGAGGGGGTGAGAGAGAGGGGGTGAGAGAGAGGGGGTGAGAGAGAGGGGGTGAGAGAGAGGGGGTGAGAGAGAGGGGGTGAGAGAGAGGGGGTGAGAGGGGGTGAGAGAGAGGGGGTGTGAGAGAGAGGGAGGTGAGAGAGAGGGGGTGAGAGAGAGAGGGGGTGAGAGAGAGGGGGTGAGAGAGAGGGGGTGAGAGAGAGGGGGTGAGAGAGAGAGGGGGTGAGAGAGAGAGGGGGTGAGAGAGAGGGGGTGAGAGAGAGGGGGTGAGAGAGAGGGGGTGAGAGAGAGGGGGTGAGAGAGAGGGGGTGAGAGAGAGGGGGTGAGAGAGAGGGGGTGAGAGAGAGGGGGGTGAGAGAGAGGGGGTGAGAGAGAGGGGGTGAGAGGGGGTGAGAGAGAGGGGGTGTGAGAGAGGGAGGTGAGAGAGAGGGAGGTGAGATATGTGAGAGAGAGGGGGTGAGAGAGAGAGGGGGTGAGAGAGAGGGGGTGAGAGAGAGGGGGTGAGAGAGAGGGGGTGAGTAAGAGGGGGTGAGAGAGAAGAGGGTGAGCGAGAGAGGGGGTGAGCGAGAGAGTGGGGTGAGCGAGAGAGTGGGGTGAGCGAGAGAGTGGGGTGAGCGAGAGAGTGGGGTGAGCGAGAGAGTGGGGTGAGCGAGAGAGTGGGGTGAGCGAGAGAGTGGGGTGAGCGAGAGAGTGGGGTGAGCGAGAGAGTGGGGTGAGCGAGAGAGTGGGGTGAGCGAGAGAGTGGGGTGAGCGAGAGAGTGGGGTGAGCGAGAGAGTGGGGTGAGCGAGAGAGTGGGGTGAGCGAGAGAGTGGGGTGAGCGAGAGAGTGGGGTGAGCGAGAGAGTGGGGTGAGCGAGAGAGTGGGGTGAGCGAGAGAGTGGGGTGAGCGAGAGAGTGGGGTGAGCGAGAGAGTGGGGTGAGCGAGAGAGTGGGGTGAGCGAGAGAGTGGGGTGAGCGAGAGAGTGGGGTGAGCGAGAGAGTGGGGTGAGCGAGAGAGTGGGGTGAGCGAGAGAGTGGGGTGAGCGAGAGAGTGGGGTGAGCGAGAGAGTGGGGTGAGCGAGAGAGTGGGGTGAGCGAGAGAGTGGGGTGAGCGAGAGAGTGGGGTGAGCGAGAGAGTGGGGTGAGCGAGAGAGTGGGGTGAGCGAGAGAGTGGGGTGAGCGAGAGAGTGGGGTGAGCGAGAGAGTGGGGTGAGCGAGAGAGTGGGGTGAGCGAGAGAGTGGGGTGAGCGAGAGAGTGGGGTGAGCGAGAGAGTGGGGTGAGCGAGAGAGTGGGGTGAGCGAGAGAGTGGGGTGAGCGAGAGAGTGGGGTGAGCGAGAGAATGGGGTGAGCGAGAGAATGGGGTGAGCGAGAGAATGGGGTGAGCGAGAGAGTGGGGTGAGCGAGAGAGTGGGGTGAGCGAGAGAGTGGGGTGAGCGAGAGAGTGGGGTGAGCGAGAGAATGGAGTGAGCGAGAGAATGGAGTGAGCGAGAGAATGGAGTGAGCGAGAGAATGGAGTGAGCGAGAGAATGGAGTGAGCGAGAGAATGGAGTGAGCGAGAGAGTGGGGTGAGAGAGAGTGGGGTGAGAGAGAGAGAGAGTGGGGTGAGAGAGGGGGGTGAGAGAGAGGGGGTGAGAGAGAGGGGGTGAGAGAGAGGGGGTGAGAGAGAGGGGGTGAGAGAGGGGGTGAGAGAGGGGGTGAGAGAGGGGGTGAGAGAGGGGGTGAGAGAGGGGGTGAGAGAGGGGGTGAGAGAGGGGGTGAGAGAGGGGGTGAGGGAGGGGGTGAGGGAGGGGGTGAGAGGGGGGGTGAGAGGGGGGGTGAGAGGGAGGTGGTGAGAGAGTGGGGGTGAGAGAGCGGGGGTGAGAGAGCGGGGGTGAGAGAGCGGGGGTGAGAGAGCGGGGGTGAGAGAGCGGGGGTGAGAGAGCGGGGGTGAGAGAGCGGGGGTGAGAGAGCGGGGGTGAGAGAGATGGGTGAGAGAGAGGGGGTGAGAGAGAGGGGGTGAGAGAGAGGGGGTGAGAGAGAGGGGGTGAGAGAGAGGGGGTGAGAGAGGGGGGGTGAGAGAGAGGGGGTGAGAGAGAGGGGGTGAGAGAGAGTGAGAGTGGGGGTGAGAGAGAGGGGGCGAGAGAGAGGGGGTGAGAGAGAGGGGGTGAGAGAGAGGGGGTGAGAGAGAGTGGGGTGGGAGAGAGGGGGGTGAGAGAGAGGGGGTGAGAGAGATGGGTGAGAGAGAGAGGGGCGGTGAGAGAGGGAGAGTGGGGTGTGAGATATGTGAGAGAGGGTGTGAGAGAGAGGGGGGTGAGAGAGAAAGAGGGTGTGAGTGAGGGGGTGGGAGAGGGGGGACTGAGTGAGAGAGAATGGGACGGAGAGAATGGGCAGCACAGTGGCACAGTGGTTAGCACTGCTATCTCACAGCTCCAGGTGTCATGTTCTGCAGACTGGCCGGTGTAAATGATGCAGAATATCTAATGACTAGTTTAAAATAATGTATTATGAAACAACTGTGTGGTAAAGATAACTGGAATAAATATATAACAAACTACTAACACTAACTAACTAACTATACTGGAACTACTGCAAAATACATCTATCCTATCCACCAACACGACTTACTGCCAACTCCCCCAGACACAGAGCCACATGGTAGGTTTACAATGCTACCTGGTGGCCGGAGGTTGTGTATGCATAGATATAGCTAGAGAAGACTTGTTTACATTTGATTTCTGTGTTTGCAGCTATTTCAGGTGCAAAAAGAGGGCAGTGAACTTCTGAACATGCTTGGCATTCCCTGATACTCTTGCGAGGTCACTGGGGCTTCTGCTGCTCAAAATGTTTGGGATACCTTAATGTAGATCAACAACAAAGGCCAATTCTGCAGTTTGGCGCTCACATTTGGCCTCCATCTCTTAAAGCATATCGATGCTTTAAAAATATGAGTGGCTAGGTTGTTTCCAGACTTTACAGCAAGGATGTCTGAACTGCAATTCCTGGTCCACATGCAGTCCCCACCAACCTCGGGCAACTCAATTCTTTTTACATTAATATATTTGCAATTTTGTTCCATTTCGATTTTGTGAGCCTGGAGGCATAGAATGATTGCCCATAGGACATATTGTCTCATTAGTAGATAGATATTTAACCAGAGCAGAAATCAATTAAATCATCAACCTGACATGTAAACAAATTAATGGGAATACAGACTTCAACTTTATTTGTGGCCTGTGGCACCATAATATGTACATAGTAATCCACAAGGTTACGAATTCTAGTTGGGGTAGCCAAAATATGAAAAGCTCAAGCAGCTCAATATAATTTAGTGGGAGAAAAGACTGATGGCAGACATGACCCAGATCTTTCAAATAAATTTAAAATACGGATGAGGTGGAATAAGTGCTGCTCTTGGCCAACAAGCACAAGACCGAAGGAAGCACAAAATTTACCAACTTGAAGCAATTAGAGTGCTGTTTTAAGTTGCAAAGGACAATCAATACATGAAACATTCACTATGGCTGATTTGAAGGGGAAGACATATTACTTTTAAAAACAGCTGGATCACTATGGAAGATGTCTGTGGTTCTTGGAGGTCAATCATCTCAGTCCCCTCGGGACATTGCTGCAGGAGTTCCGCAGAGTAGTTTCCCAGGCCCAACCATCTTCAGTTGCTTAATCAATGACTTTCCATCCATCATACAGTCAGAAGTAGGGATGTTCGAAGATGATGCAGTGTTCAGCCCAATTCGCAAGAGATCCTGAACTGGTCCATGCCCAAATACAAAATGATCTGGTCAACATTCAGGCTTGGGCTTATAAGTAGCAAGTAACATTCACAAGTGCCAGGCAACGACCATCTCCAAAAAGAGAGAATTCAACCATCTCCTCTTGACATTCAATGGCATTAACATTGTTGAATCCCCCACTATCGCCAAGGCGGCCTTCAGGACACGCAACAACGCAGAATTGCCGAGCAGAAACCTATAGGCAAGTTCCGCACACATGAGTATGGCCTCAACCGGGACCTTGGATTCACGTCGCATTACATTCACTCACACAGACCCCCACCCCACCACCACCACCAACTGCCCTGGCTTGAGACAATTCACACCTCTTTAACCTGCAATTATCCCTCTCTCCAGTTGCTCAATCTGGACCTGTAAAGACTTAATTATCTGCAAAGACTCTCATTCAAAGTACCGTCTTGCATCATTGACTGTGTCTATATACAAGTTTCTGGAACCCACCTCTTCATTCACCTGAGGAAGGAGCTGTGCTCCGAAAGCTAGTGATTCAAAACAAACATGTTGGACTTTAACTGTTGACAAATACATGAATAGGATGGGAATAGAGGGATAGTCCCCATCTATACCTGTGTACCTTGTGTTGCCCTATTACGTATTTTCTTTTTCTTTTTTTATTTTATTTTCATATACTTAATGATCTGTTGAGCTGCTCACAGAAAAATACTTTGCACTGTATCTCGGTACACGTGACAATAAACCAATCCAATCCAATCCCTTAAGGGTAGGGCTTTTTAGTTCCGACGGGCAGCATGGTCGGTTCAGGCTTGGAGGGCCAAAGGGCCTGTTCGTCTTCTGTAATTTTCTTTCTTCTTTGTAACCACATTGCAATGGATCAGGAGTCACGAGACCAGACCGGGGAAGGATGGCAGATTTTCTTCCCTAAAAAGGACATGATGGGTTTTTGCAACAATCAAATTTAGCTGTCTTGGTCACCATTACGGAGTTTAGCTGGTAGAACTAAAATACAATTATTCAAAAAAAAAACTGAACCTCTGGATCACTATTCCAGTGACATTATCACTATGCCACTATCTTCCCCAAGCAGCAGGCTATTTTAAACAATTTCATTTTTCTTCCTTCCACTAGAAAAAGAAAACACTGCATCTTAGTGGAAGAATTAAAAGGTAATGTGGAGAGTGATAAAAGAACCACGGAATTTTGATAGAACTCATTTTTTCTTGTTCTGGATTTTATGTCCAACATAGAAAGTTTTACTTTTATTCCTAAACATTTATCCCACAAGATACATTAATTCAAGACTGCTTCTAAAAGAAGTAAGGGCTGGATTCTCCGATTCTAAAACTAAGTGCTGACGCCGATGGGAACGGTGGCGTTTTACGACTGAAAAAACAGCGCTAAACGGCCACCGATCTCCTGTCTGGTGGGGGCTAGCAGACACGCAGCGTAGCGCTCCCGACTCTAGCTGCGGTTACGGCCAGAGAATTGCCAGGTCCTTGGCCACAGGCAACATGGCGCCGGCTGCGTGTGGACCCGGCCTGCCGAATCGTGACCCCCTTTGGCCAGGCTCTCGACCCCCGCAGCCGCCACGCCGAGTTCCCGAAAATAAATACCACACGCGATTGACGCCATCGGGAACTCGGCCTATCGGGAGGGCCTCAGGTAACATCCTGAGGCCATCCTGACGGTGTGGGGCATACTCCTAGAGTACGCGGTTTTGGAGGGGGCGGAGCATCCCAAATCCAGCGCCGCCCCCGATTTCGGCGCCAACGTGGATTCTCCGGCCGATCGCCAAATGCGATTTCGCCGTCGAATACTGGAGAATCCTGCCCTAAATCTTTTAACCTCACTCACCTCTAAAATTCAACACCATTTTGACCTGGAAATATATCACACTCCTCCAGCATCATTGAAATCAAATCCCGGAATTCCCTATCTGACAGACTGCGAGAGTATATTCGCCACATAGTCTGCAGTGGTTCAAGAAAGTGCACATTCTCATGGGCACTTAAAAGTAGGCAATGAATGCTGGCCTGGTCAGTGATGCCCACATTGCGTAAATTAATAATAGTAAGAAATGAACGATGAAAATATAGAATGTCTTCACAATGTTGGACTATTTCCAGTTATTCCTTTATTTTGATAAGAAAATAATTGATCTAAGGGTTATGACTTGTCTTCAACTTAAATAATAAACGTCAGTAAAGGTTACTAATCCATCTTCTAGGCATGAGCATTTTGATAATAAATCTTGGAATTATTTTGTACTGTAATAATGTTCCAACAGATGAGGAAAATATCTTCACAATATGGTTGCTGATTGTTATAATCATATCTGATTCAGCATGAGCTAGCAATGAACCAGCTCATTCCCTTCCTCAATGCTCTACAGTTCAGCACTCAACAGCATGTCAAAACAGTCCTGTCTTCTGGTTGCTGAATTTAATACTTTTCATTTCAGACAAGAATGTAAAACATACATAATTAAATAAATGTTCATTTCCTTTAGCGTCATCTATCAGTCTTGTACATTTCAAATATCAACATCCTCACTTCTGTGGGGGAGGATGTGCTGAGCAGTCACATGAAAGGTGGCTCTCCCCCTAGAGACTTCAACCTCGGTACTTTTAGCCCGAAAATCGGTCACTAAGCAATCAATAATCCCACCCACCCTCACCCTGAAACATAAAGCATCTGAAGAAATGACCCCAAACCAGCAAATAGACCGAAAAGATAACAAGAACAATAAGAGCCAGGAGAGAACGATAGAGACTGTGGATAGCGACTTGTGAAGCATGGTAGCATAGTGGTTAGCACTATGGCTTCACAACAGCAGGGTCCCAGGTTCGATTCCCACGTGAGTCACTGTCTGTGCGGAGTCTGCACATTTTCCCCGTGTGTACGTGGGTTTCCTCCAGGTGCTCTGGTTTCCTCCCATAGTCCAAAGATGTGCAGGTTAGGTGGATTGGCCATGCTAAATTGCCCTTAGGTTAGATGTGGTTGCTGGGTTACGGGGATGGGGTGGAGGTGTGGGCTTAAGTGGGGTGCTCTTTCCAAGAGCTGGTGCAGACTCGATGGGCCAAATGGCCTCCTTCTGCACTGTAAAATCTATGACACTATGGAGTGAGGTGGAGCAGGACATGGCGGATCGAGCGGAGTCACTTACCCAACCGCTTGTCCTCTCGCTGACAGAGCTCCTGACACCAGAACTCCTAAAACTTAGGAAGACCTAATGGCAACTGTGAAGTCTGCGGTAGCAGACATCTTGGCCCCCTTCAAGGCGGCACTGGAGCGGTCAGAACACCGTTTTGGAGACGTATGTGGTGATGGTGCAGGAACTAGAGAAGGCGGCCACCGACCAGAGTGGATCACCTCACTTGAAGTAGAGCTGGTAAGGTTGGTGGCAGCCCAGAGAGCGCTCAAA
The DNA here is from genome assembly GCF_047496885.1 of Scyliorhinus torazame. Lineage (NCBI taxonomy): Eukaryota > Metazoa > Chordata > Chondrichthyes > Carcharhiniformes > Scyliorhinidae > Scyliorhinus > Scyliorhinus torazame. The sequence goes on from NC_092707.1 coordinate 175,654,860, forward strand.
GGGAAGGTTGAAGACCAGGAAACCATGTCTCACTGCCAGAACCTTAGGAAAATTGAACTGCCGGAGGGCACAGAGAGTAGAAATCCAATGAACTACGTTACGCAGGTGCGAGGAATGCTGGTCAGGTGAGAAAGCCCCCTGACATGGACAGGGACCACAGATCACTCCAGTAGAGGCCTAAGGCAGGAGAGCCAGCAAGGGCGAATATCGGCAAGTTTCACTGATTCCAGGACAAGGAACGGATCTTGAATTGAGAAGGAACATGCAGTCCTGCGAATGGGAATGGCATACGATCCATAATTATCAAGACATTGAGGCTGTTTTGGCCAAGCGCCAGCCCGAGTTCAACGGAGCCAAGGTACAGTTTAGGATGCTGTATCCAGCAAGACTCTGGATGACCTATGGAAATAGGGAACACTACAAGCAGAGGAGTTTAGTCGCAAGAGTGGGCTGGAAAAACAGCAACATATTTGGACCATTGACAATGATAATGTTTCTACATTTCCTAACAACTAAGCAACCTGGGGTAAAGGGTAAAGATGAGAAGGGAGGGGGTGGAGTGGTAAGGAACAGAACAGGTGGAGGTGTGGGGGAAACACCACACTGGCAAACATGCAGGTATATAGAAAAGAGGAGGGGTACCACAGCGCAGCTCCCAAAATGGAGGGAGCGCCAGGCAGAAGGGGGCAGGACCCTAGGTCTGGGGGAGGGAAAGGGGGGGTTAGAATGCTGGCTACAACAGGTTGCACGCGGAAACAGCTGGAACAAGGAAAGTCAATGGCGGCCACCCTGGTTGCCATTCTGGATGTTCCCCCAAACAAAGGGACACCCCGGAGTGCATCGGCTCGTCCATATGGTGAGTATGGCTGACCCTGCAGGAGTTGGGAGGGTGGAGACACAAATCCCCCATCAGGATAGTCACCTGGAACGTCAGGGGACTCAATGGCCCAGTGAAAAGATCCAGAGTCTTCACCTATCTGAAAAGCCTGCGGGCTGACGGTCTTCCTCCAAGAGACACACCTGAGGGAGAAGGACCAGCTGAGGGTAAAAAAGAGTTGGATAGGACAGACGTGGCAAGCATGCTGCAGGACAAGAGTTAGGGGGGGGTGGCCATACTGCTCAGCAAGAGGGCAACAAACATCAATATCCTCAGCTGTACCCCAGTCAAGCAGACGGATGTCAACTCACCAGATTGCATATTAGGATTCCTTGAATGACTGCAGTCATTACAAATCTTCGTTTTCGAAGTTCGAATTATTTGGCATTGTAATGTAATATTAAAATTGCATTTTTGAAATGTCTTTTGGAAAAGTGGAAAATGAAGATGGCTACACGACAATGTGCAAAGATCTAGCATTTTTGTACTACCTTTCATGATTTAAAAGATGATCCAAAGCATTTAATTTTATTTCAAAGTGTCGACATTGTCCTAATATAGCAAATATGGCAGCCAAATTCAACACAAGATCTCACAAACAGCAATTAGATAATGGCAAGATAGTCATAGAATTTACAGTGCAGAAGGAGGCCATTCGGCCCATCAAGTCTGCACCGGTCCTTGGAAAGAGCACCCTACCCTAGCCCACACCTCCACCTTATCCGCGCAACCCCGTAACCCCACCCCACCTTTTTGGACACTTAAGGGCAATTTAGCCTGGCCAATCCACCTAACCTGCACATCATTGGACTGTGGAAGAAACCGGAGCACCCGGAGGAAACCCACGCAGACAAGGGGAGAATGTGCAGACTCCGCACAGACAGTGACCCAAGCCGGGAATCGAACCTGGGACCCTGGAGCTGTGAAACAACTGTGCTAAAACACGCAGTGGCGAAATCTGCAGAATTTAAACTTACCTAGGAAGGCACGCATTTTGTTTCTATATTTATTTTTTGTACATATATTTATTGAATTGCAGAAACTAACTCTCGGCATTATCAACAGACAAATATACAGAATATATAGGTTAAAAAAAAAAGAAAAGTGACATAGACATACATTTACCTTTATAACTATACATTTACCTTTATAACTATAACAATCAAAACGACCCCCATGAAAGGAGTCAAAAAAGCGATTCTTCTCCCCAACAGACACACTGAGACGGGCTGGGTAGATCAAACCAAACCAGACACCCTTAGGTCTCGATATATTCAAACTGAGTTGCCTTCCCATTTTATCGCCCGACGCTGCCTGCCCCTGTGACGGACCTGCTCCGCCTTCTTAAAATTATGGAACCTGACAAAAACCACACACAGAGGTCCCCCCAAATTTCCACCACTGATGATGGGCCGGTTTCCAATAATGTGATCTGATCACTGTGATCGGACAGGGGTGTTTCCATGCTTTTTACTGTGGTCCTACATGCTTCTATAATTCTGCTCATATTCTCCAATTTCACGGACATATGAGCCAGAGTTTCATCGACCGACTTCTTCATGGTGTTTTTCCAATTTGGCCGCTACAATGCGGATGATATTGTCATCCATTGACATCATGGTCGGCAGGGGAGAAAGAGAGCCCGGCCTTTACATCTTGCTGCCTGCCGGGTCTTGCAAAGTCTCTGAATCGGAAGAATGAATGCGGCCCCCATCTTTTCTGTTTTTCTCCTTTTTGGGTATGGTCTTCAAGTCAAAGTGTTTATCTGTAGAGTAGTTGGGTTTTGTAGCCTTTGCGATGTCTGCTGTGCCTTAAAAAATGACTTTTAAACAGAGCCTCCTCATGCATCTCCCTCTCAGACATAGGTCATCGGAAGTCCTAGACTCCGCGTTTTGTTGATTATTTTCTCTCCGTCTTCAAAATCATGAATAGACAAATAAATGGAAACACATTTCACTAATGTGGAAATTAATTTTGGCTAACTTGTTGCTCCACTCTCTCTTCCCTCTGTGGCTAAAGGATCCACCTGGTTTGGGGCAATTCGATTGCAACACAACTCTTCCTATGCGGTAGGCAGGAGTCGGGCCTCTCAGGAGGCAGAAGTCCAGCCTCTCAGTAATAATTTCAAGTGAATTTCCAATGTTTCAGGGCAGCACGGTGAAGCAGTGGTTAGCACTGCTGCCTCATAGCGCAGAGGAGCAGAGTTCAATCCCAGCCCCGGGTCACTCTCCCTGTGGAGTTTGCACATTCTCCCTATGTCTGCATGGGCCGCATCCCCACAACCCAAAAAGATATGCAAGGTAGGTGGATTGGCCACGCTAAATTGCCCCTTAACTGGAAAAAAATAATTGAGTACACTAATTTATTTATTTTTAATTCCCATGTTCCCAACCAGCCTGCATTCATTCCCATTGCTGATTAAAACACAACACTGCAATACAACATTCTAATTGAACATGCACAACCATTCCCATCTATTTGTGAACGCAGAACATATTAAATATCTTAATTTCAGTGCATGCTGTAGCAGGAAACAGTATTATATTTAGATCAACATTTTTTCAAAATATCCTGTTACATAATTGTGGGTTGCGAGAGCCAGCCATTTGGCAAAAGTGGAAAAAAGAAAAAAGTTTGAAAAACACTGGTCTAGACTATGTGCTTCGTCTCTGGAGAACCCACAATCTTCTAACAGACATGAGAACTGTGAAAAGCAGAAGCTGATCCTACATGTCAATTTGGTGGGTAAATGTTATGGTTGCTGAAGAGGTGTTCCAAATAAAATTAAAACTATGCTGCATAATTTGAAAGCATAATTCTTTGGAAAATTGATGTAAACTGTAATCAATAAAATAAAATCCAAAGAGTCATTGGCATAAATTGTGTGTGTGTAGATGAAATGTCGTGTGGGAAGGAAATTTCACGTTCATCCATCAACTGGTATACCAGCTAAGTCAGCATAGGTCAGTGATCAAATCTTAAGCCTTCCTGCCGTGGACTGCCTAATACCATGCATGCTCTACTTAGTGACTGTGCCACAGAAGCTTATTTTTAAATCCCAACAATTATGATCTTTCACAAACCTGGCGGTAAACAAAAATAGCGCTCTATTGGGATTTGCCTTTGTTTGAATATGTATCCAAACTGATAGCCCACCTTTAATTTATCTCCTCAAAGTGGGATTTTTCAAAATGCTGGCATAAAACTGCTACTATTTAAAAATATTAAATCTCCAAAAGCACATCAATAATAATTCTGACATTTAGGTTTCTTTCAGTATGGTGGAACACAATCCTGCACTGCTAAATGGTTGATGAACATGGAGATATTGTACAAAAATTGCATGTCTGTGAAACAGCATGAATACTATTTAACTAAAACGCAAATTAAAATGTTGCCTCTTATATCATACTGGATGGGGAAAAATTGTTGCACTGTAGTACAGTTTGTGTAACAGCATCACATATGCCTACCATACGTCCCTGCAGCATTATCCCAAAATAGATCGACTTTCCTGCCGTTGGTTTGCTTGTTCACCAAATGACTTACTAACTCAAACACACTAGAAATTAGGAGGAAATGCAAAACAACATTTCCTCTCCATGATCATGTTCTAGCTGTGAGCACAAGAAACAGACAAATTGACACCTGATAGAATGCAGTATCCATGACCGGAAACCATGACAGGGAAAAAAAATTAAATTTAGTTGAGATCAGGGAAGTTTTAGATTCCCCCCCCCCACCCCCCCCAGAGAAACAAATTATCTGTACTTACTCTATTGTCATTTTTATTTTTACTCCTGCAAGTTGAACTGTGAGCAGCAGTCACGGAAACTGGATACCACAGGAAGTTTCTGACAGTGACTGTATGTTTCTGGAACTGAATCAATTGGAATTTACATGATAGGGCAGCACGGTGGTGCAGTGGTTAGCACTGCTGTCTCACAGGGCCGAGGACTCGAGTTCAATCCCAGCCCCGGGTCACTGTATAAGACCATAAGACATAGGAGCAGAAGTAAGGCCATTCAGCCCATCGAGTCCACTCCACCATTCAATCATGGCTGATATGCATAGAGTTTGCACATTCTCCTCACCCCCACAACTCAAAAAGATGTGCAACAAATTTTCTTTGTTTCAAAAATATTTTTATTCAATTTTAGCAAATTTTCAACAAACCCCCCCCCTTACAGAAAAAAGAAAAGCATAAAACACAGATCAACATCGTACACTTATATCACAAATTCCCCCAATGTACAACCCCCCCCCCCCCCCCCCCCCCATGAACCAATAATAAACACATACCCGAAACCACCACCCCTCCTCCCCAGGGTTGCTGCCGCTACTGACCTCCTCCTAACGCTCCGCGAGAAAGTCTAGGAACAGTTGCCACCGCCTGAAGAACCCTTGCACAGACCTTTGCAAGGCAAACTTTACCCTCTCCAATTTAATGAACCCTGCCATGTCACTAATCCAGGCTTCTACGCTTGGGGGCTTCGCATCCTTCCATTGTAGCAGAATCCTCCGCCGGGCTACCAGGGACGCAAAGGCCAGAATAGCGGCCTCTTTCACCTCCTGCACTACCGGCTCATCCGATACCTCAAATAATGCTAACTCCCAGCTTGGCTTGACCCTGGTGTTCACCACCTTAGACACAGTCCTCGTAAAGCCCCTCCAAAACCCATCCAGCGCCGGACACGCCCAGAACATATGGGTGTGGTTTGCTGGGCTCCCCGAGCACCTCACACACCTGTCCTCTACCCCAAAAAACCTACTCAACCTCGCCCCTGTCATATGCGCTCTGTGAAGAACCTTAAATTGTATCAGGCTAAGCCTGGCGCAAGAGGAGGAAGAATTAACCCTACCCAGGGCATCAGTCCACAGACCCTCATCTATCTCCTCCCCAAGCTCCTCCTCCCATTTACCCTATAGCTCCTCCACCGTGGTCACCTCCTCTTCCTGCATCGCTTGATAGACCGCTGAGACCTTGCCTTCTCCAACCCACATCCTCGAGAGCACCCTATCTTGAATCTTACGTGCTGGAAGCAGCGGAAATTCCCTCACCTGCATGTACCTGAAGGCATTTCCGGGGGCAGCCCAAATTTCTCCTCCAGCACCCCAAGGTTCGCAAACGTCCTATCTGTAAACAGGTCCCCCATTCTTTTAATTCCTGCCTGATGCCAGCTCAGAAACTCACCATCCATTCTCCCCGGGACGAACTGATGGTTCTCTTGGATCGGGGACCACACCCCTGTGGCACCTCCACTGCCCCCAAATTTTCAGCGTCGCCGCCACCACCGGACTCGTGGTGTACCTTGTCGGCGGGAGCGGCAGCTATGCCGTCACCAGTGCTCTCAGACTCGTGCCCACACAGGACGCCATCTACAGCCTCTTCCACGCCGCCCCCTCCCCCACCATTACGGATCATCGCCACATTGGCAGCCCAGTAGTACCCACAAAGATTGGGCAACGCTAGCCCCCACCCTGTCCCTGCTACGCTCCAGAAACACCCTTTTTACCCTCGGGGTCTTATTCGCCCACACGAATCCCATGATGCTCCTGCTGACCAGTTTAAAAAAGGCCTTAGGGATCAGGATGGGAAGGCACTGGAACACAAAGAGGAACCTCAGAAGGACTGTCATTTTCACCGACTGCACCCTACCCGCCAACGACAGTGGCAACATATCCCACCTTTTAAACTCCTCCTCCATCTGCTCCACCAGCCGCGTCAAATTGAGATTGTGCAGGGCCCCCCAACTCCAAGCCACCTGGATCCCCAGGTACCGAAAGCTCCTTTCCGCCCTCTTCAGCGGAAGCTCGTCTATCTCCCTTCCCTGGTCCCCTGGGTGTATCACAAAGAGCTCACTCTTCCCTACGTTAAGCTTATATCCGGAAAAGTCCCCGAATTCACTGACGATCCAGGACTCCCTCAGTGCCATGGCCAAAGGCTCAATTGCCAATGCGAACAACAAGGAGGATAGGGGACACCCCTGCCTCGGCCCCCGGTACAGCCGAAAGTATTCTGACCTCCGCCGGTTCGTGGCCACACTCGCCACCAGGGCTTCATAAAGTAGCCTAACCCGACTGATGAACCCCTCCCCGAACCCAAACCTCCCCAGCACTTCCCAAAGATACTCCCACTCAACCCTATCGAAGGCCTTCTCCGCATCCATAGCCGCCACTACCTCCGCTTACCCCTTCACTACAGGTATCATAATTACGTTGAGGAGCCTCCGCACATTGGTGTTCAACTGCCTACCCTTCACAAATCCTGTCTGGTCCTCGTGAATCACCCCGGGGACACAGTCCTCAATTCTGGTAGCCAGCACCTTCGCCAACAACTTTGCGTCGATGTTGAGGAGCGAGATCGGCCTGTACAACCCACACTGTAATGGGTCCTTGTCCCGCTTCAAGATCAGCGCCCTGGACATTGTTGGGGGCGGGGCAGGGCAGGGCAGGGCAGGCCCCCCCCCCCCCCACTCCCTCCCTCGCCTCATTGAAATTCCTCACAAGTAGAGGGCTTAACAGGTCCATGTACTTCCGGTAGAATTCCACCAAGAACCCATCCAGCCCCGGGGCCTTGCCTGCCTGCACGCTCCCCAACCCCTTAACCAGCTCCTCCAGCCAATCGGTGCCCCTAGCCCAACCACCTGCTCCTCCTCCACCCTCGGGAACCTCAGCTGATCCAAAAATCAGCGCATCCCCCCCTCCCCCGTCGGGGGATCCGACCTATACAGCTCCTCATAAAAGTCCCTGAATACCCCATTTGTTCTCACCGCACTCCACTCCGTGTTCCCCCCTCTATCCCTAACTCCCCCAATCTCCGTCGCTGCCTCCCGCTTCTGAAGCTGATGTGCCAACATCCGGCTCGCCTTCTCCCCATATTCTTACACCGCCCCTTGTGCTTTCCTCCACTGCACCTCTGCCTTCCTGGTAGTCAACAGGTCGAATTCGGCCTGGAGGCTTCGTCGCTCCTCGGGGGCCTCTGCATACCTCCTATCCACCCTTAATATCTCCCCCACCAATCTCTCCCTCTCTCTCCTCTCCTTATGGGCCCCAAGTGTAGAAAAGCTCTCCACCCCCTTCAGCGCCTCCTAGACCACCCCCACCTGCACCTCACCATTGTCATTAGCCTCCAAACATCTTTCAATGCACCCCCGGATCCGCCCACTCACCTCCTCATCTGCCAACAGTCCCACATCGAGGCGCCACAGCGGGCGCTGGTCCCTCTCCTCCCCCAACTCCAGCTCCACTCAATGCGGGGAATGATCGGAGATAGCTATGGCCGAATATTCCGTGCTCTCCACCCTCGGGATTAGTGCCCTACTCATAATGAAGAAATCTATCCGGGAGTAAGCTTTAAAAGGAAAATTCCCTGGCCCCCGGCCCGGCAAACCTCCATGGGTCCACCCCCCCCATCTGGTCCATAAACCCCCTAAGCACCTTGGCTGCCGCCGGCATCTTATTCGTCCTGGACCTGGAGCGGTCCAATGCTGGGTCCAACACCGTGTTGAAGTGTCTCCCCCCCCCCATTATCAAACTCCGTCTCCAGGTCCGGAATCCGATCCAACATGCACCTCATGAATCTGGCATAGTCTCAATTCGGGGCGTATACATTCACTAGTACCACCCGCACCCTCTGCAGTTTACCACTCACCATCACATACAGACCTGCATTATCTGCCACGATGTTCAGAGCCTCAAACGACACCCGCTTCCCCACCAAGATCGCCACCTCTCGATTCTTCTTGTCCAAACCAGAGTGGAAAACCTGCCCTACCCGCCCCTTTTTCAGCCTAACCTGATCTGCCACCTTCAAATGCGTCTCCTGGAGCATAACCACATCTGCCTTCAGTCCCTTCAGGTGCGGGATCACACGGGCCCTCTTGACCGGCCCGTTCAGACCTCTCAAATTCCAAGTTATCAGCCGGATCAGGGGGCTTCCCGCACCCCCCCCCCCCCCCAAAGCTAGGTACCCCCCTAGCTGTATTGCTCCCCCCATAGCACTCCCGTAAGTCAGCTGACTCCTGCTGACCCCGGCCTCTCCCGCCACTCCGTCGACCCCCCAGTAAGAGAATCTCTCCTCCCCCTCCTGGCAGTCACCGTGCACTCCTCTCCAACACCGCCCTCCCCCGCGGCCCCGGCCCCTTCCTTCCCTAGAGTGGGAAAAATCCCGCTCTTTCCACCAAGTCGGCCCCGCCCTCTCTGGCGCAGCTCCCTTTTGCGGCCTTATCTCAGCTCCCCCACCTCGGGCCTTCCATTCCCCCCTCCCCCCCGGCGGGGCCCCGTCCTTCCAACCACCGACGCCCACACTCACACAACCCCCACTTTGAACCATTTACCCAACCCCACCAGCACCAAAGAAAACAGAACAGAACATCCCCCAAACCACAATAACCCCCCCTTTTACACCCCCTCCCAACAAATCCTCAGTGCGTGTCCAACTTTTCGGCCTGGATAAAGGTCCACGCCTCCTCCGGCGTCTCAAAGTAATGGTTTTGGTCCTTAAACGTGACCCACAATCGCGCCGGCTGCAGCATCCCAAATTTCACCCCCTTCTGATGCAGAACCGCCTTAGCCCCGTTGTACCCGGCCCTCTTCTTGGCCACCTCCGCGCTCCAGTCCTGATATATACGGATCTCTGCGTTCTCCCACCTGCTGCTCCGCTCCTTTTTAGCCCATCTCAGGACACACTCCCTGTCCACAAAGCGGTGGAACCACACCATTACCACCTCGCCAGGACTCGGTGAGCCCCATCCAGCTCCAGGGGCCTCGGGAAAGCTCCCGCGCCCATCAGCGTGTTCAGCATCGTGACCACATATGCTCCAGCATCCGACTCCTCCACTCCCTCCGGGAGACCCAGAATCCGAAGGTTCTTCCTCCTCGACCGATTCTCCAGGTCTTTTCTTGCCACTTCTTGTGCAGCGCCTCGTGCGCCTCCACCTTCACCGCCAGGCCCAAGATCTCGTCCTTGTTCTCCGAGGCCTTTTGCCGCACCTCCCGGATCGCCGCCCCTTGGGCCTTCTGGGTCTAGACCAGCTTATCGATCGATGCCTTCATCGGCTCCAGCAGCTCTGCCTTCAGGTCCGCAAAACAGCGCTCAAGGAACTCCTGCTGCTCTTGCGACCATTGCGGCCACGCTGCCTGGTCTCCACTCGCCGCCATCTTGGTTCTCCTCCCTCGCACTTTTCGCTGCATCAAAATCACTTTTTTCACCGCTCCACTCCTGGTCCAATCCATACAGTGCCGGGGGAATCGTACTGTCGAACAAATGCCGCTGGGGCCCCTAAAAAGAGCCCAAAAGTCTGTTTCTGACGGGAGCTGCCGAACGTGCGACTTAACTCAGCATAGCCGCAACCGGAAGTCTTCAACAAATTTTCAACAGTTTTACAGTACAAAACAACCCACCCCTCAACAGTCAACGGTTACCAGCTGCCGAAAATGCATGATGAACAATTTTAGAACCCATCACTCGCCCCCCTCAGAGCAAATTTCACCTTTTCCAGGGTCCCCCCGCCATGCCAAAGCACAGGATGGAGAAGCTGACTGTCACCCCGACAAGGCCTGCCTGTGAACAATCAGCAAGGCGAAGGCCAAAACATCTGCCCGGCCTGCAGCTCCAGCCGGTCCAACACCTCGAATATGGCTTCTACGTGACCGGGCTCCACGTTCACATGCAGAACCCCCAAAATGGTACTGAACACCGTCCTCCAACATCTTCCCAGCTTCGGGCAGGACCAAAACTATGCACATGATTTGCAGGGCCCTTCCCACATCGCGCTCACACTGGGAACCCCCAATTCTTCCTCCCACTTAACCTTAACTGCCTCCATGGACACTCCGTCCTCCTCCAAAGTCCTCCCGTAAATCGCCAAGACAACCTCCCTCTCCAAACTGCCTCCAGATCTTCAATGTGGCCACCATCACCGGACTCTCCAAATACTTCCCTGGGGCCATCAGAGGTGGCGTGTTGCCAGCGCCCGCAACCCCGACTTCCCCGCTGACAGCACCGCCTCCAGCAAGGAGGAGGCAGGCACCATCAGAAAGTTTGGGGGCAGCACGGTGGCACAATGGTTAGCATTGCTGCCTCACGGCACTCAGGTCCCAGGTTCAATCCCGGCTCGGGTCACTGTCCGTGTGGATTTTGCACATTCGCCCCGTGTTTGTGTGGGTTTCGCCCCCACAACCCAAAGATGTGCAGGATAGGTGGATTGACCATGCTAAACTGACCCTTAATTGGAAAAAATGAATTGGGTACTCTAAAATTGAAAAAGAAAGTTCGGGAAGACCTTCCTCACAAAGTCTCGCACCTACATATACTTAAGCTTTCGCCCCGCTCCAGCCCAAACTTCTCGCCCAATTCCTCCAAGCTCGCACATCGCCCTTCCAGAAACAGATCCTTCATTTCTTTAATCTCCCTCTCTTCCCATCCCCGAAACCTTGCATCCATCATCCCTGGCTTGAATCCATGATTCCCCGAGTGGCACCCCCCCCAAAACCCAGCACCCAACCTAAAATGCTGTCTAAACTGCCTCCAGATCTTCAACACGCCGCTCCTGATGGCCCCAGGGAAGTATTCGGAGAGTCCAGTGATGGTGGCCACATTGAAGATCTGGAGGCAGTTTGGAGAGGGAGGTTGTCTTGGTGATTTACGGGAAGATTTTGGAGGAGGACGGGGTGTCCATGGAGGCAGTTAAGGTTAAGTGGGAGGAAGAATTGGGATGGTGGTGGAGGAGGGTCTGTGCTGTGCGGTGCTGCGGAGGCAAAGTAAATGCCTCGACTTTGTGCGGGGCTGGAGCTAATACAGCTGAAGGTAGTGTACAGGGTGCACCTCACAGATCCACCACCACCGGACTCACTTCCTGAGGCCATCAGGAGTGGCGCCGTTGCCAACGCCTGCAACCCGGCCCCTGCAAGAACATGCCTCCATCCTCACCCACAAACCACCCCCCCTCCCTCTCCAACCTTGAACCTTCTCTGCATTTGCCATCCAATAATAATACATATCAAATTTGGGAGGTCTAACACCCCCACCCCCCCCCCCCCCCCCACCCCAGAGTAATAGCGAAGGGCTCTATAACCAATGCAAACCCTGCCTCATGCCCCAGTGCAATGCAAAATACCGAGTTCATACTATCTGTGCGCATACTCTCCATTGGCTCCTTATATAGCAGCTGCACCCATGCCACAAACTTCGGCCCAATCCCAGATTTCTCCATTACCACCATCAAATAACCCACTTTACCCGTTCAAACGCCTTCTCCACATCCAACGCCGCCACCACCACGGCCGTCTCCCATCGCCCCCGCCAGAGAAAGCACCACATTCAACAACCTCCTCACATTTGAGGACAACTGCCTTTACTTTACCAACCCCATCTAGTCCTCCCCAATCACCTTTGGGAGGCACCCCTCCAATCTTAACGCCAACACCTTTGCCAGTATCTTGGCATCTACATTCAGCAGAGATATGGGCCGAGACGGCCCACACTCCACCAGATCCTTGTCCTTCTTTAGCAATAGCAAGATGGAGGCCTGCCCCATTATTTGCTGCAAGACATTCCAAACAATCGCATCTTCAAACATTCTCACCATCAACGGCACCAGCCTATCCTTAAATCTTTATTAAAATTGGAACAAAACCCATCGGACCCCGCCGCCTTCCTTGCCTGCATCCTCCCAATCGCCATCTTCACCTCCTCCTCCCCTAATGGCCCTTCCAACCCTGTCCTCTCTGCCTCCCCCAACCTCGGGCACTCTAGCCCACCCAAAAACTCTCTCATCTTCCACTCCCGCCCCGCCCCACCCCCCTTCCCCCGGTGGCTCCGACTTATACAGGTCCCGATAGAACTTCTCGAATACCTTACTAATCTGCTCCAGAGCCACCACTAAGTCCCCAGTCTTCTCCCGTACCCAAATTATTTCCCTCGCTCGCGGCCTCCCTACGGAGCTTACCTGCCAACATACTCACAGACAGCCAGCCCCCCCCCCCCCCCCCCCCCCCCCCTTGCCATTCTCAACTAATGCAACATGGACAATAGGTCGAACGTCACCTGCAACTGCTTCATCTATGCCAGGTGACCCAGGTCCGGGACCCCCGCAAACCTCCAAAATCTCATCTATCAGTCGTTGGCATTGAGACATTCTTTGCAGAGTTAAATAAAGGCAGCTGAGTTTTAATAGTTCTATGATGTTCAAATCCTTCATGCACTTGCTTTTCTTTTGGTTAAGTTCTTTTCCTCTAAATACAATATGTATGATTGTGAAAACTGAGAAGGTTACCTATACACTATGTAATAGTGTAATACCCATATCCCAAGTAATGGCATTAAACAATTATGACAAGAACTTGTATTTCCAATGATGCAGTTCCTGAATTGTGTGGAAGATTGTGTTAGAAAAGAAAAGACCCTTCAATATGGTGCAGCTTTCTTTTGCCCAAGGTGAGAATTGTGAGGGAGTCAATCATTTTGGATTTTTATTGGTTTTCTTTAATTAGCACCTGTTGGGGGTGGGGTGAATGGGAAGATTGTAACATTTAAAGTACAGAATGTAGCAAGTTTGATGTTAAACTCCACCTCAGAATACTGGAAGACTCGGTTGTCAGATTTAACAGGACAGTTCTTTAGTCTGGAGCTGGAGAAGCAGCAAAAGGTTGCCAATTCCAGGCAACCTGGGGAACTATTTCCAAATCTTCTGCACAAAGTCCCTTACCTTCTTTTTAAATTAATTTAGAGTACCAATTAATTTTCTTCCCAATTAAGGGGCAATTTAGTGTGGCCAATCCACCTAATCTGCACATCATTGGGTTGTGGGGGTGAAACCCACGCAGACACAGGCAGAATGTGGAAACTCGACAAAGACAGTGACCCGGGACTGGGATCGAACCCGGGTTCTCAGAGTCATAGACAGCAGTGCTAACCACTGTGCCACCCATTCGAAGTCCCTTACCTGCAGGTATCTAAACTCACTTCCTCTCAGGAGCTCTGCTCTCTTCTTCAATTCATCTATACTGGCAAACCCTTCTTCCAGATACATATCCCTCACCTTAACCAGCCCCACTTCTCTCCACTCCCTACACGTGCCATCTATCCCCCCCCCCCCCCCCCCCCCTCCGGCTCAAAACCGTGGTTTTCACACAACGGCTTTAACACCGATATCCCCTCTATCCTACTGTGCCTCCTCAGCTGGTTCAGATATTCACCATGGACTGCGCCACAAGGGTCTCCTTGTATCTGCTTGGTGCCATTGGCAATGCTGCTGTCCCGGTAGCCCGTAAGCTTGGCCCCCTACAGGATTCCGCCTCCATCGTAACCCACTCTCTACCCCCTCTCCTTCCCACCATCGCCTCACCTCCACGTCCGTCGGCCAATAGAAATGTAGCAGGTTCGGTAATGCCAACCCTCCCTGCGGCCTCTGTAACAGGGTCCTCTTAACCCTTGGGCACGTTCCTTGCCCATACAAAGTCCAAAATAATCGTGTCTAGTTTTCGAAAAAAGGCCTTCGATATAAAGATCGGGAGTGTCAGGAATAGGAACAGAAACCTCGGCAAAATGATCAGCTTCACCACTTGAACCCTCCCTGCCAAAGTCAAGTGCAGCGTGTCCCACCTCGAGATCCTCCCTAGCCTCCTCCACCAGTTTTGTTAAATTCCATTTGTGAAGCATTGCCCGCTCATTCGCTACCTGAATCCCCAGGTACCTGAACCAGTCTTTGGCCAACTCAAATGGCATCCCATTCCAACTTGTACACTGGGAATTTCGCATTTGCCTACATTTAACTGATATCCCAAGAACGCCCCAAACTTCCCCAACAAGCCCATGATCCTCTCCATGCTCTCCAGCGGGTCAGTAACATACAATAGTAGGTCATCCGCATAGAGCGACACCCGATGCTCCCTTCGTCCCCTCGTAATCCCTCAGCACTCTGCCAACCTCCTAAGAGACATTGCCAAAGGCTCTATAGCCAATGCAAACAGCAGCGGCAACAGCGGGCACCACTGCCTTGTCCCCCTGTGTAGTTCAAAGTTCCGTGAACCCATGTCATTGGCCCGCACACTCGCCCTCGGTGCCACATATAACAGGTGTACTCATGCCACAAACTTCAGCCCAAACCCAAACCTTCCGATGACCTCAAACAGGTACCGCCACTCCCAGTCAAATGCCTTCTCCTCATTCATGGACACCACTATCTCCAGGACCTGAGCTTCCGACAGGGTCATGATCACATTTAACAGCCTCCTTATATTGCTAGAAAGCTGCCCTTTACGAAGCCTGTTTGTTCCTCCGCAAGCACCCACCGGACAAAACCTTCCATCCTTCCCGCCACCAACTTAGTCAGCACTTTCACAACTGTATTATTCATTCTGAATGGTAGTATATAGGATAATATTTTGTGTTTACTTTGTGGACCGTTTTCTCGTAAAAAATTTCTCTGTTTGTCTAAAGGAGCAAAATGTTACAAGTGCACTGTGAAAAGTTTCATAAACTTGAGGGGTATATGGGAATGAACGTGTGTGAATAATTGCTATTGGGAACAATTTAACTAAAGAAAAACAAAGAGAGTCTGTTCTGGGCAGAATTAACTGGGTCATTCCTGGCGCTTGTCGCAGGAAGAGCGACCACACTGTCGAACAGCACTTTTTTTTTTGTGGCCCTGCTGAGGCCACACTCAGTCACATTTCCTGTACTGAGGACCCCTGACGAGCGGAGCTCCTCAGTGCAAGATGGTGCCTCCATCGATCTACCCCCTGACCCCCCCCCCCCCCCCAATGTCCCAACTTAACTGTTGGGGAATCTTCCGAGACCCCATAGAATCCACCACACCGGCAAGGCACTCCCGGGCCTGATCCTTGGTGTGGGCAAAATTTTGACTTGGCACCTTAGCACTGCTATCCTGGCACCTCCCCTTCCAGCCTGGTAGTGCTAGGGTGCCACTCTGTCCAGAAGCCTACCACCCGGAGATCTGATTGCCTGGGATAAACCGCCCCCCGCCCCTCCCCTCTCCCTCCACAAATGCCATTCCACCTGGTTCCAGTTTGTGGAGATCAGTGCTATGCGAGGCCAATCGATGCCGGGTGCCGGTTAGATTCAGCGGGAACATTGCTAAAGTGAGCTTTTAAGTTCTTTTAATTATGCGAGTCTGGGTCTCACTCATTGTGGGTGGGATCCAGATCGCAACGTCTCACGAGATCTGGTTAGATCTCATGAGGTGTGACGACAGTCAGGAATCCCGGGAGAGGCTTCTCTCAGGATCTACCATTCACGTCCCGTCCCGATTCTGGCGGGACGCAGCCAGTAAATCACGCCCATCGTGTATTTTACTTGTTTATAATTTGCCATGTAACAAAAATGAAAAGAACTTGGCTGTCCTTGTTCATGAGGCACTGACAGATAACTTGCAGGTCCATCAAGCAATGAAGGTGACAAATGGCATGTTGGCCTTTATTACAAGAGGATCCCCGTGTAATAAAGATGCCCAATTGAAATTATATAGAGCCTTGGTGAGACCCCGTCTGGAGTATTGCTTGCAGTTTTGTCTCCCGACTTAAGATATACTTGCTATAGAGAGAGTGCAACAAAGGTTCACTAATTCCTGGGATGGAGGGACTGTCCTATGAGGAACAATTAAATAGAACGGGCCTTTATTTTCTGAAATTCTGAAGAATGAGAGGTGATCTCATTCAACCATACAACATTGTTACAGGGCTCGACAAGGTGTCTGGCTTAAGGTGTCTAGAGCCAGTGGCCGCTGTCTCAGAATAAAGGGCAAATCATTTAAGATTGAGACGAGGAGGAATTTCTTCACTGAATTTCTTCACTCAAGAGCAGGCAGTGTCAAACCCGGGGGCGCGACCCGCGGGTGGGTTGCGGGCGGGTGTCGGGAGGGTCGTGGAGCCGTCCGTCGCGGCGCTCCCGATCGCGCAAATCCACAAGCAGCAGCCGGCTTTTAATAATGCCGGCTGCGAGCGGCCTTAAAATGGCCAGGAAGAGAAAAAAAAAGTCGGCCGCACTGCGCACGCAAAATGCGCATGCACACCGATGATCGGGCACACATGCAGTGCGGCAGCATTTTTTAAATATGGTCGAAGCCTTTTTTTTCCCAAGTTCGGGAGACAAAGGAACCATTGGGGCCAAAGGGACCCAAAACCACTTCCTCCATTTTTGTCAGCAACAAACAAGGCAAGAGAAAATGGTGGGCCGGGCAGGTCGGCCGGCGTGGGCCGGGCAGGTCGGCCGGCGTGGGCCGGGCAGGTCGGCCGGCGTGGGCCGGGCAGGTCGGCCGGCGTGGGCCGGGCAGGTCGGCCGGCGTGGGCCGGGCAGGTCGGCCGGCGTGGGCCGGGCAGGTCGGCCGGCGTGGGCCGGGCAGGTCGGCCGGCGTGGGCCGCGAAGGTCGGCCGGCGTGGGCCGCGAAGGTCGGCCGGCGTGGGCCGCGAAGGTCGGCCGGCGTGGGCCGCGAAGGTCGGCCGGCGTGGGCCGCGAAGGTCGGCCGGCGTGGGCCGCGAAGGTCGGCCGGCGTGGGCCGCGAAGGTCGGCCGGCGTGGGCCGCGAAGGTCGGCCGGCGTGGGCCGCGAAGGTCGGCCGGCGTGGGCCGCGAAGGTCGGCCGGCGTGGGCCGCGAAGGTCGGCCGGCGTGGGCCGCGAAGGTCGGCCGGCGTGGGTCGCGAAGGTCGGCCGGCGTGGGTCGCGAAGGTCGGCTGGCGTGGGCCCCGAAGGTCGGCCGGCGTGGGTCCCGAAGGTCGGCCAGGTTGGTAAAAATGGGTCCCTGGAAAAAAAGTTTAAAAAACACTGCTCAAGAGGATTGTGAATCTTTGGAATTCTCTGCCCCAGAGGATTGTGGAAGCACAGTCGTAGAATATGTTTAAGCCTCAGAGTTTTCTACATATTAAAAACACAAAGGGAAATGGGGACAGTGCAGGAAAATGGTGTTGAGTTTAGCCATGATCTCATTGAAGGTCGGAGCCGGCTCTTAGGGCTAACTGGTCTATTCTTATTTCTCATCGTAGAGGAACCATAGAACACCTACAGTGTAAGAGGCAGCCATTCGGTTCATTGAGTCAGCACCTACACTCCGAAAGAATGTCCTACCCACGCCTACTTCCTTGCCCTATCCCCATCACCCCACCTAACCTTTGGACACTAAAGGACAATTTAGCATGGCTAATCCACCTAACCTGCACATCTTTGGACTGTGGGAGGAAACCAGAGCACCCGGAGAATGTGCAAACTCCCAGTCACCCACAGTCGGAATCGTACCCAGTTCCTGGCGCTGTGAGGCAGCACTACTAACCACTGTGCCACCATGCCGTATGTTATTACATCAAAAATAAATTGAAATTTGGCATTTTTTTTCCTTTTTGTGGGGATAAGTTAGGATTGTGCACATGGTTTTCATGGTCACAATGTTGGCAACGTGTGGACAATGGAAACCTGATACCATATGACAGGGAAACATATAATAACGAAAGATGCTTTATAACTGATACTCTGTAACTGACACTTTTTGATATATTCTCAACTGACATGTTTCTGAACAGCCAAAAGTTAGTTGATTGAAGACTGCCCCAGGGGAAAAGATCCCGATGCAGCAAAAAAAATCTCCACTTGCCTTCAAGAAACCGAGAAAGAATTCTTCAAGCCTGCAACATTTTCAATCACCATCTTAAGTACTGCAAATAAGTGGCCCATTTTGTTTCTACCATTACTATAAATTAAGTGTATGTTAACTTGCTAGAAATTGTGGGCGCGATCTTTCCAAAACGGAACAAAGTCCCCGGGGCAAGCGAGTTTAGCCGCGTGTTTCCTTTTTAAAATAAATTTAGAATACCCAATACATTTTTTTTCCAATTAAGGGGCAATTTAGCTTGGCCAATCCACCTAGGCTGCACATCTTTTGGGTTGTGGTGTGTGAAACCCACGCAAATACAGGGAGAATGTGCAAACTCCACACGGACAGTGACCCAGAGCCGGGATCGAACCTGGGACCTCAGCGCCGTGAGGCCGCAGTGGTAACCCACTGCGCCACCGTGCTGCCCTTGCCGCGTGTTTCCTGGCACTTGCAGTGCCGGGAAACACATGGCTATCCAAGCAACTCATGTTAAATAAGGGCCCTGAATGCAGAACACGTGGCAGAGGTCGTACATGGCCCTGTTTTCTACAATGTAGCGAGAGATGGTAAAAATGGCGTCCCGATCTCAGAGGCACACAAAAGAATCACCCCCCAGCACGAATGCAATATGGGAGAGTCCACATGCTCCCCCCCCCGCCCAAAAAAGACCCCATGCCGGGCAACTACAGACCGATCCCACGAGTGCAAAAATGCTAGCTTGTCACCTTGGCAGTGCCAACCTGGCACGGCCCCTGCTCACTTGGCACTGCGCCTGCCAGCTGGCTCCCTGGCAGCATCCCTGCCAGCTGGCACCCCAGCAGTGCCCCTTCCAGGGTGCCCGGCTGGCATCACCCAACTCAAAGGGTATGGAGCTGGGGGCCTCCGACCCCCCCCGACCCCCCCTCCTCCCCCCCCCTCCCCCTCCCCCTCCTCCCCCTCCCCCTCCCTCTCCCCCCTCCCTCCCCCTCCCCCTCCCCCCCCTCCGACCGCCGTTCCGTCTGGTTCCCGTTGGTGGAGACCAATACCAAAGGCCGCTTGCCCGAATTACCGAGGCAAAGGGATTGAATCCCAAAGCCTCAGGTACCTTGGGGAATCTGCAAATTAGAGTAAGGCTTTGGAATATGCAGATTTGCTAAAAAAAATGATTCCGCCCATTGTGGATGGGATTCAACTGGCAACGTCTCGCAAGATTGCGTTGAATCTTGCGAGGCATTGCGAGCCACGTAGATCCCGGGAGTAGGATCTCCTGGCCGTCAACACCCACGCTGAGCCGCGGCGAACTGCTTTTCCAGCGCAGCGTGGCCAGAGGATCGCTCTCTATGACTGCGTGTTTGGGGAGAGTATGTTTGTTGAGTTTTGCATTGAGTTTTGTGATAAGTAAATGTTTATCTTTTACTACGATTTTAAGTGTAAAAGGAAGCCTCTTGGGGTCTGTTCTTAAAAGTTACAGCATTGGAGGACTTAAAATGTTCCTTCTCTGAAATAAATCTTGTTGCAGTCAGTAGAGAAGTAAGAAGAAGGGGAAATTATCTCACATCTCTCCCATGCCCCAAGCAGCAGAGACAGATTTAGATCCACCAAGAAAAGCAACATTCAAAAGCATGTTCAAAGAACTGACAGATGAGAGCATATTTACCCAAAGTCTCCCCCTGCTGCCTGGAGAAATGGTTAGCCCAAATTAAGGTATGCTGTGGAACACAATCTCACCTCTCACTGCAGTGGAATTGTACATTGTGTTTACCATTAATGACAGACTGTAGAAAAGCCTTCACAGGCTTCAACATTAACCCAATACCTTATTATTGTAAAGTAACATGACTAATGAAGCACACTAAACAATAATGAAGAACACTTCAGGATAACATACTACAGTTTTGATTCTGTAATTAAATTTTGAATTCAGTTGTTAGGATATGCTATAGAGGAGAGAGCCAGTGTGGACTGGATCTGTTGAATGGCCTCCTTTTGCCATAATGGTTCTATGACAAACATCCTAATGGCACTAAGTGAAGGCTTGCTGTGAATTAAATCTGCATGTGATGAATGAAAAGAAACTGGATCAATGATTCAAATTAGTAACAACGAATGAATTAAACATTTTGTTTAATCCCATTTTTCTGCAAAACTGCACTCTTGTTTTCCCATACACAGCACAAATTTAAATCTAAAAAGGGTACAAACTAGAAGCCTTTCAAACTTTAGAATCAGCCAGAGCCTCATTTGGTGGAGAACAGGAAGGTCAGTGCATGCTCTTAATATATTTTATTACTTGCAGATACCACACACATTGATTCTTTTGAGCTTTACTTTCAGCTCTCAGATCACAAGAGGAACAAATAGGCATTCTCATCATCAAATGTGTAATTAGCACCATTTCAAGGTCTCTGAATATATAAACATATCTCAAGTATAATGACATTCTGCTATAAAAGATAATGACAGCTGAAATCTATTGTTACAAAACACCTCAAATCTGGCACCCAATGTCCATAAGACCATAAGACCTAGGAGCGGAAGTAAGGCCATTCGGCCCATCGAGTCCACTCCACCATTCAATCATGGCTGATTTCAACTCCATTTACCCGCTCTCTCTCCATAGCCCTTAATTCCTCGAGAAATCAAGAATTTATCAACTTCTGTCTTGAAGACACTCAACGTCCCGGCCTCCACCGCCCTCTGTGGCAATGAATTCCACAGACCCACCACTCTCTGGCTGAAGAAATTTCTCCTCATCTCTGTTCTAAAGTGGCTCCCTTTTATTCTAAGGCTGTGCCCCCGGGTCCTAGTCTCCCCTGCTAATGGAAACAACTTCCCTACATCCACCCTATCTAAGCCATTCATTATCTTGTAAGTTTCTATTAGATCTCCCCTCAACCTCCTAAACTCCAATGAATATAATCCCAGGATCCTCAGACGTTCATCGTATGTTAGGCCTACCATTCCTGGGATCATCCGTGTGAATCTCCGCTGGACCCGCTCCAGTGCCAGTATGTCCTTCCTGAGGTGTGGGGCCCAAAATTGCTCACAGTATTCTAAATGGGGCCTAACTAATGCTTTATAAAGCTTCAGAAGTACATCCCTGCTTTTATATTCCAAGCCTCTTGAGATGAATGACAACATTGCATTTGCTTTCTTAATTACGGACTCAACCTGCAAGTTTACCTTTAGAGAATCCTGGACTAGGACTCCCAAGTCCCTTTGCACTTCAGCATTATGAATTTTGTCACAGTTTAGAAAATAGTCCATGCCTCTATTCTTTTTTCCAAAGTGCAAGACCTCGCACTTGCCCACGTTGAATTTCATCAGCCATTTCTTGGACCACTCTCCTAAACTGTCTAAATCTTTCTGCAGCCTCCCCACCTCCTCCATACTACCTGCCCCTCCACCTATCTTTGTATCATCGGCAAACTTAGCCAGAATGCCCCCAGTCCCGTCATCTAGATCGTTAATATATAAAGAGAACAGCTGTGGCCCCAACACTGAACCCTGCGGGACACCACGTGTCACCGGTTGCCATTCCGAAAAAGAACCTTTTATCCCAACTCTCTGCCTTTCTGCCTGACAGCCAATCGTCAATCCATGTTAGTACCTTGCCTCGAATACCATGGGCCCTTATTTTACTCAGCAGTCTCCCGTGAGGCACCTTATCAAAGGCCTTTTGGAAGTCAAGATAGATAACATCCATTGGCTCTCCTTGGTCTAACCTATTTGTTATCTCTTCAAAGAACTCTAACAGGTTTGTCAGGCACGACCTCCCCTTACTAAATCCATGCTGACTTGTCCTAATCCGACCCTGCACTTCCAAGAATTTAGAAATCTCATCCTTAACAATGGATTCTAGAATCTTGCCAACAACCGAGGTTAGGCTAATTGGCCTATAATTTTCCATCTTTTTCCTTGTTCCCTTCTTGAACAGGGGGGTTACAACAGCGATTTTCCAATCCTCTGGGACTTTCCCGGACTCCAGTGACTTTTGAAAGATCATAACTAACGCCTCCACTATTTCTTCAGCTATCTCCTTTAGAACTCTAGGATGTAGTCCATCTGGGCCCGGAGATTTATCAATTTTTAGACCTCTTAGTTTCTCTAGCACTTTCTCCTTTGTGATGGCTACCATATTCAACTCTGCCCCCTGACTCTCCTCAATTGTTGGGATATTACTCATGTCTTCTACTGTGAAGACTGACGCAAAGTACTTATTTAGTTCCTCAGCTATTTCCTTGTCTCCCATCACTAGATTACCAGCGTCATTTTGGAGCGGCCCAATGTCTACTTTTGCCTCCCGTTTGTTTTTAATGTATTTAAAGAAACTTTTACTATCATTCCTAATGTTACTGGCTAGCCTACCTTCATATTTGATCCTCTCTTTCCTTATTTCTCTCTTTGTTATCCTCTGTTTGTTTTTGTAGCCTTCCCAATCTTCTGACTTCCCACTACTCTTTGCCACATTATAGGCTTTCTCTTTTGCTTTGATGCATTCCCTAACTTCCTTTGTCAGCCATGGCTGCCTAATCCCCCCTCTGATAACCTTTCTTTTCTTTGGGATGAACCTCTGCACTGTGTCCTCAATTACTCCCAGAAACTCCTGCCATTGCTGTTCTACTGTCTTTCCCACTAGGCTCTGCTCCCAGTCGATTTTCGTCAGTTCCTCCCTCATGCCCCTGTAGTTACCTTTATTTAACTGTAACACCTTTACATCTGATTCTACCTTCTTTCTTTCAAATTGGAGATTGAATTCTACCATATTATGATCACTGCCTCCTAAGTGTTCCCTTACTTTAGGATCTTTAATCAAGTCTGGCTCATTACATAACACTAAGTCCAGAATGGCCTGTTCCCTCGTGGGCTCCATCACAAGCTGTTCCAAAAAGCCCTCCTGTAAACATTCAATGAATTCCCTTTCCTTGGGTCCACTGGCAGCATTATTTACCCAGTCCACCTGCATATTGAAGTCCCCCATGATCACTGTGACCTTGCCTTTCTGACATGCACTTTCTATTTCGTGGTGCATTTTGTGCCCTCGGTCCTGACCACTGTTAGGAGGCCTGTACATAACTCCCATTATGGTTTTTTTGCCTTTGTGGTTCCTCAACTCTACCCACACAGACTCCACATCATCTGACCCTATGTCGTTTAGTGCTATTGATTTAATTTCATTCCTAATTAACAAGGCAACCCCGCCCCCTCTGCCCACCTCTCTGTCTTTTCGATAGGTTGTGAATCCCTGGATGTTTAAATGCCAGTCCTGAACCCCCTGCAACCATGTCTCTGTGATGCCTACCACATCATACCTGCCAGTCACAATCTGGGCCACAAGCTCATCTACCTTGTTCCGTACACTGCGTGCATTTAAATATAGCACCTTTAATTCTCTATTGACCGTCCCTTTTTGTTTTCTTAGTGTGGTGGACCTTGGTTTACTGAGCCTTTCCATACACTGTCATATTTTGTGGGATGTGGACTATCGTAACCTCTCCTGAGTTTTGTCTTTTTGTGCTTTTTTGTATTCCTAAGCAGCTACGCTTCCCACTGATTACTTCACCTCTTGGTTCCCTGACTTTCCCTTCTCCCCCAATCTTTAGTTTAAAGTCCTATTGACCACCCTATTTATTCTTTTCGCCAGAACACTGGTCCCAGCTCGGTTCAGAGTCATTGCCCAAGTGCAAATTGACAGATAATACGTTAAGGTATAAATCTTTGGGTTAAGTCTTTATTTTTAAGAAAATAGTACTTAATTTTGGGTATGTACAAGATCCAAAATATTTGGTAGAAATATGCAATCTGAATGTCAACTGTCCCTTACTGGGTCAATAAAACTAAAAGAAAAAAAGTAGGTTAAGGAAATCAAATCTATATACTAGAGACATGATAATTAATAAAGTGACTTGACAGACATTAATTTATAAATTTACATTCTTTTTTTTAATGTTCATTTGGTATTTGAAATCAATCACACAATAACACAAACTAAGTACACACTCCATGACAATCACAATGAACTAGCTCTAATTCACAGTGAAATAAATTTGCAAATCTTTGTAATGCAGAATGTTTCGTGATTTATTAAGCAAAGCAGTCTTGCTGTGATGGTCCAGTACAAAAGTGCAGACAAAGATCCCAAATTTAATCCCCATTCTGTGCTGAGTTTGTTGGCTTAATTTGGAGTGGCAAAAGGGACTGCATTTTGTGTCTGCACCCCTGAATTTCAGAAGAAAAGCTTGCACAGGATTATGCAGTGAACCTCAAGCAAAAACACATTCAAATGGTGACTTTGCCTCCCTCATTGTAATCAAATCACATGCTAGAGCTCAATCACAACTCTCACAAGGTATTGGAGGGCATCCAAGAAAAGCATCCAAGCAGAGAGTCAAGACCTTCAGAAGCGGGGACCGTGAAAATGGTCAGACATTACAGTATCAATTTAACTAGTACAATACTGTGGTGACTATGAATTATTTAAACAATGAATTTGGATGGGCACGCCAGAGAAATAAATTTGCAACATTTCAGAGATAGAGAGGGGAAATGGAATGATTGGATTCCTCTGCAGGGAGCTGGCATGATTTGATGGGCTGAATGGCCTCCTTTGTGTGATAAAGACTAAGACTAACACCCTGAGGTCTGAGCAAAGTGTAGCTATGAACTGAACCTGCATAATGTATAGAGCAAAAAGAAACTGGACCAATGATTCAAATCAGTAAGAATGAATTAAACCATTTGTTCTTAGGACAGAATCAACAATCTACTTACCCATAGTTTATTATGCGGTTTTGTTTTAATTCTCATTTCATAAATCAGTTTACATCAAAGATCTTTGATGCATTCCTTTTGGCCCATTTGTATGAAGATATTCCAATAAGATTAATATAGGAGTGTCTACTATTTAATTTTTAAATTCTTCTGAAGATAAAGTAATTCCTTGGGAATTCGGTTTATATTAATTAGGACAAACCAATAAAAAAAAAAAGTGGAAAACCCCAAACTGTTGGATTGTCAGGCAAACAGTGCAGTATAAAATACAGGAAAGCAACCAGTTTATCTTTAGCTTTTGGAAGCATAGTGAATATTGACAGTGCACAATCCTGACTTTATCTACAAGGTAAACATTGTTTATTCTACAGTCTTAAATCATCCTCAATGAAAGATGGTCACCAATAATAAATTCTTGCCCAGATGCTGGAACAAATGCCAGGGCACTAGTTTAACTAAATTCTGCCTCGTTAGCATTCCAACAATGCAATTACACAGTTACACATGAAGTGTAAAGGAGAATGCAGATATGAGAACAGGTGGAGTCACTCTGACAAGGGTGAAGATGGTTGGCACAGATTCAAGTTGTGGAATTCTACTGAAATAAGTTCTGCAATTAAACTCAAGTGCTAGACTGGGTCAACAGTTGGTATAAACAAGCAAAACTAGTTTGTACGATTCCAGGCTCCTTAGACTGTGGTCCATCCCATCTGGCACAGTAGATTGTCATTTATGCTTCAACTGATTCGTTCTTTGAATAATGACCAGTAATCCCGCTCAGGCTGATAAGTGTTGTTAAAGTTCATAGTGAAAAGTTTTGGCGTTGGCCAGTTTCTGGCTGCCATCTTGGCTCTCCCCACCAATTCAGTATTCATTCAGGCAAATAAGGACACCAAATATACAGGCTTCCAGGCCTTGATTCCTGCAAAGGTTTTTGGACTAAATTAGATAGGGAGCATGGGTTTAAAAGAGCTTTACCCAAAAATATAACTGTGCGTTGCATATGGATTTCTATTCAGACTGCATTGATCAAAATTGAGTTGAGTATCAACTCTTTATACCAATTCCTCTCCGGCACCAGCAAACATCAATCCAATGGGTCTTCCAATCCAAAAAGAAGCAGGTATTCATGTGGGGGGAAAAAAAACTTATCAAGATGCAACAGCAATATACAAACCATTTATAGTTAAAGAAAATGCCCTGAATAAATATTGAATGACAAAAGTGGCAAGGAAAATTACGGATTGGTATCTGGTTTCTTTTCCCATATGGAAAAGAAAGATTTTGAAAATTTAATTTCAGCATTTCTTCATTATACTGATGAGAAATTAATGAATGGCGCACAACAGAAACAAGGGTTTGGATTTCTGTTAACAGTTTGGCAAATTTGTTAAAACTTTGATATACCAAGCCATTGGTGCCCAGAGTTCACCAGAGAGGAATTCCCACTTTGATTTCAATGTGAACAGAAAATGGGAGGGAAGGAGACTTTCTCAGCAAGATGGAGAAACAAAGGTTACCCGACACTGAACCGCAAACAAGTCATTCACAGATTTTCTAAACTGGGTATCCCAGCAGTCTGCTCAACTGAGTATCTGAGGTGTAGACCTTGCACCCATTTACTTGGCTGGGGAATGGAATAGCAGGCATACCAAGAGACAAGAAAGGGAAGTAGATTGGTGGGAGGAGAACAGAATTCATTAAAAAGTAGACTGCAATCTTAAAATCACTGAAATCTGGTAGCAATCCAAAGAAAAGATTTCAATATTCTGAGCCAAGACATTTTGGTATTTGTGCAAAGTAATAAGCTTCATCATAAAATTAGATATTTTAAAAAAGGATGCCAAAAAGGATTCTGATGAACATTTCACACCATAAAATTCCATCCTCGTGGGCATTGGAGCATTGCCCCCCTTCCCCAAGTGAGCCAATATTTTTAATGCCAGTTACTTCTTTCAGCCCTCTACTATGGTCTCTAGTTCTGCAGAGGAATGCATATTATATACATTTTTAGCCTGACAAGTCATGATTACCCAAGGCAATATACAAAAATGATTATTTTTGAAAGGGGGAACTAGAGTTTGATCAAAATAATTTGGCACGGTTTATTGTGAAGACCAGCTTTTTTTCTAAATAGAGGTAAAAAGGACTTTGAGATTAAAAACAAAATAGAAAGTTCCATTTAGTAAGGGAAATTCCTGGTTTTACATTGCTCTTAAGTTGTATTTTAAATCCAATTTACTGCTTTATTCCTATTAGAATAGAGCACAAATTATCTCAATACAAGCATTTTACATTTGTTTTGTAAACTTCTATTGATGCAGCTCAATTTTGAAAATGAGGAGTGATAGATGAGCTTAATATCGGACTCCTTTTCAACCTTCAAATATCATAAATTAAATCTTTAAATGTTTTTAATTAAAGGGAATATAAGCGGACGGAGAGAAGAGCCAAATGCAATTTATCATTATTATATTGGGCCATAAATTACTGGCAAAATAACAGGCAAGGCTAAAACAGTTGCTGTTATTTATGCACAATGTTACAGCAATTTCAGATGAAAGAGGAAATATTAGGTCAGATGACCAAAACCTTGGTCAAACTGTGACCCCTGTTTCTGGACACACCCACCATTGGAACATCCTTCCTGCATCTACCCTGTCCAGTCCTGTTAGAATTTTATAGGTTTCTATGAGTTTCCCCCTCATTCTTCTGAACTCCAGTGAATACAATCCTAACCGATTCAATGTCTCCTCATAAGCTGCACTCGTTCTATAGCTGGAATATCTTTTCTCAGATATGGAGACCAGAACTGCACACAATATTCCAGGAGTGGCCTCACCAAGGCCCTGAGTAATTGCAGCAAGACATCCCTGCTCCTGTACTTGAATCCTCTCACAATGAAGGTCAGCATACCATTTGCCTTCTTTATCGCCTGCTGTACTTGCATGCTTGCCTTCAGTGACTCATGCACGAGGACATCCAGGTCTTGTTGCACGTTCCCCTCTTCAGATAATAGTCTGCCTTCTTGTTTTTGCCACCAAAGTGGATAACCTTGCATTTATCCAAATTATACTGCATCTGCCATTCATTTGCTCACTCACTCAACATGTCCAAATTATACTGAAGGATCTCTGCATCCTCCTCACAGCTCACCTTCCCATCCAACTTGGTGTCATCTGCAAATTTGGATATATGCCATTTTGTTCCTTCATGTAAATCATGTATATTGTGAACAGCTGGGATCCAAGCACCCGATCAGTCACTGCCTGCCAATTTGAAAAAGACCTGTTATTTCCTACTCTGCTTCCTGTCTGCCAACCAGTTTTCTATCCATCTCAATACACTACCCCCAACCCCATACACTTTAATTTTACACGCAAATCTTTATGCAGGACTTTGTCAAAAGTCTTTTGAAAGTCCCAAAACACCACATCCATTGGCTTCTCTTCATCAATTCTACCAGTTATATCCGCGAGGAATTCCAGATTTGTCAAGCATGATCTCCCCTTCATAAATCCATGCTGACTCTGTTCGATCCTGTCACTGTCTCCTAATTGCTCTGCTATAAAATCTTTAATAATGGATTGTAGAATTTTCCCCAGTACTGACATCAGGCTTACTGGTCTATATTTCCCTGCTTTCGCTCTACCTGCCTTTTTAAATAGTGGAATTACATTAGTCACCCTCCAATCTGCAGGAACTGATCTGCAGTCTATAAAATCCACAAAAATTACCACCAATAAGACCATAAGATATAGGAGCAGAATTAGGCCACTCAGCCCATTGGGTCTGCTCCACCATTCAATCATGGCTGATATTTTCTCATCCCCATTCTTCTGCCTTCTCTCCATAACCCCTGATCCCCTTATTAACCAAGAACCTATCTAATTTCGGTCTTAAAGACGCTCATAGATTTGGCCTCCACAGCCTTCTGCTGTAAAGAGTTCCACAGATTCACCACCCTCTGGCTGAATAAATTCCTTCTCATCTCAGTTTTAAAGATTTGTCCCTTTAGACTGAGATGATGTCCTCTGGTTCTAGTTTTTCCTACCAGTGGAAACATCCTCTCCACGTCCACTCTATCCAGGCCTCACGGTATCCTGTAAGTTTCAATAAGATCCCGCCTCATCCTTCTAAACTCCAACGAGTACAGACAGAGTCTTCAACCATTCCTCATATGACAAGTTGTTCATTCCAGGGATCATTCTTGTGAACCTCCTCTGGACCCTTTCCAAGGCCAGCACATCCTTCCTTAGATTCGGGGCCCAAAACTGCTCACAATACTCCAAATGGGGTCTGACCAGAGCCTTAAACAGCCTCAGAAGTACAGCCCTGGTCTTGTATTCTAGCCCTCTTGACATGAATGCTAACATTGCATTTGCCTTCTTAACTGCAGACTGAACCTGCACATTAACCTTAAGAGAATCGTAAACAAGGACTCCCAAGTCCCTTTGTGCTTCTGATTTACTAAGCATTTCCCCATTTAGAAAATAGTCTATGCATAAATTCCTCCTTCCAAAGTGCATAACCTCTCACTTTTCCACATTGTATTTCATTTGCCACTTCATTGCCAACTCTCCTAGCTTGTCCAAATCCTTCTGCAGCCCCCTTGCTTCCTCAATACTACCTGTCCCTCTACAGATCCTTGTATCATCTGCAAACTTAGCAACAGTGCCTTCAGTTCCTTCTTCCAGATCATTTATGTATATTGTGAAAAGTTGTGGTCCCAGCACAGACCCCTGAGGCACACCACTAGTCACCCGCTGCCACCCTGAAAAAGACCCCTTTATCCCCACTCTCTGCCTTCGGCCAGTCAGCCAATCCTCTATCCATGCCAGGATCTTACCCTCAACACCATGGGCTTTTAACGTATTTAACAGACTCCTATGCGGCACCTTGTCAAATCTAAATAAATCATGTCGACTGGTTTCTCCTTTGTCTAACTTTCTTGTTACCTCCTCAAAGAACTCTAACAGATTTGACAGACAAAGCCGTGCTGACTCAATCCTATTTTACCATGCACTTCGCGATCTCATCTTTAATAACAGACTCTAAAATCTTACCAATGACCAAAGTCAGGCTAACCGGCCTATAATTTCCCTTCTTCTGCCTCTCTCCCTTCTTAAACAGGGGTGTTACATTAGCCACTTTCCAGTCTTCTGGGACCCTTCCTGCCTTCAATGATTCCTGAAAGATCATCACCAATGCCTCCATCATCTCCTCAGCTATCTTTTTTCGGACCCTGGTGTAGTCCATCCGGTCCAGGTGACTTATCCACCTTCAGACCTTTCAGTTTCCTCAGAACCTTCTCCTTAGTAATGGTCACTGCACTCACCTCTGCCCCCTGGTTCTCCTGGCGCTCTGGCATCCCACTGGTGTCTTCCACCATGAAGACTGATGCATCCACAATACATCCACTATTTCTAGAGCCACCTCCTTCAGTACCCTGGGATGTAGATTATCAGGCGATATCTGGTAGATTTATCAGCCTTCAATTTCCCCAACACCATTTCTCTACTGATATTGATCACATTCAATTCCTCCCACTCACTAAATTCTGCATTCCCCAACATTTCTGATATCTTTTGTGAAGACAGAACCAAAGTATGCATTTAGTTGCTCAGCCATTTCTTTGTCCCCATTATGCATTCCCCTGTTTCTGACATTTGTTTAGACCAATCTATTTCTCTTCACGTACCTATAGAAATTTTTAGAGTCAGTTAGTATGTTCCCTGCAAGCTTACTTTCTATTTTCCTCTTCTTAATCAGTCCATTGGTCCTTCTTCGCTGAATTCTTAACAGCTCCCAACACTCCATTGTTTTCTTGGCCAATTTGTAAGCTTCTTCCTTGGATCGAATACTATCCCTAATTTCCCTTGTAAGCCATGGATTGGCCACCATTCCCGTTTGACTTTTGTGCAAGACAGGAATAAATAATTGTTACAGTTCCTCCATGCGCTCTTTGAATGTTTGCCATTGCCTGTCCGCTGTCATCCCTTTAAGTAACATTCCCCAATCGATCATAGCCAACTCACGCCTCATTTCATTGTAGTTTTCTTTGATAAGATTCAGGACCCGACTTAGAATCAACTATATAACTCTTCATCTTGAAGAAAAATTCTATCATATTATGGATCCTCATCCCTAAGGGGTCTCGCACCACTAGATTGTCAATGATTCCGTTCCCATTACACAGTACCCAGTCTAAGATGGCCTGTTCTCTAGTTGGCTCCTCAACATATTGATCCAGAAACCCATCCCGCATGCACTCCAGGAATTCCTCCTCTTAAGGTATTGTGGCTAATTTGATTTTCCCAATCCATATGCATTTAAATCAACCCACAATTACAGTTGTTCCATTATTACACGCGTCTCTAATTACCTATTTAATGCCATTTCCAACAATATCACTGCAGTTTGGGGGTCTATATATGATGCCCACTAATGTTTTTTGTCCCTTGCTGTTTCTCAACTCTACCTACATAGATTGTGCATTGTCGGAGCTTATATCCTCCGTTAATTTCCTCATTGACCAGCAATGCAACCTCAGTGCCTTTTCCTTTTTGTCGGTCTTTCCTAAATACGGAGTACCCCTGGACAAAGTTCCCATCCCTGGTCACCCTGCAGCCACGTCTCCGTTATCCTGACTATATCATACCTATTCACTTCTATTTGCGTGATTAGTTCATCCACTTTATTGCAAGTTTTCACCGCATTAAGGCACAAAGCCTTTAAAATTCATCTTTTTAACATTACTCGTCCCGCTCCCAATATTTTTCACTATGGCCCTGTTTGAATCTGGCTCTTGGTTTATCTGCCTATCAATTTTCTTATTGCCCTTTGTCTTTTGTTTTAGTCCTTATTTCATCCTCCGATTTTCTTCCAGTTTATCCATCACACCTGTCATGCGAGAGTCCATTTAAGAAAGGTTTTTGTCTTATCACATGGCTTCAGTGATGTCATTTTGTGGGTGGAGATGGGTAGTGGCTGAGAGAGCTGTTTTAGTTTGCGCTTTCAGTTTTGACTGCTGTGGATTACAGACAGAGAAAATAAAAGTGTTTTAGCCTGTCACACTCTATTTTCATTTTAAATATCTGTTCCAATAAAAAAAAACATTGATTATAGCTACCTGCTTTTGTAACTTAAAAGATATAGTTTGCTTTCCAGAAGAGTTTAAACCTGCTGGTGAGACGGGGTCAGAATCTCAGGGAAAGCCAATCTTATTCAAGTGAGAATGCAGAGTGCCGGGTCACGCCCTTGAAAAGGAATTTTTGGTTTATGGGATTTTGTTTTTGAATTGGAACAATTAAGGGGGAATTCATTCAGTGTTAGACATAGATTACTGTGGCTGCAGGGTGTGCAGGGAGAGAGTGTGCGCAGAGGGACAGAATGTGTCCGAAGTCTGGCTGACTCCCAGTTACAGGGTTTTCATTCACCCTCACACACCATCATGCACTCTCAAGTACTCTCTTAAGAGGTGAGGATGAGTTAGAGCCCTGGGACTGGGTGTTAATCAGGCATACATACTCTCACCCTATTACACTCAATACTCATCTTTATTTATTAGTCAGCTTTTTTCCCCTGCTTTTGCTCAAGTTTTTTATTCCAAAACTCCTTTTAAAAACTCCATGTGTAATGTTACATCAAACTTTATTGTTCAGTAAGAAGTCTTACATCATCAGGTTAAAGTCCAACAGGTTTATTTTGAATCACTAGCTTTTGGAGTGCAGCTCCTTCCTCAGGTGAATGAAGAGGTGGGTTCCAGAAACACATTTATAGACAAAGTCAATGATGCAAGATTGCACCAAAACAAACCTTTGGACTGTAACCTGATGGTGCAAGACTTCTTACTTTTTCTTTCAGTAATTTGCTCACAGGCCCTTTGAGTGAGTAAAAAATTAAACTGTGGATTTCCAGGCAAAAGTTTTGGACAATCTTGCCCAATACACATATTAAAATGAACATAGACATTCCAGTTTTCTTTAAGGATAAAATCCTGTGAAAAACGAAGCTGAAGAATCTTCATCCATGCAAGCACAGACAGCATAAAATATTAGCTTGTCAAGAATATATTGCAATTGAAGGAACTTAGCAGCACAAGTAGCATACAACTTTATGGAATGAAGGCCTAGTCTGACAAAGACAGAGGCCCATTATCTTGATTCTGATAATAAAAAGACAAAAGAGCATCAGTATGATGTTCAAACTGAATACAACAAACGTGGATAGATCTTATCTGGTC
Source organism: Scyliorhinus torazame (assembly GCF_047496885.1). NCBI lineage: Eukaryota > Metazoa > Chordata > Chondrichthyes > Carcharhiniformes > Scyliorhinidae > Scyliorhinus > Scyliorhinus torazame. The sequence goes on from NC_092707.1 coordinate 175,688,334, forward strand.
ATAATCCTCTTTCTAAAGAAAAAGACAATGGCCAGGAATTTTCACCCCCGGCGACACGGACACAAACTCCCACAAGAGACCAAAAGTGGGATTCTTGTAGGTAAAATTTTGCGGTACAATTGCCCAGCCCCCCTGGCATGGACGTAATGAGGCGGGGCATTATCATCGTATGAGCAGGCTTCCCCACTCGAGTGCCCCCCACATTGGGATTCCTCCCCTCACTAATGAGACGTCACGTCGACAAGGTTTACAACAGGTCTGGCGCAACGTGAACCAAGCAAAGAGACGATGCCGGGTGCACACATGTAACTGGAGGGGGACATAGCCAGACAGTGCTATGCCATTGCTCCCTGGTACTTCCATGAGGAGGGTACCTCTGGAGAGCTTCCACCATGTGCGTGGGGTGTTCTTTGGAGTTTTTTTTTTAGCTGGAGATGTGAATGCCTTGATCTCTGGAAAGCCAACGTTGCTGGCTCCTACAGCCCCACCCCAGCAACCTGACAGTATGGGATACACGTCTGGGATTTTTTTTCTTCGAAGCGCTGTACAATAAGGCAAGAAAAGTCGGCTGTGCAGCCAATATGTGGCACACTGTTTTTCCCACCTGGTCTATTAGAAGAGAAATGGAAAATTCCACCCAATATCATAAATTTAGTATATGGGCACAGGGAGAAAGCAAACCATAGGTCTTTGTCACTGAGTTTGTGTGTGTTATTGCTGTCTGTGCTCAAAGTATTTTAATGTGCAAAGTTACTATCAAAGTAGTTTGGTCCCAATTGAAATGATTCGAGCAGCAAGATTTTTGTCAATTTTAAAATAAGGATGATTAATTATTAGCTTACATTTGCTCCAAAGGTTTAAATGCAATGTCTTACAAACCATCATGCACTCAGACAAGGAGTAGATCCAGATGAATAGTGAATACTATTACAACCTGGAATTATGTTAGTCACTTTTGTAGCAGGCTTATATTTCCTTGCGTGACTTGATGCTTTCGCTGGAGTGCAGGTCTTGTAAGACAGAGAATTATCAGTGAGCTGTGAAATTTCTCGGCTCTCAGGTAAATTTGAAGATAATATAATATAATAATCTTTTATTGTCACAAGTAGGCTTACATTAACACTGCAATGAAGTTACTGTGAAAAGCCCCAAGTCGCCACAGTCCGGCACCTGTTCGGGTAATGAGCCGGTACAGGAATTGAACCCGTGCTGCTGGCCTTGTTCGGCATTACAAACCAGCTATCTAGCCCACTGAGGTAAACCAGCTCGGAAATCAACCTCCTGCTTTCAAGATATAGTTGTTTTACTTTGACTGCGTGATAGTCTTGCAGTTGGTTCAATGGTTTTTCAGATGGCATCGGTCATGGTGCTGATGGTCTAAATAGTGTTAAGACCATAAGACATAGGAGCGGAAGTAAGGCCATTCGGCCCATCGAGTCCACTCCACCATTCAATCATGGCTGATTTCAACTCCATTTACCCACTCTCTCTCCATAGCCCTTAATTCCTCGAGAAATCAAGAATTTATCAACTTCTGTCTTGAAGACACTCAACGTCCCGGCCTCCACCGCCCTCTGTGGCAATGAATTCCACAGACCCACCACTCTCTGGCTGAAGAAATTTCTCCTCATCTCTGTTCTAAAGTGACTCCCTTTTATTCTAAGGCTGTGCCCCCGGGTCCTAGTCTCCCCTGCTAATGGAAACAACTTCCCTACATCCACCCTATCTAAGCCATTCATTATCTTGTAAGTTTCTATTAGATCTCCCCTCAACCTCCTAAACTCCAATGAATATAATCCCAGGATCCTCAGACGTTCATCGTATGTTAGGCCTACCATTCCTGGGATCATCCGTGTGAATCTCCGCTGGACCCGCTCCAGTGCCAGTATGTCCTTCCTGAGCTGTGGGGGCCAAAATTGCTCACAGTATTCTAAATGGGGCCTAACTAATGCTTTATAAAGCTTCAGAAGTACATCCCTGCTTTTATATTCCAAGCCTCTTGAGATAAATGACAACATTGCATTTGCTTTCTTAATTACGGACTCAACCTGCAAGTTTACCTTTAGAGAATCCTGGACTAGGACTCCCAAGTCCCTTTGCACTTCAGCATTATGAATTTTGTCACCGTTTAGAAAATAGTCCATGCCTCTATTCTTTTTTCCAAAGTGCAAGACCTCGCACTTGCCCACATTGAATTTCATCAGCCATTTCTTGGACCACTCTCCTAAACTGTCTAAATCTTTCTGCAGCCTCCCCACCTCCTCCATACTACCTGCCCCTCCACCTATCTTTGTATCATCGGCAAACTTAGCCAGAATGCCCCCAGTCCCGTCATCTAGATCGTTAATAATTAAGAGAACAGCTGTGGCCCCAACACTGAACCCTGCGGGACACCACTCGCCACCGGTTGCCATTCCGAAAAAGAACCTTTTATCCCAACTCTCTGCCTTCTGCCTGACAGCCAATCGTCAATCCATGTTAGTACCTTGCCTCGAATACCATGGGCCCTTATTTTACTCAGCAGTCTCCCGTGAGGCACATTATCAAAGGCCTTTTGGAAGTCAAGATAGATAACATCCATTGGCTCTCCTTGGTCTAACCTATTTGTTATCTCTTCAAAGAACTCTAACAGGTTTGTCAGGCACGACCTCCCCTTACTAAATCCATGCTGACTTGTCCTAATCCGACCCTGCACTTCCAAGAATTTAGAAATCTCATCCTTAACAATGGATTCTAGAATCTTTGCCAACAACCGAGGTTAGGCTAATTGGCCTATAATTTTCCATCTTTTTCCTTGTTCCCTTCTTGAACAGGGGGGTTACAACAGCGATTTTCCAATCCTCTGGGACTTTCCCTGACTCTAGTGACTTTTGAAAGATCATAACTAACGCCTCCACTATTTCTTCAGCTATCTCCTTTAGAACTCTAGGATGTAGCCCATCTGGGCCCGGAGATTTATCAATTTTTAGAACCCTTAGTTTCTCTAGCACTTTCTCCTTTGTGATGGCTACCATATTCAACTCTGCCCCCTGACTCTCCTCAATTGTTGGGATATTACTCATGTCTTCTACTGTGAAGCCTGACGCAAAGTACTTATTTAGTTCCTCAGCTATTTCCTTGTCTCCCATCACTAGATTACCAGCGTCATTTTGGAGCGGCCCAATGTCTACTTTTGCCTCCCGTTTGTTTTTAATGTATTTAAAGAAACTTTTACTATCATTCCTAATGTTACTGGCTAGCCTATCTTCATAATTGATCCTCTCTTTCATTATTTCTCTTTGTTATCCTCTGTTTATGTAGCCTTCCCAATCTTCTGACTTCCCACTACTCTTTGCCACATTATAGGCTCTCTCTTTTGCTTTGATGCATTCCCTAACTTCCTTTGTCAGCCATGGCTGCCTAATCCCCCCTCTGATAACCTTTCTTTTCTTTGGGATGAACCTCTGTACTGTGTCCTCAATTACTCCCAGAAACTCTTGCCATTGCTGTTCTACTGTCTTTCCCACTAGGCTCTGCTCCCAGTCGATTTTCGTCAGTTCCTCCCTCATGCCCCTGTAGTTACCTTTATTTAACTGTAACACCTTTACATCTGATTCTACCTTCTTTCTTTCAAATTGGAGATTGAATTCTATCATATTATGATCACTGCCTCCTAAGTGTTCCCTTACTTTGAGATCTTTTATCAAGTCTGGCTCTTTACATAACACTAAGTCCAGAATGGCCTGTTCCCTCGTGGGCTCCATCACAAGCTGTTCCAAAAAGCCCTCCTGTAAACATTCAATGAATTCCCTTTCCTTGGGTCCACTGGCAACATTATTTACCCAGTCCACCTGCATATTGAAGTCCCCCATGATCACTGTGACCTTGCCTTTCTGACATGCACTTTCTATTTCGTGGTGCATTTTGTGCCCCTGGTCCTGACCACTGGTAGGAGGCCTGTACATAACTCCCATTATGGTTTTTTTGCCTTTGTGGTTCCTCAACTCTACCCACACAGACTCCACATCATCTGACCATGTCGTTTAGTGCTATTGATTTTATTTCATTCCTAATTAACAAGGCAACCCCGCCCCCTCTGCCCACCTCTCTGTCTTTTCGATAGGTTGTGAATCCCTGGATGTTTAAATGCCAGTCCTGAACCCCCTGCAACCACGTCTCTGTGATGCCTACCACATCATACCTGCCAGTCACAATCTGGGCCACAAGCTCATCTACCTTGTTCCGTACACTGCGCGCATTTAAATATAGCACCTTTAATTCTCTATTGACCGTCCCTTTTTGTTTTCTTAGTGTGGTGGACCTTGGTTTACTGAGCCTTTCCATACACTGTCATATTTTGTGGGATGGGGACTATCGTAACCTCTCCTGAGTTCTGTCTTTTCGTGCTTTTTTGTATTCCTAAGCAGCTACGCTTGCCACTGATTACTTCACCTCTTGGTTCCCTGACTTTCCCTTCCCCCCCCAATCTCTAGTTTAAAGTCCTATTGACCACCCTATTTATTCTTTTCGCCAGAACACTGGTCCCAGCTCGGTTCAGGTGGAGACCATCCCAACGGTATAGGTCCCCCCTGTCCCAAAACTGATGCCAGTGTCCCATGAAAAGGAACCCCTCTTTCCCACACCACTCTTTCAGCCACGTGTTAACTTCCATTATACTTGCCTCCCTATGCCAATTTGCACGTGGCTCGGGCATTAATCCGGAGATTATGACCCCTGAGGACCTGTTTTTTTTTAAAATTTGAATCCTAGCTCTTTATAATCTCTAAACAGGTCCTCTTTTCTAGACTTGCCTATGTTATTGGTACCGACATGGACCACAGCAAGTGGATCCACTCCTCCCTCTCCAGTATCCTTTCAAGCCGGTCAGAGATGTCCCGCACCCTAGCACCGGGCAGGCAACATACCATGCGGGACTCTTTATCCTGCTCACAAAGGATACTATCTATCCCTCTGATAATAGAATCCCCTACAACTACAACTTGCCTATTTACTCCCTCCCCTTGAATGGCCTGCTGAACTATGGTGCCTTGGTCAGCTGACTCATCCTTCCTGCAGCCCTGTTCGCCATCCACACAGGGAGCAAGTGCCTCATACCTGTTGGACAGGGTCAAGGGCTGAGGCTCCGGAGTTCCTGACTGCTGGTTCCCTTTACCTGCCTGACTTGCAGTCACACCCTGCTGTCCCTGGCCACTGGCAGGATTTAAACTACTTACTCTGACAGGTGTGACTGCCTCCTGAAACACAGTGTCCAGGTAAGTCTCCCCCTCCCGGATGTGCCTCAGTGTTTGAAGCTCAGACTCCAGCTCATCAACTCGGAGCCGGAGCTCTTCGAGCAGCCAACACTTACTGCAGATGTGGTCGCTGCAGCTTGCAATGGGATCTGCCAGCTCCCACATCAAGTAGCTCAAGCACATCACCTGACCAGCCATCACTAATTAATTAATTAGTTTAATTTAAGTTTACGAGTTTAGCTGTGTTTTTTTTTAAATTTGGGGCAGATTTGCTGTCAACCAATAAGATCACAGCTTCCCTCTGACGTGTTGCTGTTAATCACATGTCCAATTGCCCATTCAAAGTCCTTATTCCAGAAAGGTAGACTTGATTTCTCTCCACATCCTGCGTTTTAGCCTTTCACACATTGAGAACTTTTGAGACAGCCATGGTTTTTGTAATTTAATGACCACACTCATTTAAATTACCTTTCAAAAAAGGCATTGACACTCAAATGTTTTTATGGCCCAGGGTGAAGTGAAAAAGTTGATGTGTAATAATCTTGTTCAGGAGTTCAAAACCAAAAAGCCATGCGGAAGCCATACAATGCCCTATTCAGACCACACAGGTCTTCAAGACAGTGACTTGTAGCACAACCTCTGCTCCCAGGTCCTGGTACACCCAAATCTCAACATCTTGGCAATTGCATCGCCTCACTGCCAGGAACCGATGTAATCGTACCACCATCGCCCTCGGTGGCTCACCCCCCTGGGGCGTGCACATCAGTACCCTGTGGGCCCGATCCACCTCCAACGGTCGATCAAACACACCTTCTCCAAGCAGCTTCTCCAACATCTTCCCCACATACGCACCAGCATCCGATCCTACGATTACCTCCAGCAGACCCACAATCTGAATGTTCTGCCACCGAGAACAATTATCCAAGTCCTCCACTTTCTCCAGCAGTCTCTTCTGCTGGTCACACATCATCCCAATCTCTTGCTGCCATCGAGGTGGGCTGTTCCTCCTGTTCCCCTGCCTGCTCCTCCAACCTCTGGATCGGCAGTCCCTGGGCTGCCAGTCTCGTCTCCACGCGGTCAACCACCGCTTGATCTAGTCCACCGCCCACAGCACACAGCTGTTGGGTGAATTTCTCATTTAAGAAGCTCACCAACTGGTCCATCAACCATTAAGCTGACGGGGTCCGACCCGGTTTGTCTGCCATCTCCATGCGCGTTGTCCGTTCCTCACACGCCACCACCACCTGGTTCGTTCTTTCCAAATAATATACTTCTGGACCGCAGCTCCACAAACTAGGGGTCAATTTCTTTTGCTCTTACTTCTGCACCTTTCCTCTACAAAATTCCTGCAAAAAACTGAAATAAAGGCCACAAAAAGACCACCATGAGCGGGAGCTGCCACTCACTCCATGGTCGCCACCGGAAGTTGACTTGCAGTACAACAATCATAAAGAGTGAAGTCCGAGCCAAACAACTTGATAAACTAGGGCTTTCCAGCTTAAAAAAAGATTAGATACAGGACATATAATGGGATACAGAAAATTAATTCAAACCCACTACACACCAGGACTCCAAGAAAGCTTAGCTTCAGGGCTCTGGAGTCCAAATTCAGTGCAGATGTCAGGAAATATTTCCTTACAGAAAAAACAGCTAGAACAGATCCGCAATTTATTCAATAAATGATTAGACACTGAAATAGAATGTGGAAGAGTGGGTATTGTGGAAGGATGAGAATCAACAGGTTGAAGGCCCTTCTTCATTAAAACACATCTTGCAATTCTGTGATTAAGAGGTTGTGCTTGCATTTACTGTAGACAGTTTCCAATTTGCTTTTATACTGTAGTTTCAATGATATTTCAGGGATGTGGAATTTAGAGAGCTGCAGATTATTGAGACAGACATGAGTGAGGCCGTTAGTTGACAAACATGAAAATTTTAATTTGGAGGTGGTGTCGTGGGAGCTAATGTCAGTTATCAAGGATAAAAACAAATTACTGATGCTGGAATCTGAAACAAAAAAATAAAATATTGGACAATCTCAGCAGGTCTGACAGCATCAGTGGAGAGAGAAAGGACTTTGAGTCTGGATGACTTTGTCAAAGCCTTTTGTTATTTAATCAATCCCCCCTCCTTCCAAACTCTCTGCCTCTATAGTTGCTTAAACCCCATTACATTTCCAACTTTTTCCAGTTCCGATGAAAGATCATTGATGTGAAATATTAGGTAAAGTCACCATCGTCCAGATGACCAGAGGCTTATTTCCCCTTGAGGGGGAGAACGGACTGCTGGTAATTTAACCCTGGAATCACCATGCCTCAGGCAAAGGACAAGGCCGAGAAGGCAGGGCCTTCATGAAAGATTATTATAGAATAACCTCAGCCAGCATGGGGATTGAATCGGCTTGCTATTGGTCTCGCTCAGCATCACAAATCAGCTGTCTTGCCAAGTGAGCGAAATGTTAACTCAGTTTCTCTCTCTACAGATGCTTAAAACACCAATATTTCCAGCATGTTCTGTTTTTATTTTACGACATCCTAGAGGCTTTAAAGGTAATGAGGTACTTTTTTGAAATGTACCCTGTACGTGCAAGTCATTGTCACAAGTAGGTAAATGCTAGTGCACAATTTGCACCTACCAAAGGTCCTACAATCAGCAGAAGTAATAACCAGGCCGTTTGTTTTGATGGCATTGGTGGAAGGATACAAATTGCGCAGAACACAGGAAGAACTCTCCAGCCCTTCTTCAAATAGCAGCATGGCATTTTACATCCAACTGAGCAGTTAGTCCGACTTAAAACAGCGGGTGGGATTCTCCACGAGCACATGTCCGACAACTGGGAATTCCTGCATGAGGCCAATGTACCTTTATATGGTCCATGGCGATCTTGCGGCGGGCGGGGCGAAAGAATGCAGCCCAGCACTTCCAACAGTGCAGCACTTTGTCAACACTGCACTGAAGCACTGGCTTAAAATATGTTCCTCTGGGAAGTGGGGTTTTTATCCACCACCTCTGATAAGTGTGTGCACTACCACTAGATTATTGATCAGTTTTCACGATAAATACCACTGGCTAATATGAAATAAACCAGTGGCACTTTTTTTAGTTGCAGCAATCTGCAAAGGAAGTTTCAAACATAACCCGGACTGCTAAGTGGGAAGAGCTCATGACCTTAAGCAAAGCAGGAAGTGGGTGGAATGGTTCCCCATCACTGAACAGCCAAACTGGCGTTTCATTCAACAACAATGCTTCCTGCCCTTAATAAAACATGATGTGGAGATGCCGGCGTTGGACTGGGGTGAGCACAGTAAGAAGTCTTACAACACCAGGTTAAAGTCCAACAGGTTAAAAGCCCCACCGAAAGCTAGTGTTTGAAACAAACCTGTTGGACTTTAACCTGATGTTGCAAGACATCTTAATAAAACAAGCAGATTCTCAGGGCTAATCACAAACTGGCTGAGAAGTACTTTAGATTTTCATGGTGGTAACGCCATCCATGGAAAACTGAAATGGCATCAGCTGGTTTGCATATGAAGTTGACAGATTAATCAGCAGCATTGGTAGAGGGCAAATACTCAAAGCATTGTAATAAGCATAAGGAACTGTACTCCAGGGTGTGTACTGTCAATAGGCAGTATCGTGGGAAAGCTGCTAGTCAAGTTTTTTTAAATGAATTCCCTACAACATTGAGGGACAAGTGCAATCTTTGAAGCGCATCATTCACAAGGTGGAATTCATAGTAAATTGGGGAAAGAATTGTTTTGTCTGGAATGCTTTGTACATTATCACATTAATTTTCTTTACTTTTTCTTTTCAGGCCTTAACTATAAAGTATTTGAGGAATGTGCTTACCAAAACGCTAAGTGAGCATGGAAAGCATAGCTTGAGTGAGACACCCAAATTAATCCAAATTTTAAACATGGGTTCAGTTGGATGGCACTTTACCCGTCTTCAAAGCCTGTGACAGTGAAGTAAAAATTGAATTATGTTTAAAGTACTTATTTCTAAATAGAAATGCTGATGATGCATCCTCATTCTCAGAGCTCATGAGACAGCCATTGCTTGTATTTTGTAGACAGTCTTACAAATCATAAAGGGTGCAATGCTCAGAAGCATTCTCGTCAGCATGTCCTGCATCAGCAGATTATCAGGCACTGATGTAATGTGTACTATCGGAGCCTGTAAATCACTGCTTTTTCTCCACAGTATGCAGCAGCTGCATTCAAATAATCACTTATAAGGATTTAGTTCCTAGAGTCCAGTTTTCAGAAAATCAAAAGAAATAGGAGTTGGAAATTCAGCCTATCGAGCAGGCTCTGCCATTCAATAAGATTCTGGCAGGTCTAATTGTGGCTATAATTTCACTTCCTTGGCGTTCCAAAACTGTACACAGTACTCCAGGTGTAGGTCTCAATGTTCTTTACAGCTGCAGCAAGACTTGCCAATTTTTATACTCCATCCTCCCTGCAATAAAGGCCAATATTCCATGTGTCTTCCTAATTACTTGCTATACCTGCATACCACCTTTTTGCGATTCATGTACAAGGATATCTAGATACCTCTGGACTGCAATCTCTCTCCATTTAAATAATACTTTTCCTATTCTTCTTGCCAAAGCGTACAACCTCACATTTTCCCATATTACACTTTATCTGCCAAATTTTGTCCACTTATTTAACATATATCCATTTAAACATTTTTGATATCCTCCTCATAACTTGCTTTCCTACATACCTTTGTATCATCAGCAAATTAGCCTACGACAGATGCTGCCCCTTCATCCAAGTCATTAACATAGATCCTAAATAGTTTTGAGTCTCCAGGACTGATCCCTGCAGCACTTCACTACTTAGTTTGTCAACCTGAAAACAATCCATTCATTCCTACTGTCCATTTCCTGTTAGTCAATCTTCTATCCAATCTAATAGATCAGCCCAACACCATGAGCTCAGGTTACTGCACAAGATTTCATGTGGTGCCTCATCAAATGTCTTTTTGAAAATCCAAATACATAACATCTGCTGGTTCCCTTTTGTCCATCCTGCTTGTTACATCCTCAAAGAACTCTAATAACTTTGTCAAATACAATTTTCCTTCCACAAAATCATATCCTCTGCCTGATTGTATTATGGTTTTCTGACTGCTCTCCTCAACAACGGATTCTAGCATTTTCCGAAGAATAGAGATTAGACCAACTGGCCTATAGTTTCTTGTTTTTGGCCTCCCTCCTCTCAAACAACTCAGTTGCATTTGCAGTTTTCCAATCCATGGTATCTTTCTTGAATCTAAGGAATTTAAAAAGATTACAGCCAAAGCATCCACCATCTCTGCAGCGACTTCCTTCAAGACATCAGGATGCAGATCACCAAATGCTGAGACTTGTCACACTTTAGTCCCATTAGTTCTCCCAGTGCTTTTTCTCTAATGATCGTGATTATTTTAAGTTCGTCTCTCCCTTTTTCCTCTTGAAATTTTACTTCTCTTGTGATGCTGTGACCAGGCTTTATCGCTCCTGATTGAATCAGGCAGTGGGAGCAGAAAATATCGCAAGAACTGCAAAGTTTCTTTAAGAAATATGTTTATTGGTGTTCACATGCATCTGCTTTGCATGTAAAAGACAATGCAACAACGACAACAAAAAATAGAAACAACAAGATTTGAGCCCCTCGCTGTCACCATAACTGCGACTGGAGCTCCAATACTAATTTACATCTTTACAGTAGTGTGTATTTTTTCAGTGATTCGATGGATTTCATCTGGGGCTCCTACTGCCTGGCCATGTGGGTTGTTCTATGTACCCAGCTTTACCCACATATATACAGATATAGCTGGGATCCTTCCCCTCGCTCGCCGGTAGGTCCTGCTCCTCCCGAGAGTTTGAGGGAGGGTGGGTCTGGACCTTGCCCTAGTTTTTCCCCATGTGGGAGAGGTCTGTGATCCCTCTAGTGGGTGGCCCTTCGACCCATACTCTCGGTTCTTCGCGAGCTCCCCTCCCTCTAAACAACCTTCCCTGTCTGCCCGATTCTGCCCCCCCTACCCTCGTTAGTTCCCACAGTTGGTTGCTGATTGCAAACACGTCTGTGAAGAGGCTTGAGAATTTACTCCATGTGCCATGGAATCTCTCCTCAGTCCCTCTTGTTTCAAATTTTGTTTTTTCCAGCCTCAGGAATTTGGGCCAGATCTGAGAGCCATTCCGAGGCCCGGGGTGGCGCTGCCAACTTCCACCCTACCAGAAGTCTCAACCTAGCGATAAATGAGGCGAAGGGCATCCGCCCCCGTTCCTGTCCAGAGCTCTGGATGCTTTGACACCTCAATGGCCACCACAGACAGGCACGGCTCCATCCCGACCCCCACCACCTTGAACATAGCCTCGAAGGCCATCCAAAATTCCCGGATTCTGGGGCAGGACCAGAACATATGGGTGTGATTGGTCGGGCCTCCCCGACACCGCTCGCAATTGTCCTCCACCTCTGGGACGAACCCGCTCATACGCGTCTTGGTACACTACCTTGAGCTGCATCAGGAAGACGTGGAGTTGGGCCTTGATTCAGAGTCCATCTCCATCCAGTGGAGTCCTGACCATTTCTATAAATGTCGCCGCATTTGGTCTCCTAACCAGTCGAGTCTCATCATTGTGTCCAGGAAACTGTTTGCAGGTCTCTGTTTTTGTCGTCCTGCGGAGAATATTATGCAGCTGCAGATGTCTAAGCTCATTCACTTTTGGGAGTTAAAGCGTCTCCAAGTTCTCCCAGGGTCGCTAGTCCGCCGTCCACGTTCATGTCCTCGAGTGTCGCCATCCCTCGGTCCTCCCATGTCCCAAATGTGGAGTCTATCCTCATGGTTGTGGAAGATGAGGGCCTGGGTGGACATCATGCCAAGTTCGAAGTGGCACCCACATCCTTAAGGGTGCTACTACCACTGGCACCTGGAGTGTGTGAGTGTGTGTGTGTGTGTGTGTGTGTGTGTGTGGTGTTGGGCAGGTGCTGGAGTGGCACAGTGACCAGTGCTTGGAGGAGGCCTCCTCCATTCAGACCCAGTCCGCCTCTGGCTCCCTTAGCCACCCCCTCACCGCGTTGGTCGCCCAGTGGCAGAAGACGATTCACTGGGGCCTGACCTCTCACGTGCTGCCCTCATTGTAAAATAGACTTGCGTACCCTCGGAGCTCTTACCCCTCCAGATGAAGGCCATGATTAAAATTGCCGACCCTGGTGTAGGAGGATTTGGGAATGGAGATCTGAAGTGATCTGAATACGAAGAGGAACCTGGGCAGCACGTTCATTTTGACCTTCTGCACCCTTCCGGCCAGCGAAAGAGAGAGTGAGTCCCATTTTTGCAGGTCCCTCTTCACCTCCTCCACCAGGCTGGACAGATTCCATTTGTGGAGTCTCTTCCAGGTGTGGGCTACTTGGATCCCCAGATAAAAGAACTTGAACGGCAGTTCTTCCAGCTCTGCTCTCGCAGGGATTTACCGGAAAGATTTCGCTCTTTCCCCGATTGAGTTTGTAACCCGAGAAGGCACAGAACTCCCCAAGGAGTTTGATTATCTTTCCCACACTAACTAGGGGGTTCGACACTTGGAGGAGCAGGTCACCTGCATGGAGTGAATGCTCTCTGCCCCCTCTCAGAATGCCTGTCCACCAATCCACCGATCTGAGGGCGATAGCCCGCAGCTCAATTGCCAGCCCGAACGGGAGCAGGGATAGCGGGCACCCCTGCCTCGTTCCCCTGTGCAGCCAGAAGTACTCAAAGCTGGCTGCATTTGTCCATATGCTCATCATTGGGTGGGGTCACTATTACATTTGGCATGAGTCTGATGTTCACGGTTAGTTGTCGACCCTTAACAAACCCGATCTGATCTTCTGCGATCACTTCTGGCAGGCAACCCACCAGTCACCTCGGTAGGGCTGTCGCTAAGATTTTCGCGTTGTATTTCAGACAGAAACGGGTCAGTATGAACCATACTCTGTCGGGTCTTTGCCCTCCTTGGGATCAAAGAGATAGAGGCCTCTGCCAGCATGTGCAGCAGGGCCCCCTTCAACAGTGAGTCGTTGATCATCTCGAGCAAGTATGGGGCCAGCTCTGCTGAGAATTTTTTGCAAAAGTCTATCAGGAACCCATCCGGTTCCAGCGTTTTCACAATTATATGGAGTTGATCCACGATTTTGTTCAGCCTTAGCAGTGCTTCCAGTGCTGTTTCCCGTCTTCCCCCATCACCGGTATATCAAGTCTGTTGAGGAAATGTTCCATTCCCGAGATCCCCTCCGGGGACTCGAAGGTGTATAGCCCTCGGTAAAAGTTCGTAAAGGCCTTATTAATTTTGTTTGGCCATTGCTGTCCCTAACTTGAGCTCTCTCTTTCGCGGCCGCCTGTTTTCAGAAATTGGTGTGCCAGCATGTGACTGGCCTTTTCTCCATGTTCGCAAAAGGCCCCAACATGCCTGGCGGAGCTGGTGGACTGCCTGTATGGTCAGCAGGTCAAGTTCCATCTGCAGCTTTTTCCTTTGCACCATCAGTTCCACGGTGGGGGCCGTGGAATACTGGTAATCCACCTCCAGTATGGAGTTACTTAGCCGCTGCTTGGCTTCCCTTTCCTTCCGATCCCCAAAAGCCCTATAGGCTATAATTTCACGACTGATCACTGCCTTGAGTGCCTCCCAGAAAATGAAGGGTGAGAGCTCCCCGTTCTGGCTGCAGGATATATGGTAGTTGAAGATATTTTAATGCAGAATTCCTCATCAACGAGAAGAGCTGTATCCAGCCTCCATGAGGGGCGTTGGGCCAGTCAGTCTCTTCTCCAACCATGTGCCAGTGTAGTGTGGCACGTGGTCAAGAGATTATAATCGCGGAGTATTCTACCCCCTGGAAGAACCCTTTTGCCCACCACAAAAAAGTCCAACCGTGAGTTGGCCTTATGCACGTGGGGAAAGGAGAATAATTTTTCTCTCGGATGGTGAAACCTCCACGGGTCTACCCCTATCTGCTCCATAAAGGTGTTCAATTCCTGTGCCAAGCCTGTCCTGGGTTCGATCCCCAGTATCGGGTCCGGCACACTGTTATGAAGTCGTCCCCCTATGATTAGTCGGTAGGTGTCCAAGTCCAGGATTTCAATCATCGTTTTCTTGACGAACTCTGCATCGTCCCTGTTTGGATCGCATATATTTACCCGAAATATCAGGGCCCCTTCCAGGGACCTGCTGACTATCACGTATCGCGCCCCCCCTCCCCAGATCAGTCATGGAGTTTGACGCTGCAAATTAAATTGCCCTAACTAATATGGCCACCCTAGTGTTGAAACAGGAGTGAAATGTTTATCCTACCCATCCTTGTTTATCCACTGTCAATCCCCCTCTCTCTCAGCTGTGTTTCCTGCAGGAAGGCTATGTCCACCCTCCGACCTTTGAGATGGGCGAGGATCTCTTCACCGGCACATGAAAGCCCCTCATGTTCCATGTAATTATCCAGATTTCTTTGGGGTGGGGGTGCAAAATGGTCGGTTTATAAATTCAGAGTGCCCAATTTTTTTTTCCCCAAATTAAGGGGTAATTTAGCGTTGCCAATCCACCTAACCTGCACATCTTTGGGTTGTGGGGGTGAGACCCATGCAACCACGGAGAGAATGTGGACACTCCACATGGACAGGGGCCGGGATCGAACCCTGGCCCTCCACGCCGTGAGGCAACAGTGCTACCCAACACGGCACTGTGCAGACCCTTACTTCCTCTTTTTGTCGTTTCCACAGGTTATTTGTTTCAACCAGCGCTGTACCCCCCCCCCCCCCCATACCCCTTTAACCTCTGGGCGCACCCTCTTTCCCAGGAGGCACAATGCAGCCTCCTCCTTCACTTATCAGGCTCGCCACCTCAGCTTCAAGTGCCGCGAACCAGTCCCCTTGGTCTGTGGCGGCCTTCTCGAAGTCTCTCACTGTCACTCTTGGGCCTCAAGCCGCCACTCCATCTTGGCCATTGCTTCCCTTATGGGGGCTGTTTCAGCCTCCATTGCGGTCTTGATGGCTGCCAGTAGATCTCTCTTCAATTCCTCCCTGTGCCTTTGGAGCTCAGAAGTGATGATGAAGCTCATGAATTTGTCCATCAGCGCCTGGGTCTGCGCTGAGACCTCTGGAGTTGGGTCTTCCCAGTTCCATGCCACCGCGTGTGGCTGCCACCTCAGAGGCCGAGGTTTCCCTCCCCTCGTCCTTGCTGGCCTTTCTGTTGGGTAGTTGGCTCTTTCCATTTTTTTGTCGATGTGGTTTGTGGCAGTTAGGTTGGGGTGGTTGTGGATATTTCTGGTGTCCGTTTACTGGAGTTAAAAGTTGCATTCGAGGATTTCATACAAGAGCCACCTTTCGTGCAACCGCTCACCTCATGGCCGCCACCAGAAATGATTTTCAAAATAGTTGATTGGTAGTACAGAACTGACATTTGCTGAACCTTTAGCCTTAAGGCAGTGTTTTCAAACATTCAACAGTTCTGCTCAAGAACTGCAAAGTTGTTTTGGCGTAGACACATGGCACGAATGTCATACTTCAATTTCTCCCTCCATTTCAGCATATGTTTCTTCAAATTTTCTACAATAGTGATCTTTTCTTGAAGATTTTAAAATTTAGTTATAGAGCTCAAGTTTTGCAAAATATGCAGCTTAAATTTTCTGTGAGAGTAAACAAAGTATCTACTTGCATGCATTGCCTAAAATCCATCAGCCACCAAGATCACATTTAACCCACCAGTTTTTAATGATATCACATAACTGTTACGGCACAGAAGGAGGCCGTTTGTCCCATCGTGTCTGCACCAGCTCTCCAAACGAGGGATGATGATTTACTGCCATTCCCTTGCCTTTTCCTTGTCCCCCTGCACATTATTTCATCCAATGTCCTCTTGAATACCTGAATTGAACCTGCCTCCACAACATTTCCAGATAGTGGCTTCTTCTCACATTGCATTTTCTCCTTTTGCAAATTACTTTAAATTTGTGTCCCCTTGTTCCTGATCCTTTTACAAGTGGGAACAGTTTCTATCCATTTGCTGTATCCAGCCCCCTTATGATTTTGAACATCAGTTTTCAGAGGCTAGATTCACAGTATAAAAGTGATCCACCTACTGTGCAGACTTTGCACAGTGCTAAATTTGGTGCATTTGAGTGCTATAGTGAGAGTTTGGTGACTGAGGGAGTTAGGTGAGAAGGGAGTACGGTGCTCCTTTCATTTTGTTTCCCACATTTCCACAAAGAGCGAGAAGGGAGCCAGGAGTTTACAGAGAGTGCAACTAACTGGGAGCAGAGTCGGAGGGTGGAGGTCCAGTTGGTCCACAGGGCAGTTATATTCTGTAAGGTAAGAGGGGATGGAGGCTAGGCCAGTTGCATGCTCCTCCTGTAGGATGTGGGTGGTGAGGGATACCACCGGTGTCCCCGCTGGCTATACCTGCAGGAAGTGCACCCAACTCCAGCTCCTCAGAGACCATGTTAGGGAACTGGAGCTGGATGAACATCAGATCATCCGGGAGGCAGAGGGGGTGATAGAGAAGAGTTACAGGGAGGTAACCACACCCAAGGTACAGGACAAGAGTAGCTGGGTTACAGTCAGGGGAAAGTAAACAAGCAGGCAGACAGTGCAGGGATCCCTCGTGGCCGTTCCCCTTCAAAACAAGTATACCGTTTTGGATGCTGTTGGGGGGGGGGGGGGGGGGGGGGAAATGGGGGATGACCTATCGGGGGAAGGCCCAAGCGGCTAGGTCTCTGGCACTGAGTATGGCTCTGGGGCTCAGAAGGGAAGGGGGGAGAATAGAAAAGCAATAGTTGTAGGAGATTCAATGGTTAGGGGAATAGATAGGAGATTCTGTGGTCGCGAGCGAGACTCCCGGAAGGCATGTTGCCTCCCGGGTGCCAGGGATGTCTTGGATCGTGTCTTCAGGATCCTTAGGGGGGAGGGGGAGCAGCCAAAAGTCGTGGTGCACATTGGTACCAACGACGTAGGTAGGAAAAGGAGTGTGAAGGTAATAAACGAGTTTAGGGAGTTAGGCTGGAAGTTAAAAGCCAGGACAGACAGAGTTGTCATCTCTGGTTTGTTGCCGGTACCAAGTGATAGCGAGGCTAGGAATACGGAGAGAGTGCAGTTGAACAGGTGGCTGCAGGAATGGTGTAGGAGGGAGGGCTTCAGGTATTTGGATAATTGGAGCGCATTCTGGGGAAGGTGGGACCTGTACAAGCACGACAGGTTGCATCTGAACCAGAGGGGCACCAATATGCTGGGAGGAAGGTTTTCTAGTACTCTTCGGGAGGGTTCAAACTAATTTGGCAGGGGAATGGGAACCGGATTTGTAGTCCAGCAACTAAGGTAGCTGATATTCAGGACGCCATAGCGTGTAGTGAGGCAATGGGGAAGGGAACACTGACAAAGGACAGTACTTGCAGGCACGGAGATGGGTTGAAGTGTGTATACTTCAACGCACGAAGCATCAGGAATAAGGTGGATGAACCTAAGGCATGGGTCGGTACTTGGGACTATCATGGAAACTTGGATAGGAGAGGGGCAGAAATGGTTGTTGGAGGTCCCTGGTTATAGCTGTTTCAATAAGATTACTGAGGGTGGTAAAAGAGGTGGGGGGTGGCATTGTTAATTAGAGATAGTATAACAGCTGCAGAAAGGTAGTTTGAGGAGTAACTGCCTACTGAGGTAGTATGGGTTGAAGTCAGAAATAGGAAAGGAGCAGTCACCTTGTTGGGAGTTTTCTATAGGCCCCCCAATAGTAGCAGAGATGTGGAGGAACAGATTGGGAAACAGATTTTGGAAAGGTGCAGAAGTCACAGGGTATTAGTCATGGGTGACTTCAACTTCCCAAACATTGAGTGGAAACTCTTTAGATCAAATAGTTTGGATGGGGTGGTGTTTGTGTAGTGTGTCCAGGAAGCTTTTCTAACACAGTATGTAGATTGTCCGACCAGAGGGGAGGCCATATTGGATTTGGTACTTGGTAATGAACCAGGGCAAGTGATAGATTTGTTAGTGGGGGAGCATTTTGGAGATGGTGACCACAATTCTGTGACTTTCACTTTAGTAATGGAGAGTGATAAGTGCATGCAACAGGACAAGGTTTACAATTGGGGGAAGGGTAAATACGATGTTGTCAGACAAGAATTGAAGTGCATAAGTTGGGAACATTGGCCGTCAGGGAAGGACACGAGTGAAATGTGGAACTTGTTCAAGGAACAGGTACTACGTGTCCTTGATATGTATGTCCCTGTCAGGCAGGGAAGAGATGGTCAAGTGAGGGAACCATGGTTGACAAGAGAGGTTGAATGTCTTGTTAAGAGGAAGAAGGAGGCTTATGTAAGGCTGAGGAAACAAGGTTCAGACAGGGCGCTGGAGGGATACAAGATAGTCAGGAGGGAACTGAAGAAAGGGATTAGGAGAGCTAAGAGAGGGCATGAACAATCTTTGGCGGGTAGGATCAAGGAAAACCCCCAAGGCCTTTTACACACGTGAGAAATATGAGAATGACTAGAGCGAGGGTAGGTCCGATCAAGGACAGTAGCAGGAGATTGTGTATTGAGTCTGAAGAGATAGGAGAGGTCTTGAACAAGTACTTTTCTTCAGTATTTACAAATGAGGGGCCATATTGTTGGAGAGGACAGTGTGAAACAGACTGGTAAGCTCGAGGAAATACTTGTTAGGAAGGAAGATGTGTTGGGCATTTTGAAAAACTTGAGGATAGACAAGTCCCCCGGGCCTGACGGGATATATCCAAGGATTCTATGGGAAGCAAGAGATGAAATTGCAGAGCCGTTGGCAATGATCTTTTCGTCCTCACCGTCAACAGGGGTGGTACCAGGGGATTGGAGAGTGGTGAATGGCGTGCCCCTGTTCAAAAAAGGGAATAGGGATAACCCTGGGAATTACAGGCCAGTTAGTCTTACTTCGGTGGTAGGCAAAGTAATGGAAAGGGTACTGAGGGATCGGATTTCTGAGCATCTGGAAAGACACTGCCTGATTAGGGATAGTCAGCAGGGATATGTGAGGGGTAGGTCTTGCCTGACAAGTCTTATTGAATTATTTGAAGAGGTGACCAAGCATGTGGATGAAGGTAAAGCAGTGGATGTAGTGTACATGGATTTTAGTAAGGCATTTGATAAGGTTCCCCATGGAAGGCTTCTGCAGAAAGTAAGGAGGCATGGGATAGTGGGAAATTTGGCCAGTTGGATAACGAACTGGCTAACTGATAGAAGTCAGAGAGTGGTGGTGGATGGCAAATATTCAGCCTGGATCCCAGTTACCAGTGGCGTAACCACAGGTGATCAGTTCTGGGTCCTCTGCTGTTTGTGATTTTCATTAATGACTTGGATGAGGGAGTTGAAGGGTGGGTCAGTAAATTTGCAGACGATACAAAGATTGGTGGAGTTGTGGATAGTGAGGAGGGCTGTTGTCGGATGCAAAGAGACATAGATAGGATGCAGAGCTGGGCTGAGAAGTGGCAGATGGAGTTTAACCCTGAAAAGTGAGAGGTTGTCCATTTTGGAAGGACAAATATGAATGCGGAATACAGGGTTAACGGTAGGGTTCTTGGCAATGTGGAGGAGCAGAGAGATCTTGGGGTCTATGTTCATACATCTTTGAAAGTTGCCACTCAAGTGGGTAGAGCTGTGAAGAAGGCCTATGGTGTGCTAGCGTTCATTAACAGAGGGATTGAATTTAAGAGCCGTGAGGTGATGATGCAGCTGTACAAAACCTTGGTACGGCCACATTTGGAGTAGTGTGTGCAGTTCTGGTCGCCTCATTTTAGGCAGGATGTGGAAGCTTTGGAAAAGATGCAAAGGAGATTTACCAGGATGTTGCCTGGAATGGAGAGTAGGTCTTACGAGGAAAGGTTGAGGGTGCTAGGCCTTTTCTCATTAGAACGGAGAAGGATGAGGGGCGACTTGATAGAGGTTTATAAGATGATCAGGGGAATAGATAGAGTAGACAGTCAGAGACTTTTTCCCCAGGTGGAACAAACCATTACAAGGGCCATAAATTTAAGGTGAATGGTGGAAGATATAGGGGGAATGTCAGAGGTAGGTTCTTTACCCACAGAGTAGTGGGGGCATGGAATGCACTGCCTATGGAAGTAGTTGAGGCGGAAACATTAGGGACCTTCAAGCAGCTATTGGATAGGCACATGGATCATGGTAGAATGATATAGTATAGATTAATTTGTTCTTAAGGGCAGCACGGTAGCATTGTGGATAGCACAATTGCTTCACAGCTCCAGGGTCCCAGGTTCGATTCCGGCTTGGGTCACTGTCTGTGTGGAGTCTGCACATCCTCCCCGTGTGTGCGTGGGTTTCCTCCGGGTGCTCCGGTTTCCTCCTATAGTCTAAAGATGTGCAGGTTAGGTGGATTGGCCATGATAAATTGCCCTTAGTGTCCAAAATTGCCCTTAGTGTTGGGTGGGGTTGCTGGGTTATGGGGATAGGGTGAAGGTGTTGACCTTGGGTAGGGTGTTCTTTCCAAGAGCCGGTGCAGACTCGATGGGCCGAATGGTCTCCTTCTGCACTGTAAATTCTATGATAATCTATGATTAATCTAGGACAAATGTTCGGCACAACATCGTGGGCCGAAGGGCCTGTTCTGTGCTGTATTTTCCTATGTTCTACGACCTCAAGTCTCCTCTTGGCCTTCTTCTCTCAAAAGGAGAACAGTCCCAATCTTTTCAATCTACCCTCACAACTTAAGTTTCTCATGCCTGGAACCATTCTGACCTCTTCTGTACTCTAGGTGCTCACATCCTTCCTACAGAGTGGTGCCCACAACTGTACACAATACCCCAGCTAACTAGTGCCATGTACAAGTTCAGCATAACCTCCTTGTTCCTCTAGTATTCTATGCAATGTATTTAATAAAACACAGGATACTATAACTACTCTCTCAAACTGTCCTGCCACCTTCAATGATCTATGCACATATACACACCAAGGTACCTCTGATACTTTACCCCCTTAACAATGTTGTCTCATTTAATATCGTCTGTCCATGTTCCTCCAAAATGCATCACCTCACACTTCTTTGCATTGAATCTCATCTGCCAGATACCTGCCCACTCCACCAACTTGTCTACGTTCTTTTGAAGTCGTACATTGTTCTCTTCACAATACTTCCAAGTTCTATCATCTGTAAACTTTGAAATCGTCCCCTGCACACCAAGAACATTAACATATATCAAGAAAAGCAATATGCGACTTCCGGTGATGGTGGGCGGGAGGCGGCCGCACAATGGAGGGCTCCCGTTCGGCAACGGCATTTTCGGGGCTTTAAGCCCGGTCCCAGGGTCCACGGAGGCGGCAGAAGCAGGGAGAAGGCACGGAGGAGCTGTGTAAGATTAAGGGTGACTATGGGTAATCCCTGATTCCTTTTTGTCATTTGTTTATGTAAACATGCGGGTTGAGGTTTGGGGGTTGGTGGGTAGATAGGATCGTTGTTATTATGGGGACTGACATATCTTGCTGATTATTGTTTATTGTTGATGGATGTAAATGTGGGAGAAAATGTGAAAAAGGAGAATTTTTTTTTAATTTTTTTTTAAAATTATTTTAAAGAAAAGCAATATGCAAAAAGGAAACAGAACAAACATCATGCCAGTGTTCTGCTCATTGATAGAACTCAATCCATTTCAGAAGAGTCAGGAGTGCTGTTGTGCAGTCAAATTACCAGCCAAGACAAAGAACTGAACAATTTCTGGTTTTCTGTAGTAACTGTTTGTTAGTGATCACATAAATAAGTGTCAACCACTCAGTGAAGCACTCTGTTAATAACATCTGCCAACTAAGCCCAGGGTAGGCTTCTCAACTTCCTGTAATACACCAGAATTAACAGGTCACAGCTGCACACACTGATAACTAAGAATTTATACATTTCAGCAAAATTACTATTTACTGCACTGAATCAATTTAAAGGTTGTATTCAAAGTAACAAAAAAGGAGAATATTCTTTAACAATTGCAGCAATTGATTTGAAATGCATGAAAAGCTATGCCTCGTACGAATAGTGTCCATGCGTGAAATTCCACAGAAACGATAAGAGCGAATATTTTGGCTGTCTCATCATCCCTCAGGTTAGGGTGGAGTTAACCTGCATATTATGGCATTCCTGATCAAAAGTTAACCTGCCACAGGAATGTATAATCTGCCAAATGGTGCAGATTTCAATTACTTCACTAACTTTTTGCCACATAAAAAAAGAGGAAAAACATTTCCTGCCATCATGTTTAAAAAGTTTTGATTTAAAATCAGCTACAGAACAAAAGTAAATTTTGGCCAATGAAAGTCTAGTTTTGCCAAACGTGTTCCAACTGCCAAATAGTTGATAGCAAGAGGGAGAAACAACACAATAAATAAAAAAGATAAAAATTATGTTTCTGCCCGGCTTAATTATTTTATTTTTCTCGCATTTACTTTCTAAAATATTGAATATAAAGACATTAACAAGTCAAAAAAACAGGCAAGAGAGAATGGGGCAAAATGGAAAGGCCCAGGAGATCACATGGAAATGTAAAAATCATATATTTCAACAAAATTGTGTCTTAATTGCTTATAATCTTTGAGGTAATAGTCTAGCCTTATGGAAGAGCAAAAATGCAACAGTTAAGGCTTATGACATGTTGCATGGTGGCCAAGGGTAAGGTTCAGTCAAGTAACTGACTTATGTTAATTAGTAAAACTGCAAACCATTTTCGAAATTACAGGATAACATGCTTAATATTTTCAAACTTAGGTAAAAGTTTTGTAATTTCTTTATTTTTAAATTTCCATTATTTTAATGCCTGTAAAACAGACATGGTAATCCTGGTAATCACCATAATTCAGGAGACATGGTGCAATGGGCCTCAGGTCTTTGGAGAAAAAGACAGCTAGATACTGTAGCAAGAGTAGAAATGAAGTTCAGTGCGGGGTGCAAGTGCAAGCTTGTGGAAACTCGGAGAGAACAGGATGTTCAGCTATGATGTCTCCTCAAACAGCCCAATGGTCAGAGTCATGATCCACTATAAATAATGCAAGTTCCCATGGACTCATGCCCAGTATGAAGTCAGCAACTTCAGGACAAACCCAAGAAAAGAGGCAGGACATGAATCATTAGGCACATGAGATATTCTGCCTCCTTTGCAAAATTGTGTAATTCCCACCCATGGCTTTCTGTGGAGACTTGCAATTACATAAATTTGCAGCATGCAGCAAAGTTTTCACTGCATGATTATTTTACAAAATTAATCAAGGTTTCCAGGCAACAAATCCTAGATTTTTAACATATCAAACATGTTTTGACTAAATTGACTGCAAAAACCAAATTTCAAACATCATATCTTTTATTAAATCAATGGCAGAATATGAAGGAATCTGAATTTTATTCCTTATGCAATATTTGTTCAATGTGATTCATCACCTTCTTCATGAACCACATTGATGGGAATAGTATCACCATCCACAGTAGAGCAGTAACTAATGGCCTGGATTTTCTGAGTGGCAGCAATCATCGTCATATTACTTCTCTGCTCACATTTTGCCCTGTCTTCATGCTGCTCCACATTTCCTGTGAGGCTTTCAAGCTCAGTCTTTCCAGAAATGCAGTGTCGTGTCCCTCCAAGAGTTTTGTCGTAGTGCTGTAGTGTCCGGGGAAACAGGACACTCCCACCTTTTACAGCATTATCTACCCTATGGCAAGCTTAAAGGTTCAGTGTGAATGTTCGTGAAAGAGCAACATTCATTAATGAGTGAATGGGCGGGGGGGGGGTTATCAGGATGGGTGGCCAAGAGACAGACTGGGGATGGGGGTCACCGTGTGATGGAGTGGAGAGTTCATTCTGTAGTTTCCCCAGGACTAGATTTTTTCCGTCTACATTTCCTGGGTAATTATTCAGGTAAATACACTGGAACCGTCTGAAATTTCTGACTTGACTTAACAGTCCCATGGATGTCAGCACACTGGGACTTCCAATGAGACCCGCCATGTATCTTGGGTCATAGGTCCAGTCACCAACAATTCGAAGACTAAGATTTGGACCAATATTTTAGTGCAGAATTCTCAATGCCCGGCACATTCCAGATAAACTATTCTTCCTTCCAACGGAAATCAACACAGCAGTAAAGAGGCCATATGGAATAAAATAGACTCCCATCACAGCACCTAATGTGTGGTCTTCAAAAACACCACCTTAATTTAATCAAAAATGGAATAGGGCTTTATTCCAAACAGCCTATCTGTATCCCTAAATTTCTTGCTCTTAATCACAATGCTGATAAAAATAGTTCAATTTATATTACAGCAGAAATAATTTCTTTACTGGCTGTATTTTTAAAGCATCAAGACCATCAGAATTAACAAAGTCAATGGGCGCGATTTAACCAAAAGGTTTCTTAGTGTTCGCAGACATGTCACCGAGAAGACCAGCCCCACGATTCGGGAATGCCGAAGTGGACAGATTACTGGATGCGTTAGAGGCCAAACGGGATACCCTGTTCCCCTGAGGGTCTCGGAGGGTCAGCCAGTGCCATCTGGGAGGAGGTGGCAGCAGCCATCAGCTCGGATGCCGCGACCAGGAGGACCGGCACCGCCACAAGATGATCAATGACCTCCACCAGGCCGCACAGGTGGGTTGGCACGAAACCCGTGACCACCACCCCACAGCACCCTACGCCAATATGGACCATCTCCCCGAACCCCACGTGAACGCTGCATGCAACTAACAATGTCCCCTCAGCGTCCCTGCAGGAGAAGTTGGCCTACACAGGCAGGAGAGGGCCCAGACGGACGACGAGATGCTGGATATCAGGGTCCTCACCCACTATGAGGGATAGGCCCTTGAGGTGGTGGGAGTGACAGAGGACAGATCAGTAACCAACAGAGAGTGGCGTACAACACAGAGGAGAGGATCCACTGGTCCTCACCCAGGCGATCCGTCACGTGGGTTATTAATGCCATATAGAATGATCCATCACTCCCATTCTCCCCCAGGACCTCCATCCGATGGCGCCAGCCCATCCGGGGTAGTCTCCCCCCCTCCCTCCTCCCAAACCCGGCCTCCCAGGATAATACCTTGGAGGAGAGCTCCAAAGAAACCACCAGTGAAGCGTGACAGCTGTCATCCACATCCTCCAACAGTGTAGAGACACACATCGGTGGGTGACATTAGTGCACAGTGTCATGGGAATGTCACTTTAAGAAATGTTTGTCTTCTCAAGTGGCTGCAGTGATGTCATTGTGGGGTGGAGCTGGGCTCTTACTCTCCTTTTTACTTTCGTTTTGAGCTGGAAGCTGTTTCAGTTGGGGAGCTGCATCCACACCAAGGTGTATTTTGGTCTTTCTCTGCATGCTAAAGAATGTCTCCAGATCACTTGATAATTTCAAAGTAATACCTGTTTCGGTAAGGAATGCAAACCTACTGTTTTCGTAGAAAAAAACGGTTTGGGCTTATGATTGTTGTTAGGTAAGTTACTACGGGTTACATATAGAGTACTGTATCTTGGGGGGGGTATCAGTGTTGGTAGTTGATAAGATGTTTACTCTGTGTTTATAAAATGTTAACTGGATTCATAGAATAAACATTGTTTTGTTTAAAAATACTTTAGATCTCTGTTGCATCACACCTGGAAAGTGGGCCCTTGTGCTCCCCATAACCAAAATCTATCAAAGTTGTAGGTCAGGTGAACTCCATGATATACTTTGGTGTTCTCTAAACCCTGGCCCATAACAACAGACTTCTGGAGCATATTCTGGTGAGCCTCACACAGTTGCTGATGCACATCAGGTGGAGACAGGAACGTCCACGCGAGACAGCAGCTGGGTCCCAGTCAGATGCCGAGCCTCTGGACCTGGTTTACCTAGAACTGATGCAGGCGCTAAGGTGAGATTCAGAGGGGGATGTCAGTGACACTCCAGCAGGTCCATAACCGATTGGAGGAGTCCCAGAGGCTACGGGCACAGGGCTGTTGCAGGCAATGCTTGGCACAGAGGCCAACACTGCGTGGATGATGACCACAGTGGGGAGCCAGGAGCACGATGTCAGCAGCATGAATGGAGGTGTCCCAAGGTGTGGCTCAGTCAGTGACGGCCATGGCTGAGCACCTCAACAACATGTCCCAGTCGCTGGGGTGCATGACCAAGTACAAGGCAGATCTTGATGAGGCACAACGGGATATGTCCCAGTCTCAGGTGGGCATTGCCAAGGCACTCCAGAGAACATTCCAGAGTGCTCGGACGTTGGCCGCTGCTTCCGTGGTGTTGCTTCCTGCAGTGTTCAGGCACAGTTTCCAGGAGTCACGGTCTGATTGGGATGCCAGCCAATAACTCCCACATGCTACACTGCATGCCTAGCCACAGGGATCCACTTGGGAGGTGTGAAGTACTCACTTAACTACGACTGCCAATTCCCAATTAGCAATAGCCTTCAGCCGCACGGCCAGAGGTCTTTGCAGTCAGTGAAGTTTTGGATGATCAGTGGGGCAGGCGTTGCCCCCCGGAACAAGACCACACAATCAAGGGTTGTCATGGCAGACCTGTGGGCACTGAGACACCCATCTCCCCCTAGTCCAGCCCCAACCGTCCGTCCCCCACCCCACACCGAGCACCAGGTGCCCCAGAGCTCATTTGCCTGGGAACGAAGGTGGCTACTCCCCTCCCCAGGTACCCGCAGCAGCCCTTCCACCAGTTTTTAAAAAGGAGTATGAATCAGTGCCCTCGTGACCACCTGGTGGTGGGTGGGGAGGGGGTCTCGTTAACTGTATGGAGATAGGGCTTAATTGGTGATTATTGGTTTCTTACCTCGCTAAGGCAGGTTCCTGTTTTCAGCAACAGGAGCAGGCCGGTTATTGCAAACAGATTGGCGCCCAGTGAGATTCTCAATTTTGGCCTATCCCGCTATTTAACAGCCTCGTTGTGCTCTCGCTTAAGCGTAATGCAGCCATTAAATCGCGTCCAATATCTTACCATACAGTATCAAATTTTAATACTTGAATGACACAAAACATAGGGCTGTGGAAGAGCTACAGTCACCAAAAGTACGAATAAAGATCATTCTAACTTCACACTCAGAGCACACAATCTTCACCCTCAACTGAAAGTATCACAAAAAAGTGGCAGTGGTCAGTTTAACAAAATCTTTGATAAAAATTCTAATATATTATCATTGGAAAATATTTCAAGTTAAGTGCTGGGAATTTTGTGTCCAGTACATAAATGGAAATATCCAATAGACAACGATTCACCAGATAAATCAAAGCCTTATGAATTTGACACAGGTGCTTTTAAATTGGATTGCATCAGTGGTCTGCAATAAGGTTTGGCGGATTAGAGCAAATGTCATAATAATATACAGACTGTACAAATTGCTCCAATTGAAGTCAGTAATATAATCATATTTTATTTTAAAACAGGATACAGCTGAAAAGCATCTTCGAACATCCTCGGGTGGATGTAGCTGTTACAAGGGGGCATAACTATAAGATTCAGGGTGGGAGATATAGGAGGGATGTCCGAGGTAGGTTCTTTACTCAGAGTGGTCAGGGTGTGGAATGGACTGCCTGCTGTGATAGTGGAGTCGGACACTTTAGGAAATTTCAAGCGGTTATTGGATAGGCACATGGAGCACACCAGAATGACAGGGAGTGGGATAGTTTGATCTTGGTTTCGGACAATGCTCGGCACAACATCGAGGGCCAAAGGGCCTGTTCTGTGCTGTACTGTTCTATGTTCTATAATACTAGGTTAAAGGCGATACATAAATTCAAGTTGTCATTGTCTGTCTATTGCATGTCAAAATCTGCCAGCATTTTTAAATATTCCTTTTTACAAACATAAGCTTGCCGATGTTTATTGACAAAAGGCATTGGTACGGAAGTCTTCAGAGCGAAGAAGTCTAAAACATCTGCAAACTTGAATCAAATCTAATTCATAGAATTTACAGTGCAGGAGGCCATTTGGCCCATCGAGTATGCACCGGCCCATGGAAAGAGCACCCTACTTAAGCATACGCCTCCACCCCATCCCCGCAACCCAGTAACCCCATCCAACCATTTTTTGGACACTAGGGCAATTTTTCATGGCCAATCCACCTAAAGCTGCAAATCTTTGGACTGTGGGAGGAAACCGGAGTACCTGGAGGAAACCCATCCAGACACGAGGAGAATGTGCAGACTCCACACAGGCAGTGACCCAAGCCGGGAATCGAAACGGTGTCCCTGGAGCTTTGAAGCAAATGTGCTAACCACTGTGCTACCATGCTACCCTTAATTAAATTAAATGTTTCCTTCCTGAAGAACAGTTATGGGGCACCTCTTGACTAAGACTGCAATATTATCTGATTGAAAACCACATCCCACCTCAATGAAGCCACTAACCAACATTTTAATGCTGAAATAACACTTTTTCTATGGACTGGCAAGAAATTCAGACCCAAGATTAGTTATTTCCTTTCAGCCACACAGTTGCATGACATTGACTGGGAAGCAACATATCTTTGACAGGATTCCACAAATACCATGCAATTGCAACTTTAACGAAGGGTGGTTGGTGTCAGTCAACAGAATCCAACCAAGCGATTGGTTCCTTATTTGTAAATCTTGAAAAACTTCAAATAATTTCTTCATTGATCACTTAACTCGTAAAATATCAAGTTGATTAATGCTTCAGAAAATTTTTCGTCCTCATGTTCTGTTTACAGTGTAACCTTGTAGTACTTTTAATAAATGTTTGCTCCGGACCTTTTGCTACTAAGTATAATCTTAAATGAACATTACAAATGAACATTTGCTTAAACAAAGGCGATTACAATGGGATGAGAGAAGAACTAGCTACGGTAGACTGGGAGCAAAGACTTCATGGTGAAGCAGTTGAGGAACAGTGGAGAACCTTCCGAGCGATCTTTGACAGTGTTCAGAAAAGGTTAATACGACAAAAAAGAAAGACGGTAGAAAGGGGAAAAATCGACCGTGGATATCTAAGGAGGTGAGGGAGAGTATCAAATTGAAGGAAAAAACATACAAAGTGGCAAGTATTACTGGGAGACTAGAGGACTGGGAAGTCTTTAGGGGACAACAGAAAGCTACTAAAAAAGCCATAAAGAAGAGTAAGGTAGACTATGAAAGTAAACTGGCTCAGAACATAAAAGCAGATAGTAAAAGCTTCTACAAATATATAAGACAAAAAAGAGTGGCTAAGGTAAATATTGGTCCTTTGGAAGATGAGAAGGGAGATTTAATAATAGGAGACAGGGAAATGGCTGAGGAGCTGAACAGGTTTTTTGGGTCAGTCTTCACAGTGGAGGACACAAATAACATGCCAGTGACTGATGGAAATAAGGATATGATAGGTGAGGACCTTGAGGTGATTGTAATCACTAAGGAGGCAGTATTGGGCAAGTTAATGGGGCTAAAGGTAGACAAGTCTCCTGGCCCTGATGGGATGCATCCCAGAGTGTTAAAAGAGATGGCTAGGGAAATTGTAAATACACTAGTGATAATTTATCAAAATTCACTAGACTCTGGGGTGGTCCCAGAGGATTGGAAAGTAGCAAACGTGACACCACTGTTTAAAAAAGGAGGTCGGCAGAAAGCGGGTAATTATAGGCCGGTAAGCTTAACTTCGGCTGTAGGGAAAGTGCTGGAATCTATCATTAAGGAGGAAATAGCGGGGCACCTGGAGGGAAATTGCCCCATTGGGCAGACGCAGCATGGGTTCACAAAGGGTAGGTCGTGTCTGACTAATTTGGTAGAATTTTGAGGACGTTACCAGTGCAGTAGATAACGGGGAGCCAATGGATGTGGTATATCTGGATTTCCAGAAAGCTTTTGACAAGGTGCCACACAAAAGGTTGCTGCATAAACTAAAGATGCATGGCATTGAGGGTAAAGTGGTAGCATGGGTAGAGGATTGGTTAACTAACAGAAAGCAGAGAGTGGGGATAAATGGGTGTTTCTCTGGTTGGCAACCTGTAACTAGTGGGGTCCCTCAAGGATCAGTGTTGGGCCCGCAGTTGTTCACAATTTACATAGACGATTTGGAGTTGGGGACCAAGTGCAATGTGTCAAAGTTTGCAGACGACACTAAGATGAGTGGTAAAGCAAAAAGGGCAGAGGATACCGGAAGTTTGCAGAAGGATTTGGATAGGTTAGGTGAATGGGCTAGGGTCTGGCAGATGGAATTCAATGTTGCCAAGTGTGAGGCTATCCATTTTGGGAGGAATAACAGCAGAATGGATTATTATTTGAACGATAAGATGTTAAAACATGCTGCTGTGCAGAGGGACCTGGGTGTGCTGTGCACGAGTCGCAAAAAGTTGGTGTGCAGGTGCAACAGGTGATTAAGAAGGCTAATCAAGTTTTGTCTTTCATTGCTAGAGGGATGGAGTTCAAGACGAGTGAGGTTATGCTGCAATTGTATAGGGTGTTGGTGAGGCCGCATCTGGAGTACTGTGTTCAGTTTTGTTCTCCTTTCCTGAGAAAGGACATATTGGCACTGGAGGGAGTGCAGAGAAGATTCACTAGGTTGATCCCAGAGTTGAGGGGATTAGATTATGATGAGAGGTTGAGTAGACTGGGACTGTACTCATCGGAGTTTAGAAGGATGCGGGGGGATCTTATTGAGACATATAAAATAATGAAGGGAATAGATAGGATAGATGCGGGCAGGTTGTTTCCACTGGTCGGGGAAAGCAGAACTAGGGGGCATAGCCACAAAATAAGGGGAGGTAGATTTAGGACGGAGTGTAGGAGGAACTTCTTCACCCAAAGGGTTGTGAATCTCTGGAATTCCTTGCCCAGTGAATCAGTTGAGGCTCCTTCTTTAAACGTTTTTAAGAAAAAGATAGATGCCTTTCTAAAGAATAACGGGATTCGGGGATATGGTGCACGGGCCGGAGAGTGGAGCTGAGTCCACAAAGATCAGCCATGATCTCATTAAATGGCGGAGCAGGCTCGAGGGGCCAGATGGCCTACTCCTGTTCCTAGTTCTTATGTTCTTATTACATCAGGGCAGGGATATGAAAGTTGGGGGACCTGTTTGTGGACGGGAAGTTCGCGAGCTTGGGTGAGCTGGAGGAGAAGTACGGGCTCCCCCCGGGGAACACCTTCAGGTACTTACAGGTAAGGGCGTTTGCCAGATGGCAGGTGGTGGAATTCCCACGGCTACTGCCACATATAGTACAGGACAGGGTGCTCTCGGGGGTGGGGGGGGGTGGGAGTGGGGAAGATCTCGGAAACTTACCAGGTGATGCAGGAGGAGGAGGAGGCCTCGGTGGTGGAGTTGAAAGGTAAGTGGGAGGAGGAGTTGGGAGAGGAGATCGAAGAGGGGACGTGGGCAGATGCCCTAGGGAGGGTGAACTCTTCCTCTTCATGCGCGAGGCTCAGCCTCATACAGTTTAAGGTGCTACACAGGGCACACATGACCGGGACAAGGATGAGCAGGTTCTTTGGGGGTGAGGACAGGTGTGTTAAGTGCTCAGGGAGCCCAGCAAATCACACCCATATGTTCTGGGCATGCCCAGCGCTGGAGGAATTTTGGAAGGGCGTAGCGAGGACGGTGCCGAGGGTGGTAGGATCCAGGGTCAAACCGGGCTGGGGGCTCGCAATATTTGGGGTGGCAGAGGAGCCGGGAGTGCAGGAGGCGAAAGAGGCCGGAATTCTGGCCTTTGCGTCCCTGGTAGCCCGGCGAAGGATTCTCCTTCAGTGGAAAGATGCGAGGCCCCCCCAAGCGTGGAATCCTGGATCAGCGATATGGCAGGGTTCATTAAATTGGAGAGGGTGAAATTCGCCTTGAGAGGGTCGGTACAAGGGTTCTTTAGGCGGTGGCAACCATTCTTAGACTTTCTGGCAGAACGATAGACATTGGTCAATGGCAGCAGCAGCGCGGGGGGGGGGGGGGGGGGGGGTTACTTTATTTTTATGTTATTTACACTGGAAGGGTCTGAGGGGGTGTATACACCTGTTGTCTTAAGTTGGGGTGTTAATGTCAATTTATTATTTAGGCACGGGGGGGGGGGATTTGGGGGGTTGCTTTTTTAGATTGTGTTTTGTACTTAACCTTGTTGGGTTCTTTTTTTCTTTCTCATTTTGTTATTGATATTTTATGAAAGCCTTTAATAAAAAAATTTTTTTTTTTTTTTAAATGAACATTACATCTGATCTATATATCAAAATGCATAGGTCCTGTATTTAATGCAAAGTCTTCATCACACTATTCCCTTTATCATTCTTCAGCAGAAGTTTCCAGAGATGTCAAAGAAGAAAACTGAAGGAAATAAATGCCATAAGCCAGATCTTGTCATCAGGAAATGCAGTACTCCAAGGTTAAAATTAAGCACTATAGACCAAACCAAGACCAGTCATATTAGAAACAGACCCATCAACCATGACAAACAAGGCATATCTGATGGGCTAGTGAAAATTTTAGATGCCAGCATGCCCTGGTCACCATATCCAGAAAGAATTCTGTTCAGTCTTTCTTTATAAATAGGTCTGACAGTGTGCAAAACAGTCGGTTTTAGTTTCTGTGATATTGTAGTTCAATATTTGAGCTAGTAGCACTAGCATCCTGCATCACCACAGTTAATTACACAAAGAAAGGAATTTGAAAAAATAAAAAAACTTTTTTACTGTTGCTTTGCATGTAGATTATTTCAATGCATCAGCAATTGCGTTAGAAATCAGCACTAAAAATGAATGACTCTGCAGCTGTTTCTTATGGGAGTCAAGGGTAATTGGGGAGGGAGGGGGGGGGGGGGGGGGGGATGCAAGCAGAAAAGTAGACTTAAGGCCACAATCAGATGGCAGAGAATGCCCAAAGGACCAAATGGCCTCCTCCTGCTTCCAATTCTTACATACATGTTTCTGCCCAAAAATTGTTTCTTCATTCAGAAAACATATCAAGCTTGCCTTTTTGTACTGTGTCATAGATAACAAAGCAGTTTTATGCTGTTTTTGTAGTGTTCCTGAAAAATAGTACACAAATACAAAACTTTGACCCCGCCATCCCCTTTTTTTCTGGCCTTGGGCATTGTAGGCTTCAGAATACAGCGAACAGAAACAGATGCCACATTTTCCATGCCTTTAGTAAAAAAAAAAAAATCAGATTGCAGTGCCAGAGCTGCTCATCCTCTAGTGGAATCACTGTGGGGAAGAACTGAACTGGCACCACATGAATATTATGAAAGTATCCATAATTTAGAATTCTACTTGGGCAACTGGTTCACCTTTTTAAAATAAATTTAGAGTATCCAATTATGTTTTTTCAATTAAGGAGCAATTTAGCGTGGCTAATCTACCTACCCTGCTCATCTTTTTGGGTTGTGGGGGTGAGACCCACGCAGACATGGGGAGAATGTGCAAACTCCACATGGACAGTGACCTGGGGTTGGGATCAAACCTGGGTCCTCGGTGCCGTGAGGCAGCAGTGCTAGCCGCTGCGCCACCGTGCTGCCCCAACTGGTTCATCTTTATCAACAAACAGCATGTACTTTGAGGAATAGACCCCCTTTGTTGTTATTTATTGATTGTAGAATTTCAGGTCTGAAGAAGTCATATTAGACTCTGACGTTAATTTGGTTTCTTTCTCCACAGATACTGCCAAATATGTTGAGTTTTTCCAGCATTTTTGGTTTTATTCCCAATATTAATTCTGTTGGGAATAACAATCTTTACTAGTGTCACAAGTAGGCTTACATTAACACTGCAATGAAGTTACTGTGATAACCCCCTAGTCGCCACACTCCCGGCATCTGTTCGGGTACACAGAGGAAGAATTCCGAATGTTCAATTCACCTAACAAGCACATCTTTCGGGACTTGTGGAAGGAAACCAGAGTACCCGGAGTAAACCCATGCAGACACGGGGAGAACGTGCAGACTCCACACGAACAGTGACCGAAGCAGGGAATCGAACCCAGGTCCCTGGTGCTGTGAAGCAACAGTGCTAACCACTCTGCTATGGTGCCACCCTATCCAGTTTTTTTTAAAGTTCTGCCTACCCATGATGAATATTAAATATTCAATTGTATTGCAGGAAGAATTGTAAGAGGGAAACCTGCATTCATTTGGCACCTTTCACGACAATCGAATATTCCAAAGCATTTTACAGCCAATGAAGTATTCTGACATGTCGACACTATTGCAATGTAATAATAATAATCTTTATTGTCACAAGTAGGTTTACATTAACACTGCAATGAAGTTACTGTGAAAAGCCTCTAGTCGCCATATTCCGGCATCTGTTTGGGTGCACAGAGGGAGAATTCAGAATGTCCAAATTATTATTATTATTTTACATCCACCTGTGGAAGCAGACAGTTTAACAGTTTTTACATCTGCCTGAGGGGGAAGACAGTTTACAGCTGAATGGAAAGAATGAACCTCCTCAGTACTGCACTGGACAGTCAGCCTTGATTTTCGTGTTCAATTTCTGGAGTAGATCTTGAGCCACACCTCGTGACTCAGAGGCATGAATCCTACCAATTAAGCCATGGCTAAATTAAGAGGAGAGGGGTTGGGTTCTCAATACTATCATAATTGTATTGGTGTGTGTCTGTTGAAACCTTCTTATTTACTGTTTTCCACTACACTATTATTTGCAAACTTTTGCATGTCTTCTTGGGCAGCTGAGAATGAGAGTGGCAGTTCTGGTAGTCTTACCTTGGAGTCATAATTTGAGGTTCAAGTCCCACTCCGGAGCCTTGAGGACAAAATCCAGACTGAGACTCCAGTGAAGTACTGAGTGTACATCAGAAGGAAGGTAGATCCAAAATGTTCACTTTGTTTTTCTTCAGATTCTGCTGACCAACTTGGTTTTCCAGCATTTGTTTTTATTTCAGAATTTCAGGGTTCAAAGTTGAACTATTGAGGGAGGCTATAGAGTCAGAGGTGGCATCTGTCAAAACCACAGCCTCTTTATGCCAAGGCCTGCATACTGGAAAAAAGTGACAGAGACATCATACTGGTTGTGCTCAAGAGCTTTTAATCTGGCACAGGGGTCCCAACAATTCTTCCCCCACCCCCCCCCACCCTCTTCCCCAGTGCCCTCAGTGATCCTCAACATGCTTAACCTTCCTAGCTCTACCGTTATGTCTAGATGTCTCCCGAGGATGCACATCTGAGGTGGAGGCAGCCAGCTGCTTACCTCGTCCCTTAGCCTTCGATGCCCCTGGCGGGCGTCATCTGGGGGCTCTAGGGCCGGAAGGTCCTGCCACACTTGTCGATGGCACATGCGTAGCTGTGTCATCCTGACCCCTGTGCTGACCTCGAAACATGGCCTCATCAAAAGGGTGGAACTCGGGGGAGCTGGTGGCCACCATCCCCACTCCATGTGACATGTCCGGGTTGGCATCCAGTAACAGCCCCTCCCGGTCAGTGCCCATAGGTTCACCTTGGGACGGAGGGGCAGCAGGTTTGAGCCCCGGCTGCCCATGCGCCTGTCAGCCCCCCGATGTCTGCACCAAGGTGCCGTCGACGATGCTCCTCAGTGATAGCCCGCGCTCTGCAGCGCCTCGCCAATGCCCACCTGCGATTGGGACAATCCCCGCAGCGCCTCAGTCATTCCCATCTGAGTGCAGGACATGTCCCACAATACCTCATCATGGTCAGCCTGGTAGTGGGTCACATCTCCAAGCGAGTCGGGCATTCTATTGAAACCCTCGGCCATGGCCGTCACCGACTGTGCAATGCCTTGGACACCTTCACTCATGCTGCTGATAGTGTGCACCAGGCTCTCCAACCTAGCAGTGTTGGCCTCTGTCCCGTGCATTGCCGGTGACATCTCCTGCGCCAATAGCCTCTGGGACTCCTCCATGCGGCTATGGATCTGCTGAAGTGTCGCTGACATCTCCCTCTGAATGTCCTGGTCGCACCTTAACATCTTCATCAGTTCCTGGTAAACCTGTACCAGAGGCTCAGCATCAGGCTGGGACCCAGCAGATCTCTGACTGCTGTCTCATCTGGGGGTTCCCGCCTCCACTTGATGTACATCAGCAGCTGTATGGTGCTCACCAGAATGTATCCCACGCACCGAGGTGTGTGTCTCTGCAGTGGTGGAGGGTGGGGATGACAGCTGTGATGCATTGATCGGGTCTTCCTCTGATCTCTCCTCCGAAGTGTTGTCCTGGGAGGCAGGAGAGGGGGCTACCCGGGATGGGCCAAACCATCGGCTGGAGGACCTGCGGAAGAATGGACGTCAGTGGGATGGATGGGTCAGTCAGTATGGCAATAACAACTCACGTTTGACAGATCTTCCAGGTGGGGCTGGGTAGACCCTCACCTCTGCGGCTTCCACCAACCTCTGCGATGGTGACCACTCTGTTCTTGGCCATCCCCTTCACCTCCAGGGCCCTTTTCTCAAAGGTGGTGAGGATTCCTTGTCAGACACGCCCTCCACCAGTCTGAGCCCTCGCTTCGCGATTGTGAGAGACCTTCTCCTGCAGAGATGCAGCGAGGGAATCATTAGCACATGCGTGGTCCACAGAGTGAGACACATCCAGAGTGGGAATTGGAATTTGGTAATTCGGTGCAGAGTGGGAGAAGGTGCTTTTTCCCTACCGTTTTGTTCTCTTTCTTCTGGCCTGTAACTGTAAATCTGCAGGGAGAGAAGAGCATCCTGGAAGGCAAGTTATTTTTATTACCTTTTCAAATTGTGTGGGGGGGGGGGGGGGGGGGGAACTGTAAGTGACATCACAGTAAAGCTGTGACCTGATTGGCTGGTTAGGAATCTGTTAAATTGGGGGAAAAAATTATATTGGAAAACAAATCTAATTGATTAACTAGATAGTGGAGTAACTAAACCGGAGGGCAGTGATCGGCATTTAGAATTTAATTTTACAGTAAAAATCATCTAGCGTCAGGGCCATATAGTTAATTGTAACTCAATCTAACAATAATTCAAGTGTTTATTTTAAATTAATTAATTAGTGCTTAAATGTCACTCGAGATGTGGCAGATCTGTGACGCTTCCAGCATTCCGGTCAACTACATCTGCAGCAAGTGTAACCAATGGAAGCTCCTCACAGACCGTGTGGTTCGGTTGGAGCAGCAATTGGATGCACTTAGGAGCATGCAGGTGGTGGAAAGTGTTATAGATAGGAGTTATAAGATGTGGTCACACCCAAGGTGTAGACAGAGAGATGGGTGACCACCAGAAGGGGAAGGCAGTCAGTGCAGGAATCCCCTGTGGTTGCCCCCCTCTCAAACATGTATACTGCTTTGAATACTGTTGGGGGAATAGCCTATTAGGGGATACCAGCAGCAGCCAGAGCACTGGCACCACGGCTGGCTCTGATGTTCAGCAGGGAGGGTCAAAGCGTAGAAGAGCAATAGCCATAGAGGACTCCATAGTCAGGGGCACAGATAGGTGCGTATGTGAACGTGAAAGAGACTCCAGGATGGTATGTTGCCTCCCTGGTGCCAGAGTCCAGGATGTCTTTGAACGGGTAGCAGGCATCCTGAAGGGGGAGGGCAAACAGGCAGAGGTCGTTGTACATATTGGTACTAACGACATAGGCAGGAAGAGGCACGAGGTCTTGCAGCAGTTCAGGGAGGTGGGCAGAAAGTTAAACGGCAGGACCTCTAGGGTTGTAATCTCTGGATTACTCCCTGTGCCACGTGCCAGTGAGGCTATAAATAGGAAGATAGAGCAGCTAAACATGTGGCCAAACAGCTGGTGTATGAGGGAGGGTTTCCATTATCTGGACCACTGGGAGCTCTTCCGGGGCAGGTGCGACCTGTATAAGGACGGGTTGCATCTAAACTGGAGAGGCATAAATATCCTGGCCGTGAGGTTTGCCAGCGTCACACGGGAGGGTTTAAACTAGTATGGCAGGGGGGTGGGCACGGGAGCAATAGGTCAGAAGGTGAGAGCATTGAGGGAGAACTAGGGAATAGGGACAGTGTGGCTCTGAGGCAGAGCAGACTGGGAGAAGTTGCTGAACACAGCGGGTCTGGTGGCCTGAAGTGCATATGTTTTAATGCAAGGAGCATTACGGGTAAGGCAGATGAACTTAGAGCTTGGATTAGTACTTGGAACTATGATGTTGTTGCCATTACAGAGACCTGATTGAGGGAAGGACAGGATTGGCAGCTAAACGTTCCAGGATTTAGATGTTTCAGGCGGGATAGAGGGGGATGTAAAAGGGGTGAAGGAGTTGCACTACTGGTTAGGGAGGATATCACAGCTTTACTGTGGGAGGACACCTCAGAGGGCAGCGAGGCTATATGGGTAGAGATCAGGAATAAGAAGGGTGCAGTCACAATGTTGGGGTTTACTACAGGCCACCCAACAGCCAGCGGGAGATAGAGGAGCAGATAGGTAGACAGATTTTGGAAAGGAGTAAAAGCAACAGGGTTGTTGTGATGGGAGACTTTAACTTCCCCAATATTGACTGGGACTCACTTAGTGCTAGGGGCTTGGGCGGGGCAGAGTTTGTAAGGAGCATCCAGGAGGGCTTCTTAAAACAATATGTAGATAGTCCAACTAGGTAAGGGGCTATACTGGACTTGGTATTGGGGAATGAGCCCGGCCAGTTGGTAGAAGTTTCAGTAGGGGAGCATTTCAGAAACAGTGACCACAATTCAGTAAGTTTTTTAAGTGCTGGTTGTCAAGGATAAGAGTGGTCCAAGAGTGAATGTGCTAAACTGGGGGTAAGGCTAATTATAACAATATCAGGCAAGAATTGAAGAACTTAGATTGGGGGCGGATGTTTGAGGGTAAATCAACATCTGACATGTGGGAGGCATTCAAATGTCAGTTGAAAGTAATTCAGGACCGGCATGTTCCTGTGCGGAAGAAGGATAAATACCGCACATTTCGGGAACCTTGGATAACAAGAGATATTGTAGGCCTTGTCAAAAAGAAAAAGGAGGCATTTGTCAGGGCTAGAAGGCTGGGAACAGATGACGTCTGTGTGGAATATAAGGAAAGTAGGAAGGAACTTAAGCAAGGAGTCGGGAGGGCTAAAGGGGTCACGAAAAGTCACTGGCAAATAAGGTTACGGAAAATCCCAAGGCTTTTTACACATACATAAAAAACAAGAGGGTAGCCAGGGAAAGGGTGGGCCCACTGAAGGACAGGCAAGGGAATCTACGTGTGGAGCCAGAGGAAATGGATGAGGTACTAAATGAATACTTTGCATTAGTTTTCACCAAAGAGAAGGAATTGGTGGATGTTGAGTCTGGAGAAGGGTGTGTAGATAGCCTGAGTCACATTGAGATCCAAAAAGACGAGGTGTTGGGCGGCTTGAAAAATATTAAGGTAGATAAGTCCCCAGGGCCTGATGGGATCTACCCCAGAATACTGAAGGAGGCTAGAGAGGAAATTGCTGAGGCCTTGACAGAAATCTTTGGATCCTCACGGTCTTCAGGGGATGTCCCGGAGGACTGGAGAATAGCCAATGTTGTTCCTCTGTTTAAGAAGGGTAGCAAGGATAATCCAGGGAACTACAGGCCAGTGAGTCTTACTTCAGTGGTAGGGAAATTACTGGAGAGAATTCTTCGAGACAGGATCTACTCCCATTTGGAAGCAAATGGACGTATTAGCGAGAGGCAGCACAGTTTTGTGAAGGGGAGGTCGTGTCTCACTAACTTGATAGAGTTTTTCGAGGAGGTCACAAAGATGCAGGTAGGGCAGTGGATGTTGTCTATATGGACTTCAGTAAGGCCTTTGACAAGGTCCCGCATGGCAGACTGGTACAAAAGGTGAAGTCACACGGGATCAGGGGTGAGCTGGCAAGATGGATACAGAACTGGCTAGGTCATAGAAGGCAGAGAGTAGCAATGGAAGGGTGTTTTTCTGATTGGAGGGCTGTGACTAGTGGTGTTCTGTAGGGATCAGTGCTGGGACCTTTGCTGTTCGTAGTATATATAAATGATTTTGAGGAAAATATAACTGGTCTGATTAGTAAGTTTGCAGGCGACAAAAAGTTGGTGGAGCTGCAGATAGCGATGAGGACTGTCAGAGGATACAGCAGGATTTAGATCATTTGGAGACTTGGGCAGAGAGATGGCAGATGGAGTTTAATCCGGACAAATGTGAGGTAATGCATTTTGGAAGGTCTAATGCAGGTAGGGAATATACAGTGAATGGTAGAACCCTCAAGAGTATTGAAAGCCAAAGAGATCTAGGTGTACAGGTCCACAGGTCACTGAAAGGGGCAACACAGGTGGAGAAGGTAGTCAAGAAGGCATACGGCATGCTTGCCTGCATTGGCCAGGGCATCGAGTATAAAAATTGGCAAGTCATGTTGCAGCTGTATAGAACCTTAGTTAGGCCACACGTGGGAGTATAGTGTTGAATTCTGGTTGCCACACTACCAGAAAGATGTGGAGGCTTTAGAGAGGGTGCAGAAGAGATTTACCAGGATGTTGCCTGGTATGGAGGCCATTAGCTAAGAGGAGAGGTTGAATAAACTCGGTTTGATCTCACTGGAACGACGGAGGTCGAGGTCTACAAAATTGTAGACCTGATAGAGGTCTACAAAATTATGAGGGGCATAGACAGAGTAGATAGTCAAGAGGCTTTTTTCCCAGGGTAGTGGGGTCAATTACTAGGGGTCATAGGTTTAAGGTGCGAGGGGCAAGGTTTAGAGGAGATGTACGAGGCAAGTGTTTTTACACAGAGGGTAGTGGGTGCCTGGAACTCGCTGCCGGAAGTGGTTGTGGAAGCAGGGACGATAGTGACGTTTAAGGGGCATCTTGACAAATACATGAATAGGATGGGAATAGAGGGATTCGGAACCCGGAAGTGGAGAAGATTTTAGTTTAGACGGGCAGCATGATTGGCATAGGCTTGGAGGGCCGAAGGGCCTGATCCTGTGCTGTACTTTTCTTTGTTCTTTGTTCTTTAGTGGTTGGAGGAGGGTTGTGAAGGAAGGGTGGGTGAAGGCAGGGTTGGGGGCCACATGAAGGGTTGGTTGGGGTGGATGCTCGTGTGGAGGTGGATAGGTCTCCCGGGGGGGCAGCACATTGGTGTCAACTCACCTGTATTGCCTAGTGTAGGTCATTCACCTTCTTACGACGCTGGAGGCCAGTCCTCCTAGACACACTCCCCGAACTCCCGGTCACCGCCACCTCGTCCCAGGTGGCACTGGCTGCCTTGTGGCTCACCCTCCAGGAGCCACGGGGGAAACAAGACATTCCTCCAGGCCTCCACCGTATTGCTGAATCTTGGGGCCCATCTTCTCGGCGCCATGGCTATGAGCTGCGTTGGCTGTGCAAGCGCCCTGCTCGACCTCGTTAGGGGGGGGGGGGGGGGGGGGGGTGCAGGCATTTGCGGTCCCAGGTAATCGCCTGGTGAGCCTTAATTTGTTCATTTGTTGGAAGAAGTCCATGAGGCGTCGTTAAGTGGATCAATTAACATTGAATAGCGTTGTCGGCCTCGCTGGGCCAAGTGCCGAGAAGCTTGCCGCAATTCCCACTAGCTAATAAACTTTAGAATTCTTTCCGAAGAATCACACACATAGCTCCTTTCCCCCAAATACTGCATAATCATTGTAAAATGTTCTCAAATCTATTCGATGTAGGCAAAAGATCAAAGGTGCAGGCGTTTTACGAAGTGCTGCCTAATCAATAAAATAATGTTAAACAGTAAAATTGAAAAATCTTTATGTGCAAATTATCAATGAGATTGACTTTTAAAGTAATATCGAAATTGTAGTGTCATACAGCATTCACATTACACTATCGAATCTGTGCCCTAGTCAGCATTTAAAATGTGGTAACCTTAGAAATTATGATTAGTTCGTATTATTGTATTCAATATCATTGGTGATATTTGGTACAATTACATGACACACATAATACAATGAATACTTGTGCTTGGTTTAAAGCACAATTTTTGTGTGCAATATCATTAAAGCTGTCAGGAAGTACACCACAAAGAAATCAATGCTGTATTTTGTGTAACTGTATCGTAGGGTTGGGTAACGTATGTAATCTCAACATAAAACAGGTTTTCACTGGTGCAGCAGGAAACCACAGGGTGAACATTATACAGAAGAAAGCAGTAAAATCACCTTTCCAGACATTCAGACAAACTCTGCTTATAGGGTGTTGGCTCCAAACAGGATCACAGTGAATTTACACCTTGGATGTGGTTCAGGACAACGTGATTAACAAAACAAAGTTTGGAAATTTAAGGAAAATTCACCATGCATTTCCCCCATGAAGATGGCAACTCTAGCTCAGTGTGTTCGCCTTCTGCTCTGTAATCTGCAGACAAAGCAACAAGCATGATCCTGGATATGAAACTCAAGCATCTCTCATTCCTCTGATGAATCACTCTCAAATGTGAATTGCATTCACGTAATGTTCTCATGAATCAATTGTAAGAAACAAAAAATATCTAATTTTACCAGAGTCCACATGAGTGTGTAATTATGGAGTCGTCAATTTGCCATAATACTGGATAAACTGGTAATCTTTGTATAAAGTTTCTGATCAATTCAATGAAAATTAGAGACAGAAACAGAAGATAGAAAGCTTAAAGGATAACATTTGGCAATGAAAATCCATAAACTAATCATTTGCAAATTATTCAGTCTAGTGCCTAATGTATTAATCTAGCATGCTCCACACCAGGTAAAATTTTGTAAATTTTTAATCATGGCCAATCCACCTAACCTGTACATCTTTGGACTGTGGGAGGAAACTGGCGCATCCAAAGGAAGCCCAAGCAGTCACGGAGAATGTGCAAACTCCACAGTCACTCAAGACCAGAACTGAACCTGGGTCCCTGGCGATGTGAGGCAGCAATGCTAACCACTGTGCCACCC
This sequence comes from Scyliorhinus torazame, assembly GCF_047496885.1. Taxonomy (NCBI): domain Eukaryota; kingdom Metazoa; phylum Chordata; class Chondrichthyes; order Carcharhiniformes; family Scyliorhinidae; genus Scyliorhinus; species Scyliorhinus torazame. Next base: position 175,731,311 of record NC_092707.1, read on the forward strand.
CACTTGACAATTTGTGCCACTTCGATTTGATTTGATTTATTGTCACATGTACCGAAGTACAGTGAAAAGCATTTTTCTGAGGAGTAGATATACAATGATTGAAATAGAAGCGGTGATTCAGACCATCCCCTGAATCAATTTAGAGACATGAAACAGTAACCCGATTTCTCTTTCCAGAGATCAGCTTAACACTTCCAGCATTTTTATTTCCATTTCAGATTCCACAGTAGATTACTTTCCAATACCAACATCTTACTCTGTACGAAGACACTCTCTAGTCACACCATTCTAGGCGAACCATCACGTTCTATTCTACAGTATGTTAATCTTAATTCACAATTCTCCCAGTTTGCTGATTGTGCCTCACCCTATAAAAAGATGACAGTATTGGTCATTGTAGAATAATTATGCATCAAATTTTAAAAGACAGAATCCACCATTTTGTTCAACTCACAACTGCTACTTAGTATCATTTTTTCACCACTCCCTCTTCCCAATCAATAAGAGCCTCAGGAAGTTTAAAAGGGTATATTTACAAATGCAAATTGAGGCGAGATTCTGTCATTTTGTACTGAATCCACCCCATGCCGCTGGGAAACAAGCAGCGGAGTGTGCCATCGGCGGGACTGGAATATCCCACTAGTGTACGCAGCCAGGAGATCTCGGCCTTGGAGTTTTAGGTGATACAAAACCTAATATAGAAAATATCACCAAAGGAATACTTCAATATATCGGGCACGATTTAACCAAATGGGAACTATTTGCCATAGCGAATGCATTTAGCCCAGTGTTTCCAGACACTCAGCAACGATAATCACAATCCTATCTAACATGACTCCGGTTAGATAAGGGGCCTCAGCGGGAAATGCACGGCCGAGACTGCATTTAAGGCCTGTTTCCTGCAGTGAGGAACTCCGCTCGTCGAAACTCCTCAGTGCAGGGGGCTATCGGGATGCCATTTTTAAATGGTGTCCCGATCCCCAAACTGCTCCACCCCCGCCCCAACTCACACCCATGCAGGTCACCTCCTGCCTGGTCACCGTCGGGCAAAAAAAAAAGCCAGCTTGGCACCTTGGCAGTGGCACCTTGGCAGTGCCATACTGGCACCTTGGCATGTCTGCCAGCTGGCAGTGCCACCTGGGCACTTCGTCAGTGCCAGAGGGCATGCACCTGGGGATCTCCAACATCCTGGGAGATCCTGAGTGCCATTCCTTCTGGTCGCCGTTTGTGGCGACGAGCAGCATTTGCCAGAGGCCTTCAAAGCGATCGAGATCGATCCCAAAGCCTTGGTTATATCAGGGAACTGCATATTATAATGATATTAGCTATTTTGTTCTAGTATGCAGATTTGCCAAAAGGTGATCCCGCCTACAATGGGTGGGCTTAACATCGCGACTTCTCACGAGATTGCATTAGATTGTGCGAGGCGAGGTGTGACTTACCGGCTATGTTACGCCACGGCACGCCGCTTTTTGGACATGTCGTGGCCAGTAGATCACACCCTTCATCCTTTGTTAGCTGATCTGACAGACAATGAGTAGCTAAACTATACAGATACAGACCAAGGCGACCCTGGGTTCAATCACACACCAGTGCCAATTAAGCTAACCTCAGCTGGTAAACTGAGCACTGCAATTAGTCTCAGTATTCTCTCCACCTCCCTCCACACCCTAGTTTGGGAATGTAGAATTAACCTGAGAAGTAATGATTCATATGTTTATGGTGCCTGCCATGACTCACTGTTTAACATGGAACACAAGACATACAAGACACTTGGATAAAAATGTTGGGAAAGCCCAAAGTGATGGCCAGGGAGTCAGACACCTTCAAAAACAGTACAAGGACAGGACGCAAAGGAAGAAAGTTACAGAAAGAATATGGTGAAGAGAAAGCCATGTTTCCTAGTTGGTCCAGGTATCAACCCCCACATACACTATCCTTGCCCATGCAAATTACCCAGATGCCCCAAGTTTGCAAAGTATTATGGTATATCCTAAATATTGTTCATAATAGTTTACTCATGTTTACAGAATTGTTATTATTTCATAATTCTGCAACGATCCTGAGGAACATAAATGGGGGAAAGTAAAGTTGCTGTTCTCGTACTTCTGTAGAGAGGCAAGTAGGGTATACATGGCAAAAACTCAAAAGTTTCTCTGAGAAAGTGCCATCAAAAACCCTGGCACAGATACGATGGACCTCCTGATGCATTGCATCATTCTACACTTCTGAAAGGAAAACAAAAGATGAGCAAGGCTAAAATCTCCTCCAGTTAAATACTAGGTAAAATGAAGTCATCATCTAGGGTCCCTGCCACACACAGACACAGAGGGGATACAGACAAGTTAAGCAAGTGGGTAAAAACTTGGTAGATGGAATATAATGTTCTCACATTATATTCCATGTTCTCACATGTGAAGTTATGCACTTTGGTAGGAAGAATAAAGGAGCTGAATATTATTTAAATGGAGCAAGACTGCAGAAAGCTGCAACACAGAGGGTTATGGGGGCCCTCATGCAAAAACCTAGCATGCAAGTTCAACAGGTAATTGGGAAGGCAAATAGAATACTGGCCTACAGGGAGTGGACTATAAAAATATGGAAATCTTGCTCAAACTATACAAGGCACTAGTTAGACCACACTTGGAATACTGTGAACAGTTTTGGTCCCCTTATGCAAGCGAATATATACTGGTATTGGAGGAAGTCCAGAGAAGGTTCACTGGGTTGATCCCAGGTATGGAGGGATTTTATGAGAGGTTGAGTAGATTGTAGCTGTACTCTTTGGCGTTTTGAAGAATGAGAGGTGACCTTATTGAGACGCATAGAATTCTCAGGGGATTGACAGGGAAGATGTCAAGTGGTTGTTCCCCTTGTCCAGGCCCAGAGGGCGAAAGAGTACAGTCTCGCACAGAGAGCTGTGGAGACTGAGTCGTTAAGTATGTTCAAGGCTGAGACAGATTTTATCAGTAAGGAAATCATAGGTTATGGAGATAAGGTAGGAAGTGGAGTTGAGGATTATCATAACAGATCAGTCATGATCTTATTGAGTGGCAGTGTAAACTCAATGGGCCAAATGGCCTACTTCTGCTCCTACATTTTATAGTCTGATCCACTGACTCCATTCTCCACCTGGCCACGCTCTCAGATTCAACCAGGCAATGCACAGACTTGGTGTCCCATGTGACCCCTAAGCTGAGCATCTAGTCCTATAACCTCCTATTACAAAGGCCACTTAACTCTTGTTCATTGAGCTACCTTGACTCCTGGTCCCCAATGCCTTCAACATAAAATTCTCAACCTTCTATCGAAAACCCTTCATTGGCCTCGCTTCTCATTATCTCCACCCTGCTTCAGGCCTTCACAACTCCTAAACAGGGGCGGTTTAGCACAGGGCTAAATCGCTGGCTTTGAAAGCAGACCAAGGCAGGCCAGCAGCATGGTTCATTTCCCGTAACAGCCTCCCCGAACAGGCGCCGGAATGTGGCGACTAGGGGCTTTTCACAGTAACTTCATTTGAAGCCTACTTGTGACAATAAGCGATTTTCATTTCATTTTCATTTCATCCAGCATCTATTTTTCCAGAAAACTTTTTTTCTCTAGTTTATGATAATACTAATTATTGTGATGAAGATATGCCAAAACCTCAGTAATAACTGGATAGTGTAATCACGTTCAAAGCATCAAATCAACTTTAATTGATGGACATCATAAAATAAATTAATTATTTAAAGTTTTCATACAGTAAAATTACATTCCTGCTGCAACTTATTGACAGGGCATATTAATGTGCCAGCAGCTACAACATTGGGCAGCACGGTAGCATTGTGGATAGCACAATTGCTTCACAGCTCCAGGGTCCCAGGTTCGATTCCGGCTTGGGTCACTGTCTGTGCGGAGTCTGCACATCCTCCCAGTGTGTGCGTGGGTTTCCTCCGGGTGCTCCGGTTTCCTCCCACAGTCCAAAGATGTGCGGGTTAGGTGGATTGGTCATGATAAATTGCCCTTGGTGTCCAAAATTGCCCTTAGTGTTGGGTGGGGTTACTGGGTTATGGGGATAGGGTGGAGGTGCTGAACTTGGGTAGGGTGCTCTTTCCAAGAGCTGGTGCAGACTCGATGGGCCGAATGGCCTCCTTCGGCACTGTAAATTCTATGATAATCAACACAGTCAAATTTACAAACTTGGTGCAAATTGGCCAAATTAATCAACAATGAAGTTGCTAAACTAGAAGGCAGTCGGCTGTGGGGGTTACAAAATTAAACAAACATTTTATTTAAATGTTGGAAGAGTAGAAGAAAAAGAATGGGTAAAGTACGGCATAAAAGAATATATTGAAAATGTATCCATCATTGTCAATGACAGGTACATGACAAAAACAGAAACCACTGGAAATACTCAGTAGCTCAGGCAGCATCAGTGGAGAAACAGAATTAACATCTCTGGTCAATGACCTTCCGTCCGAACTTGGAAAAGTTAGAAAAAGAACAAAGGGGAGGTGGTAGGGTTGGGGGGGTGGGGGGGGGGGGGGGGAGGAAAAATCAAATGACAAGAGAGTTGTTGGTGCAATGTCAAAAAAAAAGTAATAATGTAAAAAGTAAAGAAACAAAAAGGTGTCCAGAGAATGACAGAATGGCTGAATGATGAACTCCAAAGCAAAAACAAGAGGGTAGCAATAGAGTATGGAGTTGAGAGAAAAGACAGAAGCTTGGGTAGAATCTTAAAATGAATGGGGAGGCACTGCGGAGCTTTTAAAGGCCTATTGATAATCAAAAGCATAGCATTACAACACTAAAATATCTCTTTTGGTTGGCCGGTAGTATCCTTTTAGTTCTGAGGATCACTTGTGTTGCTATTGCATAGTAGCAGCATGCGAAGTTACCTTCACTGCTGTTCAAATATTTTGAGATATCTTGCCCTTCCAGGGTAATCGGAGGTAGACTGGGCACTGTTTAGGGATGAAAGTGGCGGCGTTAAGCCTGTTCATGAGTTTACACGATATACATCTGGAGAATGTCTTTAATGCACCCTATTTCAGCATCAAGCTTGCATGGTGAGCAAATGGCTAGTGTCCAATTTATGTGGTTGGCGATAAGACCAATCTTATAGCAGGTACAACTAAATCTCAATGCATGTATTGACCAGTAAAAACAAGCTTGAGGTGGACCATGGTAGAGCCCCCTGTCAGATTTCTCAACCAGTACTTCAAGGAAAGGGAGTTAATTTGACCTTTCCATTTCAAAGCTGAATTTGAGCGCAGGATGGAGTCCATTAAGGCATGCAAAAAAATTATTACATGCGGTTGCAGATTTAAATACAGCAAATGTATCATCCACATATCAGAAATAGGCAAGGTGTAGGAGGTTAGGCATCATTCTATCATCATTTCCCATGGAACCCAAGACGTTTGAAAGCTGAGCCCAGAGGGGATCCCATGGCAACATCATCTGTTTAGGCGTACATGGTGTTGTTAAAATTGAACTCAACTGCTCAAGTTTCGAGTTAATAAATTCAATGAATACTGATTCATGCAATGGAGGCATGATCCACGGCTGCAATGCAAATATTAATTTGTCAGCAATTCTACCTTTTGTAAACATTTTTTTTTTAATACTTAGGGGATGAGGCTGGCATGTCCTGCATTTATTGTCCATATCCAATTGCCCCCGAGAAGAAAAGGGGACATGCTGACCATGTTCTTGAGTTGCTACAGTTTGTTTGATGCAAATATACCTAGTGTTTGAAGTCAATTAAGACAATGGCTTCAGTCATCCTAATATTTAGTTGGAGGAAATTTCTGCTCACCAAAAATGGCACTTGGACCAAAATCCATTCACCCATCTCCCCTGAACTCCAGTGAACTATACTGGCTCCCAATTAAGCAATGCTTCAAATTTAAAATTTGCATCTTTGTTTTCAAATCCCTTCATGGCCATGTCCTTCCTATTCTCTGTGATTGGATTGGATTTGTTTATTGGCACGTGTACCAAGGTACAGTGAAAAATATTTTTCTGCAAGCAGCAAAACAGATGATTAAGCACATGGGAACATAGAACATACAGTGCAGGAGGCCATTCGGCCCATCGAGTCTGCACCGCACCGACCCACTTAAGCCCTATCCCCGTAACCCAATAACCCCATCTAACCTTTTTTTTGATCACCAAGGGCAATTTATCATGGCCAATCCACCTAACCTGCACGTCTTTGGACTGTGGGAGGAAACCGGAACACCCGGAGGAAACCCACGCAGACACAGGGAGAATGTGCAGACTCCGCACAGACAGTGACCCAGCAGGGAATCGAACCTGGGACCCTGGCGCTGTGAAGCCACAGTGCAACTCACTTGTGCTACCGTGCTGCCCGAGGAAAGGGAATAAAAGAAAATACATAATAGGGCAACACAAGATATACAATGTAACTACATAAGCACTGGCATCGGATGAAGCATACAGGGTGTAGTGTTAATGAGGTCAGTCCATAAGAGGGTCATTTAGGAGTCTGGTGACAGTGGGGAAGCTGTTTTTGAGTCTGTGCGTGTTCTCAGACCTCTGTATCTCCTGCCCGATGGAAGAAGTTGGAAGAGTGAGTAAGCCGGGTGGGAGGGATCTTTGATTATGCTGCCCGCTTTCCCCAGGCAGCGGGAGGTGTAGATGGAGTCAATGGATGGCAGGTTCGTGTGATGGACTGGCCGGTGTTCACGACGGTGATCTTCTCCAGCCTTGCAATCCTCAGTGATATTTGCACTCCTCTAACTCTGGCCTCTTGAACAAATCGCTCCGTCACGGGTGGCATTGTTAACCTATTTTTTCAAATCTAGATTTGCAAAACTGTCCCCTTTTATTTATTTCTCATTTTACTGAAAAGTTGGCCTTGAAGTGCAGAGATTTCTGTCAATTAACCCTCGAACATGCTCTATAAAACTAAATGGTAGGATTTGGAACTTTAGTTCTTTTTTATTGCTTATCTGATTAAGATGCCTAGTACTAAAGAGTCCAAATACCATAATTGCCTGAGATTGGACAGTATACCTAAACTGAATAGCAGGCACCCATAAAATTGTGTGGTTTGTGTTGTTGGATGGAGGTAAAAGGGATAGATTGTGACCATTCTCCTTCACCTTAATCCTATTTTTTTCTATCTCAGATTTTTGTCTCAATGCAAAAACACTCCTTCTCCCTCTCCTGCCCCTCACACCTAGCCATCAATCTATCTCTTGCTCTGAAGCTTGCCACACTTTTGTTGTAATCTCTTCCAGTTACAGTATAGTATCAAACAGATTTTCCCTCAGTTCTGAAGAAGAGCCCAAAGAATGCAACTCTGTTCTCTCTCCCTACAGATGCTGCCAGACCTGATGAGTTTTCCAGCATTCAGTTTTTTGGGGAAAATGGATAGAGAGATGAAGATATATATAATATATATAGATGCATGGGACAAGTTATGTTACGTATCTAGTTATCTAGTATCTAGTTATAACTGAATTTTGGTTCTTGAAGCGGACTGTCGCTGTACCAGCAGGGGGAGGGGAGGAGAAAACGAGAAATCAGCTAGGGCTCCTACACCTAATTACTAACACCTTGTTAAAAAATGTTCTATGAACACTTGTCTGAGGACAAGTTCAGACTCAGTTAATATGCCCAGTCACTTTTCAGAATCTAGGTTTTCACATTAAGTAAGAATGGCCATTTGGCTGGACACCCACTAAACGAGATTGCAAGTATTAAGAGAAGACATCCTCCACAAAGGCTTCTATTTTATTACAAAAAGCTTAAATATTTGGTTTCTCTGTGCAGCTCGGATGTCATTTGCTTCAGCAGATAATTCAAAGTAAATAAAGGAAGAGCAGGAGATCCATTTACAGCACAAACCACTCAATTCGTACACTTCGTGTTTTTGTCTTTTTAGAGACTGATTTCATGCTAACTATTAAAATCTCATTCTGCAACAGTTTTAAACTATTCAGCAGCTCTTTTCACATTTCTACACGAAACCCTGTGAAGTGACTTCCACATTTTTACTTTAAATTGATGAGTGCTGTATCTAAGTTTAATTTTGAAGAAACACAACTACTATTTAAGACAACCTTGCTCAAGTTGTATTCTAAAATCTTTCACATGCATATAACATCTAGAGCAAAAACACTGGGCAGCCTGGGAAGATCCTATTTCTTTAATGTGTTCTGTGAGCTCTGAAGCGCTTGATAAACTGGACCCACCCTGTTTTGTTAGATGAAGATTCTAAGTGCCATTCTTATCAGTTACCCCACATTGAACATTCTGAGTAAAGCACCAGCACTTTCCTCAAACAACCAATATATAATGAATGAATTGCTAAATATAATGAACAATTTAAAGTGGAGGGAGGTACAAAAAAGTCTATGCTGTACTTTTAATTCCATTAATTCCATAATATGGATACGCCACGAGGTCATAGTATATAATATGATGAATGCACAATTCCAGATAAATTTTAATTACTTTATACTCGATAAAATACGAAGCAATTTATTATTTAAAACCATTCAAACAAATTTGGAATATACCAATACCATGAATCCATAATGCAATAAATAATATGCTAGATAGCTTCAGCAGTTGGGGATTTCAAGTAATTTTCAAATTTCAAAGGTGGCAACTTTACTCTGGTTCAAGTATGAGACAATTACCCAAAATTGGAACTCAAGAAACAAACATGAGAAATGGAGTCTACCTGGCTATTAAAAGTAGCATGCTTTATACACAGTTGTGTGTGCATCAATATGCTGACATTCATAATGTGCACTTGGCTGGATGTATAAAAATGAATTTCTAAACTACCAAAAGATTCAAGAAATAAGACTTGGAAGTGCCAGCCTGGCAACACCACCCAGGTGCACTGCCAAGGTGCCTAGGATCAGGTATTGGGGTTCCCTGACTTTGAGATGGGTGGGGCTTGACGACCCCCGAAGACATAAGTTGGAGTACGGGGTGCGGGGGGGGGGGTGGAGAGAGAGAGAGAGAGCGATGGTTCTGGTGGCTGCAGTGGGGTAGTCATCAAGAGATCGGGGCAGCATTTAAAAACTGCTGAGTTTAAGTGCAACCTCAACCAGAACAGAAAACAGAGTCCCATCTTATAGCGGGGTCATTCTCAACCCTGCAGGTGCCCAGAAATACCCCAGCAAATGCGAATACAGGACTCTTTATTGAGTGTTAAATCGCGCCGATTGACTTGTATTCAAAGAAAGATAGGAGCAGAGTTTCAGAATTTTGAATCATTTAGCTTATAATTTTCTACTGACCAGGAGGTTTTCTACTGACCAGGAAATATATGATGGGGGTCAACTGTCAAAATTTTCAAACATGCAGATAAAGTTAGTCCCAGTCTAAGAAGGAAGACAGTAAGACTCCAAAGATTCCTGGTCTGATTTAGTGATTAGGCTGACAAAACAGTGTTAATATTACAGCTATTCACCCTGGTGTTGAGTATTTGCACAATGAATAACTAAATTGCATAAAGAAGGGAGTTGTATCTGGTCATTAAGCCAAGATACAGAATAAATATCAACAAACAATGGATAATTTCCAGTATTATTACATCCCATGCATTAGGTGGTCAAATGTCTATATAATTGATCCTTGGGATATACACATTGCTGACAGGGCCATCCATGGCAGCGCAGAGGTGAAATTGAGCCTTATCGAACTACTGATACTTTGATAAAACTAAGCAACTTTGCGAGGCAACTTCAGTGGGCATTTAAGAATTCATAATCAGAAACATGATAATGAATACCTGGAAAAATATTCACTGATTAACATGAGATCATAAGACATAGGGGCAGTATATGGGTGGGCGGGGAAGGGGGTTTTCCTAGGGGCACTTGAAAAAGGAAAAACATAAACATATGGGAGAGTCATTATGTGTGGGAGGAACCCATTGTACAAGTTCTGTATTATGTTGGATTGATATGTTTATGTTTTGTTCTGTTCCTTCTCTTTTTCTTTTTTGTTTCGGGGGGGTTTAATTGGTTGAAAAGTTGTTGAAAAACTTTGAATAAACATATTTTTTTTATAAAAAGACATAGGAGCAGAATTAGGCCACTCGACCCATCGAGTCCGCTCCACCATTCAATCATGGTTGATATTTTTCTCATCCCCATTCTTCTGCCTTCTCCCCATAACCACTGATCTCCTTATTAATGAGTGAACATTGTTTTGAGAAAGTTGGGTCATGATTTGGTAAACTGCAAACATGGGTTTAAAAAGAGATTGACATCAAATGCTGAGAATTTGATTCGGAATGAAAGCAAGTTGGGAGTTGGAGGCATTGATCAATGTCTCCCATTGATCAATGTTATAATTGTCAGATTTTAATTTCATGGAAATGACCTGCATAAAATTGCAGAAGAATCTGCATTATATTGAGCAGGAAGCAGAGAAAAACAACAACAACAAATAAGTGTGAGAGCAGTGCACCTTGGACATAAAGATGGCAGAATCAAGTTTTCTAATTAGGAAAACATTTAGGGATAAACAAAAGGACTTCGGTGTTAGTTATATCAGCAATTAATAGCTCACTATTCGGTGTTAAAAAAAAATGAAACGGTGAATGGGATACTTTACTTGATTAGGTGAAGTACAGAATATTTTTTAAATGCTACAGCAATTACAAGATACTTCAACACGAAAAATATTGAAAATTATGAAGTATTTTGAGAAGATAAAAAAGGGAAGCTATTTCCTTCAGTAGCAAGTTACAGCACAAAAAGAATAATGGGAGATATTAAGAGAAACTAGCCCTCACCCTCTTCCCACAGCTGCCTCCCATGCAATCGCAAAAGGTGCAGCACCTGCCCCTTTACCTCATCCTTGCTCAACATCCAAGGGCCTGAACACTCTTCAGGTGAGGTAGCGCTTCACGTGCACCTCCTTCAATCTGGTCTATTGCATTTGTTGCAATGTGGTTTTCTCTACATTGAAGAGACTAAACACCGACTGGGCAACCGCTTTGCAGAGCACCTTTGGTCCGCCTGCAAGTAGGACCCAGGTCTTCCTGTCACTTGCCATTTCAACTCACCGTCCAGCTCTCATGTCCACATAGAACATAGAACTGTACAGCACAGTACGATGTTGTGCCGAACCAGTCTGAAACTAAGATCAAATCAACCTACTCCCAATCATTCTATTGCACTGTGTCTACATGTCCATCCTTGGCCTGCTGCAATGTTCCAGTGAAGCCCAACGCAAACTGGAGGAACAGCACTTCATCTTCCAATGAAGCACATTACTGCCTTCTGGACTAAACATTGAGTTCAACAATTTCAGACTGTGAATTCTCTCCTCCAGCTTCACCCCTTTTTTATTCCTACCAATTTATTTAATTTCTTCCATTGATCAGTTTTTCCCTCACCATTGTCTCCCCTTCCCCCACCCCACTAGGGCCATTTGTTCCCTGTTCCAAGTTGTCCTTTGACACACTGCTTACCCCTGTTCTGCCATTTACACATTCTGATCTCTTAATTTGCTTTTTCAGCACCCTTCTTAATTATCATCATCATTTACATTCTTTGTATTTTTGGGCACATCTTTGTCAATTTCCACCTATAGATGGCCCTGGATCCAGCCTCACTGTTCCACGCCCCCACCCCCCACAACAGAATAAATCTAATCCAATTTCCAGTTCTCTCCAGCCATGAGTCATCCAGATGTGAAACAACTCAGTTTTCTCTCCACAGGCACTATCACACCTACTGAGATCGTCCAGCATTTTCTGTTTTTGTTTCAGATTCCAGCATCCACAGTAATTTGCTTTCATCTTTTATTTTAAATTTGGGTCATATTCCCTGAAGAGGCAAAGGGGGGAAATTTCAACTAAACTGGTCAAAAGTGAATTTCAGGCTGGTTTAGTATGCTCTCCTAGACAACCACCCACTAACCGGAGATGGGAATTTCGGGTTGGGCAACAATGCTCGTCTAACCAATGATGCCAACATCCTGTGAAAGAATAGAAAAAACTAGAAAGAATGGCAGATGCAGATTGTGCAAGAGCTTTTAAAAAGGAATTACATAATTATTTGAAAAAGTGAAAAGTTATAAGAACATTCCAGAGAATTCTTTCAGAGAAGGACAAAATACTGCTGTGCTGTAAATGTGATAACTGCCTTCAATCAAATATTTATAAAGTACCAAAAGCATACTCAAAAGCACTGCATACAACACTGTGTCCAAGCTTTTTTTTTTTTTTAAATTAACACACAAATTATAATGGAATAATTGTGCTAGTTTAGACAGGTAACTCTCCCCCTCAAGTTTCCACAAGAAAAGTTGAGTAGTGGCACATATTACAACGTGCCATGAGCTCAAACAATTATTTGCAGAGTTTTAGAATTTAATTATTTTAAAGACATTTTTCAGTGTAAAAAAAAATGCCGGATATAATTAAGATTGGCAACTTTGGGGCAGTTTGAGCATTACAGCTGAAAACTAGCTTATCGCAACAAAAAAGCATTTCAATCAGTATATCTGGCCCATCGCCTCAGAGTAACACAACTTTAACCAAATGACAAAAAAAAGTTGAGAGATACTGGGGTGGTCACTTTCTGAGAAAATATTAGAATTGTGAGGTTTACATTATTGCTTTGAGCCTGTACCTTTAAATAGAGTAAACGGAGGGTGCCATGTGACATGTTCTGAAGTCTTCCTGAGAACAAACCTAGATGGTTTGATTATTAAAGATTAAAGGAAAACTTAGGTTGTTTGACAGACTAGAACTTGTACGGTATTTACACTTGGAGACATGGATAACTGTTTGAGTTTACAATGGGTAGACAGGGAGACTCCAAATGTCCCAGAAAACTTTTGAAGGTAGCAGGTGTAAACAGTTGTTCTGTAGTTTGTCCATTTACTTCAAGATGAAAGAGCTGAGATCAAGGATAGTTAATGAGCATTTCTATTTGGATGCAAAACTAATATTGGGAAGAGGGCAGAAGAAGCAATTTTTGAGGTCAGGTTACATGTTTCCCTACAAATCAATGAACTACTCAGACAGACAGCAACTGTGTAGAGAGAAGAGCCTGCTTGGCTTAGCGAGCTACCATAACTGGATGGTGGAGGAAGACGTTCTCTAATTAAAGAGATGCATCCTGCAGTCCCCTAAGGGTTCCAGGAGATTTATCCTTGCATGTCCAGGAGGAAAAATCATTGGGACAGGCTTTAATGCTGGGGGTAATTTAAGAAACTCACCAAAACTGAGGATAGTACCCAAAGACAGTGACTTGAAGTTACTACTCAGCAGAATGGGGATACAGCAATCCACTAGAAGCCGAGAGCAACTGTGGATTGTTTTCTAAAAGGACTGCTCTGGTCCCCTCTCACTTCTTTATCCAATGCATAATGTCAGTCATGTCATGTCAGTAATGTTTTGTGTTCTTGCCCTGAAATTAGACATTTTCACCAACCTTGCCTCCAATTTTCATGCCTTTCTCCTTCACGTGGTCCATCTCGGACTCTGTCCTTCGACAACTTGTGTCTCAGTTTCAGGCAAAATTTCAGATTTTCGGCGAAAGAATCCGCTGACAACCAATTTAAGATTGACAGTCGGGGTCGCAGTGTGGTGCGTGTGTGGGTGCGCACACTGGGAGGTACATATATTAAAACACAGGGCTTTGTTCTTTGCAAACAGAAAGAACATGTACTCATATTGAGCCTGTGCCTGTTATAGCTAAACAAAATAAGTGACAGCCAGTTGCTGATTCTTAACTCAGAGCAATGCCTTGACCAATTAGAGTCATGTTGCCTGGTTTAACTTTCAAACAGTGCTTGGCAGTTAACTCTTCTTCTTCTTTCATTTATTTTATTTTTTTCCCCCCTCCCCTCCCCCCGCTAGACCCGTCTAGCTTTTTTGCTCCCCCATAATCACTCCCGTAAGTCAGCTGACACCTGCTGACCCCGGCTTTCCCCGCCGTCCCTTTGACCCCCCCCCCCCCCCACCCCCACCGTGTGGGAGTCTCCCAATCAATATACGTTCCTTTGTTCCCCTTCCCGTGCGCGGGAAAAAAAAACCTTGCTTTCCAAAGCCTGCCCCGCCCCCTCTGGCGCAGCTCCTGTCGCGGCCTTGTCTCTCTCCCCCAACCATATTACATTTCCTGCGCGTGATTGACGCCCTATATACAACAACCATCATACTTCAACCCTCAAACACCCCCCACCCTCAGTTAGAGTCCAACTTTTCAGTTTGTATAGAGGTCCACGCCTCTTCAGGCGTTTCGAAGCAGTAGTGTTGGTCCTTGTATGTAACCCACAGTCGCGATGGCTGCAGCATTCCAAATTTCACTCCTTTCCGATGCAGCACCACTTTGGCCCGGTTGAAACCCGCTCTCCGCTTAGCAACCTCAGTGCTCCAGTCCGGGTATATTCGGATCTCTGCATTGTCCCACTTGCTGCTCCGCTCCTTCTTGGCCCATTTCAGGACCCCCTCTCTGTCCGTAAACCGGTGACATCTCACCACCATCGCCCTTGGCGGCTCATTTGCCTTGGGCTTCCTCGCCAGCACCCGGTGCGCCCCGCCTAGCTCCAGTGCCCATCATCGCCCCGATCATCGTGCCCGCATATGCCGCGGCATCGGCCCCCTCCACTCTTTCTGGGAGACCCAGGATCCTCAGATTATTTCTCCTCGACCTGTTCTCCAGGTCTTCCCGCCCACTTCTTGTGTAGCGCCTCGTGCCGCTCCACTCTCACCGCCAGGCCCAAGAGCTCGTCCTCATTCTCACTCACTCTTTTCTGGACCTCCTGGATCTTCACCTCGTGGGCCTTCTGGGTTATCCCTAGTCCTTCAATTGCCGCCAGCATAGGCGCCAGCATCTCCTTACGCAGCTCCTCGAAGCAGCGCTTGATGAATTCCTGCATCTCCTCTTTGTCCCCGGCCGCCGCCATTTTGCTTTTTTTCCCTCGCTTCTCCCGCTGCTCCAATGCCGCTTTTTTGGCCGTTGCACTTCGGGTCCGGTCCATAGAAGTTGGTAGGGGACCTCTCTCTTCTCTTCCCCACAGGTTGTCTGTGACGAAAATTCCATTGGGGCTCCTCTAGCGAGCCCAAACGTCCGTGATCGCGGGAGCTGCCGAATCGTGCAGCTTAGCTCCGCATAGCCGCAACCGGACAAGCTGCTTGGCAGTTAACTCATTAGTCACCATCAACTGGACATTTCCTGCGAGCTCGACAGTTGCGTTGGCGAGCTCCTGACTGCTGTCAGCGGCACTTCGTAATTTTTTTGGGCCCTAGCGAGTTCCCTCCGGGCTAGCCAGAATTATTTTCAGCTTTGGGAAGTTGAGCTCACTGGCCAGACTGGTTCCTCAGTGATCGGGCTGTCATTTTGGAAGGATGCCCCCACCCGATCGCGGAGTGAACTTGGGGTCCCCCAACCACGGGTAGTTTCACTCCCACCTCCTGGTGAGGACTGCATGGGGTCACTGAGGACCCCCTTTTCAGGCTGACCCACACCCCTTTTCCAGGTTCCCCGCCCTTCAAAACCCACCCTCCACACTCTCTCTCTTCTCTCTCTCCTCCTCCCCCCCCCCCTCCCCCCCCCCCCCCCCCCCCCCCCCCCACCCTCCCTCCTCCTCTCACGGGCATCACGCCCCTCAGGCCCGGACACTTGGCACCAACACCCTGGAACCCCGTCAGTGTTCCGGCCAGTGCCACCCTGTCAACTTGGCAGTGTCAGGCTGGCGGTGTCAATGTGCCAGCCAGGCTGTGCAAAGGTGCCGGGGGAGAGCCAGGGCACCACCCCACCCAGTCTCAGACCACCCAGGATCATTCCAGGGCCTGTGAGCCCCTTTGGGTGCTGTTCCGCTTGGTCCACACGTGTGGACCAGTACTAATCATTGTTCGCGGGGCCTCTCGCTGGCAAGCCCATTAGATCCCAGGAGGCCGTTAGATAGGGCGACCAACTCGTTAATGAGTTGGAGATTGGCCTGGATTGGTGATTGTTTACTTGCGCGCCTAGGTGAGTTCCAGGACCTGACAACACGAGCCTGTTTGATCGCAAACTGCCCGGCAAGGTTCCGGATTTAGGCCACTCCCGAACTGGCTCTCAGATTCTCGCCAGGCCCAACGAGGCCGTTAAATCTTGGCCCTTGACAGCTAGACTATTTTCTTCCCAATTGAGGACAGGAGAACAAATGAGAAAAAAATGTCTCTTTAAATATTTAACTAGCCACCTTTCTTCCAATATCAGCATTTTAAAAATTACTTCAACAATACGTAAAAGTCAACTTACAAACGCAGGGGGTGGGGTAAAGAGGGAGAGAAGTGTTCTTCTGGTTGCTTGAAGTGATTCAATGAATCATGTAGCAAACTCACCTTGGGACCAGTTTTTCTTTAGGGGGGGTGGGGGGGGGAAAGAGGAGAGAAAAACTTGTTCCACAGAACCATTTATGCTAGTGTTTATAGCTATGCAATAAATGTTGTACACCTAATGTTAATGATTATTAGCACAATGCTCATAGGCATTGGCATTTCAAGTATAAATCTAGTGCCCAATTACCAAAACGCGCTTGATTTGCCCTGTGCTGGATAAAAGTTTATAGACAGACCTTCAAAAAATTACTGGAGGTCAGATTTTGCAAGTTGATATGCAAAGCAATATTGGGCAATCCAAAAAAAGAACCTTTTTTTGCCTAATCCATTACCTAAAAACGGAAATTGGCCTAGCCACTGCAAGATCATTTTACAGCATTCAAACGAAACAAGGCTAATCAGATATATAGAATAACAGATACCTAATAATAGATTTAAAGATCATAATTTGATTGTCCCATGGGACAGAGTATGAATTATTTCAGGTAAATCTTATTATAACCTTGACATCTAGTCCCTATACAAAATAGCTTTGTACTTCTTTCAGTCGTTTCTTGCGACCATCAGTATATTGCAAATGCATGATCTATAATCACATCCTCTGAAGACAAAACTAATTATATGATTAATGCAGGTTTATCAGCTGATTATTTGCAGTTTTGATGAGTCTGAAGAGTAAATAAACAAAAATGCAAATGAAAGGATGATCACTAACCTTTCAGTAATTGCTGCTTTGCTGACTACTGTGGGCCCACCAAGGTTATTATAATTGCAAGGCTATAAAATGAGCATGACATTTGTGGACAATTTCATCAATGTTGGTTGTGGATTTTTTCCATATTACACACAGCTACAAATTAAGTCTGGCTCTTACCCCCTTACCACAGTATTGATATTATGCATCGATATAGAAGCACATCAGGATAGGTTTGCACTGTATGATTTTGCTAGTCATACCCAATCAGATATCACTGTTCAATATGAAAAATGACCTTCAACGCAAGTGTCCCCATTGAGGCTCATGTACTTGGTCATTTTAAGTCTGGATGCAAAGTTTTTTTTTTAAATTTTAGAGTACCCAACAATTATTTTCCCAATTAAGGTCAATTTCGTGCGGCCAATCCACCTAACCTGCATATCTTTGGGTTGTGGGGGTGAAACCCACACAGACACGGGGGAATGTGCAAATTCCACAAAATGAACCGGGGCCGGGATCGAACCCAGGTCCTCAGCACTGAAGGCAGCAGTGCTAACCACTGCACCATCATGCCGCCCTCCAAAGCCGAGTTTTGTGCACGAGATGTAGTCTGTACACGAATGTTGTTTAACCACTGCACTTTGAAAATAGCTGTAACATGCATACCCAGAAATGTCAAATGGATTGGCTATTAAGCCTCATTAATGCAAGCAATCAAATGCCACCATTTCCACTAAAATATTGATTGAACTATTCTGCTGGAGGCATCTGCACTTCAATATACAAGGGCAACTCAATATCAAGCCTCAAAACAGGCCATTATGAAATGGGGCTTTCATGAGAACCTGCAAATTAAAATTTCCAGAAGATCATCATGGTACATCAACCCAGTTTAAGAAAATTGCAGGATGTGCGCGCAATGCCCATGGCAAGGCTGATACCTATATGGAATTGTCCTCAAAACACAGTGATAGACTTTACTCATTAACCACAAGAGAAAATGCTGGAAACTCTCAGCACATCTGGCAGCATCTGTAGTGAGAGAAAAGAGCTAACATTGAATCCAGATGACCCTTTGTCAAAATTCTGACTTCTGAATTCTCCCTCCGTGTACCCAAACAGGTGCCAGAATATGGCGACTAGGGGCTTTTCACAGTGACTTCATTGCAGTGTTAATGTAAGCCTACTTGTGACAATAAAGATTATTACATTAACACAGGAATCGGTGACAGTAGCTTACAGCAATGGTTCTGAAAGAACAGGTTTCCTTCCCTGAAGAACATTAGCAAATCAATTGAGCTACTTTGTGACAATCCAACAACTTTGTTACCATTACAGACAATAGCTTTTTAATTCTAGAGTTATTTGATTAACGGAATTAAAATTTACAAATTTCCATGGTGGAATTGCAACTAGTGTCAATGAAATGTTAATGCAGGCCATTGAATTGCTAGTAATATGGTATCATACCAGCTTTTACAGGATCACCGAGCACTTTTGAATCCCACATAGTTTTATTCGACCAAAGTTTAAAGGGTGGTGTCTAACTGCAGAAAGACTTCAATTTGTTCTAAATTTTTGCTTCCTAAAGCCAGTTTTGATATTTTAGGGACCCTATTCTTCAGCACTGCATACTATTTCAAGTATATAAAAGGATCTCCACGTTTTATCTCTGAAAATATATCACTTAAAGCAACAGAATTATATTGATCACTGAAAGAGTTATTTAAAATGATGCAGCAATTCCCAGTTAATTGGAGTGAAGCAACTTACACAAAATAAACCTATTTCCCCCTAAAACATTTCACTCTTTTAAAAAAAGGTGATTAATTTCATGTTAGAAGCATCTTAGTACAGTTGCCAAGGTCAGATAATTTGGCAACAGACAGCTGAGAAACTAACATAAACACAAACTTCAATGACTGAATAGAACTAAATTTAAATTTTAAAAGATAAACTAAGGCAAAATGTTCAGGTGACATGCTGCCTTTATTTCACTCAATCCACTCAGAAGCACAGTAGCGACAGGAAACTATGTTGGGGAATTGGGAAGGATTGAGCTTCATCAAAGGGGGAAAGAAAAGTTGAGTCTACCAGTGGTGCTCAAAGACCTCATAGTGGAGGATTTGCAACATGATGCTCTTCCACCCAATAATCCATGAAATGTCAACCAGAAAAGGTAATGTTGGCATTTGTAACCCAAGAGCCCCAGAAAAAACTCAGATGTCCCACTATAAATGGGTCAGCCATACATGCCAGATCTGTTTGGCAGCTGGTTGAAAACTAAAGCAGTCAGAGTTTACTGTGCAGGCGGTTTCTCTTTCCCTCCTGTCCTCTGTTTTATTTCTGATTATAGCAAAGCCATATTGGGTAGCACAGGGCAAGTTAACAGAGGTTTGTTTTGTACACTTTTTTGGAGCAGCCCATTCCCCTGCGGCAAAAAAGCACCTAAAGATAAAGATAGCCACCAATTACAAGGAAAGCCAAGAACCGAAAAGAAAATAACGGCAGGGAATTATCTCTGGATATTGTTGTCAGCTGTGTAACTTGGAAAACAATGAAGTGCAACTGCCATTAATAAAACAAATGGCAACAGATTCATAAAACAACACCATTAGAGATACTGCTCAAATGCAGGAAATTCTATTCAAGGCCAGACCTTTAAAGCCAATGTTAATGAAGCAAGCATATTGCAGAGGACAGTCATTGCAAATTAGATTATACACATGAACCTGCCATTAGAAAAGGGTGATCAGGCCTATGTTGCAACGTGGTTACAAACTATTTTCACATCTTTGACAATTTTTAAATTTTTTTTTAAACAGATGTATAGACATCTTGATCAAGTTGTTAATAAAATTAGGAGTCATGTTATGATACCAGACCAGACCCCAACTTCTATTAGAAAACCAGATGAAAAACCCCGACAATTTTCCAATTTGTAAAACTGAGAAAGGATACTTCGCTCCAGGTGTGATTCCACTGACAAATAGGAATATGTTACGGTAAAACAAACTTTATTATTAACACAGGATTGAACACATTATGACAGATGAACAGTTAAACAATTCTTACAAGAAACACTTCAGCTACTAACCTATTCCTTTACCTCCAATTAACATAGCCCATTACAGGTAAAAAGCCACAAACACAGGGATACTTCTGCACTAATAAGTAGGAATTTCCTTTCAGAGGAGTAGAAAGAGAACCTTTCAGGCACAAAATACAAATCTATTTCTGTCAGACTCCTGCTCAATCTGACAGCATTTGGCAAAACTCTTAGCAGACTGCCAAAACTACATCAAACTGCCAAACTACAGACAGACCTGGCTCCTTCCATTAATTACATTACCTTTATCCCACTAAAATCCCATGATCTGTTTATTCAAGTTTAAACACAATGTCTCAAATTATTTACTCTCCCAGTGAATCTCCAGCAATCATAACAAAGTTCCATTATACATCTCTTTGTAAACAAGTGCATGGCTGGAATGAATTCTCACTTTTACAACATCTTAATTGCATCTTTTGCAGCCACACAACCTGCCTGATGTTAAACCAGGATTTAACAAAATATTATTGCAAAAAAAAAAAAAAAAAAAAAGTTACACACCTTAACATAGGCTTTTGATATCATTACTGCAACAGATATATACAATATAATCTACATAAAAATGCCCTACATTCATTATAGTCAATGGTGATACTAGCTGAAGAACTGTAATTTTTTTGCACGCCCAAATTAAAGGGGTTTTTATTACATAACTAGAAATCTGTCCATATTTTTGTAAATTGTGAGCAATTATTCAAGAACCAAAATACCATGTTTTCGTTGAAAAAAAAAAGCTGATCAGTAGTAACATGCTAGTTGTAACTTAGTCTATGTAACCAATAAACTTCTGAGACCAATGAAAAAACTATAGCTAACACACTTACCCCAAACTGCAATTTCAGTTTCAATCAGTGGCTAACATGCCACTCCCAATGAATTCTCCAGTATCATAATTAACATTTTTTAGCAGAGTTCTTGCATTAAGGGATAATTCTGGGTTTTCAAAAAGATGAAAAGGTGGGGTGGGGAAAATACATAACTAGACTGAAGAGAGCTTTGTGGATTTCTATACTTTTAACCCAATAATCCAGCAGTTTTCCTCTGACTGCTTCTGTAAACAGCAAAAAGATTAACAGGTCAAATTTACACAGCAAATGGAAAGCTGCTATTTATTCAGAGTTTTAAGTCACAAAGTCCACTGGTTTTACAAATGAACAAATAAAGTCCACTGGTTTTACAAATAAAATTTTACTAACACTGAGAAAGGATCACCATTTCTGATTTAATTCAAGGAGAGGCTTTTCAAGGCTGAGAAATCGACTATACACACTTGACGGCAATTACAGGCCTTAAATAATAATGGGAATTACTGTTTGTAATTGTTACATTTTTCAACAAAAACAATTTGCATAATTACTTCAAAACCATAGTTTTTAATTGAAAGAAGAATTTGGGTAAGTATTTTCAGCAGATGCAGACTAAAAAGTGTCATCCTAAATTTTCCTTTTAAACATTAGTTTATTTTACAGGTTAAAGATGACATTCAAAATCTGAATATTTTAATTACTGATTTTTTAGTAAAATTGTGGCCCCTCAGTGTGGAACATATAAATGCAGAGCTGTTTGTCAAACTATTTACATCAACCCAATTTCTTCAACTTAAGTAATCAGCTTTTTCAAGTTAATCTCACAAAATCTTCATGCGATTAATAAGGTTATTTCCAACTGTGGCTTTGTGTCCTTTGCCAAAATTCTTGAATTCTATCCATTTTGTTCACAAAATGTCGTGTGAGAAAATGTATTGTTTAAACAAGGTAATAACAAACAAACTAGGTCAGCACCTTGCTCACAGTATTTTTCACAAATTTGAAATATAACTGTATGTTGCCTTTTGGCTAGAACTACTTACAAATCCAGAGAGTGAAGTCAAGAAACAGACATACAGAAGACATTGTACATCTGAATCAGTAAAACGGAGTACAAGCTGAACCACATGACATGCTACAGGTCACTAACAGTTAAATTCAACTTACCTTTAAGTACCGTAATTGCATTTAGAAAGGTTTGATAGGACTTCATTGAGATAACTGTTTTAGCGCTGTTTGGAACTGTTTTAGTGTTGTTTGGAAACTTATCCCGTAGTACAATACTTAAATATACCCCTCCGTATTAATGGCAGGGGAACTTTGACCACATCGTATTAATGATGTCACACATGGCTCAGACTGAGGCTTTTCTACCTACTTCCTTGTTTATTCAAAAGAAGTGAACCAAATAACACACCTCCTCAGCTGGACTTTAAAACAGCCAGACAGCACTGCAAAATTGTTGAACCAGTTTATAGTTTTGCACATCTTGGACTCTCACACCACCGAAGTGCAATTTACTACCAGTATCACTGCAGGCAGGTATCTAAAATTATCACCAGAGCAATATCTTTGATGAATCCAGTTCCTGTCAGCTAAAACTGATTCTGTTTTCTGTCACTGAATGCTTTTACAAGTTTAAGTAGCAAATTTTATTTTCCACTTTACTACATAAAACATGGAAAAAATGATGGCACAATCTACAAAACAAGCATTACAATACATGGTTAAAAATAGAAACCTGCAGCATTATACTGTAGTTTTTTTTTTAAATGCCACAATTTGACCCTGGACAAGCTCAAGATACTGCCAGAATATTTTAGTTTGCAGCCAGTGAGTCAGGAATGCATGCATTACAGAACAGCATACATGTTGCAGTCCCAAAACAGACCCGCATTAAATTACATAAGTGCCCAATTTGCATATGTTACACTAAAAGTGTTAGACTACATTATACCTTGTACAGTTTTACAGCACAGGATAATCAGTTAAATATGAAGATAACATAAGAAGGGCAATAAATATCTAGAATCAGCATGACTCTGCTGTCTCCTAGTTGTGGAAGTTTTTGGATTTGATCGCTTTTTTAAAAAAATACACGTTAATTGAATGTAACCATTGTTGGCACTCTTATTGCCCTTCAGAAGGTGGTGGTGAGCCATCTTCTGGAATCACTGAAGCCAATGTGATGTTGGTACACCACAGTGCTGTTACAAAGGGATTTCATAGAGAATCATAGAATTTGCAGAAGGAGGCCATTCGGCCCATCGAGTCTGCACCGGCCCTTGGAAAGAGCACCCTACCCAAGGTCCACACGTCCACCCTATCCCCATACCCCAGTAACCCCACCCAACACTAAGGGCAATTTTGGACACTCAGGGCAATTTATCATGGCCAATCCACCTAACCCGCACATCTTTGGACTGTGGGAGGAAACCGGAGCACCCGGAGGAAACCCACGCACACACGGGGAGGATGTGCAGACTCCGCACAGACAGTGACCCAAGCCGGAATCGAACCTGGGACCCTGGAGCTGTGAAGCATTTGTGCTATCCACAATGCTACCGTGCTGCCCCTAATTTCTAGGATTTTAATCCAGCAAAAGTGAAAAAGCAGTGATATAGTTTCCAAGTCAGGATGGTGGTCTTCTCAGATCTTCTGCTCTTGGAATTCTAGGTGGTACAGGTCATGCTTTTGGAATGTGCTATTGAAGGAGCCTTGAAGAATTTCTGCAATTTATCTTGTAGATGGTATACAATGCTGATGAAGTGCACCAGTGGTGGAGTAATAGGTGGTGCATGGGACACCGATCAAACCAGTGTTTTATCTTGGATGATGTCAGGCTTCTTGAGCTTTATTGGAACTGCACTTATCCAGGCAAATGGGTGTTATTCCATCATACTCCTGACTTGTGCCTTGCAGGTGATGGACAGATTTTAGGGAGTCAGGAGGAGAGATCGAATCCATTCCTGGAATGGTGGGACGGACGTACGAGGAGGGATCACGTCGTTTAGGATTATATTCACTGGAGTGAAGAAGAATTAGGGGGGGGGGGGGGGGGATCTTATTGAAACCTAGCAAATTCTTTTTTTCCCCTTTTTTTTCTAAATTTAGAGCACCCAACTAATTTTTTCCAATTAAGGGGCAATTTAGCGTGGCCAATCCATCTACTGTACTTCTTTGGGTTGTGGGGGCAAAACCCACGCAAACACGGGGAGAATGTGCAAACTCCACACAGACAGTGACCCAGGGCCGGGATTGAACCTGGGACCTCGGCGCCGTGAGGCAGCAGTGCTAACTGCTGCGCCACCGTGCTGCCCTAAAACCTATCAAATTCTAAACAGTACTAGACAGGGTAGAAGCAGGAAGGTTGTTCCTGATGGTAGGAAGTCCAGAGTCAGGGGCCGTTATCTAAGGATACGGGGTAAACATCTAGGACTGAGATGAAGAGACATTTCTTCACCAAAAGTGTGCTCAGCCTGTAGAGTTTGCTACCACAGAAAGCAGTTGAGGCCAGTGTAGAAACCAACCGAGTGGTCATGTGGCAATGCACAGTTGGATGCAAAAAGAACACAGGTTTATTCACTATAGTGCAATCCCTCCATTCCCTGATAGGTTTTAGGGCAGCAAGGTCCTCCTTCCCTGACCTGCACTCAGGACAGGATTCATATACTGAGAGGCTCCCCTTGTCAAGGGAGAAGCCTCGCCCCATTTATCAGGGAAATTCATATTCCCAGGAGATCACGGGGAACATAGAACATACAACATACAGTGCAGGAGGCCATTCGGCCCATCGAGTCTGCACCGACCCACTTAAGCCCTCACTTTCACCCCATCCCAATAACCCCTCCCAACCTTTGTTGGACACTAAAGGCAATTTAGCATGGCCAATCCATCTAACCTGCACATCTTTGGACTGTGGGAGGAAACCGGAGCACCCGGAGGAAATCCACGCAGACACGGGGAGAACGTGCAGACTCCGCACACAGACAGTGACGCAAGTCGGGAATCGAACCTGGGACCCTGGCGCTGTGAATGCTGTGAAGCCACAGTGCTAGCGCTACCATGCTGCCCCTACCGGATGGTGCACATCCTGTGACCTCCGAGGGGGTCATAACAGCCAGATGATTGTATTAGAAGGAGGAGTTAGTTGTAGCTTTTGCGGCTAAAGGGATCAAAGGAAAAGGGGCGGGGTGAGAATGCCAGGACAGGTTACTGAGTTGGATGATCAGCCACGATCATGATGAGTGACGAAGCAAGCTCAAAGAGCCAGATGGACTACTCTAGCTCCTATTTTCTCGGAGAGTTACTCACTGCAGAATTCCCAACCTCTGACCTTCCATTGTTTTGCTGATGATCACCAATAGAGTAATTGAGAACTGGGATATTTTTGGAGCCACCTCTCCACTGTTCAACTGTCCACCACCATTCATTATTAGATATGGTAGGACGGGAGAGGTGTCTTGGATCTGGATCTTGATCCAATCATTAGGGGATCAGTGAAGCTCCGTCTAACAGACATATAGTCCTGTGTTGTAGCTACACTACGTGAGCTTCTCCTATTGAGTTGTGGTACTGACCGCCCCCACTGCATGCCTCATAGATTTCCCATGTTGCAGTTTCTTTTTGCAATTTTTCTTTCGCTGGCTTTGAAAGCAGACCAAGGCAGGCCAGCAGCACGGTTCAATTCCCGTAACAGCCTCCCCGAACAGGCGCCGGAATGTGGCGACTAGGGGCTTATCACAGTAACTTCATTTGAAGCCTACTTGTGACAAGCGATTTTCATTTCATTTAATTTCATATCCAGGGCTGTTTTCATCTCATCTTGTTCCTCCAATAATTTTAAACTCTTCTCTTTTCACGGTGCTGTCTTTTTAGAACCACATAGACAAGATTGGTCCCATGCAGCTGGAGCAAAATTCACCTTGCAGTCTATATGTATTGATATTTCTTTCCTCTCTCCATGTGGCTCTGTTCACTTCCTCGCACTCTTGCAGTATGTGCAAAATTAATTTCCAAATAAAGTTCAAAGAGAATAATTTCAAAGAATATTTATGTCATGCAATGTGCTACAGACAACGGTTAGATTTTTTTTTTATACCGGTAAAGAACTATTATTGAAGTAACAAAGACCTGTCATTAAATTTTAAAGAATTTGAGTGTGCTATTCAAATGCTTTCAATACAGCTTACAAAGTAGAGTGTTTTTCACACCAGAGATCCTTCATGAAGGGGCAACACGATAGCATAGTGGGTAGCACAGTTGCTTCGCAGCACCAGGGTCCCAGGTGGCTCAGTGTCTGTGCGAAGTCTGCACATTCTCCGTGTCTGCATGGGTTTCCTCCGGATGCTCCAGTTTCCTCCCTCAAGTCCCAAAAGACGTGCTGTTAGGTAATTTGGACATTCTGAATTCTCCACCTGGTAACCGAACAGGCACCGGAATGTGGCGACTAGGGGCTTGTCACAGTAACTTCATTGCAGTGTTAATAGAAGCCTACTTGTGACAATAAAGATTATTGTTATGTTGTGAAAATACATATCCAATGGCAATTTTTAGTCTATAAAGGAAATTAAAATCAAAGTTAAAAGCTTTTTGGTGCAGTTTAAAATTTTTAAAATGTCTAAATCTTTGTGTAATGAAAATTCTAGATTATTTTAAACTTGATCACTGATAGATAAAAGATGTCCTTAATTCTTCATTCACTACTAATCGAAAAATTGAACTCTAGCAGTAAATGATCTATTTACAGCTAGAGCAAAGTTTAACATTAAAATAATGGAAAAGGATTATAACATCGCCAAGAAATGTGGTAAGCATCATAGAATTTACAGTGCAGAAGGGGCCATTCAGCCCAGCTAGTCTGCACCGGTCCTTGGAAAGAACACGCTACCCAAGCCCACACCTCCACCCTATCCCTGTAACCCAGTAACCCAACCCACCTTTTTGGACACTTTAGCATGGCCAATCCACCTCACCTGCAGATCTTTGGGCTGTGGGAGGAAACCGGAGCACCCGGAAGAAACCCACGCAGACACGGGGAGAATGTGCAGACTCCACACAGACAGTGACCCAAGCTGGGAATCGAACCTGGGACCCTGTGAAGCAACTGTTCTAACCACTGTGCTACCGTGCTGCACCAAGGCTGGGAGAGTTTCGGAAAGCAGCAAAAGATGACTAAAATATTGATAGTGAGGAAGACAATTTAATAGAGAGCATATTTGCACGAACAGATTTTAAAATGTTCTTTTAGGGGTATAAAGTAGCATAGTGATTATCTTACTGGACTGGTAATCCACAGCCTGGACATGATCTGGAGGCAGGTGTTCAAATCCCACCTTAGCAACTGGGAAATTTAATTTAATTTAATAAATTTGAAATAAAAAGCTAGTATCTATAATGGTGATCACAAAACTATTTGATTGTCATAAAATCTGTCTTGTTCACCAATATCCTTACCTGGTTTGGCCTATATGCAACTCCAGATTCACAGTAATGTAGTAGACTCTTAGCTGACCTCTGAAATGATCTAGCAAGCCACTCTTTGTCCCAGCTTGGGTCACTGACTGTGCAGAGTCTGTATGGGTTTCCTCCAGTTTCCTCCCACATGTTCTGAGAGGCATGTTTGTCAGGTGAATTGGACATTCTGAATTCTTCTTCTGGGTACCCAAACAGGCGGAATGTGACGACTAGGGGATGAATACTGCAATAAAGTTACTGTGAAAATATAAGCCTATTTGTGACAATAATAAAGATTATTATTAATTCACCACAGTCTTCTCAAAGGTAATTACCCCTTGCCAGTGATGCTTATATAGAACATTACAGCGAGAACATTACAGCGCAGTACAGGCCCTTCGGCCCTCAATGTTGCGCCGACCTGTGAAACCACTCTAAAGCCCATCTAGACTGAGAGTAGGCCTCGTTCAAAAAGAAAAAGGAGGCATTTGTCAGGGCTAAAAGGCTGGGAACAGACAAAGCCTGTGTGGAATATAAGGAAAGTAGGAAGGAACTTAAGCAAGGAGTCAGGAGGGCTAGAAGGGGTCAGGAAAAGTAATTGGCAAATAGGGTTAAAGAAAATCCCAAGGCTTTTTACACGTACATAAAAAGCAAGAGGGTAGCCAGGGAAAGGGTTGGCCCACTGAAGGATAGGCAAGGGAATCTATGTGTGGAGCCAGAGGAAATGGGCGAGGTACTAAATGAATACTTTGCATCAGTATTCACCAAAGAGAAGGAATTGGTGGATGTTGAGTCTGGAGAAGGGTGTGTAGATAGCCTGGGTCACATTGAGATCCAAAAAGACGAGTTGTTGGGCGTCTTGAAAAATATTAAGGTAGATAAGTCCCCAGGGCCTGATGGGATCTACCCCAGAATACTGAAGGAGGCTAGAGAGAAAATTGCTGAGGCCTTGACAGAAATCTTTGGATCCTCACTGTCTTCAGGTGATGTCCCGGAGGACTGGAGAATAGCCAGTGTTGTTCCTCTGTTTAAGAAGGGTAGCAAGGATAATCCAGGGAACTACAGGCCGGTGAGCCTTACTTCAGTGGTAGGGAAATTACTGGAGAGAATTCTTCGAGACAGGATCTACTCCCATTTGGAAGCAAATGGACGTATTAGTGAGAGGCAGCATGGTTTTGTGAAGGAGAGGTCGTGTCTCACTAACTTGATAGAGTTTTTCGAGGCGGTTACAAAGATGATTGATGCAGGTAGGGCAGTGGATGTTGTCTATATGGACGTCAGGAAGGTCTTTGACAAGGTCCCTCATGGTAGACTAGTACAAAAGGTGAAGTCACACGGGATCAGGGGTGAGCTGGCAAGGTGGATACAGAACTGGCTAGGTCATAGAAGGCAGAGGGTAGCAATGGAAGGATGCTTTTCTAATTGGAGGGCTGTGACCAGTGGTGTTCCACAGGGATCAGTGCTCGGACCTTTGCTCTTTGTAGTATATATAAATGATTTGGAGGAAAATATAACTGGCCTGATTAGTAAGTTTGCAGACGACACAACGGTTGGTGGAATTGCGGATAGCGATGAAGACTGTCAGAGGATACAGCAGGATTTAGATTGTTTGGAGACTTGGGCGGAGAGATGGCAGATGGAGTTTAATCCGGACAAATGTGAGGTAATGCATTTTGGAAGGTCTAATGCAGGTAGGGAATATACAGTGAATGGTAGAACCCTCAAGAGTATTGAAAGTCAAAGAGATCTAGGAGTACAGGTCCACAGGTCACTGAAAGGGGCAACACAGGTGGAGAAGGTAGTCAAGAAGGCATGCGGCATGCTTGCCTTCATTGGCCGGGGCATCAAGTATAAGAATTGGCAAGTCATGTTGCAGCTGTATAGAACCTTAGTTAGGCCACACTTGGAGTATAGTGTTCAATTCTGGTCTCCACACTGCCAGAAGGATGTGGAGGCTTTAGAGAGGGTGCAGAAGAGATTTACCAGAATGTTGCCTGGTATGGAGGGCATTAGCTATGAGGAGCGGGTGAATAAACTTGATTTGTTCTCACTGGAACGAAGGAGGTTGAGGGGCGACCTGATAGAGGTCTACAAAATTATGAGGGGCATAGACAGAGTGCATAGTCAGAAGCTTTTCCCCGGGGTAGAGGGGTCAATTACTAGGGGGCATAGGTTTAAGGTGAGAGGGCAAGATTTAGAGTAGATGTACGAGGCAAGTTTTTTTTTTACACAGAGGGTAGTGGGTGCCTGGAACTCGCTACCGGAGGAGGTGGTGGAAGCTGGGACGATAGTGACATTTAAGGGGTATCTTGACAAATACATGAATAGGATGGGAAAGAGGGATACGGACCCAGGAAGTGTAGAAGATTGTAGTTTAGTCGGGCAGCATGGTCGGCACGGGCTTGGAGGGCCGAAGGGCCTGTTCCAGTGCTGTACATTTCTTTGTTCTTTGTACACTATTCCCTTATCGCCCATATGTCTATCCAATGACCATTTGAATGCCCTTAGTGTTGGCGAGTCCACTACTGTTGCAGGCAGGGCATTCCACGCCCTTACTACTCTGAGTAAAGAACCTACCTCTGACATCTGTCCTATATCTATCTCCCCTCAATTGAAAGCTATGTCCCCTCGTGCTAGACATCACCATCAGAGGAAAAAGGCTCTCACTGTCCACCCTATCTAATCCTCTGATCATCTTGTATGCCTCAATTAAGTCACCTCTGAACCTTCTTCTCTCTCACGAAAACAGCCTCAAGTCCCTCAGCCTTCCCTCATAAGATCTTCCCTCCATACCAGGCAACATTCTGGTAAATCTCCTCTGCACCCTTTCCAATGCTTCCACATCCTTCCTATAATGCGGCGACCAGAATTGCACGCAATACTCCAAATGCAGCCGCACCAGAGTTTTGTATAGCTGCAACATGACCTCAGGGCTCCGAAACTCAATCCCTCTACCAATAAAAGCTAATACACCGTATGCCTTCTTAACAACCCTCTCAACCTGTGTGGCAACTTTCAGGGATCTATGTACATGGGCACAGAGATCTCTCTGCTCGTCCACACTGCCAAGAATCTTACCATTAGCCCAGTACTCTGTCTTCCTGTTATTCCTTCCAAAATGAATCACCTCACACTTTTCTGCATTAAACTCCATTTAGAACATAGAACATAAAACATAGAACAATACAGCGCAGTACAGGCCCTTCGGCCCACGATGTTGCACCGAAACAAAAGCCATCTAACCTGCACTATACCATTATCATCCATATGTTTATCCAATAAACTTTTAAATGCCCTCAATGTTGGCGAGTTCACGACTGTAGCAGGTAGGGCATTCCACGGCCTCACTACTCTTTGCGTAAAGAACCTACCCCTGACCTCTGTCCTATATCTATTACCCCTCAGTTTAAGGCTATGTCCCCTCGTGCTAGCCATTTCCATCCGCGGGAGAAGGCTCTCACTGTCCACCCTATCTAACCCCTGATCATTTTGTATGCCTCTATTAAGTCTCCTCTTAACCTTCTTCTCTCTAACGAAAACAACCTCAAGTCCATCAGCCTTTCCTCATAAGATTTTCCCTCCATACCAGGCAACATCCTGGTAAATCTCCTCTGCACCCGTTCCAAAGCCTCCACGTCCTTCCTATAATGCGGTGACCAGAACTGTACGCAATACTCCAAATGCGGCCGTACCAGAGTTCTGTACAGCTGCAACATGACCTCCTGACTCCGGAACTCAATCCCTCTACCAATAAAGGCCAACACTCCATAGGCCTTCTTCACCACCCTATCAACCTGGGTGGCAATTTTCAGGGATCTATGTACATGGACACCTAGATCCCTCTGCTCATCCACACTTTCAAGAACTTTCCCATTAGCCAAATATTCCACATTCCTGTTATTCCTTCCAAAGTGAATCACCTCACACTTCTCTACATTAAACTCCATTTGCCACCTCTCAGCCCAGCACTGCAGCTTATCTATATCCCTCTGTAACCTGCTACTTCCTTCCACACTATCGACAACACCACCGACTTTAGTATCGTCTGCAAATTTACTCACCCACCCTTCTGCGCCTTCCTCTAGGTCATTGATAAAAATGACAAACAGCAACGGCCCCAGAACAGATCCTTGTGGTACTCCACTTGTGACAGAACTCCATTCTGAACATTTCCCATCAACCACCACCCTGTCTTCTTTCAGCTAGCCAATTTCTGATCCACATCTCTAAATCACCCTCAATCCCCGCCTCCGTATTTTATGCAATAGCCTACCGTGGGGAACCTTATCAAATGCTTTGCTGAAATCCATATACACCACATCAACTGCTCTACCCTCGTCTACCTGTTCAGTCACCTTCTCAAAGAACTCAATAAGGTTTGTGAGGCATGACCTACCCTTCACAAAGCCATGCTGACTATCCCTGATCATATTATTCCTATCTAGATGATTATAAATCTTGTTTCTTATAATCCCCTCCAAGACTTTACCCACTACAGACGCGAGGCTCACCGGTCTATAGTTGCCGGGGTTGTCTCTGCTCCCCTTTTTGAACAAAGGGACTACATTTGCTATCCTCCAGTCCTCTGGCACTATTCCTGTATCCAATGATGACATAAAAATCAAAGCCAATGGTCCAGCAATCTCTTCCCTGGCCTCCCAGAGAATCCTAGGATAAATCCCATCAGGTCCCGGGGACTTATCTATTTTCAGCCTGTCCAGAATTGCCAACACCTCTTCCCTACGTACCTCAATGCCATCTAATGTATTTACCTGGAGCTCAGCATTCTCCTCCACAACATTATCTTTTTCCTGAGTGAATACTGACGAAAAATATTCATTTAGTATCTCGCCTATCTCTTCAGACTCTACACACAACTTCCCATCCCTGTCCTTGACTGGTCCTACTCTTTCCCTAGTCATTCGCTTATTCCTGACATACCTATAGAAAGCTTTTAGGTTTTCCTTGATCCTTCCTGCCAAATACTTCTCATGTCCCCTCCTTGCTCGTCTTAGCTCTCTCTTTAGATTCTTCCTCGCTACCTTGTAACTATCCATCGCCCCAACTGAAACTTCACACCTCATCTTCACATAGGCCTCCTTCTTCCTCTTAACAAGAGATTCCACTTCTTTGGTAAACCACGGTTCCCTCGCTCGGCACCTTCCTCCCTGCCTGACCGGTACATACTTATCAAGAACACGCAGTAGCTGATCCTTGAACAAGCTCCACTTATCCAGTGTGTCCAACACTTGCAGCCTACTTCTCCACCTTATCCCCCCCAAGTCACGTCTAATGGCATCATAATTTCCCTTCCCCCAGCTATAACTCTTGCCCTGCGGTGTATACTTATCCCTTTCCATCCTTAACGTAAACGTCACCGAATTGTGGTCACTGTCCCCAAAGTGCTCACCTACCTCCAAATCCAACACCTGGCCTGGTTCATTACCCAAAACCAAATCCAATGTGGCCTCGCCTCTTGTTGGCCTGTCAACAAACTGTGTCAGGAAACCCTCCTGCACACACTGTACAAAAAACGACCCATCTAATGTACTCGAACTATATCTTTTCCAGTCAATATTTGGAAAGTTAAAGTCTCCCATAATAACTACCCTGTTACTTTCGCTCATATCCAGAATCATCCTCGCCATCCTTTCCTCTACATCCCTAGAACTATTTGGAGGCCTATAGAAGACTCCCAACAGTGTGACCTCTCCTTTCATGTTTCTAACCTCAGCCCATACTACCTCGGAAGAAGAGTCCCCATCTAGCATCCTCTCCGCCACCGTAATACTGCTCGACTAGCAGCGCCACACCTCCCCCTCTTTTGCCTCCTTCTCTGAGCTCACTAAAACACCTAAACCCCGGAACCTGCAACATCCATTCCTGTCCCTGCTCTATCCATGTCTCCGAAATGGCCACAACATCGAAATCCCAGGTACCAATCCATGCTGCCAGTTCCCCTACCTTATTTTGTATACTCCTGGCATTGAAGTAGACACACTTCAAACCACCTACCTGAACACTGGCCCCCTCCTGCGACGTCAAATCTGAGCTCCTGACCTCTATACTCTCATTCTCCCTTACCCTAAAACTACAATCCAGGTTCCCATGCCCCTGCTGCATTAGTTTAAACCCCCCCAAAGAGCACTAACAAATCTCCCCCCCCAGGATATTTGTGCCCCGCAGGTTCAGATGTAGACCATCCTGTCTGTAGAGGTCCCACCTTCCCCAGAAAGAGCCCCAGTTATCCAGAAATCTGAATCCCTCCCACCTGCACCACGTGTTTAATTGCTCTCTCTCCCTATTCCTCACCTCACTATCACGTGGCACGGGCAACAACCCAGAGATAACAACTCTGTTTGTTCTAGTTCTGAGCTTCCATCCTAGCTCCCTGAAAGCCTGCCTGACATCCTTATCCCCTTTCCTACCTATGTCGTTAGTGCCAATGTGGACCACGACTTGGGGCTGCTCCCCCTCCCCCTTAAGGACCCGGAAAACACGATCCGAGACATCACGTACCCTTGCACCTGGGAGGCAACATACCAAACGTGAGTCTCTCACGCTCCCACAAAATCTCCTATCTGTGCCCCTGACTATAGAGTCCCCAATTACTAATGCTCTGCTCCTCTCCCCCCTCCCCTTCTGAGCAACAGGGACAGACTCTGTGCCAGAGGCCCGTACCCCATGGCTTACCCCTGGTAAGTCGTCCCCCCCACAAGTATCCAAAACGGTATACTTGTTTCTCAGGGGAATGACCGCAGGGGATCCCTGCACTGACTGTTTTTTCCCAGTCCCTCTTACAGTTACCCATCTATCTCCAATCTTTGGTGTAACTAATTCCCTGAAGCTGCTATCTATGACCCCCTCTGCCTCCCGAATGATCCGAAGTTCTTCCAACTCCAGCTCCACCTCTCAGCCCAGCGCTGCAGCTTATCTATGTCCCTCTGTAACTTGTAACATCCTTCCGCACTGTCCACAACTCCACAGACTTTAGTGTCATCTGCAAATTTACTCACCCATCCTTCTACGCCCTCCTCCAGGTCATTTATAAAAATGACAAACAGCAGTGGCCCCAAATCAGATCCTTGTGGTACACCACTAGTAACTGGGCTCCAGTCTGAACATTTCCCATCAACCACCACCCTTGGTCTTCTTCCAGCTAGCTAATTTCTGATCCAACTGCTAAATCACCCTGAATCTCATGCCTCCATATTTTCTGCAGTAGCCTACCGTGGGGAACCTTATCAAAAGCTTTACTGAAATCCATCTCCACCACATCAACTGCTTTACCCTCATCCACCTGTTTGGTCACCTTGTCAAATAACTCAATAAGGTTTGTGAGGCATGACCTACCCTTCACAAAACTGTGTTGGCTATCTCTAATCAAATTATTCCTTTCCAGATGATTATACATCCCATCTCTTATAAACCTTTCGAAGACTTTGCCCACAACAGAAGTAAGGCTCACTGGTCTATAGTTACCGGGGTTGTCTCTACTCCCCTTCTTGAACAAGGGGTCAACATTTGCTATCCTCCAGTCTTCTGGCACTAATCCTGTAGACAAAGATGACTCAAAGATCAAAGCCAAAGGCTCAGCAATCTCCTCCCTAGTTTCCCAGAGAATCCTAGGATAAATCCCATCCGGCCCAAGGGACATATCTATTTTCACACTTTCCAGAATTGCTAACACCACCTCTTTATGAACCTCAAGCCCTTCTAGTCTAGTAGCCTGAATCTCAGTATTCTCCTCGACAACATTTTCTTTTTCCTGCGTGAATACTGACGAAAAATATTCATTTAGCACCTCTCCCATCTCCTCGGACTCCACGCACACCTTCCCACTACTGTCCTTGACTGGCCCTACTCTTACCCTCGTCATTCTTTTATTCCTGACATATCTATAGAAAGCTTTAGGGTTATCCTTGATCCTACCTGCCACAGACTTCTCATGTCCCCTCCTGGCTCTTCTTAGCTCTCTCTTTAGGTCCTTCCTAGCTAACTTGTAACTCTCAAGCGCCCTAACTGAACCTTCATGTCTCATCTTTACATGACCCTCCTCCTTCCTCCGGACAAGTGTTTTGACTGCTTTAGTAAACCACAGTTCCCTCGCTCGACCACTTCCTCCCTGCCTGACAGGTACATACTTATCAAGGACACGCAGTAGCTGTTCCTTGAACAAGCTCCACACTTCCATTGTGCCCATCCCCTGCAGTTTTCCTCGCCATCCGATGCATCCTACGTCTTGCCTCATCGCATCATAATTGCCTTTCCCCCAGATATAACTCTTGCCCTGCGGTATATACCTATCCCTTTCCATTACTAAAGTAAACGTAATCAAATTGTGGTCACTATCACCAAAGTGCTCACCTACCTCCAAATCTAACACCTGGCCTGGTTCATTACCCAAACCCAAATCAAATGTGGCCTCGCCTCTTGTTGGCCTATCTACATACTGTGTCAGGAAACCCTCCTGCACACATTGGGCAAAAACGGACCCATCTAAAGTGCTCGAACTATAGCATTTCCAGTCAATATTTGGAAAGTTAAAGTCCCCATAACAACTACCCTGTTGCTTTCGCTCCTATCCAGAATCATCTTTGCAATCCTTTCCTCTACATCTCTGGAACTTTTCGGAGGCCTATAGAAAACCCCTAACAGGGTGACCTCTCCTTTCCTGTTTCTAACCTCAGCCCATACTACCTCAGTAGACAAGTCCTCATCAAATGTCCTTTCTGCCACCGTAATACTATCCTTGAGTAACAATGCCACCCCATCCCCTTTTACCACCTTCCCTGAGCTTACTGAAATATCTAAACCCCGGCACCTGCAACAACCATTCTGTCCCTGCTCTATCCATGTCTCCGAAATGGCCACAACATCAAAGTTCCAGGTACCAACCCATGCCGCAAGTTCACCCACCTTATTCCGGATGCTCTTGGCATTGAAGAAGACACACTTTAAACCACCTTCCTGCCTGCCGGTACACTCCTGCAACGTTGAAACCTTACTCATGACCTCACTACTCTCAACCTCCTGTATACTGGAGCTACAATTCAGGTTCCCAATCCCCTGCTCTACTAGTTTAAACCCAATGAATGTATAAAGTGTGAGAAAAAGGGAAAAGTAGCAGCAAACATAAATGTGTACCCCTTAAAGGCTGAGACAAGAGGAGGTATCAGGAACAAGGAAATGGCAGAAACATTAAACAAATATGGGTTCGGTTTTCACAGTAGAGCGCACAAATAATGGGAAATCCAAGGGTCGAATGAGTGAAAAATGTGACGAGGGACATGAATGGGACAAAGTCAATAAATCCCCTGGTCTGATGGCCTGTATTCAATGGCATCATCAGCAAACTGAATTAAGTTACACTGTCATTAATACAGATCGTAAATAGATTAACAGTCATTTCCAGGAGCCGTGATTTTGTGCAATAACCTCAGGCGGGATTCTCCGACTCCCCGCCGGGTCGGAGAATCGCCAGGGGGCGGCGTGAAGCCCACCCCACCGCTCCAATGCCGGTTTCCAGGCGGGGGCGGGGATTACGCTGCGCCAGTCGGGAGCCGTTGGCAGCGCCCACCCCCCCCCCGGCAATTCTCCGGGCCCCAATGGGTCAAGCGGCCGCCCATCTTCGGGCCAGTCCCGCCGGCGTGAAATGTACATGGTCCATCCCGGAGGGACCAGGCTTGTCGGCCGTCTACCAGAGTCCTCGGAGGGGGGGGGCACGGGGGGGATCCAGCCCCGGGGGGCCCCCACGGTGGCCTGGCCAGTGGTCGGGGCCCACCGATCTGCAGGCGGGCCTGTGCCGTGGGGGCACTTTTTCCCGCAACGCCAGCATCTGTAAGGCTCCGCCATGGCCAGTGCGGAGAAGAAACCCCCTGCACATGCACAGGACACATGCCGGCGGTTCTGCACATGCGCCAGAACACGCCGGCGGTTCTGCGTATGCACCAATTCGCGCCGGCCCACGGCGGCCCTTTGGCGCGACGCCAACCCTGCCGCGCAGCCCCCGGAGGTGCGGAGAATTCCGCAACTTCCGAGCGGCCCGATGCCGGAGTGGTTTGCGCTGTTCTTGTCGCCGGGGTCGGGCCATCCCGCCGATTACGGGAGAATCCCGGCCCCCATGTGCCAACTTTCCAAATACTTTTGGAAAATTTAAAAAGATACTACATCCATCAATTTCCCCTTTACCTACTCCAATAGTTACATCCTCAAACACAATTTTCCTTTCATAAATCAGTGTTGACTGCCTCATCACATTTCTGATTTTTGAAGTACTCTGATACTGCATCCCTAATAGACTCCAGTATTTTCCCTACTGTTGTCTGGCGAACCAGCATAATAATTGGGTTACATTTGCTATCTTCCAATTCAAGGGCTATGTTGTCAAATCTGGAAGATCAAAACCAATACATCCATTATCTCTGTTGCTACCCTTTGGATGTAGGCATCAAGGGATGTCAACTTTTAAATAGTAATATACATATAGCCAAAAATATACGCAATATAACGTTCACAAACAATCAAATACTAACCTTATCCAGTCCCCCGTTGTTCCTTTCTCTCCTTTTTTACAATAAGAAGTCTTACAACACCAGGTTAAAGTCCAACAGGTTTGTTTCAAATCACTAGCTTTTGGAGCACTGCTCCTTCCTCGGGTGAATGTGCTGCAAAAGCTAGTGATTTGAAACAAACCTGTTGGACTTTAACCTGGTGTTTCAAGGCTTCTTACTGTGCTCACCCCAGTCCAACGCCAGCATCTCCACATCATGGCTACCATCCTTTTTTACAATGTGAACTTTATACAAGATAATTTCACCCTTTTGACAGCCTTTAGGGTTTCCCTTAGTGTTAATAGAGAAATTGACTCTTTGTTGAGTCTGATAAAGTCTGTTACAGCAGCAAATCGCTCACAAAATTTGTGTTCAGACAGTAAGATGATGTCTAGTTTCCAAGGCGGGCACGCAGGGGGGGTCAAAAAAATTCAACAAAATGAGGGGCATGATCCGAGATGACAATTGTACAGTTTGGAAGCAGAAAGTACCACGGTTCAACCCCTCCAACCCTATCCATGAAAGAGGTCAATGCCTAGGCTTCCCAGTTTGGGGCTGGGATTTGGACATGGAGGTGCCCAGTTTAGGGTCCATGACACAGTTTAAGTCTCCTCCCAGAATTATCCAATGTGAGTCTAAAATTGGTGAGGACATTCACCAGGTAGTTTATGAAGCTCGGGACTTCCGAATAGGGAGCATAAATATTCACCAAAATAACCGGAGTGTTCGCCAGTGAACCACATAGGGGCTAGTTTGGCACAGGGCTAAATCGCTGGCTTTGAAAGCAGACCAAGGCAGGCCAGCAGCACGGTTCAATTCCCGTACCAGCCTCCCCGAACAGGCGCCGGAATGTGGCGACGAGGGGCTTTTCACAGTAACTTCATTTGAAGCCTACTTGTGACAATAAGCGATTTTAATTTCATTATATAGCGACAGTTGGGGTCATCCATAATTCGAGAGGGAATAAATTGTCTTTTCTTTTTGAGGATAAGCATTGTCGTGCCTCTGGCCCTACCAAAGTCTACGTGAAAGACTTGTCCCACCCAATATTTGCACAGCCTCATCTGGTCCTTCACCCACAAGTGGTGTCTTGTAGGAACACAGCACCTGGGTCTAGACATTTGCCCGCTTCACCGGTCCATTCAAACCCCTCGACAGGGTTAGAACATAAGAGCAGGGATGTCATTCTGAGGCTGTATACAGCTCTGGTCAAACTCCATTTGGAGTATTGGGAGTAGTTTTGGGCCCCTTATCTAAGGAAGAATATTCTGGTCTTGGAAAGGCACCAGAGGAGAGTGATACCTGGAATGAAGAGCTCGTCACATGAGGAGAGATGGAAAACTCTGGGTCTGTACCCATTGGAGTTTAGACGGATGAGGGGGGAAACTTATTGAAACTTACAGGATACTGAGAGGCCTAGATAGAGTGGACGTGGAGAGGATATTTCCACTAGTAGGAAAAACTAGAACCCGAGGACCGAAGGGACAATCCCTTAAAACTGAAATGAGGCGCAATTTCTTCAGCCAAAGGGTGGTGAATCTGTGGAACTCATTGCTGCAGAATGCGGTGGAGGCCAAATCACTGAGTGTCTTTAAGACAGAAATAGATAGGTTCTTGATTAATAAGGGGATTGGGGTTATGGGGAGAAGACAGGACAATGGGGTGAGAAACATATCAGCCATGATTGAATGGCGGAACTAACTTGATGGGCCGAATAGCCTAATTCTGCTCCTATGTCTTATGGTCTCACATTCCAGGTTATAAGGCAGAAAGAGAGAACCTTGAGCGGTGACTCTAGAGATCAACTACCTTGAAGGACGACCCTGGGCCATCCAGAGGAGAAGAATGTAAAACAGACCAGACCCAGAAGAAGAGAATCAGACCAGACCAAAGACCAAACTATACCGAGGAGACTGCAGAGACCAACACATGAATACAGACCAATATCTGGTTGGGTATTGTCAGTCACTCAAAGGAGATCCTCTTCCAGCACTCCCACAATAGTCAGCCATTACATCTGTAGTTCAGCAAGCAAGAAATTTCCTAACACCATGGCGAGGAAATCCCACCAGGACAGCGTTCTGTATCGGTCCCAAGGCCAGACAAGTGAAAATTAGCGGACAAAGTCAGACTATCAGCTATTCCCCCCCCTCCCCTTATCCCCCAGTAACGCCGCAATTCCCAACAAGATTTATATGAAACTTCAATTCTTTACCACTTAAATCTAAGCTCCCCTCACCAAATATTTGAGTGTGGGAGCTGCAGAATACCCACATTTATGGCTTCCCTTCTCTAGGCCCATCTTTGCCTATAGCTGAGAGGCTCTCCAACCAACCCTATATTAAAAGTTCAAAAACTTCATTTAACGTTATTTAAAAACAAGAATTTCACTTATAACAATCCCATGATAACAACCGTGCTACAAGAGCAATATATACACACTCTAGTATAACAGGGCAGCACGGTGGCACAGTGGTTAGCACTGCTGCCTCACGGCACCGAGGTCCCAGGTTCGGTCCCAGACCAGGGTCCCTGTCCGTGTGGAACTTGCACATTCTCCCAGTGTTTGCGTTGGTTTCGCCCCCACAACCCAAAGATGTGCAGGGTAGGTGGACTGGCCATGCTAAATTGCCCCTTAATTGGGTACTCTAAATTTTAAAAAAATAACACTCGTATAACGAGGGAAAATAAGTGGAACAGTTCAACAGTAATAACTTTACAGGGTAAATCAGCCAAATAAAAAATGATATAAATTCCGAACAGACAGCAGCCAAATAAACAATGATATAATTTCCGAACATACAGCAATTTAACTTTCAGACAACAGTGAAAGATTTACACAGAATTCGAACTCAGTTTCTTAACAAAAGTGTTTGCTTCATCTGGAGAGTCAAAGGAGTGATCCTTTCTCTCAACCGAAACTTGAAGACAGGTCGGGTAAAGTAGCCCAAATCGGATTGCCTTATTGAGTAGGGCAGATTTTCCCCATTAAAAATGCTCTTTTTTCTGCCAATTCAGCACTCCGGTCCTGCTGGATCAAGTGACCCCCATTTAACATCACAGTGTTCCCTGGCCCATCACAGGATCTGCTCTTTTTCTTTGAAGTTATGGAACCTCAAGATCATCGTTTGCGGGATTTCCTCTAAAAGAGGTCTTAGTCGCAGTGCACGATGAGCTTGATGCAGCTCGGGGGGTGGGGGATTTAAGCACCTTCTCGCTCACGATTTTAAATAACATGTCAGCTATGCATTGTGAGGGTGTTGCTCTCCGTTCCTTCCACCAGATCCATGAGGCAGCTGTTTTGCCTTCGAGACCTGTTCTCCAGGTCATTTACTTTATTCTTTAAAAACGTATTCGCATCCAGGGCCGAAGACGGATGTTTTTCCAAGGCCGTGACCCGCACTATGTTCGGAGAGGACCATCTCCATATTTTGGACCGTGTCACCCATGCATACATATTTTCTTACAATCCATCCCTTGCAACTGGCTCGCAATTTGAGTAAGGGATTCATCCACTGACCTTTTTACTTCTCTGGCCAGGTCCAGGTGGTAATTTTTCAATTCAGCCACCACGATGCTACTGATGACCACACAGTCACCTTGGGGGGGTAGGGGTGCTTTGCGAGTCAGGTTCGGTTGGAGCGCCTCCTGGTGTGTGTTCTCTGCTCACACCTGCCGCCGGAAGTCCAATCCCATTAATTCCTACAGCATTATTTCTTTATCATACCCCTAAGTTCCTCATTTCACCAGCAGACCCTTGGTTTGGTACAATGCTCGGGAATGTTTGGTGTCATCTACTGTGAGGGCAGATACAAAAGTATTTGTTTCATGTCTCTTGTGTCCTTAGTCCTCATGATAATTTCATCTGTCCAAGGTGACCCCAAGACTGTCCATTTATTTTCACTAATGTGAACCTTTTACAGATCCACGAAAGCTTATACAATCAGTTTTTCTATCTCTTACTAGTTAACCGTTTCCTTTATGCTCGCTCTTTATTACTTTCTCGATCATCTTTTTTTGAATGTTAGTTCCTACCAATCCTCAGGTTTAACACTTTTCTTGGCAACATGAGTTTTTTCCATTTTGAAGAGTCTTTCGACCAAAAATGTTCAAGAACCACTACTCCAGCATAAACTAGTACAAGCTGTACCACTCCATATGCTCTTACAGGAAGTGTCCTTTTGTTTGTTGACAAAAGCTTTGACTTGCTCAGCATTTAAGCTGAAGCATGGAGATTTCCATCCACACCCAATATAAGTGACAAAAACAAACAAGTTGTCACCACTTTGTAAATATCCTGCGAGATTTGCATTATTAGCCTTGGTAGAAAACAAAGGAAAAATGGCCAATACTAAAGTATAATAGGTATATGATGACAGCTGCGGCCCCTCGTACTACAATTCTATCCATTTCCGGACTAACGCTCTGGAGACAGGAGGTCCCACAATGGCAGCTGGAGGAATTTATATTCGATTAATTAATAAATCTGAAATTAAAAGCTAGGCTTGGTAATGATCATAACGCTGCTGGATTGTTGTAAAAACCGATTTGCTTCATTAATGTCCTTCGAGGGAAAACATATGCCATTCTTATCCAGTCTGGTTGACATGTGACTCCAGACTCACAGCAACATAGTTGATTTCAAATAACCTTCTCAAATGGCCAGTCAAGCCCAATCACTTCTATCAATCTGCAACAGAAAAGTTGAAGAAGAATAAAACGGAGGCCACTCAGCGTTAACCTAAGCAGTGGAACAACAAAGACATCCAGCCCAGTCTGTCCTGAAACGTCATCCTAACTAACATCTGGGGACTGAGACAATATTGAGAGAGTTGGGTCCTACAGGTTAGTCAAGTAACAATCTTATATAATCATACTCACCAAATCATACCTCTCAGCCAATTTCCCAAATTTCTAATACCATCCTCGAGATAGCGGCACAGTAATATACAGTCGAGAGGGAGTGGCCCCTAGAGCCCTCAGCATCAACTCGGAGCCCCATGAAGTCTCACGGCAGAGGTAAAACACAGGCAAGGGAACTTCCTGCTGATTACTAACCACTGCCTCCCTCAGCTGATGAATCACTGGCCCTAACCACCTCCCTCAGATGATGAATCACTGCTCCATCATGTCTAACACCACTTGGAAGAAGTACTCAGGGTAGCATGAGCAGAGCATGTATTCCAGGTGGGAGACTTCAATGTTCACCACCAAGAGTGGCTCATCAGCACCACAACAGACACGGAGTTGGCACAGTCCTGAAGGGCATATCTGCCAGACTTTTGAGGCGAGAACCAACAAGAGAAAGAAACCTACTTGCTCTCCTCCCACCGAGGTACCTGTTACTGGTACATCTTTCTATAACAGTATTGGTAGAAGTAACCACCACACAGTCCTCAAGAAGAAGTACCAAACGATGCCCTCAGTCATTTGGTAGTACAGAATTGGAGTACCACTGGGGAAAAAAAACATTTTTGTCAAAGCCTTTTGACTTGCACTCATCAGGACATCCGCAACAATACAATGGTAATCATCAAACTGATACCATATGAGAAGAGAATGCCTATTGGTTAGCAAGTGGACTCTGCCAGAGACGTGGAGAATACACCAGTTTGTTCATGACAGACAGTTAACTGCCAAGTATTGTTTGAGATTTAAACCAGGCAGCTTGACTGATTAGTCAGACATTGCCCGGAGGAATAAACCAATGAATGGCTGTCACTTATTTTGTTTAGCCGCTCCCGCCAACACCTCAACTTCATCTCTGCACCTTTCTGATAAAGTCTTGTATGTCCAGTGCCTTCCCAAATGAACCTTCTCCATTTTGATCAATCACAAGCCAGGCTCTCCCTGGACGCTTCTTCATGGACGCTTTAAGTCATTGCTAACTTGTTTCCTCCTGGGAGTTTCCTTCCATGACCAAGTTCAGATTAGAGCAATTGCCTTGGGAGTTTCGGGCCAGGCAAATGCATGACATGCTAACCCGCTGGACTGCTGGGCAAATTAGCTTGGGAGAAGACACCCAATAATTGAGATTGCTACAGTTTCCATATATAGTCCCCATGGGAATTCAAAGCTTTGTTCATCTGTTGTTCTTCAAAATTTTCCACTGCTCAAAACTATTGTGAAGATGTGAATTTTAATTCATATGAATTTCTAGCTGAATGCATACGCGAATGACTGCTTCAACATTCTTTTTAGTACTCGAACTTACCAGGTTGAATAATATCCCATCAAATCCAACTTGTTTTTAGTAAGAGGGAATTTTGGAAAGGCCAGCTGATCCACCTTAGTTTATCTATCCAGGGAGATCCGAACATCCCATTTGTCTTAAAGCAGAGAATGTCAAGGGAAGTTTTTATGGAAGAGCTTAAAATCATAAAAAGGTATATGGCAGAGTAAATGAAGAGAAACCATTTCCTACGTCTGAAGGCTCAATAACTTGATAGCACAGATCTAAAGATGATCGGCAAAAGGACATTAATGAGGAAAGTAGAATGCAGCAAGGATTGCAGCTTTCAGAAGGGAACTGGATAAATAATTAAGGGAGAAAGAAATTGCAGAGAAATGGGGGAACATTAGGGTAGTGGGGCCACCTGAATTGTTTACCCAAAGAGCCAGCAGAGACTTGTGTTCCACTATGCTGTGACTACAAAAAACAATATTTGTTTCTTGCACAATTTTTTCCTCTCCTCTGCTAGGAGGTTAATTCTTGGAGCCCTCCAGTGCCTTGTATGTGGTATCATTTTTCAAACATAATGCAGCCTGGATAGGCTCCATCATACTCTCATTTGATGTCCACTATATGGCACTTTTGCAGGGAGGTAACCAATTTATGACAATGATTATTTCTGGATAACTTTTCTCCATTGGACAGGAGTAGTAAGAACATTTGCAGAAGTCATCCAACATTGTCCCTCGATTGGAAAATTCTGCATAAATCAATGGGATCAACTTTTGGACAACTGCAATTTGT
Source organism: Scyliorhinus torazame (assembly GCF_047496885.1). Lineage (NCBI taxonomy): Eukaryota > Metazoa > Chordata > Chondrichthyes > Carcharhiniformes > Scyliorhinidae > Scyliorhinus > Scyliorhinus torazame. The sequence continues at coordinate 175,776,235 of NC_092707.1, forward strand.
ATTGCTGAGCATTCCAGTGGTGGGCGCAATGCAATTATCTACCAAGTGAGCACAAAACTCCAATCTTAAGGAGTTCTTCTTGGTGATGCATATTCATTACACTGAAGAATATGGGAAATATTTTATTTAGATTTTCTATCTGTAAGCTGGCGCAGACCAGTACCTGTACCAGCCTCCCCGAACAGGTGCCGGAATGTGGCGACTACGGGCTTTTCACAGTAACTTAATTTGAAGCCTACTTGTGACAATAAGCGATTTTCATTTCAGTCTGTAGACCAAGGTTCAAATCCCACTAATAAAAAATCTGGAATCAAAAGTCTAACAGTGACCAAGAAACCATTGTCGATTTTTGTCAAAACCCATCTGGTTAACGAATGTTCTTTAAGGAAGGAAATTGGTCATCTTTACCTGGCCTGGCCTCCATGTGGTTACTCGGTTCAATAACAATTAGGGATCGGTAATAAATGCTGGCCCAGCCAATGATGCCCATTTCCCATGAATGAATTTACAAAAAACATAATTCTCTTACTTGGCAAGTGCCTCCATTTTTGTTAATTTGCCAAGAAATAACTACACAATATGGAATAAGAAGACCACATTCTTAAATATTTGGCTGCATCATATGTTCAATGCCATCGTTGAAAACATTGGAACCTAAATGCCCATAGCATTTAAAGAATGCTGGTCAGTTCAAACAGAAGGAGAATGCTATACAAGGTGCAGTTTGATGTGCACAAATCTCCTCATTAAAAACACGAGTGGTTTCTTTTGGTATTCAGTTTTTGTTATGACACCCTGGCTAGTGAGTGGTCAATTCCAGCCCCACGTGCCCCAGAGTCACAACACAAGTGAATTAACCAATAATTCTTAGAAAAATACCCGCAGACTTTGGCACTTGGCTGCCCAATATTAACAGTCACCAGGTTTGTAAGTTTAAGCATAATTACTGTTTATTTATAACAAGGGCTATGTAACAAATATATACAACTGGTTAACGACAAGCAAATACCTACTGCCCATTTTAACTGTCCCACCCTCTACCACACACACACAAGACAGGCAAACACAGAGGGGTGAAAAGAGGTAAAAGAAATAATGAGGTCAAAATATAAGAGGCTTTGCTTCAGATGGTGGTTCTTTTGCACACTTTCTTCACTGCAAGCTTGCCAATTAAAATCTCTGGTTTACAGCCGGTAATGATCTTCTTTGTACTGTCATTCATTCAGGGTCCCTGTAGTTATAAAATGGAGTACTCACAGGCAGCAAGCTTTCTGGAAAGACACCTTTTTTCTCATCAAACTTGGCCTTCAGCTTAAGGTTTGCATTCAAGTCTCTATCTTTCAGGAGAAAGAGTTGGTTGGTTCTGGACTGCTGTCTGTACAGAGATTCATCCAGGCTTTCTGCCAGTTCAGAAACACAGCCTTTATGGAGGAAAATGGAGAGGAGAGGAGTGGAGAGAATGTTTCCACTTGTATGAAAAACTAGAAGCAGAGGACACAATCTCAGACTAAAGGGATGATCCATTAAAACAGAGATGAGGAGGAATTTCTTCAGTCAGAGGGTGGTGAATCTGTGGCACTCTTTGCTGCAGAAGGCTGTGGAGGCCAAATCACTGAGTGGCTTTAAAACATAGATAGGTTTTTGATCAATAAGGGGATCAGGGGTTATGGGGATGAGAAAAATATCAGCCATGATTGAATGGCGGAGCAGATGCGATGGGCCGAGTGACCTAATTCTGCTCTTATGTCTTATAGTCCAGAAGAGGATACCAGGTCCTTTCCTGGGGCAGCCAATATCAAACTGAAACTCAAACTGAAACCAAACTCAGCCCTTGGAGCACAAAAAAACATTCCAGTGGGATCAGGTCCAATAACCGCCTGTTACTGGACACAGCACAACCTTTTGAACCATGTATTGACCACCAGCCAATCAATCAAACAGAGTCCTCACTGATGCCGGCCAGTCTGCAATCACATGTTTAAACCAGCACAGCCTTCTGGATTCTACTGTTTGAATTAAAAAAGTGAGATGTCTCAATCATTCATAGATCAAAAGTGCAACAGCAAACTAAAAAGGAGAAATAAGGGAATAATCTTCCTTTTTGGGTTTATATATTTAAAGGTGTTCATAAAGATTTGTAATTTACCTTGAAACTGGAAAAGACAGTACTGCATTATCATTAGCTTTTGTTCTCCTAATTTACCTTGAAATGAAATATTTGATTAAATTGTTAAATTTTTATTTTTTTTAAATTTAGAGTCCCAATTTATTTTTTCCAATTAAGGGGCAATTTAGCGTGGCCAATCCTCCCACCCTGCACATCTTTGGGTTGTGGGGGCGAAACCCACGCAAACACTAGGAGAATGTGCAAACCTGGGACCTCGAACCTGGGACCTCGGCGCCGTGAGGGCAGCAGTGCTGACCACTGCACCACTGTTCTGCCCAGATAGTTTTAATTATTAATACAATACATGAAGAAAACCAAGCCGACATATTAGGCATGGATTTTAGCCCCGTGCCATGTTCACGTGATGGGGAGGTAGGGAGTGATTCAACGAGTTTCCAATATTATTTTTATTCCTGCCCGTTTCCCACCGCAGGCAATAGATGAATGGCAAAGTGGAGGTCCATCAGGTGAAAAAGCCTACAGGATAGGCCACAACTAAAGAAGAGCAGATAGGTCTAGTGTGGTGGGTGAGAACTGGATGAATTACAATGGTTCAACGTGTTTACAGAAACAGCATGGCAGATCAGAGGCTGTTACTAAGGCTACTACTGAAGTTAACATCTCCACATACAAATTCCAAGAATTTTAGTTTAAATGACAAAAGCAGGTGCAAAAGTTTCCCCAGACATTTAGACAGCTTCTAACTAACATCCTTCTTAAAAGACACTGAACTACATAACCTTAAAAAAGTCAAATCCCCTTCACGTCCAAATAATTATACAAAATGCTATTTAAATGTACACTATTCTCAGTTTGAATGGCCAGATTATATATAAAATTGAAGCACTGGTCAAAACGTACAAAACTGAAAAACTGGTAATCACGTAGTTAAGAGCTTTTTTGTACTCGGAATCTGTTCAAGCAGTGGGATTAAAAACAAACATGACAAACGTAAAATCTGCAAAAGACTTCACAAGAAGATTTGCCAAATTGAAAAAATACCTAAAAGTGTGACTAAACTTGGAGGAATAAATCAGATGCAAGAATGCATCCTGTCCATCAATTTTATCTGTTCTAAATAAAGTCTATATTCATGGCAATTATCAATAAGTTGTTTTTGAAAATCAGTTTACATGAAGTAAAATAAAACATGGTCCTTCCTGGAAAACAATTTCAGCTCCTGTCCAATAAAATAGCCAGCAACTGAATGCAAAATAACTGGAGAATCTGTTGAGCGCTTTTAAAATTGCTGTGTCTGCAGCCATTAAAAAGATCCGACATTGGAATGCAGTCTTCAAATATCCATGACAGGTGCAGCTTTCATTCTGCCTGTGAAACTCACTTTTAACCACTGTGGATAGGCAGGTGAAAGACAAGTGAACCATAAGATATTTAAGTATTTCAGAATTATAGAAGTCAAACAGCAACCACCACACCAGAGTTTGAATGACAGGCACAGGTGTAAAAACATGTAATTCATCAAAATTGTCCTCATATACAGGAAAAGTGGAAATATGTTTTTCTGAAGTGCACAAATTCCACATACCAATCATATTTTTTAATAATTGCACAACAAAGTCTACTAAATTACATTTTAAACTAGAACTATAGCAACAATGTGATCTGCACTATCAATACCCACGGGATCCTCCAGATCTACCTGCTGTACGCAGAATCCTTTGTCAGCCCAAAATCTGGAATTGCGGCAGGTGGCAGACCCGTCGCAGGGCTCCTTGTCCGCCACACCAGCCATAGCAGGTTTCCTGACGCCCCAGAGCTATTTTACATGTCATCGACGGGCAGGATGCACCACTCACTAACCAGCTGGGATGCTCCAGCAGCCCCAGCTGAGAGTCCCGCTGGTGTGAATCGGTAGAAGTATTGAGGAACATGTGCCTGCTGGCTTGCAGTGAGAGGCATGGCAAGTTGCCGCCAGAGTGCCGAGGGAAGTCCTTCATAGGAGGTGGGAGTCAGCGGGGCTTCTGCTAGGCTGGAGTGGCAAAAGGAGTGCAAAATGGACACAATCAACTCCACAATGATCTGTGAGGTGGTACTTCAGTTTAAAAAAAGTTTCTTAAAATGCATTTTACCAAGCTAAATAAGTAAAGCAAGTGGAGTTCCATGACTGCCAGAAACCAGTCGCTCCAAAACACCCTGGGTGGAGTACAACATTTATTTAATTGGTTTCTGAAAATGATAGACATCTCCAAACATGTCATCACTTCAATAACTTTTAAATACTATAAACTTTAACAGAAGCTGAAAATTTAAAGGTGTCTTGGGGAGGGACAACAGTTTCTCACACCAAGCTCATAATGATGTCCAGCATTTCAGCTACTTTGTCAAAAGAAACCAACAGTAAAATACTGGCCCAGATCGGACATCCCAACATGCTGACATCCTTGGAAATAGGCTGGGAAGATTAAACTTAAGTCTAGCAATTCCCCTGTTCCCCGGGACCCTATGCAAAAGTCTTCGATTCAGAGTTGTAGAATTGGACTTCGGACAGTTCTGCATTACTTACCTGTATAGTTACCCCGGAAATGTTGGACTGAAAAAAATACAATCTCCTGGATAATTATAGAACCACCTCCCTCGACAACCCTCCTGACCTAACCCGACATCTACCTGCCCACTCACAAACTTACCTTAAGGTAGCCATAAAAAGAAAAACATTTGCTCATCTTCACTTACCCAGTATGCTATAATGGAGTTCATCATGGGTTTGTACACTCAATATTTCTGAAGCTGGACTTGGAAGACACAGCCAGCAATACAAAGCACCATAGGTCGCATGGAAGAGAGTCACAATGCAACGATGATTGCCGCTTTGTGAAAAGTTCAAGCTGTTGCATCTTGCCAACAGTTTTTAAAGTAGAAGGCCAAATGAAATGGGAATCACTTGACCGTGGTGGGCTTCCAAACATCTCAATAATTGAAGATACTTTTAACATTCCACCAATGTGTCTTTGATGCTCACAATTTTTAATTCTTTGAGGGGGAAGGGGGATGAGAAAATAAACACCGCACTGGAAAAGATGGCGCCAAAACTATGACTGTTGTATTTATATGGAATCTGTGTAAATTATATGTTAACTCAGCCATAACACATGACTGGAATGCATTATGATTGCATATTACCACTCAGAGGAGCACCTTCAATCAACTAAGAACTCCAAAATACTGAAATCCTGACTAGTAATTAGAATTTAAAAATGTTAACACCCAAATTTGAAACTGCAAATTCAATTTACGAAGCACAAAATGGGAAAAATAGGCCATTCGACCCCTTGAGATTGCCATCCAACAAGATCAATTTTTGTTTCAAATTCCATATCCACACTCCCACACGATTAACTTTGCCCAACAGGAATCTATCTACCTCAAAATATATTCAATCACCCCACCTCCATCTCGAGGCAAAATCCTCAAAAAAAGTTCCTCATACACGTCCTACAAGGGCAACCCCTAATTTTAAAACAATGTCCTCTATTTCTCACCCGCAAGAAGAAACATCCTTTCCATCTTGTCAAGACCATTCAGGATCTTATATTATTCAATCAAGTCATCTGTCACCTCTTCTAAACTCTAATGGAAACAAGCCCAGCCTGTCCAACCTTTCTTCACAAGACTATCTGTTCATTCCAGATTTCAATCTAGTAGACCTCCCTTTAAACTCTTCCAACACATTTACATTCTTCCTTAAATATGGAGACCAAAACTACAGTGACCACGATCTATCCTCCTCAACCAACTGCACCCGAAATCCAGTCGTGACAACCATGCCGGGGGCTTGGATAAGCCTGTAGCCCCTGTGGGTTGAGGAATACGCCTCGGTATTGCCCTCTGCAGTACCCCCAGCACTGCCTGGGAGCACCAATGTCCATTTGGGGGGTGAGGGACTTTGAGATTGGGGCCCTTTGATCTCAGATTCCAGGCATTGCTGGCTTCTTTAAGCCCCGCCCGTGTGCAATCCTCACCAGCACTTTGAAATTGCTCAAGAGTGCTGTCAAATCTGGCAAGAAAAGCAGGCAAATTTCACACAGCCTTTCTCGCCTGATCCAACACCCTGTGCAATTTCGGGACGATTCCGCCCGGTATTCAAGATGTGGTCTTACCAATGCCTTGTAAAACTGAAGCATAATATCCTTACTTATAACATGTCATTCGCCTTAAGTATTTACTGTATCTGCATTCTTACTTTTTGATGCATTAAAATGCTCCACAATGGAGTATATGACATACATTTGCCACGTGATTGCTAAATTCAATCAACATGAAATTTATTCAACATGAAATTTTCAAGAGGAATGGAGAATTATCTATTTTTGAAAAGCTGAAGAACAGAGGCAAGTACTCTAGGCCATGTCAAAATAAATACTGATAGACATTTGGAATAAGTAATTTTCCTATTCTCTTCTATTGTGTTATGCTTTCTTAATTTGTTTTGCAACGTGTTCTGAAAACTGATTTGCGGACTTGAGGCAGTTTGTTACACCCCAATCACTTGAACTAGAAGCTGTGAAGAGATGGTGACAGATCCAAGTAGATTTTCATTTTCTTCAAAGTATTCATATGAAGGTTTTCTGTATCAGATTTACAAGCAGGTATTGATCTCGAGGTCCTTTTTGATTGGTTCAACTGAGGATATGTTAATTCCATCGTTCTACTTATACTGGGTTTCTAGATGGGATCATTCTTAAAATATGGGTGGCTAATCTTAATTGTGCAATTTCAAATGGAGGAAAGGGAAACTACTTGGTCTGTCGATGGCCCACAATGAATACAAGAGCAGCGCATGAAAATTCTTCATTCATTGGATGTCCCTGATTCAAGGATCAGGTCTAGTCAGGGTGATGAGATTTTGCCAAGAGTCTTCAAGTGACTAAACTGTCGGATTATTAACTCAGATAGTGTGATCCAAAATGCAAGAATTGCTTCCTTTTCTTTCCTTCCCTGCCAATGTTCCATCTCATCATTAAGGCAATGTGACTAAAGCATTAAGCAGCTTGATGGGCAAGTTGTTGCTATTCTGAATGATTGTAGCAAGCTCCTCCCAATTATTCCGGTCAAGGCTATCATCCTTCAAGAACGGTTTCAGAGTGTCTTTGAAGCATTTTCTTGGTTTTCCCAAGGAACGTTGGCTACTTATAGTTAAGAAAACAGGACCTGGCAGGAAAAATAGTTTTTGGCCACTCAGTGTTTAATCCATCAAAGTTGATTTCGCAGGAGTTTTGCCTGAATGTCTGTGGAGCTGGCTTCAAGACAGGCACCAGCACTTGTTTGACAGTCGCCATCGGTTCTGAAGGATGTGCCGGAGGCATTAATTAAATGTATTGCGCGAGAGACAGACAGTGGGATATTCAGTGGAATAGGGCCCAGATTCTCTGGAGTAAGAATGAGATGATCTCACTGAACAAATTTTGAGAATATGTGACAAGGTAGATGCCAAGAGGTAATTTCCCCTGACAATAGAATCTAGAACTATGAGTTAGTTTTGGGATAAGGGGTCAGCCATTTTGGACCAAGATGAGGAGAAATCTTTTCACTGAATGATTGTGAATCTTAAGATTTATTTTTTTTAATTCCCAAGGGCCTCGTATATTCAAGACCTAGATCTATAGTTTTTTGGGCACTAGAGAAATCAAGGAAATGGACCATAATAGGGGCTTTTCACAGTAACTTCATTGAAGCCTACTTGTGACACTAAACGATTATTATTATTAATGAGGAAGTAGAATTGATGTAGAAGTTTAGCTACGGCCATAATGGATGGTCGGGCAGGCTCGAGGGACCATACAGCTTACTTTTGCTACTTTTTATGTTCATACATTTTTATGCACATCACTGTGGCTGCATTACTGCAGCCTATGATTTGGATCAGTCCTAAAGAAGGGTGTGGATTAGTCTGCTCCCCCAAATGCTGGACTTAGCCCAACTCCAGTCATGGCTGGAGTTCAGGTCAGTCATATCGACCTCAACCTTTTAATGTATTGCATCTTGGCCTGAGGAGGTCCCATTAAACTATGGAAATGCACATTTAATAGAAAGGCTGTATGCTAGACTTTTGGCTTTGAGCTATCTGGAGATGGGCAGGGATGCTACAGTGCTTGGAGGGGAAGTTGGGGGGGGGGGGGGGGGGGGGGGGAAGAGAAGAGAAAACTAAGGGAGGAAATCTCTGCAATTATCATCAAAATGTCCACTAATCCGAACTAGCTATTCAGATCAAATGAACTGGGTACTTTTAAACCGGCCTAACCCAAGCAAATTCCTAAGTCTACTTTTAAAGCCCGTGCCGCAGGCCAAAGCAGATGTTAGCATCATACGGAAACAGGATTAGGAGTGAATAGATTCGTAAGGCAGTCACATTTAAAACAGGACGGTGTAACTTGCTGGATTTCAAGTTCAGGAATGTCTTATGACTGTCTGACTTAAAGTTAAAATTGCAGGAATATAATATATAAATCACAATTAACTGTAGCTCTGTGTGTGATATTTCTTAAAAGATTCCGAAACAAATAATTAGAATGCACAAAAAAAATCCAGCTTTTAAGATTTCAAAACTTTGAGAACAAGCAGCTCCAGCCTCCAGTGTCATAAATCAGCATTTTGAATTGCTCAAAATTCCAACTATCGTGTATTCTTTAGAGAAACAAGCATCATCTTGTCAGAAAGCTTCAGTGGTTTGGGAACAGGTGGTTTGCCAGTGAACACTACAATGTCAGCAATGTTTAAATCTTAAAGCAGCTGCATGGAATCCAGTTGTGAACCTTATTGCCCAGAGGGACTGAAATATTTGGTATCCTGGTTTTGAAGAACTTAAGCAGCGCAACCTATAAAAGTCTTGGCCCTTTACCTTTTTTTTAAGAAAATGAGATGTATCAATATATCAATCCTCCTCCTCCAGTAATTCTTCCATGTGCACAAAATTCAGACTGCACTAAACAGTCCCAATTTGTCTTCAAGTTGATAGAAGATTTATTTATTTTTTATAACGGTGAGGGATCCTAACAGTTGCTTGGCTAGCAAGAGGACACAGCATGCTACAGTGGACAAAAGGAATTCACAACACAATTTATAAACCGTCAACCGATAAAATATGGACAACCGACAAAACAAAAATGGAGCAAAAGAAAAATAGAAACTACAAAGTAGGGAGATAAGACCATGTCAAAAATATGTCAAACAACAGACCATAATGGAATAAGTTGAATGTCAGTTACAGTAGTACTGGAACGATACAATAGAAAATAATCCCACTGTCTCGATGATCTTTAGCCAAAAATAAGTACATTTTTAAAAAATATATATTTATTAAAGTTTTTTAACACAATTTTTCTCCCTTACAAGCAATAACCCCCCCCCCCCCCCCCCCCCCCGGTAACAAAAAAAAAAAGAGAAATCGCGCAGAGCAAGATATATATATGGCGAAATTATATATTTACACAGCTTTGTACACTGACCCTCACCCGTACGTGCCAGTTTCCCCAACCCTTCATGTTATCTCTTGCTCATCCACCCTCCCAGGCAGTCGTCGTCGTCCCAGGACGTCCCCCCCCCACAAAGGTTGCTGCTGCTGCTGACCAACCTTCCTCTAACGCTCCGCGAGATAGTCTAGGAACGGTTGCCACCGCCTGTAGAACCCCTGCGCAGACCCTCTCAAGGCGAACTTAATCCTCTCCAACTTTATGAACCCAGCCATATCATTTATCCAGGACTCCAGGCTGGGGGGCTTCGCCTCCTTCCACATTAGCAAGATCCTTCGCCGTGCTACTAGGGATGCAAAGGCCAGAATGCCGGCCTCTTTCGCCTCCTGCACTCCCGGTTCGTCCACTACTCCAAATATTGCTAGCCCCCAGCTTGGCTTGACCCGGACTTTCACCACCTGAGATATTGCTCCCGCCACTTCTCTCCAGAACCCCTCCAGTGCCGGGCATGACCAAAACACATGGACATGGTTCGCCAGGCTCCCTGAGCACCTTCCACATCTGTCCTCTACCCCAAAGAACCTACTCAACCTCGCCCCCGTCAAGTGCGCTCTGTGGACCACCTTAAATTGTATCAGGCTGAGCCTGGCACACGAGGAGGAGGAATTAACCCTACCTAGGGCATCAGCCCACAGACCTTCCTCGATCTCCTCCCCCAGCTCCTCCTCCCATTTACCCTTCAACTCTTCTACCAGCGCTTCCCCCACTTCTTTCAACTCCTGGTGTATTTCCGACACCTTGCCCTCCCCGACCCATACACCCGAGATCACGCTATCTTGAACTTCTTGTGCCGGGAGCAACAGGAATTCCCTCACCTGTCGCCTCACAAAAGCCCCCACCTGCATATATCTAAACGCATTTCCCGGGGGTAACTCGAACTTCTCCCGCAGTGCCCCTAGGCTCGCAAACGTCCCGTCGATGAACAGGTCCCCCATTCTTCCAATCCCCGCCCGATGCCAGCTCTAGAACCCCCCGTCCATCTTCCCCGGGACAAACCAGTGGTTACCCCTGATCGGGGACCACACCGATGCTCCCATTGCACCCCGGTGCCGTCTCCACTGGCCCCAGATCCTTAGTGTTGCCGCCACCACCGGGCTCGTGGTATACTTTGTCGGTGAGAGCGGCAGCGGTGCTGTCACCAACGCCCCCAGGCTTGTTCCTTTACAGGACGCCATCTCCATCCTCTTCCATGCCGCCCCCTCTCCCTCCATAACCCACTTGCGGATCATCGCCACATTTGCTGCCCAGTAGTAGCTCCCCAGGTTTGGCAGCGCCAACCCTCCTCGGTCCCTACTGCATTCCAGGAACCCTCTCCTTACTCTCGGGGTCTTATTTGCCCGCACAAACCCCATAATACTCCTGCCTACTCTCTTAAAAAAGGCCTTAGTGATCATGATGGGAAGGCACTGAAACACAAACAGAAACCTCGGAAGGACCACCATTTTGACCGACTGCACTCTACCCGCCAGCGAGAGCGGTAACATGTCCCATCTTTTGAAATCCTCCTCCATTTGCTCCACCAACCTCGTCAGACTCAGTTTATGTAGGGTCCCCCAACTCCTGGCTATCTGGATCCACAGATACCGAAAGCTCCCCTCCGCCCTCCTCAGCGGTAGGTCCCCTATCCCTCTTTCTTGGTCCCCCGCCTGTAATACAAAGACCTCACTCTTCCCTACATTGAGCTTATAGCCCGAAAACTCCCCAAACTCCCTTAAGAGTCTGCATGACCTCCACCATCCCCTCCATTGGATCCGCCACGTACAGCAACAGGTCATCCGCATATAGCGACACCCGATGCTCTTCTCCCCCTCGGACCACCCCCCTCCATTTATTAGACTCCCTCAATGACATGGACAATGGTTCGATCGCCAATGCGAACAACAGGGGGGACAGGGGGCACCCCTGCCTCGACCCTCGGTACAGTCGAAAGTACTCCGACCTCCGCCGGTTCGTCACTACACTCGCCATCGGGGCTCTGTAAAAGGAGCTTAACCCAATTGATAAACCCTACCCCGAACCTACGCAGCACCTCCCAGAGGTACTCCCACTCTACTCGGTCAAAGGCCTTCTCCGCGTCCATAGCTGCCACTATCTCCGCCTCTCCCTCCTCCGATGGCATCATTATCACGGTTAAGAGCCGCCACACATTGGTGTTTAGTTGCCTGCCCTTTACAAATCCCGTCTGGTCCTCATGGATAACCCCCGGGACACAGTCCTCGATCCTCATGGCCAGCACTTTTGCCAGCAACTTTGCATCCACATTGAGGAGTGAGATCGGCCTGTACGATCCACATTGCAGTGGGTCCTTGTCCCGCTTTAGGATCAAAGAAATTGTCGCTTCCAACATTGTCGGGGGCAGGGTCCCCTCCTCTCTTGCCTCATTAAAGGTCCTCACCAGTAGCGGGGCCAACAGGTCTGCGTACTTCCTGTAGAACTCCACCGGGAATCCATCCGGTCCCGGGGCCTTCCCCGCCTGCATGCTCACCAAACCCTTGCTCAGCTCCTCCAACCCAATTGGTGCCCCCAAACCAGCCACCTCTTGCTCCTACACCCTCGGGATTCTCAGCTGATCTAGGAATCGTCTCATCCCCTCTTCCCCCGCTGGGGGCTGGGATCTGTACAGCTCTTCATAAAAGGCCTTGAATACCTCGTTTATTTTCGTCGCGCTCCGAACTGTGGCTCCCCTTCCATCTTTGACTCCCCCTATTTCCCTCGCTGCCATCCTCTTACGGAGCTGGTGTGCCAGCATCCGACTAGCCTTTTCCCCATACTCGTAGGTCACCCCCTGCGCTTTCCTCCACTGTGCCTCCGCCTTCCCTGTGGTCAACAGGTCAAACTCCGTCTGGAGCCGTCGTCTTTCCCCAAATAATCTTTCCTCCGGGGCCAAAAAATAAAAAATAAGTACATCTAAACATTTAGCAATCTATATGACTGGGACAAGCTTTTAACAGAGTGGTGTTTAAGAACAGAAAACGCTGGAAAACCTCAGTGGATCTGGCAGCATATGCAGATGAGTCCCATATGACTTTTGGCTGTCAGACCTGCTCAGTTTTTCTAACATTTTCAATTTGTATTTCAGATCTCCAGCATCCTCGAGATTGTTTTTACTTGTCTACATCTCTTAAATGAAATTAAGTTCCAAAAAGGGCAACAATCAGAATAAAGCCCAGAGGACTGCATTTATGAAATAGTATATAGTATGGCATTGCTCTCACATCCTTTGGTTCTTCCATTGCCACCTCTTTGCTGTAGTTGTTTTTTTAAATCTAAAGATACAAAACATTGCAAATAATCAAACAGTTCAAAGCCCATTGTCATTTGCTTTCAATGTCCTAATTAGGTTTTTAGGTCTCCTATCTGCAACACTGTTCAAGAATTACAAAACACACTGAATTATAGAAACCAAGCAGGAAAGGTGAATGGCAGTTTTAGAAATCCTGCAAATCATAACTCGCATTTCTATAGCACTTTTAACATAACGTACCAAGGCACTTAGAAACAAAATTTGGCATCAACTTACATAAGGAGCAACGACAGTAGATGACAAATAGCCTGGTCAGAGAGTGAGTTATAAGGAGCATCATTAAAAAAAAAGGGAAAGAGGGGCAGAGAGGGACTGCCCAAGTTTGAAGTTTTGGCTACTAGAGGCATTGCTGCCAAAGATGGAATGATTAAAAATTGGAAATGTTCAAGAGACCAGAATTAGAGTAGCACAGATATGTTGGAGGGTTGCACACCTTTCCACATAGAATTGGAAGAAAATAAAATGTGCTGCATCCTTTCCTCATACTCAAAAGATTATACAGCTGTTTTCAAAGTCTACACAGTAGGTCCATTGGTTGATGCAATGGAAATTGGCATCTCACTTTATAAAATTGCTTTTTGAGTAGAGCAATTTCTGTCGAGAAGTACACTCAAAATGTTCTGCTCTGTCCAACATTACCTGGTCTTGATCAAACTGGTCAACTTAGAAGCTCCTCCACCCACCAATCTGCAACTCAAAAAAAAAGCCAAATGCTTCTTCAAAATCCAACCTCAGATTCCAACAATAAAGATCAATGATCATTTATCAACTTCTAGTGATCCTGTCTGCAATCTCAGCAGGTTGATTTCCACGGATTAGCCAATTTTAAAATCAATATTGAGTCTACCTATTTTAATCAGGCTTGTTTAGGAGTGGAGTTTGTGCTGAATTTAACACAAGCTACTTTATGCACCAGCTTATGCATCCGTCAGTACACAGTCCGCTCACAGGCAGCGGACCACATTTAAACAGGTAGGCTTGACATTGATTGTGAAGTTTGCTGTTCCTTTGAGTGGCGGGGAGAGAATGTTGCCTTTAACACTCATCTCTGTAGTTAGGGGAAATAGGTGTTTGAGAGTTACAAATAAAAGTGCAGATGAGTTGGTGCTGTTTTCTAAGAAATCATAGCTACCAAAGCAGCCCCAGGTTATGAAATGAGTTTTTTTTGTACAGTTTGTTTATAAATGGTCCACTAGTTCTTGATTATTTTAATTGTATTCAACAGTTGTTCCACATTAACTGATTAGAGGAAGAAAATATTCAATATATTTCAAGATTGTTGAAGTTGATATTTCTGGCCTCATGCCTTATTTAGAGAATAACGCCAATCAACCCACACATTTGTACGCTGTTATCACAAATATGGGTGAAAACCACAGAGCATTATTGACATTCTCTCACACAGTAGGCTCACTGCATCATTAAAGACCATGGTACTGTATTTGTAAACAAAAGGTAAACTACAAAATTCTCAATTTGCATTATTATTTTGGGTCAAACTCTACTTTAAGCTTGTGATTTTCCATAAAGAAAGAGCCTCAGATAGGAAGGTGTTGATATTGTTAATGATATTCAAAGTGGTTAAAATAACCTTCAGCAACAGATGAGAATGTGAGTAAATATAGCATTCACACCCAGAATTCTCACTAACCAATAAACACTTGGCAAGTGAAACAACAGGAGCTAGGTCAGCTCCTTAGGTCTATCCTGCTCAAATGTCCAAAAGAATTGTGCAAAGTTTTGCATTACTGAATGATAAAGTCATTTATTGGCATATGCATGACAGTCTGTGGGTTTGCTTGGGGTTCCTCAAATTTGAAGTATGCCACAGATGGTTTCCTGGATGACACAAAATTGAACAGCTGATTCTGTATTCAGCAAATCAACTCAGATCCAGACTTCCTGGCTACAATACACAGGAATACTCTACATTCCACAGATATTCCATTTAGGCAGCTTCAATTGCACTAGCTTGCTACATCTTAGTCTTTCTTCATGCATGGTTGTAAATCTGACCAAGAGAAATCAAAAATTAGTACCTCTGTAAGAAACATTATTTTGAATGACAAATTGGGGAATTTAAAACAATGACATGCAGACACAACTGATATTAATGGTGAAAAAAGCATGATTGCTTTTACATGATGGGTGTGGTTCAGAAGCTTCAAAATACTTGTGCCCGATAATTCTATACATGTACATACTAGAAAGGAATAGAGGTGCAATTTAGCCCCTCAATTCCTTCAGCCATCCACCCTTCCAGTATAGAATTGTTTCCTAAAGTCACTCCTGAAAAATCAGGTTCTTATTTTCAGGCTCTGCTCCCTAACCTTAGACAACCCAACCAGTGGAAATAGAATAGGTGGAACAGCAAGGGATTTGCATAGCTGCAGTTTGGCATCTAATCCTCTGGATATAAACGGTCAATATTTCAATTACCGTTTGATTTTATTTTCCTGTCCACATTTGAATGACCTGCATGCATACCGCCAATGCTTTGAGCCTTTCACCATTAGAATATGCACTGATCAATTCTTTTTAGATCCCAGGTGGATAACCAAACACTTGCCTATATTGAACCCATTTGCCAAAGTTTCGTCTATTCGCTTATTTATTACTAACTCTTTGTAATTTTATGCTTACAACTAAATGGTTTACAACATCGCCCACCTTTGTGTCATCAGTAAACTTGGATACGAGGCTCTCCCTCCATCATCTACAATGAGTAATTGACACCCCAATACGGATTCCTGTAGGAAACCAGTACACAGATTTGGAGCTTTTATTTTTATTCTTTCATGGGACTTGGATGACACTGGGTAGGCCAGCATTTTTACTGCCTATCCCAAGTTGCTTTAGAGAAGGTGGTGGTGAACCACATTCTTGAACCGTTGTAGTCCTTATGGCGTATGTACACCCATTGTGGTGTATGGGAAGGTGTTCAAGGATTTTGACCCAGCGACAATGAAAGAACAGCAATATAGTTTAAAGTCAGATGGTGCGCGCCTTGGAGGGGAACATGGAGGTGGTGGTGGTGGTGTTCCCATCCATCTGCTGCTCGTGTCCTTCCAAGTCACAGGTTTGGAAGGTGCATCATTGGAACAACTCGTGGATCCAACCAGAAAAAACATAGGTAATGTCATTGCTGCTCTGTGCTTATGGGCAGGTTCACTCATTATTTAAGTATAAAGTCAAAATGAGATTCCATCACATCTATGGGGCAGCACGGTGGCAGTGGTCAACAGAGACCTGGGTTCAATTCCAGCTTTGGGTGACTGAGTGGAGTCTGCACATTCTCCCAGTGTCTGTGTGGGTTCCTCAGGGTGCTCCGGTTTTCTCCCACAGTCCAAAGATGCACAAGTTAGGTGGATTGACCGTGCTAAAATTGCCCTCAATTGTCCAGGGATGTGTATGTTAGGTGGGGTTATGGGGCTCTTTCAGAAGCTTGGTGCAGACTCGATGGGCCGAATGGCCTCCTTCTGCACTGTAGGCATTTGATTTATCTTTGACACTGCCTTGGTAGAAAAAAGGTAACATTTTAATTACATCACAGAATGACCCACTATCCTTACTCGACTCTGTAAATTACAGATTATAGTTCCAAATATAATGCAATTTTATAATTGGTCCTGATTTGGTCAAAAAAAATTTCAAAAATTCAGCCCTGCAACTAAAATTCAAATTGTGTCGCAGATTTTGCTCCAAAAATTGAAATGCCCGCATCATTTTCAATAGGCAATTTGTAGTTAAACATTTACTTTCAAATCTAATACAAGCAACTAAATTTCACGCGCTCAATATCTTACATTTGGGTCTAAAACAGTCCAAACTGTAACCTTTCCAGAAAGATGGAGATATAAAGCGAATAATGAATATTTAAAAATAGTGCATATAGAATAGTTCCCACAAAAAATTTTTTATTTTGTTTTACTTCAAAATACAATTAAATTCCATAAAGCATGACCATCAGAACTGGTTGCCTGCTTTAACTTTATCTTTCTTCACACCCTCCCCCTCTCAAACTTTGTGGGAATGTTCCAAGTTCCCTCCAGTACCAGTAGTTATCCGAAATAGGTATACAGGCTCCTTAGAACATCAACACATCCCAATCATATCATGAAACAAAGCAACACAAGAAGAAGAGGCGAGAAGAGCTCTTTCATGAAGAGGACTTACCTAGCAGTAAAGTTTATGTTAACTTGAATGCATTGCTCCTACTCCATAACACATGGCATCACACTTGGCATATAGCACTAACATGCAGAAAATAAGTTCCTGATGACAAACGGTAGTCATGATAAAACGTCATTGTTATTTAGAGAAGAATTGTTTAGGGCAGCACAGTGGCTCAGTGGTTAGCACTGCCGCCTCATGGCACCTAGGTCCCAAGTATGATCCCAGCTCTGGGGCACTCTCCGTGTGGAGTTTGCACATTCTCCCCGTGTTTGCGTGGGTTTCGCCCCACAACCCAAAAGATGTGCAGGTTAGGTGGATTGGCCACGCTAAAATTGCTCCTCAATTAGAAAAAATGAATTGGATACTCTAAATATATTTTTTAAATAAGAAGAATTGCTTCAGGCAGTTATAACATTAGACAATTGGAGCCACATGAGAATTTACAACAACCATGATTGCGACGACAAACTTATTCCTTCTGAATAAAAAATACTCCTGGCACCTTTGCAGTCATAGCAAGCTCGAAAGAGTTTCTTTTTCTGGAATAGGGTTCCTATCATAAGTAAATAATTTAAGTTATTATAATTTATTACTTGAAGTGAAAATTTATGAATCAACATTTCGTTACCAATTTGTTTAGGTTCTTCTATAATGCAAACAAACAAATTAAGAGTAGACCATTCAGTCCTTCGAGTTCATCCACCATTCAAGAAGATTGTGGTTCATCTGATAGTAACGTCAACACCACATTCCTGTCTACCCCCAATCGCCTTTCATCACCCCCTGCCAGAGGCCTGGTGATCCAGAAAGTGGAAGAGGCGGTGGGGGAGCACGAGGAGAAGTTGGCCTCATTGGTGGCTGAGATGGGAATGATGCGGGAGAGCCAGAAGAGGCTGAGGGAGAAGGTGGAGGATCACTCCAATGGGCAAAACCTCAGGTTGTTGGGATGTCTGAAGATATTGAAGGTGCAGAGGCCGGGGCATACGTGACATTAGGGGCTAGTTCAGCACAGGGCTAAAGAGCTGGCTTTTAAAGCAGACCAAGGCAGGCCAGCAGCACGGTTCAATTCTCGTACCAGCCTCCCCGAGTGGGCGCCGGAATGTGGCGACTAGGGGCTTTTCACAGTAACTTCATTTGAAACCTACTTGTGACAACAAGCAATTTTCATTTCATTTTTTCAAAGATGTTGGAGAAATTGATGGGCCTTTGACTGGCCCCTGGAGGTCAACTGAGCGCACAGGGCGCTGATGAGGAGGCCGCAGGCGGGCAAGCATGGACAAGGAGAGGCAGACCAGGAATTGCACCTGGGAAGGGAGCAGAGCTGGCGAAGAGGGGTGCCGGGTTTAATCGGGTTAAAGCTTCCCTCTTTAAAAAGGGGGTGATGTTTGAAGTATTGTACCTGGCCTGCCTGTGGGTGACTTTCCAAAAGCGAAAACATTACTTCGGCATGTCAGAGGAAGCGATGGAGTATGAGGGACAATGGACTGGGAGGAGTGTGACGACATTGAACTTTGGAGGAGCCGTGTTCTTTAAAGAATTTGATGGTGCTTTTTTCATGGGAAAGCAATGATGGTGAGTGCATCTTTTGTTACTCTTCAGGGATGTATGGTTGGGTGGATTGGGGGGGGGGGAGAGAAGAGAGAAACTGGGAGAGGTGGAGAGGTTGGAGGCCTTGGGCGAGGGCAACCATGCTAGCTCGACAGGCTAGTTAACGGGATTGGTGGGGGTTGCCGGTGTGGAGTTAAGAAATGGGGCTGGTTCTTTGTTTGAGGATGGTGGGGGGCTGCTGGAAAGGGATCGATGATGCTGGTCATCCGAGGGCGGGCCTGGAGGGTTGCATGACGCAGGCTGGCTCAAAAAGGGATCTGGCTGATCGGGAAGAGAAAGGGGCGGGGAGCACCACAACCAGGCTGGTCATGTGGAACGCGAGGGATTGAACAGGCCAGTCAAACGGTTGCGTGTGTTTGCGCAAGAGTCTGAAGGCAGACGTGGCCTTTTTGCAAGAGACGCACTGAAAGATAGGGGACCAAACGAGGTGGAGGAAGGGATGGGTTGGACAGGTGTTTCAATCGGGGCTGGATATGAAGACAAGGAGGGTGGTGGTTTTGGTTAATAAGCAGCATTCGAGGTGGGGAGCATTGTGGCCGATCCAGGGGTAGGGAAACATGTGGTGATTAGAGGAAAGTTGGATTGGATGCCAGTGGTTCTGGTAAACGTCTATGCCCCAAATTGGGATGATGTAGATTTTATGAGCCTGGTGTTAGGGAAGATTCCTGACTTGGACTCGCATCGGTTATAGAGTCATAGAATTTACAGTGCAGAAGGAGGCCATTCGGCCCATCAAGTCTCTTGGAAAGAGCACCCTGCTTAAGTCCAGGCCTCCACCCTATCCCCATAACCCAGTAACCCCAGCTAACCTTTTTTAAACATGAAGGGCAATTTATCATGGCCAATCCACCTAACCTGCACATCTTTGGACTGTGGGAAGAAACCGGTGCACCCGGAAGAAACCCATGTAGACCCGGGGAGAACGTGCAGACTCCGCACAGACAGTGACCCAAGCTGGGAATCGAACTTGGCACCCTGGAGCTGTGAAGCAACTGTGCTAACCACTGTGCTACTGTACTGCCCATTGATTGAGAGAGTGTGCGCGTGGGGAGGGGGTTTATAGAACCGAACTTGGGCCGGTTGACAGTCCCAAGGCATCTAGAGCGTTGGCAGTGGCAAAGGAGTGGGGTGGGGGACCCCGTGGAGGTTTGGGAGGCTGAGGGCAAAGAAATTTTCATACTTTTCCCATGAGCACGGGGGGGGTACTCCCGGATTGATTTTTACGTGTTATAGAAGACGTTGCTGGCAGGGGTTGTCGACCTGAGTATTCGCCGACTGTGATATCTGACCACGCGCTGCACTGTGGGGATTTCCGTGTGTTTGGCCCGGAGGGCGGGGGGGTTGTATGCGGATGACCTGATGCTGTATATTTCAGACCCATTGGGTGGTATCGGAGGCATCATGGGGATTTTAGAGGAATAGAGGAATGCCCTCTTTGGGTTTTCAGGGTTAAAGGTTGAATATGGGGAAGAGACAGGTGTTCCCGATTGAGACTAGAGGGCAGGAAAGGCAGTTAGGGGAGTTGCCATTTAGGGTGGTAGGGGCGAGCTTTAGATACTTAGGTAGCCAGGTGATGTGGGGCTGGGCGCAGCTGCACAAGTTGAACCTAACTCGACTGGTAGAGCAGATGAAAGCGGATTTCAAGAGGTGGAATGTGTTGCCGCTGTCACATTGGGGGGGCGGGTGCAGACAGTTAAAGTGATTTTTGCTGCCAAGGTTTTTGTTGGTGTTCTGGAACTTCCCAATCTTCATCCCCAAGTCGTTTCAAGAAAGTCAATGCGTTGATCCCTGTGGGTGGGGAAGACCTTGTGGGTTAGGAGGGCTGGTGCTACCAAACATTCATGAATTACTACTGGGTTGCAAATATTGCTATGATTAGGAAAGGGGTCGAGGTCGGGTCAGATAGAGGTGGCATCTTGTAACGGAATATGTTTGAAGGCTTTGTTGTCATCACCTCTGCTGTTCTCGCCAGCCAGGTACTCCTTGAACCCAGTGGCCCCAAGGGTGTGAGGACAGTGGAAGCAGCTTTTGGAACTGGAGGGTGTGGGCACCAATCTGCGACAACCATAGGTTTGCGCCTAGGGGGTTGGATGAGAAGTTGAGGGTGGCAGCAGATAGGGATTGAGCGATTTGGCAATCTGCTCATAGGGGAAAATTTGCAAAGTTGAAGGACCTGGAGAAACAGCACGAGATGTCCCAGGGGAACCGTTTTAGGTACCTGTACGAGACTGTGAAGAAAGAGGTGCTGTCCTTTCCTGGGCTGCCGCCCCTGGGGTTGCAAGACAAGGTGCTGTCAAGGGACGATAGGGGAGGTGAAGGTGTCCGATGTCCAGAAGGAGTTGATTGATTGGGAGGGAGCTCTGGTGGGGAACATAACGCACAAGTGGGAGGAGGAACTGTGAGGGCCTAGATGTGGGCAGAGGCCTAACGGAGGGAGGGTGAACGTGTCCTCATCGTGTGTGCAGGGAGGCCCATGAATCACGTCCAGATCTTCTGAATGTGTCCAAGGTTGAAGGGGTTCTGGCAGGGGTTCACGGACATGATATCCGAGGTGCTGGGGTTGGTCCAGAGTCCAGTGGAGGTAATATTCGGGGTGTCAGAAGATCCGGGAGTCCAGGGGGTGAGAGAGGCCGATGTCCTGGCCTTCGCCTCCCTGATAGCCTGGAGACGGATTTTGCTTGGGCGGCAGGACTCTGAGCCGAAAGCGGGGATGTGGGTGAGCGGCCTGGCAGAATTCCTGAGGCTGGAGAAGGTCATGGTCATCTTGAGGGGGTCAGTGGATGGATTCACCCAGATATGGAAGCCCGTTTATTGATTTCTTTAAGGAGGTTTGAGGGGTCAGTGGGTTAAAATGGGGAAAGTGGAATGTGAGAAGGGGACGGTATTAGGGGAGATGGGAAGTGGGTGTTGATTGTTCTGCTTTTGTTTGCTTATATGAAAATGCCTTGACTAAAATATATATTTTTTAAATCTACCTCTGCCTTCAAAATATTCAAAGATATTGCCTCCACTGCCATTTGAGGAAGGGTGTTCCAAAGACTTCCAACCCTCAGAAAATTCCTCCTCATCGGTCTTAAATGAGCGACCCCTTATTTTTAAACACTGACCCCTAGTTCTAAGTTCTTCCCACAAGAGAGAACATCTTTTTCACATTCACCCAGTCCAGGCCCCGGAGGATCTTGTATGTTTCAATCAAGTCACCTCATACTCCTCTAAACTCATACAAGCCTAGACTGTCCAAACTTTTCACATTGGACAAATTGACCATTCCAGGTATTTGTCTAGTAAACCTTTTCTGAACTGCTTCCAACACATTCCTTCCTTAGATAAGGAGACCAATACTGTACACAGTATTCTAGATGTGTCTCACCAATACCCTGTACAACTGAATACCTCCCTACTCTTGCATTCAATTCCCTTCATAATAAACATCAACATTCTTTTATCTTTCCCAATTACTTGCTGTACCTGCATACTGTTTGTGATTCATGTACTGAGACATCCAGGTCCCTCTGCATCTCAAAGCTCTGTAATCTCTCCCCATTTAGATAATTTATGTTATTCTTCCTGCCAAAATGGACAATTTCACATTTTCTCAGATTACACTCCAGTTATCAGAGCTTTTGACCACTTACGTAACCCATCCTTTTGTAGCCTCCTTATGCCCTCTTCACAACTTGCTTTCCTACCCATCTTTGGATCGTCAACAAATTTAGCAATCATACCATTGGCCCCTTCATCCAAATCATTTATATAAATTGTAAAGCATAGAGGCCCTGACACTGATCCCTATGGCACATCACTCATTAGAAAAGACCCATCTGTGCCTACCCCGTTTCCTGTTAGCTATCCAATCTTCTATCCATACCCATGTTACTTCCTACACCACGAGTTTACATTTTCCACATTATCTTTTGAAGTGGCACCTTTTCGAATGGCCTTCTGAAAATCTAAATACAGCACATGCACTCTTTCCCCTTCATCCAATGCACAAAAGAACAATAAATTGATTAAACAGAATTTCCCTTTCACAAAATCATTTTGACTCTGCCTGATTACCTTGAAATTATTTAAGTGCTCGACTTGCATTCTCTCACCTCCTTATTGATCTTTGACAAGAGCTTCTAACATTTTCTCTATGACAAATGTTAAGGTAACTGGCTGATAGTTTCCTGTTTCTCTCCCTTTTCAAATAAACATTAGCCATTTTCTAAACTAATGGAACCTTCCCCGAATCTAGTAAATTTTGGAAAATTAATTTAAGACCCGAGATTGAAATCCATCAGAACCTGGGGACATAGCAAATTGTTGGAACGGCAGGATAACAAGTACTACTTCCCTGGTGATGAGTTCCTCCCGCCCTTCCAATTCTTGATTTGCAGCTATTTCTGGGGTGATATTTGTATCCTTTGCAGTGAAGATCAACACAAAATACATGTTCAATTCATCTGCCATCTCCTTATTTTCCATTATTAATTCCCCAGACTCACCTTCTATAGGATCGACACTCATTTTGTTAACTCTGATGAATATCTGTAGAAATCTTACTACTTTTCTTTATATTTCTAGCTCAAATTCTCTCATACTAAAAACATTCCATCCTTATTAATGTTAGTCATGTTTTGCTGTTATTTTATAATCTATTCAATCTTCTGACCTGCCACCTATATTTCTACAGTTTGCAATTATTTGTATTTTCTGGTACTATCTTTAACTTCAATTTAACCACAGATGGAGAGTCCTCCCTTTGGAGTTTCCTCTTGTTGGAATGCATCTATCCTATGTATTCAGAGATATCCCCTTAAAATGTCCGCCACTGGATCCTTTTTGATCTATCCCGCAAACTAAATTGTCTGTTCACTTTTGCTAAGTTTTCATGCTACCATAATTGCTCTTTAGTTTAAAATATTAGTCTTCGACCCACTCTTTTCTCCCTCAAAAGTCAGTCACCAGTCCACCTTGAAGAATTGATTGATCTTGGATCATAAGCCTGATACAGGGGCGGCACAGTGGTTAGCACTGCTGCCTCACACCGCCAGGAACCCGGGTTTGATTCCAGCTTTGGGTGACTGTGTGGAGCTTACACTTTCTCCCCATGTCTACATGGGTTTCCTCCAGGTGCTCTGGTTTCCTCCCACAGTCCCAAGATGTGCCATTAGATGGATTGGCCACACTAAATTGCCCCTGTGTCTAAAGGTTAGGTAGGGTTTTGGGGATAGGGCAGGGGAGCGGACCTAGGTAGAGTGATGTTTCAGAGGGTCGGTGCAGACTCAATGGGCCGAATGGCCTCCTTCTGCACTGTAGGGATATGATTCTACACCCATAATAAATGGAATAAAAGATCAATTATCTCCAAGTGTATGGCTTTCTGAGGATTAGCCAACACTATTTATTACTGTGGTCTTTTAATAATGTTTGTATGAAAATAAATTAAGCAATATTTACTGATGTTTCTGCAGACAAATTTAAAATATACACAATATACTAAATAGATTCAGATGCCATTGCTAAATATTTATAAATTGTTTCTATTAAAATGTTCTTATGCATCAAATTAGACCTCAATATATTAGTATAGTAGCGCACAGTAGCAATACTGAACATTGCTGCGAACAAAGAAAATGACCTTTCTCGGTTACCTGTACTATGGAAAGTACTACTGAAAATGCATCTCACAAAGTAAGTAAAATTGTGGGAAACAAGATATTGGAAATTAATAGGCTTCTGCTTATACATGTCATTTGTCAGAAACAAACTTGTAATGTCCTTTTGTTCTAACTATCAAGTCAATGAGATTCCAGCTGAGCAGGGGTGAGTTGGGGAAAAATCATGGTTAGGGTTAATTACAACTGCTAAAGGACTCGAAGTTAACTCTGCTTTCCGTCCTTACAGATGCTGCCAGGCCTGCCAAGATTTTCCAGAAACCCCTGTTCTTATGGGTGACAGTAATCTGGATAAGAGGTCAACAAGTCACCTGTCCACTCTCAGTCAGGGAACCATGCAATGAGAATGTAGGAGAGAAAAGAGACGAGAGATAATGTGAATAGAAACAAGGTGACAAATATTTAGCTTTAGTTCCTGCTAAAAATGTTCATTAATGCAATTATCCCATTTTATTAGGTGAATTACTGTACTTTGCAGTATGCCATGATTATCTCATTGCTACACATAATAAGGAAGAGAGAAAATAGCGAGGGGGTGAGAGAGAGAAAAAAAACAAGCAGAGAGGGAACAGGAGAGAAATGATGATGAAAGAAACTAGAAAAAGGAAAGGGTGCAAATAATGATTTATGCTTTTCTGATAGGGAACAAATGTTTGTGGTGAAGTGAGGAAACCAGGAAAAATCCCTTGATCTTTCTCCAACAGTGTGAAATGAATCTTTGAGGCCCACCTCAATAGACAGGGCTGGACGATGGAATTAGACCAGATAGATCTTTTTAGAACAGCATGGACAGAGTAGTCCAAATGGCCTCCTTCTCATAGAATCCCTACAGTACAGACGAGGCCATTCGGCCTCTCAAGTCTGCGCCAACACTTGTAGAGAGCACCCTCCCTGGGCCCATGCCACCATCCTATCCCCGATACCCCATCTAACCTTTTGAACACCAAGTGGTAATTTAGCATGGCCAATCCATGGCTAAACCTGCACATCTTTGGACTGTGGGAGAAAACCGGAGCACCCAGTGTGTAAATCTTTCTGTGCTGTAAATCTTAGACAAAATGTTAAAGCAAATAAAATAAAAGATGGCATCTCTGACAATGCAACAGTTCTTCAGTCTAAATTACATGATAAATTCTGCAGTGAGCCTTGAACCCACAGCCTTCTGACTGAAAGAGGTAAAGTGCTGCAACTGAACCAAGCTGGCATTTAAATCTTATCCTATGGCTTTGTCTGAAAGAAAACAATTATAACACATTTGGCTTTGTAAACATCACTACTGTTCAAAGTTCCTAATTCTTCTGTTGCATGGGCATTTACAACGAAAGCTTATCTCCTATGAAATTACTCACTGTTTTGAGTCAGAAGACAAACCAAACTAATTTTATAATGACTGTAGCACTATAAAATGCAACATTCAATGTAGTTCTTTAATTGGAGGGTGAGTGTTTATACAAGTCCTTTCCTGTTTATTGTAAAGGAATATCCCTGAGAAAAGTTCTCTGCTGCTAAATGGAACTTTGCTCATTAATGGCTTCTGCATTTAGGTCACAAAGCTTGCCTGGAACCAATGTTCTGACCTTTCAACTTGCTTTCTTTACAGAGATGCTATAAACAAACAGATATTTGTAGTCATCAATTACACACCAGCTGATGCTCAGAGAAACCAGTATGAAAAAAGTATGATGGTACATGGTCATTGTTACGTTACCTGAAATTTGTTGCCATTTAAAATAATATTTGAGCTAGTCAGTTGCAAGTGTGACATACATGTCCCTGGCATAATACGAAGAACCCACAGTCCACAAAATCCTAATTATACAAAATAGTTTTGACGACTTTCACTTTTTTTCCCCTTCTCATTAAAGATCACAATAGAAAAGGTGTTAGGCCCCAACAAACAAGCTTTCTTTTCATAGATTAACCTCACATCATCATATCCACATCCTTCAAAAATATGTCTCATAACTCACAATATTCTAATTTTCTTCACTCATTGTTCAGAATATCATTGCACAGACATTGAATAGGCAGCCAATATTCACATGGAAACAGAGCTGCCAGCAGACTATCCTATTGAGACCATTATTGTGAATGTTTAATAGAGTTACAGTAACTTGTGACGCAAAGGATGGGTTCAGCCTTTCGATTCCAATCTGGCTCTGTGTGGAGAAAGCCAGTCAGTCCAATTCCCCAGTCAATCCCCGTAGCCCTGCAAGGTTATTTCCTTCAAGTGCCCATCCAATTTTCCTTTGAAATCACTGAATTGATTGCCCTTTGGAGAAAATAAATTATTGATATTTAATAGGAATTAACAGGCACAAAAGGCGCTCTAAAACCCACATAGTACATTTTGTAATTCAAAAGCAAAAAACATCTTAGTAAAACATTTTTAAATGATTAATTTGAAAATAGACTCAGTTGATGCTTTCAACAGGAAGTAAGTCATGTGAGGGATGACTTCAAATTATCACAACAGAAAAACAGAATTTTAAAAAATTATTAAGCACATGATTGAAAAACCCATTTTCTGAATTTATCACCATAACTTTAGTTCTTTGCTAATTTATTTTATTTTCAAATGCAATATAATCAAATCTGTTCATAAATCAGGTTCTATGTAAAATCTGACACGTTATGCATACCAACCTCCCTGCCCCATATTAAAAAGAAAAATTCACATCTAGCTCCCAGAATCACAACCATCTGCAAGAATCTCGGATTTTTTGGGAACTTTTCATTTTAACAAGTTTAATGGCCAAGCCAATGAAATATTACTCAACTTGTAGATGATTTACTGTAAATTCACTGGGTGTGACTACTGCAGTTAACAATCCTTGATAGCATGTGATAAAAGATCAGCTGAAAGACATGATGACCTAATATTTAGAGAACCATCAAAAAGCAAGTGGCACAGATGACTGGTTTATACCAGTATGTATAAAGTTCTAAGCATTTTAGAATATCATGCCTGCCTTCCTCCACCTATTCATTTCCTTTAAATTTTAGCTTGAGTACTGTATTAGTCTTAAATATTATAGACGATGGAAAAGCAAACATACACTTACGATAGTAACATGTTGTTTGCAATAGAAATCCAGATGTACTTTTGTCATTTCCAATTTTTCTACTCCTTTCACATATCTTAAATCAGCCTATCACCATCTCAGAATTATTCCACTAACCCAAAACAAAATTAACCATATGGCACAGTATCACACTTCTTGTTAAATCAAAAGCAAAAAGATTAAACTGTTAATCAATTGATTAAAACTAGATAGATCTTCACTGAAGTTCCTATGTGCATGCATCAAGGCAATTAACAATATTTGGTTCTAAAAAAGTATTTACTGTAGATAAAACAGCAAGACCTTTTGCTCAAAGGTTATTTAGAACCATCCTCAAAGGGAAGCAATAAATTAAATTTTGATTTTATCCCTAGTTACTGAAAATAAAGTTCACCAAACAATTATATAGCTCTTATTATTCTTACGACAAAACACTCATCAATAAAAATGCAAATTTCCACAATAACTAAAGGCGCAACATCAAGGAACTTTAAACTTATATAATATACAACTTAAAGCTAAACATACCATTTTGCAGCAAACCTCAAAAGTACACACTGCCCTGACAAATTCAAAACATGTAAACAACTTAAAAACTTATTTTAAATGTCCTGATAACACAGGTACTGCATAAAGTACACCATATTGCTTGTAAGGAATTCATTTGGACGCAACTACAAAGACACTACCATCTGGGTAGTGTCAAAATGTTTTGCAAATTAATAGATCAAAGTATATATTTCTTAAGAGAATTAATAAATAGAATGGTTAGGTTTTTATGAGACATTTTTAAAAAAGGTTGAGATGAAGTAGCCAAGTGAAAATGTTGAAGGGAGCTCCTCATGATACTGATGAACTGAAACTGCCAGAAGGAACAATAGGGGAGATGGAACATACAAGTCAGAGGACTGTTGGACTCGAGGTGCAGGTTATAATTTGACCTATTCAACCATAATTATAGCATCTCCAGTCCTTGGCTTCTCTTCTGCATCCATCCCTTCACAGTGCCCCAGATTTCTATATTTGCCCACACCACCTCTCTCCACCTCTTTCATGATACCTTGCAACCCGGAGATAGCATTAAACCCCACAAAAGTAATTGTCCAAAACTCTTTGTGGCTTCAAACTTTTCTTTCTCTAACCTCTTCTGCTACTCCGCGAAAACTTTACATTCATTCAACTCCAGCCTCAGGTGCACCCTGCCTCCTTTACAACCATCACTGGCAGATTAATCTTCAACTGCCAGGACCCCAAAGTTCCAGAATGTCCTCCTTAAACAGACCTATATTTCAGTCAATCTTTTTATTTCGGTTGGCAACAACCCACTATGGGTATCTGGGAGTGCAGATTTACTGAAGTGGGACGGCCTTCCCCAATCGTTGGCAGGACGGATGCAGGTGGTCACGATGAACATCTTGTTGCGCTTTTAATTTTTATTTCAGTGCCTACCGGTCTATTTGCTGAAATAGCTTTTTATGGGGGTGGATAGGTTGGTTTCATCATCTGTGTGGGCAGGTAAGGTGGCAAGGATTAGGACGATGATATTTCAAAAAGAGCAAGAGACGGGGGTCTGGCCCTTCCAAACCAGTTATACTATTATTGGGCAGCGAATGCGGAGAAGGCGCAGGGTTGGAGCAGGGAGATGGAGGCTTTGTGGGCGAAGAAGGAGGCAGGCTTTTGTAAGGGGTTGGGGGCGCTGGCTCCGATCCAGTTTGCCCCAGGGAAGCACTCGGGGGATCCGGTGGTGGTGGCCATGCTGAAAATATGGAGGCAATTTCAGCAGCGCTTTAGAGTGGGAGTGAGGTCAAAGTTGATGCCGATTTGAGGAAACCATGAGCAACACAGACCTGAGCCAGGATGGATGCAAGGTTCCGGGGATGGGAGGAGTGAGGGGTGATGGAAATGAAGGACTTACTTTTAGAAGGGCGGTTTGCAAGTTTGGAGGAGCTGGGGGAGAAATTTGGGATCCCGTGAGGGAAGGTTCTCAGGTACATGCAGGTGCTGGATTTTGCAATAATCGTTTTTCCAATATTTCCGGTGGCACCACTCTCCCTCGTTGCTGGAGGGTGTTATAGGTGTTGGGGTGGGGGGAAATCGCAGTGATCCATGGGAGAATTTTGGAGGAGGATATGGTGTCTCTGAAGGGGTTTAAAGCAAAGTGGGAGGAGCTGAAGATGGCACTGGAGGAGGGGCTGTGGTGTGAGGTGCTGTGGAGGGTGAATGCCTCAAACATGTGTGCAATGCTGGGTCAGTTGAAATTTGAAAGACTAAAATTGATGGATGTTTTTTCCAGTTCTTGTGTTCCTAATCCAGCACATCTGATTTTTATGGTGCCATCTCCTTCAACTTGGTTGGGAAGATGAAAAATAGATGAAGCAATTAAGCTGTAAATTATGAGTGCTATCGAGCAGCCTTGTCGCGCCCGACTTGGGACACAACGAGGCCGCTAAATCTCACAAGACACCTCTCGTGAGATTTGCGACACTCAGGATGCCTCACGAAATCTAGCGGAACGTTGCAATCTGGACCTCGCCTCACTTGGCAGTTAGGTTCACTTAAATAGGTCTGTGGCGGATTCTCCCGAGGCCTGGGATCGAACATCTGTGCCTGAGACACCTCGCCATGGTGCAGTTTAGCACTGGTACACACAAATGTGGACCAGGTGTAACGGCAGCTTGGGGGGGGGTTCCCCCAGGACATCAGAACCCCCCCTGACCCCCCACCCCCAAGTGTCAGGGCTCTGAGCAGGGTGGTACTCTGGCACTCCCGCTGCTACCCAGGCACCTTGACATTGCCGCACAGGATGGTGCTGACAGGGGCACCGTCAGGGTGCCCTGCCCTCATGAGACATTAGGTAGAGTTTGACGACCCCCAAACAGGCAAGTTGGGGGGACCCAGAGGCCACGTGAGGGGGGGTACAGAGATCGGGGAGATCAGGATGGCATTTTTGATCAAGTAAGAGCAGCCTTGGTGGGGTGTTCCTCGCAAAGGCCAAAAGAAAAGCCCCGTTTGATCATGGGTCATTCTTAACGCTGCAGGTGTCAAGAAACACCCCGCTAAGCCCACCCAAAACAGGACTCTTGTTTTTATTCCGGTTAAATCACGCCCTGAGTTGCAAATGTAACTCCCTAAACCGCACCCTACGAGTTGCAAATATAACTTCCCTGCTTTAAGTTATCACTGTTACCTATTTTTGGCTTTCTACACTGTTCCAAAGAAATTCAACTAAAGCTATCCAGGTTGTACCTCATCTTTCTATTGGGCACTTGTAACCCTTGACCATTATATCAACTTTACAAATTTGAGACTCAATTCTGACGAAAGATCGACAAATGAAACATTAATTTGTTTGTTTCCATAACAGGATTGAATGACTCGAGAATTTCCAAGATTTTCTGTTTTTATTACAAGCATTTGTAATCTGCACTTTCAGGGACAATAGTGCCAATGAAGTCAGAAAGGACAGAGAAATGTAAATAGGACAAACTGTGACTATGCTAAATGTTGCAAGTTTGTGTTTCCCACACCAGCTCATAATGTGCCTAAACCACTGACAAGCACATGGATTTCAGTTCCAACCATAGATACCATCTTAGGTTAATGGGCATTACTACTTTCCGAACATTTATTTGCATATTTTGTGAAGGTCTTTATTCGGAGGTAGCAGTTTCAACTCTTATAATTGGATTCAATACCCCAGGTCAAAAATAAATTCAAATCTGGGTTCCTGTTCTGAAGCTGGCTCTAGCTAGAACATGCATAAGGGCATCAAGCAAGGACAAGGTTGGGCTTGACAGCAAGGCTCCTATGGTCAATATTATTGTTGTCACTCACTGTGTTCACCCATGAAAAATAGTTATGGTCACCATAGAGTTGTTAATTGATGCATTCAGCAAAAGGAGAAAATTGGCACAGAACCCAAAAACAAATTGTGCATCAAGGGTTCAAAATCAAAAATGCTGGAAAGAATCAGGTCTGGCACCCTCTGTGGAGAGAGAAACAGACTTAACTTTTCAGGCTGATGACCCATCAGAGTCTTTCCAGCATTTTTGTGGTTTGGTTTCAGATTTCTAGCTCCTGCAGTATTTGATTACATGAATTAAAATTCAATATTTGATAGTTCAAGCTAAAGAAATAAATAATTGGGGTGTTTTGTGGAAATCCTCACCCAGTTACAGAACAATTTAATAATGTATTTCCTTCATCAGGCTGAATGCATGCAGGACTGTTCAATATGCCAAATAAGTAAAGATATAAAACAAGATATTATATTTGAAAATTTAGATCACGAAATTTAACATATTTTACATGTGGAATAGTCAAATTTCTGTCCTCCTTTTCTGAAGGCAATAATACATTGCGATACTATCGAACAGCCTGCCAGTACCTCATTCACATAGCCATCCTTCAGAAGGGAAGCTATACAATATGTGCTACAAAAAATTGGATCATAGAAGGAAACCTAGCTAATCCCAATCATATGTCTGCACAAGGTGCCTTTACAGATGTTTGCTAATGTCACTACACAGCAAGCAAGAACATGTACCCTGGTTGGATATATCTTTTTGCAAAAAAAAGTGAAACGCAAACCGTAATATTGCCATAACAGCCCTGACGGAGAATTCATTATAGGGCGAGCTGAACTTTGCAGCCTGCATAACTCCGTACAACACCATACCATGGGCGTGATTCAACTAAAAGGGAACATACGGCTGAGGCCGCAAAGCCCCGTTTTCAGCACTGAGGAGCTCTACTCGCCAGAACTCCTCAGTGCATCGAGACACCTCAGTGGGACCCAGCCCCAATGCAGTATGAGAATGCCCCCAATCTCCAATGCACAATGGGAGGACCCCTACCCCAACACCCATGCAGGGCACCTCTGGCCCGATTGCCAGCGCCAAAAAACTCCCAGCCTGGCACTGCCAGGGTATCACCCTGCCCAAAGGGCAAATACCTGGGAGATTCCCAGAGTGCCATTCCATCTGGTCCCCGTTTGTGGAGACCAGTGCTGAACGCTGCTCACCAGAAGTCTCCGAGGCGAAGGAGATAGATCCCAGCCTCGGGTAACTCAGGAATCTGCACATTAAAGTGAGACTAGCGGGGTTCATAAAGTTAGAGCGGATTAAGTTCGTCCTAAGGGGGTCGGCTCAAGGGTTTACAAGGCGGTGGCAACCGTTCGTCGAATATCTTGCGGAAAGATAGATAGGGGAGAACAAAGAAGGCAGCAGCAGCAGCCCAGAACTTGGGGGGTGGGGGGTGGGGGGGGGGGGGGGGGGGGTGTGGCCTGAGACAAGGCAGTTGCCAATTAGGGCTAGTTTTTATTTTTGTTATTTAATATTTATTTATTTGTTGTTGTTTTCTTTTGTTCTTGTTTAAATAAAAAAGGTCATTATTATCTGTATTGTTATAATGTTGTGTAAAGGATGCACAATGTACTGTGTTGGTTGACCAAAAATTTTCAATAAAATATTATTTTAAAAAAAAATAAAGTGAGACTAGCTCTCGCTTTAATATTCTAATGTACTAAAAAGTGATCCCACCCGCAATGGCCGGGATTCACATCGCAACATCGCACGAGATTGCATTAGACCTCGCGAGGCATTGCGAGCCAGGTAGATCCCAGGAGCAGGGTCTCCCAGTTTTAATCGGCCATACTGTGTTGCGGCGAGCTGCTTCATCACAGCATGGTCATTGTATCGTGCCCCATGTTTATCAAGTTCAAGAAAACAAATAAATAAATTTACGCCCATCACCAGAAATTAAGCCATTGAGCTCATCCTGCAGGTGCATGGACGAGTGAAAAAAGACAATGCAAGAGGAGGCTAGATCCGTCAGCAAATTGTCAAGTTTAAAATTTCAGTGTCAGTATCAAAAAAGTATCAGCAAACTGGTGGGGCGGTGGTTAACACTGCTGCCTCATGGCAGCGAGGACCCAGGTTAGAATGGGCCGTGCGAAATTGCCCCTTAATTTGAAAAAAAGAATTGGGTACTCTTAATACATTTTTTAAATTATCAGCATCATTTTGCTACCTTTGTGGTTACTGCATGATCATCTCAAAACTAATGCCAAGCCAGAAACCAAGGTGGACAGCCTATAGGTAACTGTGAAGAGCGAAAGATCAGTATTAATCTTACCAAGAAATTATGGACTGACCGGAGATGTCACCCCAGTCAGATGCATGGAATTATTAGGGCCTGTTATACCAAAATGAGAAGGGTGCACATCATCCATATAAACCCAAAGGCAGAGGATCAGCATACACTGGGAACAAAACAGTATGTGTGCTCTTTATTAGGAGGATAAATTATCTCTGAAAATAATTTAAAATAAGTTCCAAGTTGGCTTTTCACATGAACATTATTTAGCTTCCAGAGTATTATTTCTGCTTCTGAACAGAAACAATGCCCTGCTTTAAACCAATATTTACCATCTCAAAATAAATTCCTAATGGTCTATAACTATTTGTTCCAGTAACTAGGTTTTGGCAACATTTAGAAGAGGTTCTTTGTTTTACTTAAAAAAACACTAGTAAACAAGATCTTTTGCAATACAGTAAAAATCCATTTATAATAAAATTTCATTTCACATGACACCTTGTTCTATCATGAGCCACAGATTAAAAGTTGCTGAATGAAAGCTTGATGTCTTAACCTGATAAGCTGAAAACAAATCCAGGCGGATAAAATAGCTCAAATCTGGAATTAATACATCTAGACATCCTAAAGAGGAATTCAGATGCACAGTTCTCAGACATAGTGCCATTATGTTAGAAACACATTCAAATCTGAACAGAGTCTCATTTATCGAGGTGTGCATCTCCAATGAACACTTTACTGTCTCTGTTACATACACATACAAAAACAAGTTTGATCAATTTAAACCTGTAACATTTGTGGGGGGGAAAATCATTCACATGATGTGAACATCACTGGCAAGACCAGAAATAATTGACCAAACCCAATTGCCCTTGAGAAGGTAATGGTGAGCTGGCTTCTTGACCTGCTACAGTCCATCCGGTAAAAGTATTCGCACAGTGTTGTCAGATAAGAAGTTCCAGGATTTTGACCAGCAATGAGGAAAGAACGGCAATATATATATATCCTCATTAGTAATGGCGTATAAATTGGATGGCAACTTGAAGATGGTGTTCTCCTATCATCTTCTGCCCTGGTCTTTCTAGATGGTAACGTTCATTTGTTTGGGAGGTGCTGTCCAAGAAGCATTGGTGTGTTGCTGCAGGACGGGAGCACAGTCGGCCAGCATGGTAGCGCAGTGGTTAGCACTGTGGCTTCACAGCACCAGGCTCGATTCACCGCTGGGCCACTGTCTGAGCGAGTCTGCACGTTCTCACCGTGTGACACGACTATTACTTGCAACTTTTATTAGCCCAAACACAAATGCTGATCATGGCTTGCTGTAGGGGAAATTGGCTGCTTTATTACATCATAATTATGAATGGGACTGAACATTGCAATCACAGGTGAACACCCCACTTCAGGCCTTCGGATGGAGGTATGATTGTGGATAAAGAGGCTGAAGCTGGTTGGATTTCGGATACTACCCTGAGTAACTCCTGCCATAATGTTCTGGTGGCAAGATGATTGGGTCTTCAACAACCATATTCCTTTGTGTTTGATATGACTCAAGCCAATGGAGTTTTCTTCCCCCGGCACTTAAAGCTCTTCACAGTAACTTCATTGAAGCCTACTTGTGACAATAAGCGAGTATTATTATTATTTCAGTTTTTAACTAGATTCCTTGAAGGCACAGCCAATGACACGAGTTGGCACGGGAAATCACACTCTCACCTACCTCTGAAATTCAGTTGTCTATGTTTTTGGTGCAGAGCAGAGGGATCCCAGTGGAACCAAAACTGAGCATCACTGAACAGACTATTGGTGAGCAATTGCCATTTGATAGCAAAGTCAGTAGTGCTGTCCACCACTTTGCAAGCTGTCAGTTGGCTGATGAGGCATTAACTGCTGGATTGAATTTATCTTTGGTTTTCGAGGACAGACTATATCTGGGCTATATCCCACATTATAGGGTAGATGCCAATGTTGTTGCAGTGCCAGAGTAGTATGGTTGGAGCACAGCTAGTTTTGGGTGAAACTCTTCAAGATGTTATTGGGTCCCATTGCCTTTGCTGTACCAGTGTTCCAGGTGGCTTGGGTCAATTAGTTGCAAGTGGGGACAAATGGTGGTCAGATGAAAGATGCAAGAAGGAGGAATACTCAATTATTGATTGCACTGTTCACAAACTCACCAACAGCTAACACCCCTTGCGTAAATCTCATGGATCTCATTTCTCCAGTGCTAATTCACAGTTTATTTGGAAACGTTTACACTATTACAACTGAATGTAACCTCAATTTACAAGTAAAAATGTGAAAATAAAATATCTCCAATCCAAAGATGGCACCATCTTCTCAGCTTCTCTTTCTAGTTCCTGGCAGAAGACTTTACAGACAAACCCGAAATGCCATAACAAAATGCCATAACAAGAATAAACATTTCCGTAGATTGTAAATTCTAAAAGTATGAACTGTAGCAGCTTCAATTACATGATTTACAAAACTTCCTAAATCTTTATGCTTAACATCTGTTTGCACCTCAGGTACTTGGGGACCAATATTACAAACACCACATTGCAGTTAAAATCAACAAACTGAATTTTCAGAAGTCATTACATACAGACAAAAATATGATAAAATTCACCGCAGGCAGACTTAGTTCTTCTTGTATTCACAAATGGAAGACAGAAAAAGCAATAAAGGGAACACAATGCAAAGTTGTAATTTTCCTGAGTACACTAGAATCAAATGCACACTTATTTTCACCATCTTTAAAATTCTATGCATTGTAATAAGCTAGATCCAATATTAATGGTAATGAAAAATTATCTTGCAAGGCTATCAAGTAATATGAAATCAAGTGGCTAAATGGGGACATAGACAGGACTGGAGGAAGAGACACAGCCCCTGCCTTGGCCAAGCCGCACACAGAGCACTCAAAGAGCCTGGACTGAGACACAGAAACATGGTGAAGATCGGCATCAACGGATTTGGATGCATTGGTCGCCTGGTCTCCAAGGTCGCCATTGCCAATGGCAAGTTGGAGTTGAATGGCTTTTAATGATCCGTTCATCAATGTGAACTACATGGTTTACATGTTCAAATATGACTCTACCCACAGATCATTCAAAGGAACAGTCAAGGTCAAGATTGGGTAACTCATCATCAATGGAAAACATGTCAGCGTTTTCCAGGAGCATGACCCGGCCAACATCAAGTAGTGCGGCGCCAGGGCTCAGTACGTAGTGGAGTACACGGGGGTCTTCACCACCCTCGAGAAAGCTTCGGCTCACCCGAAGGGCGGTGCCAAGCGAGTGGTCATCTCTGCCCAGTCTGCCGACGCTCCCTTGTCCGTCGTTGGTGTCAATCATGACAAATTCGACAAGAGCATGACCATTGTCAGTAATGCCTCATGTACCACGAACTGCCTTGCTCCTCTGGCCAAAGTCATCAATGACGTTGGTGAGGCTTTGATGACCACTGTCCATGCCTACACAACCACCCAGAAGACAGTGGACAGTCCCTCCGGAAAGCTATGAAGAGATGGCAGCGGCACCCATCAGAACATCATTTGTGCTTCAACTGGTTCTGCCAAGGCTGTGGGCAAAGCCATCCCTGAACTGAATGGGAAGCTGACCGGGATGGCTTTCCGGGGGCCAACTACTAACGTCTCTGTGGTTGACCTGACCTGCCATCTGTCAAAGGCTGCCAAATATGATAACATCAAGGCGGCCATGAAGGAAGCTTCAGAAGGATCCATGAAAGGAATCCTGGAATACACAGAGGACCAGGTTGTGTTGACTGACTTCACGGGGACTCACACTCCTCCATCTTTGATGTGGGTGCCGGGATTGTGTTGAACCATAACTTTGTGAAGCTTGTCTTCTGGTAAGGCAGTGTGTTTGCCTACAGCAACAGGGTCATTGACCTGATCATCCACATTTCCACCAAGGAGTAAAGGTGGAAAGTCAGCCTGGTGACCCAGAGGCTGCTTCGTCTCACACTGGTTAACCCCTCCCTTGATGGCCCGTAACTTGCACATTCAACCCCCTCATCACACTGACCTTCTCCAGGAAGAGAAAGTTATGTCTGTTAGACCAGGCAAGAAATACACCTAAATAAATCAAAAATTGTATGCATTTTAAAAAAGTGGATTGTTGAAGATAAGATACCGAGCAGTTGTGTTCTAATTGAATGGCACAACAGGCGGAGTGGTCTATTCCAGTTTCTGTTGCTAATGATTAAAATCAAGTCTCCATATTCTGAGCGGCACAATGGCCTGCACTGCTGCCTCACAGCTCCAGGGACGTGGGTTCAATTCCAGCCTTGTGTTACTGTGTGGAGTTTGCACTTTCTCCCTGTGTCTGTGAGAGTTTCCTCCGGGTGCCGGATCCGGTTTCCTCCCACAGTCCAAAGATGTACAGGTTAGGTGGATTGGCCATGCTAAATTGCCCTTAGTATCCAAAAGGTCGGATGGGGTTGAGGTGTGATCTTAAATAGGGTGCTCTTTCCAAGAGCCGATGCAGACTCAATGGGTGGAATGGCCTCCTTCTGCACTGTAAATTCTATGATCCAAAATTGTACAATTTCATAAATAAAATAATTTAATCAGATTACCAAATTCTTGCAATATCTTGCATATCCATACAGCTTAGATAATTACTTTGAACGATTCAAGGAGCATTTAAAATATGTTTTAAATAGTAACGATTTTGACACAATGCTTGACTACGAACACCGGCCACAACTAACGACACTTTGCATTACAATGAAAGTGTGAGGGGAAAAAAAATTCAAATGCACTCACTCTAGTCATTTTAAACAAAACCGCAATCTAGTTTTAGCTGCATCACTATTTAAAATCGAATTCTATACTACAAATCACAAACTGTCAATCAGCCCCTTCAAATCGTGCAGTGCACCCTGCTTCTGGTGAGATTCAATAGGTTTACATTGTTATTTGAAGCAACTTCTAAAGCAATCCCAGGCCTCCTTGCCAATGCGCACGCGCTGGTCCCAATAGCTCACGCTGAACTGTATTTCAGGCGCCTGGTCCGAGCTCTCGCAGGGAGGGAGGCACAGGAATACTGCATTGGTGTAACGGGTTCAAATTGACCTTTAAAACACATTGGTGTAATACTGCATTGGTGTAACGGGTTCAAATTGACCTTTAAAGCACATCTCAGTATATACAAGTCTATTATGATAGGTAAAATGTGCAAGTGGGTGTCTCTTCAGGAACGCGTGTTAAATTATGAATGCTGCAAAGTACTAACCGCTACAGGGTTATATATAGTGACTTTAAATCCAATTGTATGCCTAAAATTACATTATATAAAAAAACGAACAACCTCAATGTACTTTCAATGAAGCGAGAAGTTGGAGAGCAGGAAGGTCAGAAACGGGGGGGGGGGGGGGAGTGATTTTTATCTGTGGTTTGTCAAATCTCAACTGAATAAAATTAATCCAGTTTCGTTCTGGAAAGAGTGTGGTATTGTGCACGGATTTCGCGGACAGATTTATTGCATCACCAGACTAAACAATCTGAACAATCTTTCTTCGCCCACAAACATCCTCTTCCTATTGTTCAGTAAAAGTCTGAACTTGCAATGCACTCGCCTCCCTGGGTAGGTCTGTCACACCTTGTCTCAGACCGGTGGATGAAATAAAAACAGGTCCCAAGTTTCCAGTAAGAACAACCATCAGAATTAAAACTATCTACAAATCTAGCCGTTCTCTTGCGTGAGCAATTTATCCATCAATCCGGTACATTTAAAACTAAATGGTAGTTTGCTGATAAAGACAAAGAGATTAATTGCTCTTCCTGTAAATAGTCTACGTTCCAGACCGGGAGAGGGGGGTGGAAGCATCCGGATTATACGATTAGTTAATATCAGACAGGAAAATAATTAATTTGCATTTCAAAAAATCTATTAAACGTTTGACAAGTACACACCGAATAGGACAAGTACAAACCCCGCTGAACACCTTCCCCCACCCCAGTAAAATTTATTTCGGAAATGAGCCTTGGTGTGAAAATAAAAACACTAAGATCGGTCACATGAATAAGAAAAAGGGCGTCGTGAATTTAGGGAAGAATTATGTCCAAACAAAACCGAGACTCGAAGCCCTGCAGAACTTGACAGCATCTTTCTCATTTCTGTTTTCAACTTGGAGGCATTTGAACAATTAATACTGGATTTGTGCCACTTACAACAACAAAAAACAACCTTCTCAGCGATTAATCAAACACCTCGGGCCAGATGAAAAGGAACAAAAAAAAAGGGGGGGGTGAGGAGAGTGGAGGAGAAGAAAAGGAAAATAAATGTACAATTATGGCAGGGACATGCCGGTGCTGCTGCGACTGTGAACATTCAGAGGGTAAATCCCTATTTCTATCGGTGTGTGAACCTTTTGACGGGATGCCGGGCGGTAGGTTTCGCCTCGAGAAGCGGTTATTCCAGGGGAGAGCTGCCCATTACCTTTGTATCTCTCCAAAACGTCCTCATAGGCCTGAACGTACTCCTTCTCCTCGGCGAAGGTGGTCGGTAGCTGACCCGGCACATAGCCGGCCATGGTGGCAGCAATCCTCGCGGCTTTCCCGGTACCGGAGATCCGAGTGCAATCGGCCGCTCTCTCTGTCTCCTCACCGGCTCACAACACGGAGTTAACCCGAGTTCCCGGGCTCGCTTCCAGCCAGCGCCGCGGGATGGGAGTGAAACTGCAACGGACTCCCAGTGAGCTTTTCCCGGGGATTGAGTCTCCGCCCCGCCGATTCCCTGCTCTTTCTATATATTTTTTTTTGCTGATGAATGGTTTAGTCCCCCGCCGGCAAATTGTTTGGCAGCGCCGCCCGGAGTCTGACTCACTCTCGCGCACAGGCCGACCACATTCCCCAGGAGCTGAGGAGAGTCAGAGCGCCGCCTCTGGGCTCCCGCCGGCTCAGCGCCGCGCGACCAACGGCCAGCTGGTGGGGAGGGCGGGGTAGATGGCGGCCAACAACCACACTAACGTCAGGTGAGATTATGGAAAGATCAACCAACTGCATTCACTGCCAGGTGACATTCTGCAGAGATGCACCAATTGCATCACTCAGATGAGATTCTGCAGACATCAACGAATTGCATCACCCCTTTGAACCATAGACTCCCCACTGTGCAGAAGGAAGCCATTTGGTCCATCGAGTTTGCAACGATCGTCTTATATCACCCGAAGGGTGCTCTTTGTAAGGGCCGATGCAGACTCGATGCTCCGAATAGCCTCCTTCTGCACTGCAAATTCTATGAGTCTACCACTTTCCACTCCCCTGTCCTGTCCCCGTAACCCCACCTAACTGGCACAACAGGGGCAATTTTAGCAAATCCACCTAACCTGTGCATCTTCGGACTAAGGGAAGAAACTGACATAGGGGAAATGCTGGAATCTATTATTAGGGTGTTATAACAGGGTTCTTAGAAAATCATAATATAATTAGGCAAAGTCAGCATGTTTTGTGAAAAGGAAAATATGTTTGACCAATTTATTAGAGTTCTTTGAGGAAGTGACAAAGCAATGTGGATAAAGGGGAATTTATAGATGTGCTGTACTCAAAATTCCAAAAAGCATTTAACAAGGTGCCACATCAAAGATCACTACACAAAATAAGAGTTCATGGTATAGGGGCAACATATTAGCATGGATAGAGGGTTGGTTAGCTAACACAAATCAGAGTAGGAATAAATGGGTCATTTTAGGATTAGTAATCAATGAAGTGCCACAAGGATCAGTGCTGGGGCCTCCATGCCTCCAATGAATGAAATGGATGAGAGGAACAAATGTATAATACTAAATTTGCTGATGTTACCAGGATAAGTAGGAAAGTAAGTTGCAAAGAAGATCTAAGGAGACTGTAAAGGTTTATAGACGGGTTAGGTAAATTGGCAAATGTGGGAAAATGTGAACTTGTCTACGTTGATAGGGAGAATAGAAAAACAACATGCCATTTAAATGGAGAGAGATTACAGAACTCTGTGGTACAGAGGTATCTGGCTGTCTTGTTTGGCAAATTGTTTAAAGTTAACAGGTATCGCAAGTGATTAGGAAGACAAATGGAATGTTGTATGTTGCAAGAGGAATGGAAAGTAATAGGGAAGTTTTGCTACAGTTGTACAGGATGTTGATGAAACCACATCTGGAGTACTGTACTGTTTTGGTCTCCTTATTTAAGAAAGGACTGCAGAGAAGATTAGCTCAACTGATTCCTGGGATGAAAGGACTGTCTTCTGAGAAAAGGCTAGACAGGTTGGGCTAGTGTCTATTGGGGATTAGAGGTGATCTTACTGAAATATATAAAATCCTGAAGGGAGTTGACGGGGTTGATGTTGAAAGGATGTTTTCTTATATGGGAGGGACTCTAACTCAGGGACACAGTTTAAAAATAAGGGACCTTCAATTTAAGATAGAGGTGAGAAATTTCCTCCCAGAATGTCATTGGTTTGTGGAATTGTCTCCCCCAAAGAGCAGTGGAGACTGGGTCATTGAATATTTTTAAAGCTGAGTTAGATAGATTCTTGACTGACAAGGGAGTCAAAGGGTGTAGACAGGAACACAGAGGCCACAATCAGATAAACCATGATCTTAGCAAATGGTGGAGTAGGCTCAAGAAGCCAAATGTGCTACTCCTGCTCTTAACTCGTATGTTCTCAGGTGTGATTATAGAGAGATCCAACCACTCACATGACTAGAAAATAAGAATTAGATAGGATCAACCAATCACAGCATTGTCAGGTAAGATTATTATGAAATGTATCAATTACTTCACTGCCAGATGAGATTATGGGGAGATTAACCAATCACCTCACTAGAAAGTGAGATTTATAGGGAGATCAGGCTATCACATGACTGCAAGGTTAAATTCTGGTGCGTTAAACCCATCACATTATTGTCACATGAGATTATGGGGAGATCAACCAATAATATAGCTTTGAGATTAGATTATGCGGAGATCACCCGATCCTATCACTGGTAGATTAATTTGTGATGGGCTCAGCCAACCACATCACTGACAGGTAAGTTTATGGAGAGATCAACCCATCACATCACTGCCAGGTGAGTTTATGGGGAGATTAACCAATCACATCACTGGCAAGTGAGATTATTGTGAGATCAAATAATCATATCACAACTAAATTAAACGCCAAACAACCACACTTGCCATGTAAGGTTGTGTAAAGCCCGAAAATCATATTACTTTGAATCTGCATGTGGGCTGGGAAAGGCATCCGTTTGTGTGTTTGAAGTTTTCCTTGGTGGTTTGGTCAACAGAGGCAATGATAACAGCATTATGATTTAATTTTATACATTTTCTTTGTTTTTAATAGTTTAGTTGTTTTATTTGTTATGTCCTCCAAAAAAGGGATTTCTGTTTCTTTTTGATGATGCTGGGACAACCCAGAGTCTCGTTGTTGGTTTATTTTTGAAGAAAATCTTTCAGAAAAGTTTATCTAGAATCTCCAGCACAGAAACACCGTTTGGCTCCATTGATCTATGTTTATACTCGAATATCTTTTCCCATACTGCCCCTGTCCCCAATGCTCTATTCCTTTCTGCCTCAAACCATCCCTTAATTATATCAGTGCTAACTACTTCAACCGTTCCATGTGGCAGAAAGTTCTATATTCTTATCTTTCTCTGTGTAAAGACATTGCTCTCAAGTCCTTTATTTGACCTCTCACTACAGGTGCCTTTTATTTACGTCTCCAGGTTTTGGATTAACCCAACATGGAAACAATTTTACCACACACACCCTATTTAATCTCTTCAGAATTTTACAGACCGCCAAGAACTGCAGGCTTTTCTTTTACAGATAAAGTAACTTCAGGCTGGTCTCACTTTCCTGGTCGTTGGGCCCTCAATTTTGGGAATATCCTTGTAATTTGTTTTCTGCATTTTCTCCAGTGCTTCCACTTTGCAATATGGACACTAGAACTGCACACAGTACTCAAGTGCGGTCTAGCCAAGCTTCTATATAAATTTAACCTTAGCTCCCTGATTTTGAATTCTATTCCTCTAGTTTTGAACTCCATTTTTGTTTCCACTCTTTATGATCTTATCAACTGGCTCTGCTATTTTTAATAATTTAGCGATTTGTTTTTCTTGATCCATTTGTTCCTCCAGCCCCTTTAGTTTCATACCCAAGGAAGGTTATACTGGCTGTAGAGGGAGTGCAATGAAGGTTCATTTAGTAGGCCACAGACCAGTCCGAATCAAGTAGGTAAAAGAAAATGATGTTTATTGCAAAGTAATTATATTTACAATATACATCAGATCGCAGCCGGGTCTGCTCTTTCGGTTCCCTACCTGGCTGAATTTATATAGTACTTAA
Organism: Scyliorhinus torazame; assembly: GCF_047496885.1. Classification (NCBI taxonomy): domain Eukaryota; kingdom Metazoa; phylum Chordata; class Chondrichthyes; order Carcharhiniformes; family Scyliorhinidae; genus Scyliorhinus; species Scyliorhinus torazame. The sequence goes on from NC_092707.1 coordinate 175,820,143, forward strand.
TCATGAATGTCCTCCGGCTCCCCGCCCCCTTAGCCGGGGCTTGTAATCGGTGAGACTGAAGGGGAGACTGATTGCTTCAACCCTGTAGGTCTCCTGCGGGTTATAACATCCATCCCCCCCAAAGTCTGAAGACTCTTCTGACCACTGCGGAGTAGGAGGGCACCGGACTTGCTTTGCCTGTGGCTGTGCTTCCTGCACTTACGGGGCCGGATCAGGCGGCGTATATCTGGATGGCAAACAGCACTTCCGTTCAGAACGCCATGGTGGAAGTACTGTCTGAGGCTGTTGCACAGCTTGCTCCCCATTGGAGACCTCCGGCACCTGGATCTCTATGTTGGAATCCATATCTACGACCTCGCTCTCATTTTGGTGTCTTGACCCTCTTGAGGTAGTGCTCTAGCCTCTAATGGAATCGGATTTGGTTTGACTGCAATTTTCCTCTCCCGAGGAACTTTTCGTACGACTGGGCTCTTGGACCTGATGTAATCGATGTGTTTTTCATGACACGATCCTTTGCCTGAACCTGATGTGATACTGGCCCCTGACTGGTAAACGACTGTTTCTGAGATCCACTGGACGCCGTCTACAAACTTGCGAAAATAGATTTAGTCACCTGGTACAAACAGTCTGGTCGGCTTTTGTTTAACTGGGCAACATCTTTGCTGCTGCTCCTGCGGCGTACTTTCCGGCCAATATCAAGGAAAACAAGACTAAGATGGGTTTGAAGCCTCTGGCCCATTAGCAATTCAACTAGTGCTACCCCAGTCGCAGCATGCGGAGTGGTCCAATTGCAGAACAAGAATCTGGCCAGTCGTGTCTATTGATCCTGAAGTCTGCTTTTTCAGCCCTCAATTGACTGTATGTACTGCCCTTTCTGCCAGCCCATTAGAAGCTGGGTGATACGGGGCCTTACAGATGAGCCAAACCCTGTTTGCCTTCATGAATCCTGTGAATCCCTTACTAGTAAAGGGCATTCCATTGTCAGTAACCAACACCTCTGGATACTGAAAGACAGGAGCAATTATTCAATGGTCGCTTTTGCGGTGGTCGACGGCATTATATGGACTTCCAACCACTTAAGAGTGGGCATCTATCATGAGAAAGAACATCAGACCTGAAAGGGACTGGCATAGTCGGCATGTAACTGCATCCAAGGTCGCCCTGTCCATTCCCATGTTTGAAGGGCCGCAGCTGACCGAAGATTCTGTTGTTTCTGACAAACAGTGCACTGTTGGGCTACCCATTCTATAAATGCATCCAAGCCTGGCCACCAAACAAAGCTGCGGGCGATCTTTTTCATTTTGGACACCCCGGATGCCCGTTATGCAGGTCTATCAAGATCAGGTCTTGGCTCTTACCCGGGACGATGATGCACGCTCCCCACAAAAGGATGTCGTCTTCTACACTAAACTCAGACATTTTTGACGAGAATGCCTGTGACTTGTTGGCAGTCTTCTATGATGGCCCCCATAGAGGACTATGTGTCGAAGCTTTGAAAGGACCGGTGGGTTTGTGTCGACTCGTGGATTTGGAACGTTGAAACAGGCAAAGAGTCCATAGAATTGAGCGTGGCTGCCACCTCATCAGTCCTGGGAGGTGAAGGAGGGTGCGTCAGCAAAGGCAGTCGGCTTAGCGCATCCGCCTTCATGATCGGGGTACCTGGATGATGCTCAAATGAGTACTCATATGCACCCATCAGGAGGGCCAACGCTGTATCCTGGTGGAGGTAATGGGCAAAATCGCATTGTCTTCTTTGAAAAGACCCAGCAGCGGCTTGTGGTCCATAATGATTGTGAACCTTCGACCATACGCATACTGTTAGAATTTCTTCACGGCGAAGACAACTGCCAGACCCTCTTTCTCAATTTGCGCATAATTGCGCTTGGCCACGACTAGTATCGGCGAAAGTGATCGGCCTCTCTCTGCATTCTTCCATGCTGTGTGATAAGACGGCACCAATGCCGTATGGTGACGCATCACATGTGACAATTAGTTGTTTGGCGGGATCGCCATGCGTTAACAAGCCAGAGGAAGTCAATTGTTTTTTCACTTGTCTGAACACTTCATCCTGCTGCTTTTTCACACATTCCTGGTTCCTTTTTAAGAGGTGGTATAGAGGGGCTAACATGGTTAAGAGACCAGGGATGAACTTTCCATTATAGTTCATCCACCCGCGAAAAACCACAATCCGTGGTATTTTCAGGTGTAGGAGTGCGTTGAACGACCCATACGTTCGCGATGACCAGGCGTAACCCCTCACGGTCCACTTGGTTGCCCAGATGCACCAATTCCCTTGTGTGGAACACGTGTTTTTCTCTCCGCATGCGAACGCCCGTCTCTGAGAAACGACAGAGAACCTCGTCCAAATTACTTAAATGTTCCTGTTCAGTTGCCCCTCTGACTAACGTGTTGCCCAGATGCACTACCACCCACGGCAATCCTCTCAGTATGTTTTCCATTACTCTCTGCAAAATTACACAGGCCGACGCCACTCCAAAGGGCAGTCTGGTGTACTCTGATAGGCCTCTATGCGTGTTTATTGTGACATATTTATGTGAGGCAGAGTCCAATTCTAACTGCAAGTATGCATGATTCATATCGAGCTTCGTAAATGAGTATCCACCAGTCCATTTTGCATATAGATCCTCGATGCGGGGCACCGGTTAACGATCAGCTGGGAGGCCCTGGTGACTGTCAACTTATAGTCCCCACACAATCTTCTTTTATCCTTTTTTTGATATTTTTAAATAAATTTAGAGCACCCAATTCTTTCTTTTTCCAAGGAAGGGGCAATTTGGTGTGGCCTATCCACCTACCCTGCACATCTTTGGGTTGTGGAGTGAGACCCTCGCAGACACGGGGAGAATGTGCAAAGTCCACACGGACAGTGATCCGGGGCCGGGATCTAACCGGGTCCTCAGCACCGTGAGGCAGCAGTGCTAACTACTGGGCCACCGTGCCACCCAGTCCCCACACAATCTGACCGTCTTATCTCCTTTGAGCACTGGGACCACCGGAGCCACCCAGTCGGCGAAACGCACTGGTTTAATCATCCCAAGGCCTTTGAATCGGCTTAGTTTGGCCTCAACTTTCACTAACAAAGGGCCGGGCGAGCCCTAAAGCACCTTGGTTGTGCGTCCGAATCATCCTGTACTTTGCCATGGCCCCTTTTATTTTTCCCAGTCCGGGCTGGAAAACCTCAGGGTACGTCCCTAGCACTTCGTATAGTCCCCTGGATCTCATTTGGAAAATTTGTTGCCAGTCCAGGTGTAGGCACTTTAGCCAATCGCGGCCTAGCAGGCTGGGGCTGTGACCCTTTACTATGATCAATGGGAGTTGCACCTACTGTTGCACAAAAATTACCACGTTTACAGTGGTTCGCGCAATGGCTAACTGTTTGCCGGTGTACGTTGCTAATCTTGCCTTGATGTCCCGCAGATCTAACTGATGCAACCCCACCTTTATCCCGTTGAGGATTTGTTTTCCAATAACTGAGTCCACGGCTCCTGTATCTAGTTCCATGTTCATAGTTTATTTTTATTAACTTGCATTAACCATTGCACTACCATTAACTTGCACAGATATATTGATGGGGCCACTCGGGGTGCTGCAATGCAATTCAACTGTATGCACTCCTCCTCTGGCTGGTCCAGGTGGCAAGTGGGAGCCCTTGTTTGGAGCCTGCCTCTACTGGGATGCCGGGGTAGCTGACCTGTGCCTTGCGCTTCCTGTGGCTGCTGTGTCCACATGCCCCACAATGCCTGGGCTCTCTCTCTACAGACTCCAGGGAGGTATCCCATTGAGACGTTTCAGTCCTTGACCAGCAGACCTGGCCTCTAGGGTACTCGATCCAGGGCAGGGTTTCAGTCTTGTGGGGGACACTCGCCGGGAGGGGGCGCAACCTAGGGTGTTTCCCTCCATACCCTGGATCTCTTACACTCCTCCCTCCCAAAATTTGCACGGCCTGCTGCAGGTTTAAGGACCAAGCAGTCTCGCAGCATTTCAGAAAGAGAATTTCCGTATTCACAAAAGTCAACCAGTTTTCAGAGCCGTGGTTGCAGACTCTCCTGAGGTCCTCTCTGCCGTGTCAAAATGGTATCTCTGCATTATAATGGATGGTTTAGGGTTTAAGTGTTGTGCTACTAGAGTTACCAATTCTTGAAAAGTCTTAGTATCCGGAGCTGTGGGATATGTAAGGCTCTTTATCGCTCCACAATTATGAGCTCTACAGGCAGTCAGTAATATCACTGTCTGTCAATCATCACCTATGCTAGTGTTCGCCCAGAAAAAGTAACGCATGCATTCTGCGTACTGTGTTCAATCCTCTATGCTCGTGTCGAACACATCCAATCTTTTGAACAAAAGGCATTTATGTGATAGGAAAAAAAATGACTCCAACTTTAGGCTGGCAGTGGAAGGAGGTGGTTGTTCGTCTGAAAGTGTAGCAGCTTCGACAGTAATCCAGTCTTATCCTTGTTGCCAATTTAGTCGGCCGAATCGAGTAAGCGAAAGAAATCTATGTTTATTGCAAAGCAATTATATGTACAAGATCCCAGCCAGGTCTGCTCTTTTGGTTCCATACCTGGCCGACTTTATATAGAACTCAATCATAAGAACATAAGAACTAGGAGCAGGAGTAGGCCATCTGGCCCCTCGAGCCTGCTCCGCCATTCAATGAGATCATGGCTAATCTTTTGTGGACTCAGCTGCACTTTCCGGCCCGAACACCATAACCCTTAATCCCTTTATTCTTCAAAAAACTATCTATCTTTATCTTAAAAACATTTAATGAAGTAGCCACTACTGCTTCACTGGGCAAGGAATTTCATAGATTCACAACCCTTTGGGTGAAGAAGTTCCTCCTAAACTCAGTCCTAAATGTACTTCCCCTTATTTTGAGGTTATGCCCCCTAGTTCTGCTTTCACCTGCCAGTGGAAACAACCTGCCTGCATCTATCCTATCTATTCCCTTCATAATCTTATATGTTTCTATAAGATCCCCCCTCATCCTTCTAAATTCCAACGAGTACAGTCCCAGTCTACTCAACCTCTCCTCGTAATCCAACCCCTTCAGCTCTGGGATTAACCTAGTGAATCTCCTCTGCACACCCCCCAGTGCCAGTACGTCCTTTCTCAAGTAAGGAGACCAAAACTGAACACAATACTCCAGGTGTGGCCTCACTAACACCATATACAATTGCAGCAGAACCTCCCTAGTCTTAAACTCCATCCCTCTAGCAATGAAGGACAAAATTCCATTGATCACCTGTTGCACCTGAAAACCAACTTTTTGCGACTCATGCACTAGCACACCCAGGTCTTTCTGCACAGCAGCATGTTTTAATATTTTATCATTTAACTAATAATCCCTTTTGCTGTTATTCCTACCAAAATGGATAACCTCACATTTGTCAACATTGTATTCCATCTGCCAGACCCTAGCCCATTCACATAGCCTATCCAAATCCCTCTGCAGACTTCCAGTATCCTCTGCACGTTTTGCTTTACCACTTATCTTAGTGTCATCTGCAAACTTGGACACATTGCCCTTGGTACCCAACTCCAAATCATCTATGTAAATTGTGAACAGTTGTGGGTCCAACACTGATCACTGAGGGACACCACTAGCTACTGATTGCCAACCAGAGAAACACCCATTAATCCCCACTCTTTGCTTTCTATTAATTAACCAATCCTCTATCCATACTACTACTTTCCCCTTAATGCCATGCATCTTTATCTTATGCAACAACCTTTTGTGTGGCACCTTGTCAAAGGCTTTCTGGAAATCCAGATATACCACACCCATTGGCTCCCCGTTATCTACCGCACTGTTAATGTCCTCAAAAAATTCCACTAAATTAGTTAGGCACGACCTGCCCTTTATGAACCCATGCTGCGTCTGTCCAATGGGACAATTTCCATCCAGATGCCTCGCTATTTCTTCCTTGATGATAGATTCCAGCATCTTCCCTACTACCGAAGTTAAGCTCACTGGCCTATAATTACCCGCTTTCTGCCTACCTCCTTTTTTAAACAGTGGTGTCACGTTTGCTAATTTCCAATCCGCTGGGACCACCCCGGAGTCTAGTGAATTTTGGTAAATTATCACTAGTGCATTTGCAATTTCCCTAGCCATCTCTTTTAGCACTCTGGAATGCATTCCATCAGGTCCAGGAGACTTGTCTACCTTTAGCCCCATTAGCTTGCCCATCACTACCTCCTTGGTGATAACAATCCTCTCAAGGTCCTCATCTGTCATAGCCTCATTTCCATCAGTCACTGGCATGTTAATTGTGTCTTCCACTGTGAAGACCGACCCAAAAAACCTGTTCAGTTCCTCAGCCATTTCCTCATCTCCCATTATTAAATCTCCCTTCTCATCTTCTAAAGGACCAATATTTACCTTAGCTACTCTTTTTTGTTTTATGTATTTGTAGAAACTTTTACTATCTGTTTTTATATTCTGAGCAAGTTTACTCTCATAATCTATCTTACTCTTCTTTATAGCTTTTTTAGTAGCTTTCTGTTGCCCCCTATAGATTTCCCAGTCCTCTAGCCTCCCACTAATCTTTGCTACTTTGTATGTTTTTTCCTTCAATTTGATACTCTCCCTTATTTCCTTAGATATCCACGGTCGATTTTCCCTCTTTTTACCGTCCTTCCTTTTTGTTGGTCTAAACCTTTGCTGAACACTGAAAAATCACTTGGAAGGTTCTCTACTGTTCCTCAACTGTTTCACTATAAAGTCTTTGCTCCCAGTCTACCTTAGCTAGTTCTTCTCTCATCCCATTGTAATCTCCTTTGTTTAAGCACAAAACACTAGTGCTTGATTTTACCTTCTCACCCTCCATCTGTATTTTAAATTCCACCATATTGTGATCGCTCCTTCCGAGAGGATCCCTAACTATGAGATCCTGAATCAATCCTGTCTCATTACACAGGACCAGATCTAGGACCGCTTGTTCCCTCGTAGGTTCCATTACATACTGTTCTAGGAAACTATCGCGGATACATTCTATAAACTCCTCCTCAAGGCTGCCTTGACTGACCTGGTTAAACCAATCAACATGTAGATTAAAATCCCCCATGATAACTGCTGTACCATTTCTACATGCATCTGTTATTTCTTTGTTTATTGCCTGCCCCACCATAATGTTACTATTTGGTGGCCTATAGATTACTCCTATCAGTGACTTTTTCGCCTTACTATTCCTGATTTCCACCCAAATGGATTCAACCTTATCCTCCATAGCACCGATGTCATCCCTTACTGTTGCCCGGATGTCATCCTTAAATAACAGAGCTACACCACCTCCCTTACCATCCACTCTGTCCTTCCGAAAAGTTTGATACCCTCGGATATTTAACTCCCAGTCATGACCATCCTTTAACCATGTTTCAGTAATGGCCACTAAATCATAGTCATTCACGATGATTTGCGCCATCAACTCATTTACCTTATTCCAAATACTACGAGCATTCAGGTAAAGTACACTTATGTTGGCTTTTTTACCTCTGTTCTGAATCTTAACACCTCGATCAGTAACCTCTCCTAAGTTATATTTCCTCTTAACCTTTCTCCTAATTTTCCTTGTCGTTGAACCCATATCTTCATGTAACAACCTGCCGCATCGCTGACCATTAAAGTTTTCACTTCCCGTTTTATTTCTTTTAGTATTCCTGGTCCTATTCACTGAGCTCCCCTCAGTCACTGTACCTTGTACTGTCGCCCTTTTTGATTTTTGACTATGGCTTCCCTGTCTTACACTTTCCCCCTCACTGCTTTTTATTTCTGTCCCTGTTTTACTACCTTCCAACTTCCTGCATCGGTTCTCATCCCCCTGCCACATTAGTTTAAACTCTCCCCAACAGCTCTAGCAAACACCCCCCAAGGACATCGGTTCCAGTCCTGCCCAGGTGCAGACCGTCCGGTTTGTCCTGGTCCCACCTCCCCCAGAACCGGTTCCAATGTCCCAGGAATTTGAATCCCTCCCTCTTGCACCATCTCTTGAGCCACGTATTCATCCTCTCTATCCTGACATTCCTACTCTGACTAGCCTGTGGCACTGGTAGCAATCCTGAGATTACTACCTTTGAGGTCCTACTTTTTAGTTTAACTCCTAGCTCCCTAAATTCAGCTTGTAGGACCTCGTCCGGTTTTTTACCTATATCGTTGGTGCCTATGTGCACCACGACAGCTGGCTGTTCACCCTCCCCCCCCCCCCCCCCCGCCCCCCCCAGAATGTCCTGCAGCCGCTCCAAGACATCCTTGACCCTTGCACCAGGGAGGCAACATACCATCCTGGAGTCTCGATTGCGTCCGCAGAACCGCCTGTCTATCCCCCTTACAATTGAGTCCCCAATCACTATAGCCCTGCCATTCTTCTTCCTGCCCATGAATGTCCTCGGGCTCCCCGCCCCCTGAGTGGGGCAGCTCATACTCAGCATGACACATGGGGAGACAAATTACTCCAACCTTGTAGGTCTTGTGTGAGTTATAACAGTTCACTAGTCTAATCTCTAGTTTGACAGGATTGTCTTATGAAGAGAGATTGAGGAAACTGGGTCTGTATTCTTTTTTACATTTTTTTTTCCTTTTTTAAAAAATTTGGATTACCCAATTCATTTTCTCCATTTAAGGGACAATTTAGCTTGGCCAATCCACCTACCCTGCACATCTTTGGGTTGTGGGGGCGAAACCCACGCAAACACGGGGAGAATGTGCAAGCTCCACGCGGACAGTGACCCAGATCCGGGATCGAACCTGGGACCTCGATGCCATGAGGCAGCAGTGCTAACCACTGTGCCACCGTGCTGCCCTACTGGATCTGTATTCTCTAGAAGAATGAGAGGTGATCTCATTGAAGAGGATAAAGTTGGACTTCCAGTGATGGTGATGTGCTGAGCAGTCGTACATCAGGTGGCTCTCTTCCAGAATACAATCAAATAGGCACTTTTAGACGAATTTAGCCAAAAATGCAGACTTATTTCACCCACAAGTAAGAAAGGGAGTGAGAATAATTACAGCATGCCAGCGAATGGGAGCTCGAGAGGCCGCAGAGAAGGAAGAAGCAGAGGAAAAGACCAAGAGCAGCGGGTGAATGAGTCAGCGGATGCATGAGGTGAGGGATCCCTGGGCACCTGGGAGAGAGTGAGACCGACAAACAGAACAACAGAACCCCCCCTTCCCAACCTGGAGATAGATGGAAGACGTTCCTGATGAAGGAATTGATGGCGATGAGACAGGTGAAAAAAGTGGACATCCAGTTGGTGGTCAAGGTGGCAGTGACGGAGGCGTTGGTTGCCATGCAGACAGTGATAAACGGAATGGGGAAGAAACTGGAAGCTCAGGGGAAGACGATCCGAGAGCTGGAAATGGCATTGATGGACCAAGCAACAGTGGGGGGGGGGGGGCTCTGGAGGCCGAAATAAAAAGGTTAGTAGTGACCCAGGGGAGCTAGAAGGGGAAGGTTGAGGACCAGGAGACTAGGTCTCGGCGTCAAAATATCCAGATCAGGGGCCTGTCAGAGGGGATCGAGGGCAGGGATCCGACGGACTATGTGGCCCAGATGCAGGCAACCTAGTCACGAAGGACAGATTCCCCAAGCCTCCGGAGATCAACACGGCACACAGATCGCTCCAACGGGATCAGCCATGGGTAATAATTGGCAAATTACATAGATACCAGGAACGGGAGAAGATTCTGCGATGGGCAAGGTAGACAAAGGCGAGCAGCTGGGAAGGACATTAAATACAAGAATACCAGGACATTGGGGCAGACCTGGCAAAGCACAAGGCCGAGTTCAATCAGGCAAAATCGGCCCTGTGCAAAATCGGAGTGAAATTTGGAATGCTAATCTGGTTACAGAATAAGAAAGAGGTGGACGAGTTCATGCGGATGAACGGCCTCGACAAGGGGCAGATAAGACAGCATTGAGGATGAAGCAGAGGAGGAAAGGAGAAAAGAACTGTGATGGACTTATCCAATGTTTGCACGGGACAGTACTGCCACAGGGAAGCGCGAGCGAGGCGGAACGCAGGAGAGGATGAAGAGGAGACAGAGGGAACAGCTATCTAGCAGGCATAGGAAAGGGGTAAGATCAACCCGGGAGGGGGGCTACCATACCAGCAGGGAAAGCAAGTGCTAGGAAGAACGAAAGCAAGGGGGACCGCGGCGCACCTCCCGGCAGGGAAGGAACGTCGGGCGGGGGGGGGGCACTATAGAGGCAGGGATGGTAAGTAAGGAGATGATAGATAGAGGACCTGGGGTGGGAGGGGGAAGGGTAGAAGAGAGGACAAAGGGGGGAAGGGGAAACACAAGGGGAATACAAGGATAAGAAAGAAATGGGTTTCAGATTGGCTTCAGCTGGTAAGGTGCAGATTTAGAGAACAAGATGGTGCCGCAAGCAGCCACATTGGAGGGTCCCTAAACAAAGGGAAACCCTGGAGTGCAGGGGTAGACCCATGTGGCGTACACACAGTTGGCGGTCACGTTGGGTGCTCCTGGACAAAGGGAAACCCCAGACCGCCACAGGGGCACGTCCACCAGGTAAGTATGGTTGATCCCAAAGGAAGAAGGAGAACAAAAAAACCCCACCAGGATTAGAGGTTGGACATGGACTTTTCGGCCGACAAGGTTTTCTGCCAGAAAACATCGCAGGCTGTGAGAGAGCACGTTATTAACAACCAGAATGAGGAAGTTTCACCTTTCACGTTCTGGGAGGCACTGAAGGCGACGTATAGGGGAGAGATTATAGACTACAAAGCACAAAGAGAAAGGGAAGAGAGGGCGGCAAGGCAACAACTGATCGACTCTATCCTGTAGGTCGACAAAGACACTCCGATACCTCGACCAAAGAGCTTCTGGCAGAGAGGAAAAAGCTATAAATGGACTTAAACCTGGAAGGCAGTGCACCAACTCTGCCAGACATGGGGGACCTTTTATGAACACAGAGATATAAGGCTAGCCCCCTGCTGGCTCACCAGCTGAGAAAGCAGGCAGCCACAAGGGAGATAGCACAGGTGAAGGACAGCAGAGACGGATTGGTAGCCGAGCCAAAAACGGTCAACCAAGCACTTGAGGCCTTCTACCAGGGACTGTACACATCCGAATCTCCCAACAAGGACTCCGGAATGAAACAGTTCTTCAATGGACTGGACATGTCAGTCATGGGGGACGATAGACAGAGGGAGCTGGAAGCACCAATAGGACTGGGTGAGGTCAAGGTGAGTATCAACTCCATGCATGTGGGGAAGGCACCAGGACCCGATGGGTTCCCGGCGGACTTCTATAAAAAATTTGCACCAGCTCTTTCCCCGCCCCCAAGGGAGATGGTCACAGACTCGCGAGAAAGGGGAATTTTTCTCCTACACGAACACAGGCCACCATATCGCTGATACCCAAAAAAGATAAAAACCCGACAGAATGCAGATTGCATAGTACCCATTTCGCTGCTTAACGTAGATGCAAAACTACTCGCGAAAGTCCTGGCCAAGAGAAGTGGTCGCAGAGGACCAGAAGGGCATTGTCAAGTGTAGATAGCTAACTGCGAACATCAGACGGCTGCTGAGTGTGATACTGACCCCATCTGGGGAGAGAACACCAGAGGCGATCTTCTCCCTGGAGGCAGAAAAGGCCTTCGACAGAGTGGAATGAAAATACCCCATTGAGGTACTGGAGCGGTTTGGGCTAGGGACGGGGTTCACCTCGTGCATGAAACACCTGTACAACGCCCCCAAGGCGAGTGTTTGGACCAACACCACCAGCTCTGACTACTTCCAGTTACACAGAGGCACCAGGCAGGATGTCCACTGTCCACGCTCCTGTTCGCCCTGGCAATTGAACCCCAGGCGATCCCCCTGTGAGATGCAAGAGGTTGGAAGGGTAACTGAAGAAGAGGCAGAGAGTCTCACTCTATGCGAATGATCTGCTCCTCTACATCTCAGACCCGCAGAACGGCTTGAAGGAAATCATGCAGCTCCTTGAAGATTTCGGAGCCTTCTCAGACTACAAACTCAATCTGGGCAAAAGTGAGGTATTCCCGGTGAACCCGATTGGGGGAGGGACAGAGTTGGAGGGTCTCCCATTTAAAATAGCCTGAAACAAATTCAGCTACCTGGGGATCCAGATAGCCTATGACTGAACATGGATCCACAAGTGGAATCTGACCACTCTTGCTGAGGAAGTCAAAAAGGGCCTACAGAGATGGGATGCACTCCTGCTTTTCCTGGCAGGGAGGGTACAGACGATTAAGATGAATGTACTGCCAAGATTTCTCTTCCTGTTTAGATCTGTACCGATCTTCATCCTCAAAGCCTTTTTCCAAAGAATAGATAAAACGATTATGCCGTTTGTATGTGGGGGGGGGGGGAGGGGGACGACGAATCCAAGACAACACTGCAGAGGAGAAGAAGCATGGGTGGCCTGGCCATTCCAAACTTGCAATACTACCACTGGGGATCCACAGCCAAGGGGATGAGGGGATGGATAAGGGAGCCGAGCAAGGAATGGGCGAGGATGGAGGAGTCCTCCTGCATGGGAACGACCCACCGAGTATTAGTCACAACAGCGCTCCCATCCCTGCTGGCAAAGTACACATCCAGTCCAATGGTGGTAGCAATGCTGCAGGCTTGGCACCCAATGAGACAACACTTTGACTTAACCGAGGTGTCCACCATGGCCCCCATCTGCAGTAACCACAGTTTCCCACCAGCCATGCTGGACGCCACCTTTAAGAGGTGGAGACAGGACGGTGAGGGACGCTAGTGATTAGGGACTTCTACATGGGTGATAGACTTGCAATCTCTGACTTTTACAAACCAAACATTTTCTCCACAAGGAGACGGTGAGGTACCCTGGGGCCCTGAGAGACACAATGCTGGAGGAACTACTGGATGCGGACAGTATGAAGAAAGGGAACTGTGGGGACATATACAGGCAACTTTTAGAAAGGGCGAGAATATGACTAGATGGAGCAAGACATAAATGGGAGGACGAACTATGGACGGATGTAGTGTTGGGACTCTGGAATGAAGCACTAAGAAGGGCCAACTCCACCTCCTCCTGCGCTAGGCTAAGCCTCATGCAGTTTAAAGTGGTGCACGGAGTGCACTTAACCAGAACTCAAATGAGTAGGTTCTTCCCGGAGGTGGAAGACAAGTGTGAATGGTGATAGGGAGGTTCGGCCAACCATGCCTCCATGTTCTGGGCCTGCCCCAGACTTGTCGGGTTCTGGACAGCCTTCTTCAAGGTGATGTCCAAGGTTGTGGGGGAGCGGGTGGATCCATGCCTGAAAGTGGCAGTCTTCAGGATATCAGACCAGCCAGCACTTCACATGCGGAAGAGGGCCAATGCCCTTGCTTTAACTTGCTTAATTGCCCACCGGAGAATCTGCTCGGCTGGCGATCAGCAGCACTACCCACAGCTGTGGACTGGCTGGCAGATCTTTTGGAATTTCTTCACCTGGAGAAGATTAAATACACCATCCGAAGGTCGGACGAAGGTATCCACAAAGTGTGGGGGTAATTCATTAGCCTGTTCCACACCTGTTAAAAGCCAATAACGGATAGGAAGGGAGGGGTGCGGGGGACCAATAGGAGCCAACAAGACCATGCAAAGCAGACAGGAGCAAGGTGGGGCCAACAAGGGAGGAACCCAGAGAAATAACAAGAGGGAAAGAGAAAAGACAGACCCACAAAGCTATCGGGACAACAACAAAACAAGATGAAAGATAAATAACATCTGCAGCGGAAGAAAGGGCCTAAGACAGAGCCCAAATAACAGAAAAAGGGAGAGGGGAATGGGGAGGGGGATTGCCTAAGAAAGAAAAACATGTAAATTGTAAATAATAACCGTTTCAATCATCTCGTGTATAGCGTACAAATGTAAAATTCAATAAAAATATTTATTAAAACAATGGAGAAGACAAAGTTCTTACAGGGCTCAACAGGGTAGATACTGGAAGGATATTTCCCCTGACTGAGATATCTAGAATCAGGGGACACAGTCTCAGAATAAGAGGTAGGCCATTTAGAATCGAGATCAGGAGGAATTTCTTCAGTCGCAGAGTGGTGAGTCTTTGGAATTCTTTATCCCAGAGGGCTGTGAAGGCTCAGTATTGAGTATGTTCAAAGCAGAGGTTGATAGATTTCTGGATACCAATGATATCTAGGGTTATGGGGACAGTGCAGGAACATGACACTGAGGTAGAAGATCAGCCGTGGTCCAGTTACATGGCAGAGCAGGCTCAAGGGGCTGAATGGCCTACTTTTGCTCCTATGTTCCTATTTTCCTATGTACCTTCTAAGACATAAGTGGCCTTATTTGTCCTTATTTCTGCTACCAAAATGAATCAGAATTAAATTTCATTTGTCATTTATCAGTCCTTCAGTAACCGTGTTTATACCTTCCTGTATTTTTGGTGCAGTCCTCCACACTTAGTTATATTACAATTCAGTAAAATCTGAAAACTTTGATACCATACGTCCAATTTATGAGCCAGCATTGTTTATATAAATGCTGATCTAAGGTTTCCCCAACACAGATCACATTTCCCATTTTTTTGACAATCCAAAAGACTTATTTCACTTCCACCCCCTATTTTCTGTTTTGTACTCGACTTTCAATTCATTCTGCCACCTGATCCCTCACTCCACATGCCCTGACCTCTGTGGGGAGTTCTTTATGTAACACCTCAACAAAGGGTTTCTGAAAGTCGTGTTTACGAAATCCACTGCATTGTCCTTGTCCACTCTTTCTGTTGTTTCTTCAGAGCACTTGAAAGAGGTTGGTTTAATGTGACTTTCCTTTCTGAAATCCAAGCTGATTTTTAAAAAAATCATATTCTCTCCACCTTTAGCTGAGTTGCCTCTGATTGTTTAACAAAAATTCTGCATCTTTCCTACCACTGATGTTAAGCTAAGTTGTCAAGAATTCCGTGGGTTAATTCCAGCTTCTTTTAAAGATATCAATTACATTTTTTTTTCCGCAGGTTCTCTGACACTTTTCATGATTGTATTAATTTTTTATGTACAGATATTTGTGTCTCTGCTGCTTCATCCCTAGTTTATTTCGATATCCATGGACGCAATCTATCTGAATCTAGGTTATTCTCCTTAAATTTGGCTAGTTTGTCTATTACCTCTTTTCTTTCAATCTTAACTGTTGTAATAACCCCCTTGACCTCGTTTACTGTTGTCACTTCCACTTTGGTAACCTCTTCGGTGAAAACTGAGGCAAAGAGTTTACAGCACAGAAAGAGGCCCTTCTGCGCCGGCCATCAAGCACCTATCTATTCTAATCGCATTCCCCAACACTTGTTCCGTAGCTTTGTATGCTGTGGCATTTCAAGTGCTCATCTAAATGCTTCTTAAATGTGGTGAAGGTTCCCGTCTCCTCCACCCTTTCAGGACGTGAGTTCCAGATTCCCATCACCCACTGGGTGAAAAAAGCTTTTCCTCAAATCTCCTGCCCCGACCTTCAATCTATGCTCCCTGGTTATTGATCCCTGTACTAAGGGGAACAATTTCTTCTAATCTACCTTTTCTAGGCCGCTCATAATTTTCTACAGCTTAATCAGGACCCCCGCAGCCTTCTTTGCTGTAAGGAAAACAACTCCCGCTTAGCCAGCCCCTCTTCATAACTGAAACGCTGCAGCCCCAGCAACATCCTGGAGAATCTCCTCTGTACCCTGTTGTATTTTCTTTGTTGCTGCAAAGAGGAACAGATGTTAGGGGCTGGTTTAGCACACTGGGCTAAATCGCTGGCTTTTAAAGCAGACCAAGGCAGGCCAGCAGCATGGTTCAATTCCCGTACCAGCCTCCCCGAACAGGCGCCGGAATGTGGCGACTAGGGGCTTTTCACAGTAACTTCAGTGAAGCCTACTTGTGACAATAAGCGATTTTCATTTTCATGTAGGTGCCCACACCCTGGATTCTTGTAAAACACGATGACCGATTTATTAAAAGTTGTTGCTCATACAATCTAGATCGTGATTTGCCCAAAGCCTGCACAAACACTCTGCTGATGTCACTACACATTACACATGACGCATAACCGGCAGGAATGTATTCTCTGATACATAACTTATATGTATATGTTCAAAACGTATATGTATTCATTAGTGCAATGACAACAATTAACATTTATACAACAGATCCCCTTATGAATTATTTCTATACATGTATACAATTCAATAAGCCATTCTCTGTGGTGGACGTCTATTCCTTTTTGGTAAAATTCGGCGTTCTTAAACTTGGTTACTTGTGACTTCGGAAGTGTCCTCATTCCTTACTGTAGATAGTACTTTTTGAGTAGGTATTTCAGTATCTGTCACTATAGGCATTGAAAAGTCCTCAGAATCTGAATTTGTCACTGTCTCTGGTCTCTGTTCTGAAGTACTGCTCTCTAGATTTTACAAGGTAAGAACCTCTTGAGAAGTTTCTGCAAACTCACTTTGTGCAGCAAGCAACTGATCAGCATGACATCGGCAAACTCTTTCATTACCCATCTGTGCGGTGTATGATATTGGACCTGACTTTGCTAAAATCATAGCTGGTATCCATTTCTCATTGATGGTGTAGCTCCTAGCTAACACTCTTTCTCCCTGGTTGAATTCTCACTTTTTAAAGATTTTCTCCCTCTTAGCAATTTGTGCTTGTTGTTGCCGTTTGACAATCTCTGAAGTATTAGGCAGAACTAACAAATCAAACTGTGTGGTTTCCTCTTGAACAATAGCATTGCGAGTGAACATTACATGGTAGCATGTACAGTGTTCCAGTAAGATATTCATCATTTGTTTACTTGGTTCCCGTACCAGCCTGCCCGAACAGGTGCCGGAATGTGGCGACTAGGGGCTTTTCACAGTAACTTCATTTGAAGCCTACTTGTGACAACAAGCGGTTTTCATTTCATTTCATCTTGATAATGTCCCCTGGTCCTTCAATGCTTTGGTAGAATGCTTGGCCAATCCATTTGTTGCTGAATGATATGGAGCTGACTTGCTATGGTGCATAAGGTACTCCTTTCAAGTACTCCTCAAACTCATTCAAAGTAAACTGCACACCATTATCACTGACAATCAGTCCAAAGCTTGCGAATATCTTGTCTAGTTTCTCAATGATTTGCTCAGTCACCACTGATTTCATTGTCATGACTTTTGGCCATTTCTAGTGTGCATCCACAATCATGAAGAACATGTGACACTCCAGTGGACCAGCACAATTGATGTGTAGTCTCTGCCATGGCTGTGTCGACCATTCCCATGGATGTAATGGTTGTAATGGTTGAGTGTTCCTTAGATTTTCACAAGAGTGGCATTGCCCAACTTTCTCTTCAATTTGAGCATCTAATCCCAGCCACCAAAAATAACTACGTGCCAATTCCTTTATCCTCTCCACACCAGGATGTCCCTCATGCAGTTGCTCAAGGATTCTACACCGCAAGCACGGAGGAAACATCACACAGATTCCCCTTTATAAAATTCCATTCTGTGGTGTCAACTCAAGTCTTTGTGTGATGAAGGGCTTGAGGCCTGGATTTTTCCTTAATGCCTGACAGCATTCCTTTTTGGACCAAGTCCATCACCTTTGCCAACACTGGAACCGTTCTTGTATATCTTTGAACTTGACGTGAAGTCACAGGTACACCACCCACGAGTGAGAAAGTCAAAATATTGGCAAAATATTCTTGAGTCATGCTTGGGATTATAATGAACCAACAGTTCTGACTTTTGCAAAGATTTTTTCACATGGCTGTCTGCATTGCTCATATTCTTCAACCAATGCCATGCCTTTTTGACACATAGCAAAGTGTGTAAAGGCATCACTCGTGTTGCTAAATTCAGCACAAATTTAAAATAATAATTGATCAATCCTTAAAGCGACCTGAATTGTGTCACATTTTGAGGACGATTTCTGACATTTTTTCCGGCTCTTTTTGTAAGCTATTTTTGCCGATAATATGACCAAGGTAATTTATGGATGACTTGAAACACTTTTCCTTTTTATCTATTGGGTTGTGGCTCTGTAACTGCTTCCAGGTAGCTTCTGAATTCTCCAAGGTTTGGATTTTTCTGCCGCATCTGCCACAAGATCGCCACAGATGGGACGGGACCATGTAAAGGTCTGTTGACCTCGGGCAGGAATTTCCAGTCGTCAGGCGAAAAATCCCGCCCTCTGTTTTCCTCGAACGAGTGAGGAGTGGAACATTTAAATAACATCACACTCCATTCAACCCACTTAGAATTTGATCCATGGATCTTTGAAAAAGAACAAGTGCAGATGTTATTCCAAAAGGAAGTCTTCTGTAACAAAAACAACTTTTGTGCATTATGATGGTGAGTAGTAATAGAATCATAGAATTTGCAGTGCAGAAGGAGGCCATTCAGCCAATCGAGTCTGCACCAGCCCTTGGAAAGAGCACCCTATTCATGCCAACACCTCCACCCAACCCCATAACCCAGTAACCCCACCTAACCTTTTTGGACACTAAGGGCAATCCACCTAACCTACACATCTTTGGACTGTGGGAGGAAACTGGAGCATCCGGAGGAAACCCACGCAGGCACGGGGAGAACGTGCAGACTCTGCACAGACAGTGACCCAGCAGGGAAACTGTGCTAACCACTGTGCTACCGTGCCACTCATTGTCTTCAACAGCCACATTAATCTAGATATGCTTGTGAAAGATCAATTGTACTGTATTTCTGCACTCCAGGAAGTTCAGCAAACAAGTCTTCAATCAGCAGCAGTGGATAATGATCTGCGCGCAATACTGGATTATTAGTCGTTTCAAAATCTCCACAAATTCTCACTGAGCCAAATTGTTTTAATACAGGAACGATTGGTGTTGCTCAAACACTTGTAGCAACAAGTTCAATTACTCATGTTCGTACTAATCTTTCTAGTTTTTCTTCAACTTTAGGCCTGATGGCGTATGGTACAGTTCAAGCATTGAGAGATTTTAGATGTACCTCAACTCCAGTCATAGGGCCTTTCGCAAAGGTGAATCTTTGAACACCTTCTCGTACTCGTTGGAATTTAGAAGGATGCGGGGGGGATCTTATAGAAACATATAAAATTATGAAGGGAATAGATAGGATAGATGCAGGCAGGCTGTTTCCACTGGCGGGTGAAAGCAGAACTAGGGGGCATAGCCTCAAAATAAGGGGAAGTAGATTTAGGACAGAGCTTAGGAGGAACTTCTTCACCCAAAGGGTTGTGAATCTATGGAATTCCTTGCGCAGTGAAGCAGTTGAGGCTCCTTCATTAAATGTTTTTAAGATAAAGATAGATAGTTTTTTTGAAGGATAAAGAGATTAAGGGTTATGGTGTTCGGGCCGGAAAGTTGAGCTGAGTCCACAAAAGATCAGCCATGATCTCATTGAATGGCGGAGCAGGCTCAAGGTGCCAGATGGCCTACTCCTGCTCCTAGTTCTTATGTTCTGATGTTCTTCAAAAGTTGTTGCAAGTTGTTCTTTGAATCCACTAATTGATTAACTGTTTCCCTGTTAAGCCTAATCTTAGCCGACCATGCGCAGCCAAACAGAACCGGAAAACTTCCATGGACAACACGAAGAGGCAAGTTTACCGTCTGTCCATTTGCTTCTGCTTTCACCATAATGCATCCTTTTAATGGTACAAGCTATTCGGTGTACGTCCTTGGGATTATATTTGATGATTTTAAAGGTAGATGCTTCAGCTTTTGATGATAAATTGTCTCTGCAATAATGGTACTGCTGCGTTTACATCGACTTCCATTTTGATTTTATGACCTTCAGGATTTGGATATGCCCAAAAACATTGTTGATCACCCTGCATTGACAAAATACCTAGCTTAAGCTCTTGCAGTACCTCATTATTGGAGCATATCGAACCCAGTGAGTGGGAACAAGTCCAATCACTTGGGACTCAGGGTCAAGGCCCACCCCGAGAGGCGGGAAGCCCCTGGGCCCTATAAAGTGAGGGGCCAAGTTCAGAGCTCTCTCTCTCTCCTTCGCAAGAACATCGACCAGAAACAGTAAGTCTGACTCCAGCGATCGCTACCCGATAAGAGATTCCTAGCCATCGACCCGTATCAGCCTTTTGAATCCCGCAGGCCAGATCCAATTCGATAAGCCATTCATTTCCCTGACCTGGTGGGCTCTTCCTAAAGTTAAGTATTGGCCAGTAGTGGTAGGTTTTGATCTAGATAGTAGGATTATTGTGTAAGTATTGATTGCTGTACATAATAAATGACCGTTGATTTCAATCTTACTAAGCGGTGTGCTGACTTATTAATCATAACTCGAGCTTGAACCACGTGGCGGTATCAGAAAGACACCTGGCGACTCGTGAGCAAAGGTGACATAATCAGAGCTAATAAACTAAGGCTAATAAGAGCAACAGAAGACACAATTAGATTGTTTGACTGTGTTTTTCTTCTTGCACCTTTTTGGTGTAGGAGCAGATTTAGCACCTCAACACGCCTTGGCAATGTGACCCTTCTTGCCACAGTTCTTGGGTGTACTGGATTTACTCCAGCATTTCTCCACTGAGTGCCAACCTGTGAACAGCAGTGACATGGTTGGACCTTTGCAGCCTTGTTCCTTGGGGTGAACATTTTGTGGATCTTTGTTCCAGCCTCTGGGTGGGATTCTCCGTCCCGCTGGTGCGGCGCTACCCCGCCAGCGGCGCGATTCTCCGCCTCGCCAGCCGGTTTCCAATTCACAAAATCTAGGTAACCTTCTTAAAGATGCTATAAACTATAAAAAGCTGTTACCTTCTTCCTGACTACAGCGGTGGAACCAAAGCTTTTCTGCAATCAATAACAGTTTAGGAAACAAATGTTCCTCCAAGATTTTTATTAATTCAATGTAGGACTTATCCCCTGTACTCCAGGTGAACTAGATTCTGTCACGGCATAAACGTTTTACGGCCAACTGTACCGAGGGTATTGCATCCTTTAGGTCCTCCGGTGTCTGATTTGCTATGAGAAACAATTGGAATATTTCCTCTTATGAATTCCATATCTCCTAATCCTCATCAAATGCACCCTTGGCACCCATTTTCTCCGCCAGATTTTGGATCCCAACTCCTACGGTCTACATTTCCTCCCTTCCAATTTTTAAAAGGAAGTGCAGCACAAACAATTCTTTGGACAAGCAACTAGGAGCTCTTTACCTAACTGTCGTTTGACACCCCCCCCCCCCCCCAAGTGGTGGCCTGTGCAGAGTCGGCAGACTTCCAAAATTTCCATACCCAGCAGCCCCCTTAGCTTTGGCCCATGCGTGTTCTCTGCAGCCCATACCCCACTCATTTCAATGCAAGTCTTCCCTGACTGTTAGTCTTCTTACCCACAGCAACTGTTGAAATTTTTTTAAATAAAACCTTCATATTGGTGGCAGTGCATCTCATGAGGTCTGTGTGTGCAAGTCCAGTCCCAAGAATTTTCCGTTGTCCCTGATGCCATCCCACTGTTAGCTGGCAAAATCTTCTTTGTCAGCGGTGTTTCTTGTCTCAATCCTCGTTACCAGTTTTCTCTCCTGTTATATTTGCTTTGTTGCTGCAAAGAGAAAAGTTATGGAAGTGCCCACAATCTGGATTCGTTCATTTAGGTACTTAGTATTAGATGTTGTGTGGAAAAAGTGGTGTCTCAGAGTTCAGGTAAACGTAGGTAGTTGGGGACCAAGGGATAATTTCATGTAAAATTATGTGTATGTAGTCATCAGTATACTTAAGTGTGATAGGGCGTGATTCTCCTGGAAAATGTCTAAGCTTATTTGTAACGGGTTTTTCAGGGAGTTTCCCATCGGTTCTGGTGGCGAGTCCCCCACCACTATCCAATGATACATAGGGCCCAATTGTTCCAAAACATTTCTAAGTTCATTTGTAGCGGGTTTTTCCGGGGGTTTCCTGCCGGCTCTGGTGGCGAGTTCCCCACCACTATTCAATGACACGTAGTCACTTTTTTGGGCCCTGGGGAGTTTCTTACCGGTTTAGGCCATACTTAAAGTTTTTTTTAGCACTGGGGAGCTGAACTCAGAGATCAGGCCATCTTTTTGAAAGTGTGCCCCGATCTCTAAGTGAGCTTGTGAGTCGCCGACGCACCCACACCCATGGGCAATGTAACCCCTCACACAAAAGGGCACTACCCCACACCCCCAAGTGAGGATACCCTGCTATGGGGTCCCTCTTCAGCCTCCCCAAGCTCCCTTACAGCACCCCCTCACTTACAGAAACCCCACCCGTCATCCCCATAACCCCCCAGAGGTCCCTACCGACCTGCCATGCACCCCCCCCCCCCCCCCCACCCTTCATACCCTCCCCTCGAGGGACTGAATGGCCTCCTTCCCCGCTACTGGTGTAACAAACTCGGGAGAGTAAATGGCTTCCTCATCCTGTTCTGGTGGAACGGACCCAAAAATGTTAGTGATCGACAGTTATACTACTTCTTTCTGTTTGACATTATTCACCCTATGGATTTGGCTTTTTTGGTAGGTACATGTCAATTTCCTTATTTCTCCATTTTGAAGATACCACCTGTATATCCCCGTTGTTTTCTATAGTCACATGTGTAAAATTCAGGGTCAGGACCCTGACCTTCCCGTTGCTTGCCACTTTAACACAAGACCCTGCTCCCATGCCCACATGTCTGTCCTTGGCCTGCTGCAATGTTCCAGTGAAGCTCAATGCAAACTGGAGGAACAGTTGCTCATCTTCCGGTTAGGCACGCGACAGCCTTCCGGTCTCAACATCGAATTCAACAACTTCAGATAATTAGCTCTACGCCACCTCGACCCCTTTGCTTTCATTCCATTTCATTTAACTGTCTTTTACCTTTTTTTTCTTTCTTGGCTTTCTTGATATATATATTTCCCCCCTCCTCGATCTCATCCCCCCCTGTCCTTACCTTTTCTCCCCTTTGCTTTCCTCTTCCCCCCTACATCTATCACAGCTTACCCTCTGATTTTAGTTGCTCTGCTGTTTGGCCTTTCACACCTTTTATTCTCTCTGGGGACTGCCATTAGCACTCCTTTCCCTCAGTTTCTGTGGCCATGAGCACTCTTTTCCCTTGGTTTCCATGGCTGTGACTCATCTTTCATTCCCTCACCCCACAGTATAAATATCTCCCACTTTCTATGCCTTTTAGCTTTGACAAAGGGTCATTTGGACTCGAAACGTTAGCTCTTTTCTCTCCCTACAGATGCTGCCAGACCTGCTGAGATTTTCCAGCATTTTCTCTTTTGGTATGTAAAATTCTTGTTTTCCACTGATAGGTGAATTTGCATCTCATCATTGCTCCAGATGTCTGCCTCTAATCAACTCCCTGTTATTTGTTTTTGCTTTTTTTAAATCTTAATTTCCCCTTTCTTAACACAATAAAGTGATGGAGAGAGGTGTTGCAATGGATTCTGAATGGTCATGGGCTGGGCCTTATCAAACTTTAATGGCACAGCACTTAATGCACTAATGGGTGCAGTGAGGAAAAGGAGAGAGATATTCTGACCCAGCAATGAGAAGAAAAATCTGAACACAGCATGGCTGGAAGTGGAAAAGCATATCAGCAGCAGGAGCAATGTGCCATACCTCTGCATTAAGTGCAGGAAGAGCTTTAATATTCTAATCAGATTAACCTGTTGTGCATCTCACTTCCACCACCCCTCACTCTGTCTTGCCACGACACATAACTGGTCATATCCAATTACCTTTCAACTGCACACACCACATTGTATCTAA
The DNA here is from genome assembly GCF_047496885.1 of Scyliorhinus torazame. Taxonomy (NCBI): domain Eukaryota; kingdom Metazoa; phylum Chordata; class Chondrichthyes; order Carcharhiniformes; family Scyliorhinidae; genus Scyliorhinus; species Scyliorhinus torazame. Next base: position 175,843,861 of record NC_092707.1, read on the forward strand.
CCACTTCCTCACGTCTCCATCTACCCATCCAAGACTGCAACTCACCATTATGCAATTTGATGCCTCTCCCCAATAATCACCCACACCAGATTCCCTGCATCCATGAAAACATGCCACTACAGTCAGTAATAGGTCTGATTTATCCCCATTGCAGGTTAAGCGAGTACAAAATATGAGGAAAAGCCACGTGACCAAAGAAGTGAAGTAGAGTAGTGGTGTTTCCGCATCCCTAACCATTGGAGAGCAAGAGATTGGCACAATACAGGTACTGGTGATGGTGTTAAATATCAACGATCTACATGTCGTATAACATTTGGTCACGTTGTCTTAATTTCAGCAGTGAGTGAAATGTGATCATCTTCATAATATTGCAACACTCTTGTCTTGCCAGTATTAATTCATATTGTTTCTATTTGACAGGGTCCTCGCGTGTACATCTGTAGTCGATGGAGTTTCCAGATGACGAATACTCAGAAGAGCCCATTCTTGCTGAGAGCACGGCATAATAGTATTCATATTTCAGATGCACCATGCAGATACATGCACTATCCTGGATCCAGTTAGGCGGCTAGATGGGATTTCACTTGGTGGCTCATCACTACAAGTGAGCAAGGGCAGGGACACCAGTCCTCTCCAAGCTCTGCTCAGATGCTGAATGCCGGATAATCATTGAGGGTGGCATGAAACCTGAAAAGGTACTGATAGTCCCTCCGCACAAACTGTTCATGATTGCAGAGAGAATGGAGCAGTCCAGTTCAAGCGGAATGGTGTCATCAAAATAATTTATGTGTTTTCTTACTGCCTGTGAACAATATGTTTCACATGTGAGGTGTGTGATTTTCTTACCATCAGAGTGATTGTCCCAATTTAAATAATTCCAGCAGCAAGCTTTTTTGTGGGACTTAAAATAAAAAATATTATTTATTATTCCACACTTATCCTAGAAGTTTAAAAATGCAATGCCTCATTCACTTTCCTCACACACACCATCACTCACACAACGATTAGATACAGATGGTGAAAAAAAAATACAATTACAAAGTATACTTGTCTCAAGCTCTCTTTCATGACAGGCCTATAGTTTCTTAGATGAGTTGATATTTTTTTGTTGAAGTGAAGGTCTTGTAAACAGAGGATTGTCCCCTACCTGAAAAAGTTTATCATTTGTGTTCAGTAGTGTTCATTTGCATTCACTTGGTATCATTGCACTCACTTCATCTCAATTGTACTTCGGAGTAATCAGTTAGTTCTCATTTAACATCAATTGCTCTCAAAGCCAATAATTTAGCTATTATTTAACAATACATGTACCACAGCTGATATCAATGTCATCAATTGCCCCAAACCGCAGCACTCAAACATTTGCAGTGGGCAACATTACTTAAAAATTCGAACATCAAAAATGATCGTAGAATGTATTTTCCATATTTCTGAATTTTGTTAGCTTCAAACCTGAGCTACCCTAGAAAAAGCAGACTCTGTTTTGATAAGGTATCTTTATGTTTTTCTTCATAACCTATAACTCATGCAGCACAAACCTGCCCACTGCCACGCCCACCCACTCTTACCCAAGCCAAGCCCAGCTGACCCCTCACGCTATACCCCACAACCCCTGGATTGCAGCAGTTATGCTCTCCAACAGAGCAATTTTCTCCCCCCTGCCAAAATATTTCTGTCCCACCTAGCAATTATTTTCTTCTGCAACCTCTCCCCTGCTCCATACCCCACCCCCGCTCCATACCCCCACCCCCTCCTTACCAAATCTCCCCACAGCAATTTGCTTCCACTCCCCTCAAACTTTCAAAAATCTTCAGGCAGGTTGAACCAACATAAGGCAGTGTTAGGGCATGTGATCAAAAGCTTGGTCAAAGAGGTTAAATGTTTTTTTTTTAATTCAGGGAAAACACAGATTCCCAGATTGCGCAAGTTTTCGGGTTTTCTTCCTCCATCCTCTCTCTCTCAATCTCTCTTCCTACTCTCTCTTTCTCTCCACTTCTTCCTCCCCCCAACTTCCCTTATTCCCAGCCCGCCTTATTCCTCTCCCCTTTAGGTCTCCTTTTGCACTCCCCCATCCCTTTCCCATCCCCACTTTTCGCTCCCCATTCTCACTTTCCCCTCCCCCTCCTTTCCCCTTCCCCTTTCCCCCCTCCTATCCTCTTCCCACTCCTGTCCTTTTCCCCTTTCCTTTTCCCCCTCCTTCCCCCACCACCAACTGAAAATATCCGTTTACAGGGTCATCTGGAAATCAGAAGCAATGTTTTCCAGGGCAACCCTGTACAGATTTGAAATCGGCATAGGGAGTAGGACCATGGAAACAAGTATTCAAGATGCTGGAGAGAAGTGGGGGGAGATTGGAGGGAGGGAGGTCCAGAAAGAGAGAGTTCAGGAGGCTTGGAGAGAATTTGGAGGCCCAGAATGAGAGTTTGATGACCTCAGGGCCTGAAAGATCAGCATGGTCTGGAGACCAGACATTGTGTGGCTGGAGGATGGGGGCAGAGGATGGAGGGAGAGGGGACTTGCTGGAAGGAGAAGAGGGTGGAGGGAGGGGAAAGATGCTGAGGGAGGGATGGAGGGGGAAGCTGGAGGAAGGGGAGTTTTTGGAGTGGAGAGTGTAGTGGGGACTGGTGTGAAAGAGGGGGAGAGTTTGGAGACTGGCAGGAGAGCTGGAATGAAAGAGATGGGAGAGATTAGATGCTAAGACTGGAGGTGGGAGATGGTGGGGAGAGAGCTTAGACCCTGAGACTTGGAGTGGGTGGATGGAATATATGGACACTAAGACTATAATGAATTAAGAGCTAATGGGGAAATTGCATGGTGCTCTCAGGCATGTACTGTGTAGCAGAACAATTTTATTGAACAAAATGAAAAAAATGGAATAAATTTAGATATTGTTTAAGTAATTAATGTCCTTGTATTTTTCAATGCAGTTTTCTGAGTGCACTTGATGATTATGAGTGTATTGCATAGCATTGAGCATACATGGAAAAAGCTTTAAGCGCAAATGGATATAGCTTTGAGCGCACTATCAAATTTGCGATTAATTTCATTCCAAATTAGAATACTGGTGTCAAATTGTAACTGGAAGCATTGAGTCACATGAAAGCAAAGAATGTGTAATGTGAGGCTTCTTGTCGTAAATTGGTTCTCAGGTGAACTTGAAGTAGGAACAGTTTGGGGAGAGTTCTTCTCCTACTTTCAAGGTATTGCTGCTTACTACCTTGGTTGCATTGTTGAATTGTAACTGGTTAGATGGTTTCTCTGATGGTTTCTCTGTCTCTGCAGAATGGATTCTTGCTATTTTAAAAATAGACATAAACATAGCAGACTGACCTATGTAACCTGGTACATGCCGAAAGCCTGTTTCCAAATAAGATGGATAGTCAGGTTGATAAACATCGAGGGCGGTATTCTCCAGTCCGCCAGCTGCATATTCCTGCACGGCGCGCCCCCGCCAGCAGCGGGATTCTCCATTCCCACAGCTGGCCAATGGGGTTTCCCATTGTGGCCACCCCATGCCATCAGGATACGCACGGGCGTGGGTGCGTTGCCAGCGGTCCAGAGTATCCCGCCGACGGAGAATTCGGTCACCTGTGTTTGGCATTTGGCAATTTGAAATTTATCCATTCAGGATTTGGATGAGGCACCATCATAACAATGGGCGGTGGGGGGCAGCACGATGGCACAGTGGGTAGCACTGCAGCCTCACGGCACCGAGGTCCCAGGTTCAATCCTGGATCTGGGTCACTGTCCGTGTGGAGTTTGCACATTCTCCCAGTGTTTGTGTAGGTTTCGCTCCCACAACCCAAAAGATGTGTAGGGAGGTGGATTGGCCACGCTAAATTGCCCTTTAATTGGAAAATGAATTGGGTACTCTAGATTTATTGAAAAAAACAATGGGAGGTACATTGCAATCCATTCACATTCGTCCCATACACATTGAGTTTTGATGTGTCTTTTGCCAATGATGAACCAGAAAGATTTGTCGGCTGGAATGCAATGGTCCTTTTATTGACATTCTATCATAGAACATAGAACATACAGTGCAGAAGGAGGCATTAAAAAACGTCAGTTGCGTGTTATCTGCTGAACATGTATTAATATCGGTACACACGGATTAGGGAATGAGGACTCCACTGGACATAAGATTCTCAAATCACTTAGCAGTTGGGAAAAGTTCAGAATCCAAGCTGGCTCTGAGAGAGGAGTCAGGTTTCACCAGGCTGGTTTCTGTTTTGAAGCTTGTAATATTTAAGTTATTCTGACTGCTGGGTGTCTGTAAAACTGTTAACCATTTCATGGCTGGATCCACACACTGGAGTCAGGTAGATTCTGGTCCACTGAGGATTCGTACTTCCAGGGTAATGATGTGGGGGGAATTGTTTTTAGACTCTTGTGAGGTGTCTGTGTTCTCTCCCCTGCACCATATCATCAGTGGCATTGAAAATAAAACTGTTGTGTTCAGATGGATTAAAATCTTGAACATGAGGGTTTTGTGGAAAAATCTGTGTTAGCTGTACTTGGACTTCCTTTGTGGCTTTCACACATGTGGTTTGTCTTAAGAGGCATTGATTTCCCCTTTTCTGTTACTTTGGGAATGAGTTTGTCCCAATCTACCCCATGACCACTGCCCACAGGTGGCTGGCCCAATCTGCTGCATTGCCCTGTGGCTTTTTGACTGTGCGATGCACGATCAATGCCACTAAAACGAGGTTGTAGTCCAACTGAAGGCTTTAATAAGCTAGATGTTTCCCCCAGCAGCTCAGGTACAGAATGAGGGCTGCTGGGACGGCACAGGTTCTTATACCCTGCCTATCAGGGCGGAGCTATTATACACTCTAGCCAATAGCAAGCATATAGGTTCTACCAATGGTACTTCAGCCTCTCAGGTACCGTAATACCTATAATACCACATTCACCCCCTGTTAAAAAAAAGTCCGGTGGGGGTGGTGGCCAGCAACTACAAAACATAACAACATGGTATAATTAGTTATGGAGGTACCGTAATATCTCCGTACAGTGTTTAGTAACTATTTACAAGTCTGGTAGCTATGTACATTCGGTGTTTTATATTTACAGATTACGGTTAAAATGAAGCAATCAGTCAATCAGGGGCCCTGGTCGTCCTCTGTGATCGTCGGAGCCTCGGTGGTGACTCCGGTGGAGGCTCGGGCGTCTGTGACTCCGGGAGCGTGGCTTCGATCTCCATGGCAGCTTTGTCATCCCCAGATGGCGCTGGTGGGGAAAACGGCTGACCTGGGGAGGGAGCGCCTGCGGGGGGCGTCGGTGGGTGAGGGAGCCTAGGCAGGGGCGGCGGAACGACCGATCCTCCTGTAAGGTGCTGAGGTGGAGGGGAGGGTGGGACTGGAGGCTGGAATGTGCATGGAGTTCCGGCGGGCGCCAGGTCCCGTAGGGAGACCGTATCTTGTCGGCCGTCGGGGTACGTCACATAGGCGTACTGGGGGTTAGCATGGAGCAGATGGACCCTCTCGACCAACGGGTCCGATTTGTGCGCCCGCACGTGTTTTCGGAGCAGGATGGGTCCAGGTGCTGCCAGCCGGGTCGGGAGCGAGGTCCTGGAGGAGGACTTCCTAGGGAAGACAAGGAGAGGTTCATGAGGTGTCTCATTGGTAGTTGTACAAAGTAGTGACCGGATGGGGTGGAGGGCATCCGGGAGGACTTCTTGCCAGCAGGAGACTGGGAGGTTCCTGGACCATAAGGCCAGTCAGACGGTCTTCCAGACCGTTCCATTCTCCCTCTCTACCTGTCCGTTACCCCGGGGGTTGTAACTGGTCGTCCTGCTCGAGGCGATGCCCTTGCTGAGCAGGAATTGACGCAGTTCGGCGCTCATAAAGGAGGACCCCCTATCGCTGTGTATGTAAGCGAGGAACCCGAACAGTGCAAAGATGCTATGGAGGGCCTTGATGACGGTGGAGGTGGTCAGGTCGGGGCAGGGGATGGCGAATGGGAACCGGGAGTACTCGTCAATCACGTTCAGGAAGTACGTGTTGCGGTCGGTGGAGGGGAGGGGGCCTTCGAAGTCCATGCTGAGGCGATCAAAGGGACAGGAAGCCTTTATCAGGTGCGCTCTCTCTGGCCGGTAGAAGTGCGGTTTGCACTCCGTGCAGATTTGGCAGTCCCTGGTGACTGTCCTGACCTCCTCGAAGGAGTAGGGCAGGTTGCGGGTCTTGACGAAATGGAAAAAGCGAGTGACCCCCGGGTGGCAGAGGTCCTCGTGGAGGGCTCGGATGCGGTCCACTCGTGCGGTGGCACATGTGCCGTGGGACAGGGCGTCAGGAGGCTCATTTAGCTTCCTGGGACGATACAAGATCTCGTAGTCGTAGGTGGAGAGTTCAATCCTCCACCGCAAGATCTTGTCATTTTTTATCTTGCCCCGCTGTGCATTATCGAACATGAACGCCACCGACCGTTGGTCCGTGAGGAAAGTGAATCTCCTGCCGGCCAGGTAATGCCTCCAACGTTGCACAGCTTCTACTATGGCCTGGGCCTCGTTTTCAACTGAGGAGTGGTGGATTTCGGAAGCATGGAGGGTACGGGAGAAGAAGGCCACGGGTCTGCCCACTTGGTTGAGGGTTGCCGCCAGAGCTTTGTCGGACGCGTCGCTCTCGACCTGGAAGGGGAGGGACTCGTCGATGGCGTGCATCGTGGCCTTTGCAATGTCTGCTTTGATGCGGCTGAAGGCCTGGCGGGCCTCTATCGACAGGGGAAAAACTGTGGATTGGATCAGGGGACGGGCCTTGTCCGCGTAGTTGGGGACCCACTGGGCGTAGTAACTGAAAACTCGTAGGCAGCGTTTTAGGGCCTGAGAGCAGTGAGGGAGGGGGAACTCCATAAGGGGGCGCATGCGTTCAGGGTTGGGGCCTCTAATTCCATTTCGCACTACGTAGCCGAGAATGGCTAGACGGTCGGTGCTAAGCACGCATTTATCCTTATTGTATGTTAGGTTATTGATTTTAGCGGTCTGGAGAAATTTTCGGAGGTTGGTGTCGTGGTCCTGCTGGTCGTGGCCACAGATGGTGACATTATCGAGATACGGGAATGTTGCCCGTAAACCGTACCGGTTAACCATTCGGTCCATCTCGCGCTGGAAGACCGAGACCCCGTTAGTGACACCAAAGGGAACCCTTAAGAAGTGATAGAGCCGCCCGTCTGCCTCGAAGGCAGTGTATTTGCGGTCACTAATGCGGATGGGGAGCTGGTGGTAGGCGGACTTGAGATCCACCGTGGAGAAGACCTTATAATGCGCAATCCTGTTTACCAGGTCGGATATGCGGGGGAGAGGGTACACGTCCAGCTGCGTAAACCTGTTGATGGTCTGCTGTAGTCGATGACCATCCTATGCTTCTCCCCGGTCTTTACCAGCACTACTGGAGCTCTCCAGGGGCTGTTACTGGCTTCAACGACCCCTTCCCTCAGTAGCCTTTGGACCTCTGACCTAATAAAGATCCGGTCCTGGGCACTGTAGCATCTGCCCCTGGTGGTGACGGGTTTGCAATCCGGGGTGAGGATCGCAAACAGGGAAGGCGGGTCGACCTTAAGGGTCGCGAGGCCGCAGACAGTAAGGGGGGGTATAGGGCCACCGAATTGGAAGGTCAGACTTTGAAGGTTACACTGGAAGTCTAAACCCAGGAGTGTAGCCGCGCAGAGGTGGGGACGGATGTAGAAACGGAAATTTTTGAACTCCCTTCCCTGGACTGTGAGGTTTGCTAAACAAAATCCCTTTATCTCCACTGAGTGGGAACCGGAGGCCAGTGAGATTTTTTGATGAACAGGGTGGATGAGGAGGGAACAGCGCCTTACCGTGTCGGGGTGTATGAAGCTCTCCGTGCTCCCAGAGTCAATTAAGCAGGACGTCGCGTGCCCATTGATGAAAATGGTCGTCGTAGCGGTTGAGAGTGTTCAAGGTCGAGATTGATCCAGAGTCACCGAGGCCAAGCTGGGGTCCTGGGGGCCTATCCAAGATGGCGTCTCCCATTGGTCGCACATGGCCGGGGGTGCACAAAATGGCGGCGCCCATCCCTCAAGCATGGCGTCTGTGTAACAAGATGGCGGCGCCCGGGGTCCACATGTGGCCCTGGGATATGGGGGTGGCGGCGACCGCTGGCCACACGGGGCCCATGGAGAAGTTTGTGGTGGCGGTCCGGATTCGCCGCTGGAGACCGCGGCCACCGCTCGGGCCTGGCATACCCCCACGAAATACCCCTTTTTGCCACATCTCCTGCAGGTGGATGCGTGGGCCGGGCAGCACTGGCGGGGGTGCTTGGCTTGCCCGCAAAAAGTAGCAGCGGGGCCCCTCGGGGTTGGCAGGCCGCCTTGCAGCGCAGGCCTGCAGGGGAACGGGGGAAGTCTCTGGGTCAGCCACTGCGGGGTTCCACGCTGCCCAGGGGGCTGCCGCGCGGTCAGGAACATAGGTGCGGGCGTTCCTGGAGGCCACGTCTAGGGAGCCTGCAAGGGCCCGTGCCTCCCTAAGACCCAGGGTGTCTTTCTCTAACAGGCGCTGGCGGATTTGTGATGAAAGCATACCTGCCACGAAAGCGTCCCGGACTAAGAGTTCCGTGTGTTCGATCGCCGAAACCTGCGGGCAGCCACAGCTTCTGCCCAGCACCAGGAGTGCGCGGTAGAATTCTTCCAACGATTCCCCAGGGGTTTGCCATCTTGTTGCCAGCAGATGCCGGGTGTAGACCTGGTTTACCGGGCGAATGTAGTGTCCTTTTAGCAGCTTGATTGCTGCATTGAAGTCTTCCGCTTCCTCGATGAGGGTGTAGATCTCCGGGCTCACCCTTGAGTGCAGGACGTGCAGTTTCTGCTTTCCCGTGGGTGCGTTTTCTGCCGTCTTGAGATATCCTTTAAAACACGCCAGCCAGTGCTTAAAGATTGCCGCTGAGTTCGCCGCGTGGGGGCCAAGTTGCAGACACTCCGGCTTGATTCGGAACTCCATCCTTTCTTCTTAAAATCTAGCTTATTAAATTGATGCACGATCAATGACCACTAAAATGAGGTTGTAGTCCAACTGAAGGCTTTAATAAGCTAGATGTTTCCCCCAGCAGCTCAGGTACAGAATGAGGGCTGCTGGGACGGCATGGGTTCTTATACCCCGCCTATCCGGGCAGAGCTATTATACACTCTAGCCAATAGCAAGCATATAGGTTCTACCAATGGTACTTCAGCCTCTCAGGTACCGTGATACCTATAATACCACACTGTGTATGGTGCCTCCCTCGCTGTCTGTGTGCTGATTTAGGAATGCTCTCTGATCCCACTAACTTCTGAAATTAATGTCTCTGCTTAACCCGATCTCTGGTTCAGTCTTTCCTTCCTTTTAAATCCCACAGGCACATCCTTGGCCTCTTTAAACTCTACTAGCTGGTTTGGGCCTTTTTAGCTCCAAGGGATTCTATACTGGCCGCTCTTTGCCTCAGTAGATCCTTTATGGACTTTGGAAAGTCCTCTAGCTTGCCCTGAACTACCCCAATCCTCAATGTCTATATTGCCCCCCTGTAGGATTTTAGGGTCTTCTTCAGCTCTCTGCAGCTGAAAAGTATTTTTCAGATTCCCTTCTGTTTCCCCAGTCTCCATGGAATGTATTTCACCCTAGGGTACAGATCCTGATCCCTGAACAAGTTTCCCAGAAAAAGATCCAACCCCCCTATAGGTACAATCGACGTAACCTTGACTATCACTACACTGGTGACCCGTTAATGTAAATGAAAATTGGTTCTCAATTGACTTACTGGTTAAATAAGGGTTAAAGTAAAAAAAATACTTTCTAGTTGAATCTTTGCTAGGGATGTCGTGTATTTATCATGCTTTCAGTGATTCGTTTCCAGCAACCTTGCAGCTGAACCGGGGCACTTTAAGAGAATGCTTGCCTGATGTCATCGGCCATTTGCGCTGGTAACTGGGGAATGTAACATCGCAGCCTGTAGTGGTAACATCTCTTGAATAAAGCTGTTAGATTTTGTTGAACCTCCATGGCTCCTAAAGTAAATCCTGAGAACATGGGTGGCACGGTTAGCACTGCTGCCTAACAGCGTCAGGGAACCAGGTTTGATTCCAACATTGGGTGACTGTGTGGAGTTTGCACATTCTCCCCCTGCCTGCATGGGTTACCTCTGGCTCCTCCGGTTTCACCCCACAATCCAAAAATATGCAGGTTTGGTGGATTGGTTATGCTAAATTGCCCCTTAGCGTGGGATTGCAGGAATAGGATGGGAGATTGGGCCTAGGTAGGGTGGTCTTTCAAAGGGTCAGTGCAAACTCGATGAGCCAAATGGCCTCCTTCTGTACTGTAGGGATTCTATGAAAAACCTGCAACAAGAAAGCCGGACAACGCTTGCAGCCACTCGAAGAAAGCACAGAAGGAAAAAGAAAACAAGAATAAAAATTGTCGTCACACAAAAAACTGACAGCGAGAGAGTCTAACAACGGTTGCAGCCACCCGGAGGGAGGGAAAACAGCAAAAATTAAATGAAAACAGCTCTAGAGAGGAGCTCGCCACATGTTCTGCCCAAAGCAAACTCTGGAGCCATGAGTAGCAATTGTTCTTCAACATCAAATTTAGAGCTGGGGATGAGGTAAAACACAAAGAAAAATAGGCTGAGCTCAGATTTTGCCTTGTTTTGGGAGAAAGGAAGCAAGGAGCTAAACATTTGTGGCTCATTGTGCACACGCAGATCCTTCCATAGAGAAAAATGGCGAACATTTCTGGCACCATGGGATCCTTTGATGAGAATACAGAGTAATGGAGCTCATATACAGAATGATTCAACTATTTTGTTCAAGCTAACAAGATGGCAGATGTAAAACTCCCAACATACCTGAGCATAACAGGAAAACATTGAACTCCTTAGGCGTCTGGTAAAGCCAGAAAAGCTGAGCACAAAAACATAAGAAATTGTAGAAATTTTGCAGACAGCTTTGGGCTTCATCAGCGAAGCCAAGAAGAAGGGGAATCAATTGCACAATTTATAGCTACACTGGAATCAATTGCACATTTTGTAACTACACTGAAAAGATTGGCTAAACACTGCAAATCTTTGGATGTTTTAAACAATACCATCCGAGATAGACTAGCCTGTGGGTTAAAGAGCAAGGCAATTCAAAGGCATGTGTTAACCGAAAGCAGCCTGACTTTAAAGCAAGCCTTGGAAGTTGCTGTATCAATGGAATTAGTGGCCAAAGAAGCTCAACAGTTGAGTTCAAACATAAGAATTCATAAGATGTTGGTCAAAACCCAAACGCAAACACAGACTCTCAGTTGTCATAGTTGTGCTAAAATTGGGCACTTAGCAGCAGATTGTTTGTGCAAAGACATCATGTGCGGAAATTGTGGGGAAAAAGGCTCACATTGAACACGCATGTTGGAAAAAGACACACGCTTCAGGTAAAAGTTGCAAAAAACAAGAGCTGAATAAAGCAAATGGCGAACAAAAAAAATGAAAAAGTGTCCATGTGATACAAAAAGGATATGAAGAGAGACCCAATTCACAGTCTGAAGATGAGTTGTCATTAAATGTAATAGCTATTGCTGGTGCTACAAATTGGTACTGGGTCACTCCACTACTGGATGGACAGCCAGTAAAGGTAGGGGTGGGCATTGGAGCAACTGCTTCACTGGTGCCAGAGACTATTTATAATGAAAAGCTCTGACTTTTTTCTCTGAAATCTCTGAAAGATAGTTAAAAACTTACACTGGAGAAGTAGTTCCATTGAGGGGTTTGATTGATGTATAGATGGACAGGTGGAGGATTTGTCCTTGCACACAGTCAAAGGAAATTATCAGGCACTAATGGGAAGCATTTGGTTGGAGAAGATCAGGCTAAATTGGGCCGAAATAAACCTAATGACAGATTCTAAATCAGGCCTTACCAAAATCCTGAAGAAGCACTCCATTGTTTTTAACAGTGATCAGGGAGGTATGATGGATATCTCAGTAAAGTTCAAGATCAAAGAAGAGAGTCAGGCGAAATCCTTAAAGGCTAGGTCGGTGCCTTACACAATCTGACCTAAAGGAGAGGCAGAATTAGTGACTGGTCTAGACAGGGGTCCTAGAACCTGTTAACGTGAGTGCAAGGGCCCCACCGATCATGCCAGTAATGAAAAAAGACGGATCTGTACGCATTTGTTGTAATTTCAAAGTAACCATTAACCCTGTACTCTGTGCAGAACAAACAATACCCCCTACCCCTGATTGATGACCTGTTTGCAGGGTTGGCTGGAGGCCAACACTTTAGCAAGATCAACCTCAGTCAAGCATAACTACAAATGAATGTGGATCAGGAGTCAAAACAGTTCCTGACAATTGTGGCACACAAAGGGTTATTTTGATACAAAAGATTACTGTTTGGCACCACTTCAGCTCTGGCATTGTCCCAACGCGCTGGGCACAAATTTTAAACAGGTTAAACTGAATCCCGTGTTATTTAGATGACATCCTGGTGACTGGGATGAACAAGGAAGAACATCTCCGCAACCACAATGCCACACTTCAGAGATCAGGGGGTTATGGGTTAAGAGTCCAAACAGACAAATGCAAATTTCTCCAATCTTCAATTGAATATCTGGGACATGTAATCAAATTACTGAGGCACCCGCACCTCAGAATGTTGACCATCTCTGATCTTTCTTCAGCTTACGAAGGTTTGTCCCCAATTTGGCTTGTTCCCAATCTATTCTTAAATCCTTGCATAATCTACTGTGTCAAAATAAAAAGTGGACTCTGTTATATTTTGCTGTTTGATTAACATAAGTTGCTACTGACCTTAGACGACGTTGAAAGACACTCCAGTCCTTGAAGTAAGTTGAAAGGATTTATTCAGTGACAACAACTAGATAAATGAGTTTGACGCTCTGCTGATCTAACTCTAGTAGTAACTCAGTGATAATGACTAACTGTACAACTGGGATCTAGGCCACATGTGGTGACCCAGCCTGAGATCTAAACTATTTTGGTGCTTATCCTACAGTCCCTGCCAGGACTGAGAGGGAGGGTCTAGTGTGTGTCTGGTTTTATAATGAGTTATATAGTGCCCTCTAGTGGCCGTGCCACAGCCAGTGGTTCTGATTAACCCCTTAGTTTCATGTCAGTCTACATATTATTACATCTCCCCCTTTTTTACATTACAGGTGTGGTACTAGGGAAATTGTGTGACAAAGCTAGATATAATGATATGATATGTACAATTTTGTTATATACAGAGCAAACAAGGAAGAGAAAATGTTCACAGGTTCAGTCTTTGAGGCTTCCGCCTCGTCCTTGATGACCTCCTGAGAGGTGGCGGCGGAGACGTCGGTGGCTTGATCGTTGTGTGTGTCTCACGACCAGTGGAAACATCGGTCAGGATGTCTTGAGGGATTGCCTCAACAAACGGCAGTGAAGGGGCGATCAGTGGCGGGCCGTATTTTCTGACGTGCCCTTTGATTTCTGCGGATGATGGTACCATCAGCCATTTGTTTCGTGTAGGATCTGGGTGCAGCTTGTCGAATAACAACAGCTGGAGCAGACCAGTCACCATCAGGTATTCTGATTCTGACGGTGTCTGTTGGAGATAGCGCGTCCAGATCAGTTGCATGTTTGTCATAGTGATGCTTCTGACCATCACCAAGCCATCGCAGCTTGTGTAGGAGATCTGGACTAGGCAGTTGTAGGGCCGGAAGCGCTGTTCGCAGGTCCCTGTTAGCAGTTGAGCCGGTGACATGCCAGATGCTCAGGGAGCAGCACGATACGAGCGTAGTGCTAGATGAATGTCGGAGCAGAATCCAAGGCTTTGTTGATGATCTGTTTGACTATGTGCACCACCTCTTCCACCTTGCCCTTGGACTGCGGGTAGTGCGGACTAGAGGTGACGTGCTTGAAATTGTAGCACTTTGCAAACGCTGTCCATTCTCGACTGTGAAAGCATGGCCCATTGTTAGTCATGACCGTGTTTGGGATGCCATGACGAGAGAAGGTCTCTTTGCACGCTTTGATTACGGTTTGTGAGGGGAGGACAAACTGCTTCAGTACTTCAGGGAAGTTCAAGTAGTAGTCTATGAGTAGTACGTAATCACGACCATTGGAGTGGAAGAGGTCAATGCCTCCCTTGGACCACGGAGAGGTTTCCACATTGTGTGGTTGCAGAGTCTCCTTACATTGTGCTGGTTGGAACTTCTGGCAAGTCTCACATCTCAAGACCATGTCCGTGATGTCCTGATTGTGCCAGGCCAGTAGACGGCTTGTCGAGCCCTTCGTCTGCATTTTTCTATGCCCAGGTGGTCCTCGTGGATCTGACGAAGTACCATGGGTCTGAGACGCAGCGGAATCACTATTCGGTCCATCCTCAGCAGTATACCATTGATCACTGTCAGGTCGTGTTTGATGTTGTAGAGTTGCGGGCATTGCTCTTTCGGCCACCCATGGTTTAGGTTGTGAATTACTCGTTCCAGCAAGGGATCTGCGTCCGTCTCTGCTCTTATGAGAATTATCTTTTCGTCCGTTGCAGGAAGGTTGACTGCGTACATTTGTACCTGGGCTTCAATTTGTCGGATCATCACTAGTGGTTCACTTGGTGAAGTGACTGAGCGAGACAACACGTCAGCGTCAATGATGAGATCCTTGCCAGGCGTGTATATAAGATTGAAGTCATATCTTCTAGGTTTAAGTAGAATTCTCTGTAGCTGAGGAGTCACGTCATTGAGGTTCTTCTGTATGATGTGTACCAGAGGTCTGTAAACAGGTCTGTTTCAACGGTGAATGTTGGTAGGCCGTAGACGTCATCATGAAATTTTTAAATTCCTGTGAGAAGGCATAGACACTCCTTTTCAATTTGAGCGTACCGAGTCTCTGTCGGTGTCATTGCACGTGATGCATATGCTATTGGGACCCATGACGAGGTGTCATCTTTCTGCAGCATCACTGCTCCAATGCCATCCTGACTGGCGTCAGTCGAAATCTTGGTGTCACGATCAGGGTCATAGAACGCTAAAACAGTTGCAGTGGTGAGCTTTGCCTTCAACTCCAACCACTCGTTCTGATGTTTAGTCTTCCATTTGAAAGAGGTGGACTTCTTAATCAGTTGTCGTAGAGACGTGGTGTGTGTGGCCAAATTTGGGATACATTTGCCTAAAAAATTCACCATTCCAAGGAAGTAAAGTACCTTCTTGTCCTCGGGGACCTTCATCGCTTCAATGGCCTTTATCTTGTCCGTGTTGGGGCGTACACCGTGTTCCGTTATCTGGTCGCCCAGGAACTTGAGCGTGGACATTCCAAAGCTGCTTTCGGATCTGTTTAACTTGAGGCCATGCTCGTGTATGCATCTGAATACCCTCTTCAGTTGCGACACATGTTCCTCTGGAGTCGAGGACCAGATGATAACATCATCCACGTAAACACGAACTCCGTCTATCCCTTCCATCATCTAGTCCATGATGCGGTGGAACATTTCAGATGCCGAGATGATGCCAAATGGCATTCGATTGTAGCAGAATCTGCCGAAAGGCATGTTGAAGGTGCAGAGCTTTCTGCTAGATTCTTCTAGTTGGATTTGCCAGAATCCTTGGGATGCATCTAGCTTGGTAAAGAAACGCACGTGTGCCTTTTCGCTTGTGATCTGTTCTCTTTTTGGGATCGGATAGTGTTCCCTCATGATGTTTTTGTTGAGATCCTTGCGATCGATGCAGATTCTTAAGTCCCCCGAGGGCTTTTTGACGCACACCATCGAACTGACCCAGTCAGTTGGTTCAGTGACTGGAGATGATGCCTTTCTTCTGAAGACTCGCAAGTTCTGATTTTAAACGTTCCCTCAGGGGAGCAGGCACTCTCCCGAATGGGTGAACCACTGGTTTCGCACCAGCACGCAGCAGATCTGATATTGATATGGAAGTGTGCCCATGCCGCTGAAGACATCTGGGTATTGTTCCAGTATTCCGTCAATGCTGGTCTGGAGAGCGTGATGAGATGACATCATTGTGTGGACTCTTCGAATGAGGTTCAGTTGTTTGCAGGCTGGCGCACCTAACAGCGATGACTGGTCAGGTTGAACAATCTCAAACAGGCTCAGACAGGCTCGCCTCCCTGTCTTTGTTGGTTACAGCTAAATGGCATGATCCCAGTGAGGAGATTGCGTTGCCATTGTAGTCCTGGAGTTGACAGGCAGCTGGAAGGATTTTGGGAGCATTCTTGATCTTCGTAAAGTCAAGCTTCGAGATCAGGTTAGCGGGGGCACCCGTGTCCAGTTTGACCTTAATGGGGCAGTCTTCAACAGCATTTCATACTTTTTCTTGTACTGTCCATGTGCAGGGCCCGCATTCACGTGCACAAGATGGCTGCCGCCAGAAACATGGGGGCACTGCAATCGGGAGATGGCCTGGACACACTCGACCTCGAGGGAGGTTTGTTTACGATGTTCAGCACTCTTATACTGTAGGTAGCGGTTTTTGAGTGTTCATGCACCGTGCACGTTTCTATGGCGATTTCTAAAGTCATGTGTTTGAGCTTTAGTAGTTGCTCTCGGAGAGGATCAGAGTGGATTCCAAAAACTATCTGGTCTCTGATCATCAAGTCAGTTAGTGCACCAAAGTTACAAGATTGGGCTAGGAGTCTGAAGTTAGTGAAAAAACTGTTGAAGGATTGTTGAAGACTTGCATCCTTTTCTTAAAAATGTAGCGCTCAAAGATTTCATTTTCCTGGACCGTGCAATGGCTATCAAAATTTTTAAGGATGGTTTCATGCTTAGTTTTGTCCTGCCCATCTGTATAGTTAAACGAGTTGTAGATCTGTAACGCGTGATCACCAGTAGTAGTCAATAAGAGAGCTATTTTCAGAGCATCGGTCGCGTTTGTTAAATCAGACGCCTCTACATACAGTTGGAATTTTTATTTAAACAAGCAGCAGTTAACACTAAGGTTACCGTTGGACCTGAGGTGAGGAGGAGCTTGTGGTTTGTCCATCATTCAAGAATTCGGCAGGGTCATTCCGGATGCATCTGTTGTCGAACAGTTGTCTTGATTGTTTCCCTAAACTTACTGAATTTACCTAGGTAGATGCAGCAGCCACTACCGGTACCATGTTATGTTATGCTGTTTGATTAACGTAAGTTTCTACTGACCATAGACAACGTTGAAAGACACTCCAGTCCTTGAAGTAAGTTGAAAGGATTTATTCAGTAACAACAACTAGGTAAATGAGTTTGATACTCTCCTGGTCTAAGTCTAGTGACTCAGTGATAATGGCTAACTGTACAACTGGGATCTAGGCCACATGTGGTGACCCAGCCTGAAATCTAAACTATTCTGGTGCTAATCCTACAGTCCCTGCCAGGAGTGAGAGGGAGGGTCTAGTGTGTGTCTGGTTTTATAATGAGCTGTGTAGTGCCCTCAAGTGGTCGTGCCACAGCCGGGTGTTCTGATTAACCCCTTAGTTTCATGTCAGTCTACATATCATTACAGACTCCATGTGGAGTTTGCACATTCTCCCCATGTCTGCATGGGTCTCACCCCACAACCCAAAGATGTGCAAGGTAGATGGATTGACTGTGCTAAATTGCCCCTTAATTGGGAAAAAAATGTATTGGGTACTTCAAATGTTTTTTTCAAGTGGAAGTAGGAGAAGATCAATGTGAGAAAGTGTTTGTGCAAATCTAGGCGGCGCTGCTCAAGTCAGAAGTCCTGACACATTTTGGAACTGAACCTACTCCAGCAGTTGGCATGTGACGCATCACCCTTTGGTTTTAGAGTGATAGTTTCCCACATCATGCCTACAGGTGAAGAGAAGCCGATAGCTTTTGCGTCCAGAACATTGAATAAAACCAAAAGCAATTATGCACAGATAGAGAAAGAAGCCCTAGGAATCATCTTTGAGATTAAAAAGGTTCTATTAATTCCTGTATGGGAGAAAATTCACATTATTGATGGACCATTGTCCATTAGTGACAATGTTTGGACCACATACCCAGATTCCATTGCTAGTATACTATCAACTAACGTCAGTCAAGCCTTCGTGGTAATGCAGATGGGCTTTCCCAACTACCCTTACCAGGTAGTTCATCGATAAATAGTTCATGCAGAAACACTTTCTCCTTCGAACCAGTCGATAATACTCCTGTAACTACAGGACAAGTGAAAAAGCACAACCCAAGTGATCCAGTACTTTCTGAGGTGCTAGACATGGTGCTTCAAGGCAAGACCTCAGTTAAAGCTGTATTCCACAAGAAGATTTGAGTTACCCAGACAGGCAGGCTAGCTCCTCTGAGGAATGAGTCATCATTCCACCACTATTAAGAAAACACGTATTGAACCAATTACACAAAGGCCTTTGTGGTATTGTGAGAATGAAGGAAATAGTGAGGAGCTATCTCTGGTGGTCTGGTTTGGATGCCAAAATAGAGGAGAAGGTGGGAATGTGTTAGTCTTGTCCGAAAGTGTTAAATCTGCACCATTAGCACAGTTGCATCCATGGGAATGGCCAGAAGAGGCTTGGCAACGGGTACATGTTGATTATGCAAGACCATTTGAGGGTCGCATGTTTCTCATTCTAGTCAATGCTCATTCAAAATGGCCAGAATTGCCATCATGAAATCAACATCATCAGAGAAGACAATTGAGAGATTGGGAGAAATCTTCAGCAGATTTGGTTACCTTGAACAATGGTGAGTGATAATGGACCACAGTTCATATCTCAAGAGTTTGAAAAGTTCTTGAAGAAGAATGGAATATGACACATCAGGTCCACTCCATACCATCCTTCTACAAACGGACTAGCAGAACATTTTGCGCAAACAATGAAGCAGACATTAAATATAGCCAGAGAACAAGGTTCATTGGCCAAATGCTTGAGTCAATTCCTGCTCATGTACAACCTACTCTACAACCCAAGTTTCTCCGGCATTGCTAATGGTTAAACAACAACTATGTACAGCATTCAACTTACGAAAACTATAAAAGACAAAAGACACTGTCCAGTAAAGGCAAAAGGATCAGGTCATATGGCAGGAAAACAAAGTGAGATATTGTGTTTTCCGGCAGGGACAAAGGTTCTGACAAGAATCTATACTACAGGTGAAAATGATTCTTGCCACCATCAGAGTACAGACCGGACTTGTCTCCTGCACTGTCCAAACCCGAGATGATGTAATCTGGAGGAGGCACACGGATCAACTTTTGGCAACAAGAACAAATCCACCAAAGCAGAAATGACAGAATGTGACGAATGGAGGAATTTAGGAATATTGGATTCTAAATATTTGGGCAATTCAAGGGTTAAAAGCCTGGGGTTGTAGTGTGTTGACTGCAGTGGTCATGTTTTAAAAAGGATTTTATTTTGCAAGGCCTGGGACTTTTAGGAGCCAGAAGATGATATTGACCAAAGGAATGTGTTTTTCAGTCTGACCTAATACACTATGGTTTGACTGGGGGAATTACCCAGGGAGTTAATGTGCTTTCAGCCTGGAAAGGTCATTTGTTTTTTAGGGGTGGAGCTAAGGGATTCAGAGAGATTTTGGGAAAGCTTTGGAGAGGAATTGAAGTCTGATCTGACTGACCCTAAGTCCATTATTCTTTCCCAGTAGGCTAGTTCTAAAAGAGTAATAATGCTTGAAGCAGAGCAGTCTTGTGCAAAGACAAGGAAGAAGCTGAAACAAGCCCATTGGAACAGCTTTTTGAAGACATCTAGCCAGAGTCTGCAGGGGTTCTAACCGGAGCCGAAATCTAAAAAATTGGAGTTTTGGACCAGTGTCCTAGCTACTATTGGGTCTAGTCTGGGATCGTAATGAGAGAATCCAAATCCAGCTGTGCCAAGAGATGACCTGGACCTTCTTTAAAACCTGACGATAACAAATCCGATTGGGGAAAACAGTACCTCAACTTGCATGACGTCATCGGCCATTTGTGCGGCTAACTGGGCAATGTAACATCACAGCCCATAGTGGTTTTTTTAAAAATTTAGAGTAACCAATTCATTTTTTCCAATTAAGGGGCAATTTAACATGGCCAATCCACCTACCCTGCACATTTTTGGGTTGTGGGGGCGAAACCCACGCAAACACGAGGGGAATGTGCAAACTCCACACAGACAGTGACCCAGGGCTGGGATCGAACCTGGGACCTCGGCGCCATGAGGCTGCAGTGCTAACCACTGCACCACCGTGCTGCCCTGACCAGGAGTGTTAACACCTCCTGGTAAAGCTCTTAGTTTTTGTTGAACCTCCATGGCCTCCTAAAGTAAATCCTGCGAACACCACAAGGGGAACTTTTAAACATATGCAAGTAAACCCTTTTTTACTAGTATGTAGTGTTTGTTCTGTTTTCTGGCAGCATTTCAGCAACCCTCGCTACAAGCAATGCTTGAAAACATACTGTATCTTGGTATTCCTTTTCTTGCAGATTGTGAGAAGCCTTAGGAGGTATTTTATCCTATCCCCATCCGATTTGAATCTGGGCTTGGCGCTTCCAAGGCTATGGACACAGTTTAGACTGCAACTGCACGGAGGCCCGACTTGCTGCACTGGCAGAAAAAAATGGCATGTCCTGCTGATTTACTTTCTAATTTCTTTCTTTTTAAAGTTGTGGATTGATCTTCCTGTCTGCCCTACTCTCCTTTCCTATGAAGTCTATTTGAGTTACATCTATTTCCTTTTTACCTCTCCGTTGCTGGTAAGAGTTACTAGATCCAAGTTGTTTTGATTCAGAGGTTTATGAGTTAAATTGTGATCATCAACCATGATAGCTACATCTCTGACTTTGGAAACTATTTTTACCTCTATATGAGTTTTAGGCTGTGTGAGAGACAATTTTTAAACTCCTCTCACAATATTTGTTTTAAGCCTTCATAGGTGCAGGCAGTTTTTAGAACTCAGACCCACCAGTCAAAAGGTAATTGTTTAATTCTCGAGAATTCCTGGAAGGTTTGTCTTGGTTTTTTATGGAAGTTTTGGTATTGAGGTGGTATGCTTTCAGTTCGTGTTCATAGGCACTGAGAATAGTAGCCTTTCTCTGATCATAACTGGTAGACATTTCAGCGGGCAGTGAAGAGTAACCTTCATGGGCCTTTCCTACTAGCTGACCTTGTATCAGGAGTGCCCATTGATAGCCATTGTAACTGATCTGCCAGGTTTTTGAAGACTGTAAAGAAAGCTTCCACATCCTCCACTTCAAACTTGGGATACAAATCGGGAATATTTTAACAAAATTAAATTTGTTTCTGAGCTAAGGGCATTTAAATTAATCTCAGGTTCTCTCTAGCTGCCGTAATTTGCCTCAGTTCCTGGCCTTTCTATGCCTGTAATTCTCTCAAGATTTTCAAGCTAGAAAACTTCACTTCTCGCCCGGGATTGTCTTTCTTCCTTTTTGTTCTGAAATTCTAACTCTAGCCCCTGCTCTTCTCAGCAAATTTCAGCTAGGATCACCTGATTTGTTTCAGGTTCTGTTTCTTCTTCCGTTATGAATCTGGAGTGAGGATGAGATGCCCAGACAGCATCTTTAATGCCTTGGATCGTTGTGCTTTTGTATATTGAGTTACACCAGCTTGCTATGGCCTTCAACTATTCCATGATTAGGTATACTAATTTTTATCCAGTTTACGTCTTCCTCTTGCAGAAATGATTTTACATCGTAAATAGCCATCTTCTTATTTTCTATTGTTTTTTAAAAATTGCCAATTTGAGGGTCAATTTAACCTGGCCAATCCACCTACCTTGCACATCTTTGAGTTGTGTGAGACCCACGCAGACACAGGGAGAATGTGCAAACTCCACATGGACAGTGAGCCGGGGCTGAGATCGAACCCGGGTTCTCGGTGCCGTGAGACATTAGTGCTAACCACTGCGCCACCCCTTATTTTCTATTGTTAGTTCTCACACAGATTACTGCTGTAAACCCTTTACTTCTTGTTTCAACCATTTTAGCAATGCTATTCATCCCTCTTACTTCCAATTCCTCGAAAGTCAGATTTGGTTCATTTGCAATGGATTTATTCTGAACTGCAGCACCCAATTTGTCATGGAAATAATTTATGTGTTTTCCTACTGGTGGTGGACAAATATGATTTGTATGTGAAGTGTGTGCATTTCCTTGCCTGCAGAGTGATTGTCCCAATTGAAATCATTCCAGCAGCAAGCTTTAGCTATGAGTTATAAAAATAAAGATGTTTATTTATTATCCCACTTTCCCGGAAGATTATAAAAACACAATGGGCTGGATTCTCTGCCCCGCCGCGCCACATTTCCGTTTCACCCAGCCGGCGGGATGCTCCGTTACACCGGCTGGTCAATGGGGTTTCCCATTGTGGGGCAGCCCCATGCCATCAGGAAACCCCCGGGCTACCGGCAAAACAGAGCTTCCCACCGGCGGAGAATCCAGCCGAATATCTCACTCACTCACTTCACACACACAATCACTCAAACCAAGATTAGATACGGATGCGGAAAGAATACAATATGATTACAAAGTATAATTCTCTCAGTCTCTCTTTCAATGCAAGGCTGCAGGCAGACTTCCAGCATCTGCAGTACTTTGCTTTTGTGTTCGAAAGGTGTATCTTTTGTCTCGCATAAGTTTTCTTTTAAATCTGCTCAGAGAGCCAAAGATGTCAGGATCACTGTTGTAGGATGCAAGCATTGTGGCAGTTTTTCTGGAATCCAGTGCACACTTGCATGAATGTTTTCTTGTTGCACACCAGCTGCACAAGTGCCAAAGTAAACCCTTGTGGTTTACGAATATTCCTGGTTGATCTAGGGTGCACAGGTTGCATCATATATGCAATCAATAACACCTGCAGCTGTGGAAAGCCAGCCAGAGAGGGAAACCTGAGAGCCCACTCTTTCTGATTGGTGCCATCACAAGCAAAATTGGTATATCTGCCTTCCCTATAAAACAATCCATCCATGACCTGCCTTGTACATTTCTGGGATACTGGCAGGAAAGTGCAGATGAGGCAGAAGATCATCCACGAGTGTACTGAATGGAAAGCAGGCCCATGGGGCCATATGGTCTACTCCTTCTCATTAACTTATTATTTAAATGGAGAGATTACAGAGCTCTGAGGTGCAGAGGGATCTGGGCGACCTAATGCATGAATCACAAAAGGCTAGTAAATAGGTGTAGCAAGTATTTAGGAACACTAATAAAACGTTATAGTTTATTGTGAGGGGAATTGATGACAAAAGTAGGGAGGTTATGCTTCAGTGTACAGGGCATTGGGAGACCACGGGCAGGATTTGATAGTGCGCTGTTTGCTTGTGGCGGCTTTCTTCCTTCCCACCGCTTGTCAATGTGATTTCCCATTGAAGCCGCCCCACACTGCTGGGAAAGTCACGGCTGGGGGTACTGCCAGCGGGAAAAGAGAATCCCAGCAGCTAGAGAATTCTGGTCCACTGTGTACAGTATTGGTGTCCTTATTTAAGGAAAGATGTAAATGCGTTAGAAGCAATTTAGAGAAGGTTTACTAGACTAATACCAGGAATGGGTGGGTTGTCTTACAAGGAAAGGTTGGAGAGGTTAGGTTTGTATCCACTAGAGTTTAGAAGAGTAAGAGGCGACTTGATCAAAACCTTTAAAATCCTGACGGCTATCGGCAGGGTGGATGTGGAGAGGATATTTTGTTTTGTCAGAGAATCCATTAAAAAAAGTTTTTTAAATTTAGAGCACCCAATTCTTTTTTTCCAATTAAGGGGCAATTTAGCGTGGCCAATTTACCTACCCTGCACATCTTTTTAGGTTGTGGGGGTGAGACCTACACAGACACGGGGAGAATGTGCAAACACCACACGGACAGTGACCCAGGGCCGGGATCGAACCCGGGTCCTCAGCGCCACCATGCTGCCCCTTTGTCGGAGAATGTAGAACTATGGGGTCACTGTTTAAAAATAAGGGATCGCTTGTTTAAGACGGAGGTGAGGAGAATGTCTTTTCTCTCAGAGGATCGTGAGTCTCCAGAACTGAAGAAACATTGAATATTTTTAAGGCACAGCGAGATAGATCCTTCATTAACAAGGAGGTGAAAGGTTATCAGGGGTAGGCAGGAATGTAGGGTTGATGTTACAATCAGATCAGCCATGAAGATGGTGGTCACTTTTACAGGCACTGGCAACGTATGGGCACCAGGTCCAGCAAAGAGCAGATCTTCTGTCAGCAGGCTGCAAATGTCTGCCACCACCTGACTTCGCAAACGCAGCCTCCAGGAGTAGTTCTTTTCCGAGAGTTCGAAGAAACGGAGCCTCTCCATATACATCCTATTAGACATTTGGAGCCTTCTTTGACTCCTCTGCTACTCTTCTCTCTACTGCTAATCCCTTCTCTGCTGCTGTTCTCCGCTGGGCTGAACATCTTCAGGTCTTTGTACAGCAGGTTTTATCTGAGGTTTAATCTAATCCATGGTGCTACACGAGTCTCAATATCTCTAAATTGCACAGAGTAGCCCCTCAATACAAGTACCCTTAGAGATCATTTTCCAACAGAAGGTGAGAAAGGAGATGTGACACCGAATAGTTATTGATGTTTATTGAGCAAACGTTTAATCAGCCCCATGGTTCCTTTCACTCTTTTCACCTTCATACCAAAGAAGAATTTTAGGAAGCTCAGGGCTATGCAGGTCATGCTAAACGTGAAAATCCTTTTCAAACTGCTTCATGTAAAAATTATAAGCAATCACCCTCTTCTCTGGAAGAGATTTGTGCACACATTGAAACATGCATAAACATTGAAATTGTTGTATTGGAGTCAGCTGCTCCAGGCCCTGATTTTCACAAATCTTAACAAACCTCCAAATTCAGAACAATGTATTCTTTATTATTAAAATTCCTCCTAAAGTATCTGTATCCCTGCCATTCCAATATTATCTTCTTTGAGTTTATGCGATTTGTCACTTGGTGGTTTTAGTCCTGTCTTAATTCTCCTGTTGTTACTTATTCATTTATGGAATACTGTTTCTTTTTATACTCTTCGATAGTTTCATTTAATGTTTCATCTTTGCCTTTCAAGTTTTCTTTCTAACCACTTTATGGAATTATGTTGTGATACTCTCCTTTATTGCTGACGTACATTACTTTGTTTTCTTTCATTTTGAACCACTTTCAATCACAAGTGAGATGATGAGAAAACTAGCCAATCACATCACTGAAAAAAGTGAGACATGGGAACAACTATTCATCACAGCTGGAAAGTAAAATTAAGGGAAAATTAACCAACCACAACACTGACAAGTGAGAATAGACAAAACCAATCAACTACATCATCGAGCATTGTTGTTATGGAAACACGAATCAAGCGTATCATATCCAGATGAGAGTGTGGAAGGCCTGATCTCACAGCCAGGCCAGGTGAGATTAGTGGATGAAATATGCAAACACAGACCATTCGTGTCTCAACCAATGATATTACTAGCCGATGAAAAGAAGGTAACAGCAACCAATCACATCTGTCAACTAAGACTGGAGAACACCAACCAATCACAAGTGCAAATTAGAGAGAAAAGTCAAGAAATGGTGGGGGAAAGTGTAACAAAATGTGCATGGCATGTAGGAAAATGTAAAAAGACTACCCGAAAATAACTTTACCAAAAATCTACTTTTCCCTCTTCGAGAAACCTGCTTCAGTTGGCCAAGTACCCTGAACCCACTACATCCAATCTTAATGAACAAGGCTCACACTTCAAACAGTGTGTCACCTAAAGGTGTAAAATTCAGTATTGGATATATTATCATTGTACTTAAATATTAATAATGAAGCTACACAGCTCAGTAGCTTGGCCTCATTATTTGGCCTTGGCAGAAAATCAAGTGACCTGTGAATAGCTCTGGCAAGTTTGAGTGATTGATATCTCAATGACACCCATGCCTGTGAGACCATGCGCTGCAACTTCAGAATTGCAATTGGTCCTGATGAGCACTGAAATATAAGAAATAGCACAGCATGTGAAGATAGACCGAGACAACAGATCAGATTACTCAAAGCATACAAGTGACACCAACAGAATATGACACAGGACAATGAACAAAACAAATCACATTGCTGTGATGTGAGACAATAATAGCTTAAAATACAAGATGGAAATCACCCAACATGAGTTTACATGGACAACATCAACCACAACAGAACAAATTACTGGCTACAGAACAAGATTTGGATGCACGCTTGTGTTTTTTTTAAAGGATTGGCTCGCAGACCATGAAGGTACAAACAAACAAGAGCTTTAGTGGAAAAGTATTTACTCTACAGGCTGTTAGGATAGACCGCCTATTTGCTCACTCAAGTGGCTGATGATGTCATAAATATGTCACGTGATAGGACTCTTAAAGTGACCTTGTTCCAACTAGGAACAAACATGAATACATAACACTCAGATGAGGTGAGACCAGGTACAGGAACCAATCATTTTACTGCAGTTCAACACCAGAAAGTTGAGCACCATGCAATACAAAAGAGGTCAAGCAATTACATTTGCCACATGAGAATAGGACTATAAGATTTTGAATGTAACAAAAAACTGTACAGAGTGAAATAAAGTTATGGCTAACCAATCACATTAGAGTAAAATTTCAAGGTTACAATCATGACACTTCATTGTAACAACTGCCATTCTTTTCCATAATTAATATTCTCCAACCTCTCTTAAGGCATTGTTATAGTGTGCTGAACTGGGGTTGCTCTGATCAGTTTGAGCATTTAACATATCCTGGAGTACATAGTACTCTGGTAAATAACATCAACATTACAGGCAGTTCACAATTACAGTATCCAGATAATTGAGTTTCTAATAATGTACAGTGCTGACATTGCAATATAGCACATTGTCAGTTGAAGCACAGTAAAGTGAAGTGCACAATATAGAATGAACGTTGGGGAGAAATGAAGAACTAATCACGTTGTTGTTACTTTTAGGTGAAGGAAGGAGACCTAGAGAAGTAAAGAGTAGACCATATGGTGAAGGCAATAATATGATAGAATTCTTTATCGAGGTGGATAGTGAGGTAGTTGATTCTGACACCAGGGTCCTGAACCTCAATAAAGGTAATTAAGATGGTATGACACATGAGTTTGGTATGATGGACTGGGAAGCATTACAAAAAGGAAGGAAAGTGGACAAGCATTCAAGAAACGAATAGGTGAATCGGGCAGGAGATACAGAAGTCTGAGAACACGCACGAACAGACTCAAAAACAGCTTCTTCCCCACTGTCACCAGACTCCTAAATGACCCTCTTATGGACTGATTTCATTAACACTACACCCTGTATGCTTCATCCGATGCCAGTGCTTTTGTAGTTACATTGTATATGTCGTGTTGCCCTATTATGTATTTTCTTTTATTCCCTTTTCTTCTCATGTACTTAATGATCTGTTGAGCTGCTCGCAGAAAAATACTTTTCACTGTACCTCGGTACATGTGACAATAAACAAATCCAATCCAATTCAATCCAATCCAAAAGTTGTTTATTCCTATTTGTTGCAAGAATGGAAAGGAAACTCTGGACAAACCATGGCTTACATGGGAAATTAGACTTAATATTGGATTCAATGAAGAGGCATACAAATTAGCAAGAAAAAGCAATAAACCTGAGGATTGGGAACAATTTTAAATTCAGCAAAGATGAACCAAGGAATTGATTAAGAAGGGGAAAATACAATATGAAAGTAAGCTAGCAGGGATCATAAAAACTGACTGTAAAAGTTTCTATAGGTATGTAAAGAGATAAAGATTGACAAAAACGAATGTAGGCCCCTTACAGTCAAAAACAAGGGAATTCATAACGGGGAACAAAGAAATGGCCGAGGAACTAAATTTGTACTTGGCTTCTGTCTTCACAAAGGAAGACATGAAAATGCACCAGAAGTTCTAAGAAACACAAATTTTAGTGAGGAGCTGAAGGAAATTAGTATTAGTAGAGACATGAGGCGGGATTCTCCATAGCCCAGCAGCAAAATCGTGAACGGCGATCAGGCGGAGAATGGCTTCCGACGCCGGAATCAAGGCAGGTGCTGGTTTGACGCCGGTTCGATGCTCCGCCCCATCCAAATTGGGACGCGCACCGCCCACAGCCGCAACGCCGTTGGCGCATCACCAGCCGGCCCACCCACGATTCTCTGGCTTTGATGGGCCGAGTTCCTGATGGCGCGGGCCACGTGTGGTCCCAGCGGTCGGAAACCTGACGCGCCAGTTGTGGACACTGTCCAGCATCGCCACACTCAGCCGACATCCATGCTGCTGCCGGGGGCTTCTAATGGCGCTTGGGGGAGTGGTGGGGGGTGGCCAGGGAGTAGGCTGTGGGGTCGGGGTGGGCTGGCACGCGGTCCAGCACGGCCGGTGCCATGTTTTCTGACAAGCCCAGTTGGGGTGTTGGTGTGCGCGGCTGCAGCTTGTCAGACCTGTGCATGGGCGGCCCAGGAACGTGCGATTCTCCGGCCATTTTCCGTGCAACCCACGGGTGTTCCACTTGGAGCTGGTGCTAGCCGGTGCTACCCTCACCAGTGCCAGAATCAGTGAGCGATTCACGCCGATTTCCTCGTCGTAGAGCACCACGGATTCTCTGTTGGCGCCGGAACTTAGGCTCAGAAATGGAGAATCTAGCCCATGGTTTTGTGTAAATTAATGGGACTGAAGGTGGTTAAATCTCTAGGGCCTGATAATCGTCATCCCAGAGTACTTAAGGAAGTGGCCCTAGAAATAGTAGATCCATTGGTGGTCATTTTCCAAAATTCTTTGGACTCTAGAATGGTTCCTACTGATTGGAGATGTGATGTACTTGTCGGATGGCCTGATTTATTACAAGAACACTTGCAGCTTAAGCTATAAATGATTTATTAACATGAACTGGGTAAACTATATACCAGACAACAGATGAATAACAGTAAAATCATGCACAAGCAACCTCTCTCTTCAACTTCCTCCAGTCAGTCTGAGGTCAGCTGACTCTAACATTCATTTATATACTAGTGAGGTTCCTAGTGGTCAGTCAGTGAATTACAACACAACCATGATATCACTATAGGAGGGTAGCTAATATAAGCCCACTATTTAAAAGGGAGGTATGGAGAAAACAGGGAACTATAGACCAGTGAGCCTAACAACGGTAGTAGGGAAGTTGCTGGAGTCCATCATCAAGGATTTCATAGCACAGAATTTAGAAAGCAGCAGTATAATCAGACAAAGTCAGCATGGATTTACGAAAGAAAAATCATGCCTCACAAATCTACTGGAATTCTTTCAAGACGTAACTAGTAGAGTTGACCAGGGGCAACTGGTGCATATGGTTTATTTAGACTTTCAGAAGGCTTTCAACAAGGCCACACATAGCAAATTGCTATGTAAAGTTAAAGCGCATGAGATTGTGGGCAGTGTCTTGAGATGGATAGAAAGCGGTTAGCAGACAGGAAGCAAAGAGTTGGAATAAATGGGTCTTTTTCCAATTGGCAGGCAGTGACTAGTGGGGTGTCTCAGGGATCTGTTTGGCCCCCAACTGTTCACATTACATATTAATGATTTGGACGAGGGAACAAAATATATTATCTCCAAATTTGCAGATGATACAAAGTTGGGTGGGAGGGTGAGCTGTGAGGAGGATGCAGAAAAGCGGGATTTGGACAGGCTGAGTGAGTGGGCATATGCATGGCAGATGCAGTATAATGTGGATAAATGTGAGGTTATCCACTTCAGTAGCAAAAATAGGAAATCAATTTATTATTTGAATGGGTGTAAATTGAGAGAGGTGGATAGTCAGCAAGACCTTGGTGTTTTGTGCATCAATCGCTGAAAGTAAGCGCGTAAGCACAGCAGGCGTTAAAGAAGGCAAATGGTATGTTGGCCTTCATGGCATGAAGATTTGAGTGTAAGAATAGGGAGCGCAATTCTCCCATCGGGAGACTAAGTCCCGACGCCGGAGTGAAACCCGGAGTGTTTCACTCCGGCGTCGGAGGCCGCTCCCAGCCCCTATTCTCCCGCCCCCAGGGGGCTAGAAGCGGCGTCGCGTCATTTACGCGTGCCGGACCTTGGCGGCGCCGGGTAAATGACGTTTCCCGCGCATGCGTGGGCTGGCCGGCGCCAACCCGCGCATGCGCAGTTGCCGTCCTCCCCACGGCGTCCCGCAAGAAGACGTCGGATGGATCTTGTGGGGCAGCGGAGGAAAGGAGGTCCTCCTTCAGAGAGGCCGGCCCGCCGATCGGTGGGTACCGATCGCGGGCCAGACCCCTTTTGAGGTCGCCCCTGCTGCAGGAACCCCCCTCCCCCCCCACAGGCCCCCCCCCCAGCATTCCCGCACTGTTTCCGCCGGCAGCGACCAGGTCTGGACGGCGCTGGCGGGAAGCTGTCGTGTTGGGCAGGCCGCTCGGCCCATCCGGTCCGGAGAATCGCCGTTCGCCCGTTACAAACGGCGAGCGGCGATTCTCCCAGCGGACAGCCATGATTCGCGCCGCGCCAGTTTGGAGGGGGGGGGTGGGTGGGAGAATCGCGTGCGGATGCCCGGGCGGCGTGGCGGGACTCGCGCGGCGCCCCGGCGATTCTCCCACCAGGCGTGGGGGGGGGGGGGGGGGGAGAATTCCGCCCAGGGATCTTTTATAGCAATTGTATAGGGCATTGCTGAGGGCAAAGCTGGACTATTGTGTACAGTTTTGGGGTCCTTATCTGAGGAAGGATTTTCTTGCCATGGAGGGAGTGCAGCGAAGATTTACCAGGTTAATTCCTGGGATGGTGGGGCTGTCATATGAGAAGAGACTAAGTTGTTTTGGATTATATTCATTGGAGTTTAGAAGAGTGAGAAGGGATTGCATAGAATCTTATAAAATTCTAACAGGATTAAACAGGGTAACTTCAGAAAGAATGTTCCCGATGGTGGGGGTGTCGAGCACTAGGGGTCATAGTTTGAGGATAGGGGAGCAAACCTTTTAGGACTGAGGGAGGAGAAATTTCTCCACCCAGGGAGTGGTGAATCTGTGTAATTCACTACCACAGAAAGTAGTTGAGGCCAAAACATTGTGATTTCAAGAAGGAATTAGATTTAGATCTTGGGGCGTGGTTAGCACTGCTGTCTCATGGCACCTAGGACCCGGGTTCGATCCCGGCCCCAGGTCACTGTTCATGTGGAGTTAGCACATTCTCCCCATGACTGTGTGGGTTCTCACCCTCACAACCCAAAAGGATGTGCAGGGTAGGTGGATTGGCCATGCTAAATTGCCCCTTAATTGGAAAATAAATAATTGGGTACTCTAAATTTATGAGAAATAAAAGAAGACAAAAAGGATATAGCTCTAGGGAATAAAGTGATCAAGAGGTTTGGGGGGAAGGCAAGATCAAGGTTTTGAATTTGATGACAGCCATGATCACAACGTATGATGGAGCAGGCTCAAATAGCTGAATGGCCTCCTCCTGCTTGTATTTTCTATGTATGTTCCTAGTAAGTAACCAAGCATGACTGAATGGAACCTAAAAAGTGTAAGGAAATTAGACAAGAATAAAATTGAGACAACAAGCAATAACACAGGAGGGATTCTGGGAAGAGTACAACATTACTATCACTGTGTCAAGAGTTGGCAATACTTACAGCATGAGATGGTAACCTATGTAATATATGAAGCAAAACCAGGCATCAACAAGCAGGAACACTGCTTGTTCTGCAGTGAAAGACCTTAACATCCAATACAAGTACAGAACACCACATTGTGTCAGAGACAAGGTAGGAGGAAGGCAACAACAAATTATTTTACTGATACTAGTGCGTGAGACAGCAGTGTCTACAGCAGAAAACAAAAGACTGACATTTACTTGAAGGTAATTTGCAAATAGAATGATGTGGAGATGCCGGCGTTGGACTGGGGTGAGCACAGTACGAAGTCTTACAACACCAGGTTAAAGTCCAACAGGTTTGTTTCGATGTCACTAGCTTTCGGAGCGCTGCTCCTTCCTCACCTGAGGAAGGAGCAGCGCTCCGAAAGCTAGTGACATCGAAACAAACCTGTTGGACTTTAACCTGGTGTTGTAAGACTTTGTACTGTGCAAATAGAATGGCATTGTTAAAAACACCCATGCCATATTACTGTTCCTAAATGGATATCAACAAATCATTCGCATGCTAGGGAGGTTCATTATAGACTTATTGAATTGCAATAATATTTGTGTTAATTTCTTAGCCCCAAACAACACCAAGCATGCCAAATGATTCAGTACTTTCTTAAGACACAAAATAAACTATATGATATGAAAGATATGACTTAAGCATACAATAACTCCCAGAACCAACAACATAATTCTTTTCAAATAAGCCCCTACATTTCTAATACCTAGAAGTTGACAAAACCACTGAGCACCAAAAAATCCACATAACTTCCCAGAAATGCTCAGAACAGTCTAGGAAGACAAAGCGTAATGGATGCTGTTCCCATTCTGCCCGCTGAGGAGAATAAACGTTTTCAAAATGAACATTCTAGCTCAGCCCCAATATCTACTTCCGGTCAGAATCCCTTGAGCTGTCTTCAATGATTTTAATAAACACATCATTAGATGTATTTAGATGGCTGGAAAACTCATGATTCTCATTAACTTACTATGAGCGGCACGGTGGCATAGTTGTTAGCACTGCTGCCTCATAGTGCTGAGGACCCGGGTTCAATCCCAGCCGCAGGTCACAGTATGTGTGGAGTTTGCACATTCTCCCAGTCTCTGCGTGAGTCTCACCCCACAACCCAAAAGATGTACAGGGTAGGCGGATTGGCCAGGCGTAATTGCCCCGAAATGGATTTTTAAAAAAAATAGACATTAGCTTAATACAACTATTTAAAGAGGAGAGCTTGCTCTCCCAAACAGTCACTACTGCTGAGAAGTACAAGCCAAATAGCAACATAATGGATCAATGCCCTTCTAGCCAATCTATGAAAAGCTGGGAAAGACACAGTGTTGCAACCTCTCCCCTAAAAGTCAGAGACTGAATGAAGTACCACCCTTGCCACATATGGACCTTAATCTGTGCCACATGGAGAGAAGTGGACTGTCATCTCCATTTACCCGAGTAGTAATCTGTGTTATCACTTATTTGGTACAACCCTAACATTCCAGCTGCAAACCTGGAAGAGGAAGATGATCTTATTTGAAAAACCTCAAGCTCATCGGCAATGGAAGTCATCAAATCCTTTACTACCCTTCAGCTGAATTTCAGTCCTACAGAATGACCCTTCTATTCAGCAATCCTAACTGATGAAGCCATCTGGGCTACAGTCTCATAAACACTCATGACACGATAAACCTTCTTCCCATTCAACAGTTACAGTAAAACTATCGATACAAGGGATCTTTATTTCCATCTGCCTGACAATTCGTATCAAGCAAAGATATCTGTGAGAGAGGCCAAGCAGATCTTGATCTGGATACCTTTTGTGAAGCAGTGAATAAGGTTTGAATTTGTATTAAATTACAAGAGCAAATCAAAATTATCCTCAGGATATATATGATAATGTTTTTGGTGTGCACAGGTGGAATGACAGAATCATGCAATGGCTGTAGAGTAGAGGGTGCAATTCTCCACAGTTTCCAGTTGTGCCCTGAATTCAGTCCTACTGGGAAAGGTTTTTATTGATATGACTGTGGTGAACCACTGTAATCGGAGATGTAAGGTAGGACCTGCACTACAGGTTCGCCGGTAGCTCCTGCCGGCTGGCTCCGCCCATGGAGAACGGTATAAATATGCATGATTTCCAGTGCCCTGCCATTTCGCCAGCTGCAGCAGGAGGCCACGCGTCTGACTGTAATAAAGCCACAGTTGTACCCAACTTTAGTCTTTATGCAAATGATCGTGCATCAATTTATTACAGTCAGATTTTCCACAGAATGGATATCAGAGTTAAGCCCGATCGCCTGCAGCTGGATCCGCACTCGCCCGACGCCAGAAAAGACTTTACTCACTGGCTAGCCTGTTTTGAGGCCTACATCAAGGCTGCGGACCCCGAGCCAATGGAGGCTCAGAAGATAAACGTCCTGTACTCCAGACTGAGCTCCAGCATGTTCCCGTTGATCCAAGACGCCACGAATTACACAAAATCAATGGAACTCCTTAAGGAACACTACGCACAGAAGGCGAACACGCTCTTCGCCGGGCATGTACTTGCCACCCGCTCGCAACTACCTGGTGAGTTCATCGAAGACTTCTGGCGCGCCCTAATTCCACTCGTCCGGGACTGTGACTGTCAGGCCGTTACGGCCGTCGAACACGCGAATCTCCTCATGCGCGATGCCTTCGTGACGGGGATTGCGTCGGACTGCATCCGAGAATGATTACTGGAACGGGCCACGTTCGAACCGGCGGAGACGAAAACCTTGGCGCTCTCCATGACGGTCGCATCCCGTAACGTACAATCGTACCCCTCCCGCCACGCTGCCCACCCTTCTAATCCTTCCTAACCCCCTTCGACCCCGCCGACGACCTCCTCAGCCGGGGCCCTGTCTTCCCAATACGTCTGCGCCGCACGCCGATCCGCGCACCTCGGGGTCCCCGCTGCTACTTCTGCGGTCAGCAGAAGCACCCCCGCCAACACTGCCCGACCCGCACTGCAGTTTGTAAAGCCTGCAGTAAAAAGGGCCACTTTGCGGCGGTGTGCCAGGAACACGCAGTCGCTGCGATCACGCCCGCTATTGCCCCCTCCCCCACGCCAGACGCACAATGGGAGCCGCCATCTTCTCCTCCTGGATCCATGTGCGACCAATGGGCGCCGCCATCTTGTCCCCCTCCGGCCACGTGCACCCCATGGGCACCGCCATCTTGTCCCGACCCCGCAATGTGCGCACCATGGGCGCCGCCATCTTGTCCCCCACAGGGTCTCCAGACATCCCGACATCGAAACCGCACACGCTCACCACCCGAAGCATCCGATGGCTACCCGCAGCTCGCTTCGCTGATGCTGGACCAATCTCGCCGCACAACCTGGCCACCGCGTCGACGACGGTTAAAATCAACCTCATGCCTGCTGGACTCTGTCATGATATTCAAACACACACATCATGATGGACACACTAACAGGCAAATCAGAGTACACAACACCACAACCAATCACAGACAAGAACACCAACCACATAAAAAGCACGAGCACGACACCTGGTGGTCAGTAGGTCTGGGGAGAAGGGAACAAGAAAGAGCTGTTAAAACATCACAAGCAGGGAACCCCCACGTGCAGAATGCAAAGACCAAACTGTAAATAGTAAGTTTAAATAAAGTAGCGTTGTACCATATGCAACCGTGTTGGCTCATCTGTGTGTCAGAACACCCAACACCACATGGTACAGGAGTGGATCGATACCTGCCTACTAACCTGCCATTCTGGACATGGACCACACCGGCAAACAGCAGCCGATGCAAGTCACGGGGAACCTAGGTACCAACTGGAAGCTCTACAGGCAGCGATTTGACCTGTACATCCGTGCCACCGAAAAACAGAATGTCTCGGATGACTCGAAGATTGCAATGCTCCTCTTCTACGCAGGTCCGCACGCAACCGACGTTTTCAACTCACTGGTGTTCGAAGAAGGCGAAAACCAAGCCAAATATGACACGGTCATCCTCAAACTGGACCAGCACTTTCAAGTTGAAGTAAATGAAAGTTTTGAAAGATACCTCTTTCAGCAACGCCTGCAAGGTAAGGAGCTTTTTCAACCCTTTTTGACGCACCTCCGGATTCTAGCGCAGTCCTGCGGTTACGGCACCACCACAGAGTCCATGATCAGGGACCAGATTGTTTTTGGCGTTGCCTCTAGTGGCCTACGCCAGCAGCTTCTTAAAATGAAAAGCCTCACCTTAGCGTCTGCTGTGGAAGCCTGTGTCCTCCACGAAAATGCTACCTGCCGTTTTGCCCGATTTCAGGCGTCCGAGTTGGCACGGAGGGGGTCCCCAGCCGTCGAATCGGCAAGCCAGGCCGCCCACGACGTCGAACGCATCCAGGCCGTCGGTTACTTCCCGACCCACGGCCCGGACGACAGCGGCCGCTTCCCGCGCTTTTCGCGGTCTCCCGCGCAGGTGCGCGCCAAAAATAACGGCCACAACGAGGGACGCACTGCGCAGGCGCGCCCACCGCAAGATCGCACTGCGCATGCGCAGTGGCGCAACGAACGCCGTGACGTCATGACGTGCGGCCGTTGTGGAGCTCTACATTTAAAAGGGCAATGTCCTGCAAAAAACCGACAGTGCCACAGATGTGGCAAGATGGGCCACTACGCAGCCCACTGTCGTTCGGCTCAACCCATGGATCCGGCGCATCCTCGACAACCTCGCAGACAAGTCAGGACCGTCCAGCCCACGCATCAAGACTTCCAGTTAAGTGATGCAGATGACCAGGATGCCTTCCGAGTTTCCGTCATTGATGTCAACAAGGTCAATGCCATCAATCCAGCCGATGAGTGGTGTGCCACCCTGACGGTCAACCGATCGCGCGTCGCCTTCCGTCTGGACACCGGCGCATCCGCCAACCTGATTGCTTACTCTGCAGTCCAGGCCATGAAGGTCAAACCACCCATCACGCCATCCCGGCTCAAGTTGGTTGACTATTACGGGAACGTCATCCCGTCCATAGGATCTTGCCAGCTACAGGTGACCCACAAGATGTACACGGCCACACTCCCCTTCGAAGTTGTCGGCTCATCAAAGGACTCGTTACTGGGCGCAAAGGCGTGTAAGGTCCTTCACCTGGTACAGCGCATTATGTCTCTCTCTCCAGATGAGATATCCGACTTCCCGGATGCTGAGTTCCACGCAAATCTCCATTCCCTCCTTGCTCACAACCAGGAGGTTTTTGAAGGCATGGGGACATTGCCATACACGTACAAGATTCGACTCAGACCGGACGCCATCCCTGTCGTTCACGCACCTCGCAGGGTTCCTGCGCCACTCAAAAACTGCCTCAAGGCACAACTGCAGATTCTTCAGGACCAAGGGGTCCTATCCAGGGTCACGGAGCCCACGCCATGGGTCAGCTCCATGGTCTGTGTAAAGAAGCCCTCTGGCGAGCTCCGTATATGTATAGATCCTAAAGATCTGAATAACAACATCATGCGGGAACACTATCCCATCCCGAAACGAGAAGACCTCACCAGCGAGATGGCGCGAGCCAAAATATTCACTAAATTGGATGCGTCCAAAGGATTCTGGCAGATCCAACTGGACCCGGCCAGCCGAAGACTATGCACATTCAACACCCCTTTTGGCAGATTCTGCTACAACCGGATGCCATTCGGCATCATTTCGGCATCTGAAGTTTTCCACCGCATTATGGAGCAGATGATGGAAGGCATCGAAGGGGTACGTGTGTATGTGGACGATATCATCATTTGGTCCACCACTCCGCAGGAACACATGCATCGTCTACGACGTGTCTTTACCCGCATACGACAAAATGGCCTGCGTCTCAACCGTGCGAAGTGTGCCTTCGGCCAGACGGAGCTGAAATTCCTTGGGGACCACATCTCAAGGTCAGGGGTCCGTCCCGATGCAGACAAGGTTAGCGCCATCACAGCCATGCCACGACCGGCTGACAAGAAGGCTGTCTTAAGACTCCTGGGCATGGTCAACTTCCTTGGGAAGTTCATTCCCAACCTGGCTTCTCATACAACAAATATGCGCCATCTCGTAAAAAAATCGACAGAATTCAACTGGCACCAATCGCATCAGCGGGAATGGGAGGAGCTCAAGCACAAACTGGTCACGGCACCAGTGCTGGCCTTCTTTGACACGACTCGCCCTACAAAGATCTCAACAGACGCCAGCCAATCTGGTATTGGAGCGGTACTCCTGCAAAAAGACAGCACGTCGTCATGGGCCCCGGTTGCATATGCCTCACGAGCCATGACCCCTACCGAACAGCGCTACGCGCAAATCGAAAAAGAATGCCTGGGTTTGTTAACTGGACTGGACAAGTTCCACGACTATGTGTATGGCCTGCCACGATTCACGGTCGAAACTGACCACCGCCCCCTGGTCAACATCATTAACAAAGACCTGAACGACATGACTCCTCGCCTCCAGCGCATCTTACTTAAACTCAGGAGGTACGATTTTGAACTGATCTACACTCCGGGGAAGGAGCTCATCGTGGCGGACACTCTTTCCCGAGCAGTGAGCACACCACCAGATGCGGAGGGGTTCGTGCGTCAAATTGAGGCACACGTAACTCTGACAGCAGCAAATCTGCCAGCTGATGATCCTAGTCTGGCCCACATACGCGCAGAGACGGCGACTGACCCCCTTCTGCAGCGAGTGATGCGCCACATGACGGAAGGTTGGCTCAAAGGGCAGTGCCCCCAGTTTTATAATGTGCGAGATGATCTTACCAACATAGACGGGGTCCTTATGAAGTCACACAGGATCGTTATTCCGCACAGCGTGCGCCAGATGATTCTTCATCAGCTACACGAAGGCCACTTGGGCGTCGAAAAATGCAGACGAAGGGCCCGGGAGGCGGTATATTGGCCGGGTATTAATGAAGACATAGCCAACATGGTGCTCAACTGCACAACCTGTCAGAGGTTTCAGCCGGCGCAACCTCCGGAAACACTTCTACCACACGAGATGGTGACGTCCCCCTGGGCGAAGGTGGGTGTTGACCTATTTCACGCGCTCGGCAGAGATTACATCGTTATTATAGACTACTTCTCAAACTACCCGGAAGTCATGCCTCTCCATGATCTGACGTCGTCCGCAGTCATTGGGGCCTGCAAGGAAACATTTGCTCGCTATGGCATTCCAAGGACTGTCATGTCAGACAATGGACCCTGCTTCGCCAGCCGTGAATGGTCGTCCTTTGCCGAAGCATATGGTTTCACTCATGTGACATCCAGCCCTCTACATCCACAATCGAACGGGAAGGCTGAAAAGGGTGTCCACATCGCCAAGCGGCTCCTGTGCAAGGCGGCTGCTGCCGGATCGGACTTTAACCTTGCCTTGCTGGCCTATCGATCGGCCCCGCTATCCACGGGTCTCTCGCCAGCGCAGCTACTAATGGGTCGCTCCCTCAGGACGACAGTACCTTCCATCCTGGCACCAACAACAGACCATGAGACGGTTCTTCGGAACATGCAAATGCAGCGTGATGGCCAGAAAAGTCGGTACGACACACGAGCGACGGACCTGCCCCCCCTGTCCTCCGGAGACAAAGTACGCGTCCATCAACCGTATGGTGGCTGGTCAGCACCGGCCAAAGTCCTCCGACAAGTGGCTCCCCGCTCGTTCCTGGTTCGCATGCCGGATGGTTCAGTGCGTCGCCGCAATCGGCGCGCCCTTCGCTGACTTCCGCGCTCACAGCCACACAGTACGCACACGCCAGATCCTCAACAGGCTTCCGAGGATGACTTTGTGGAGCTGCCGCACATCACGCCCTTTCCATCGCCACCCATGGCCATGCCTGCACGGCAGCCGGTGGTTCTTGATCCACCCTTGAGGCGGTCGACCCAAACTCGTCGCAAGCCCATTAGACTGGACTTATAATACCGTTCATATGTTTAACAAGTTGCACAATTTTACATGATAACCTGTTGTTGTTTATCGTTCCAGATGTCGTCTGACTGGACAACTGTTCAAGTTTTTTTTTTTCTTCTTCTCTCGTTCGCATTTATGTTATGTTATGGTACAACTTGGTTCATGTGACGCACCCGACATCGCCCCATGTACATAGTTCCGTCATATGCACATGCTGCACACGACACACACACACTCTTAGATGCACTCACGACACGATCATATTTATTACCACGTAGGCACATATCTTTGTAAAAAGGGGGGATGTCATGATATTCAAACACACACATCATGATGGACACACTAACAGGCAAATCAGAGTACACAACACCACAACCAATCACAGACAAGAACACCAACCACATAAAAAGCACGAGCACGACACCTGGTGGTCAGTAGGTCTGGGGAGAAGGGAACAAGAAAGAGCTGTTAAAACATCACAAGCAGGGAACCCCCACGTGCAGAATGCAAAGACCAAACTGTAAATAGTAAGTTTAAATAAAGTAGTGTTGTACCATATGCAACCGTGTTGGCTCATCTGTGTGTCAGAACACCCAACACCACAGACTCCTTGAGCACCGAAAGCTTCATTCACCCAGATACGGTAAGACGCTGCTCCCTCGCGGGCCACCCTGCCATTTGAAGGATCTCCCTAGCCTCCGGATCTCACTCCGTCCTGATCCGAGGCTTTTGTACAGTCACCCTCACGGTCCAGGGCTTAGAATTTAGTAACTTCCGCCTCTATGTCCTTCCTAATCTCTGCGCTGCACTCCTGTTGGGCCTGGACTTCCAGTGCAACCTCCAGAGCCTCACCCTCAAATTCGGAGGGCCCTTACCCCCCCTTACCGTTTGCGGCCTCGCGATCCTCAAGGTCGATCCCCCCTCCCTTTTTGCCAATCTAACTGCGGATTGCAAGCCCGTTGCCACTAGGAGCAGACGGTACAACACAGGACAAGACCTTCATCAGATCCGAAGTCCAGCGGCTGCTTAAGGAGGGTATTTTCGAGGCCAGCAACAGCCCCTGGAGGGCCCAAGTGGTAGTGGTTAAAACTGGGGAGAAACACAGATGGTCGTGGGCTACAGCCAGACCATCAATCGGTACACGCAGCTCGACGCGTACCCCCTTCCACGCATATCTGATATGGTCAAAATTGCGCAGTACCGGGTCTTCTCAACAATTGACCTGAAATCCGCCCACCACCAGCTCCCCATCCGGAAGCCGGACCGGCCATACACTGCCTTCGAGTCGGACGGTCGCCTCTACCACTTCCATAGGGTCCCTTTCGGTGTCACAAATGGGGTCTCGGTATTCCAAAGAGAGATGGACCGAATGGTCGACAAGTACGGTTTGCGGGCCACCTTTCCGTACTTAGGTAATGTCTGTGGCCATGACCAGCAGGACCACGATGCCAACCTCGATAAATTCCTCCGCACTGCCACTCTTCTCAACCCGACCTACAACAAAGAGAAGTGTGTGTTCAGCACGACCCGGTTAGCCATTCTCGGCTATATAGTCCAAAACGGACTTCTTGGGCTCGACCCCAACCGCATGCACCCCCTCATGGAACTTCCCCTTCCCCACTGCCCCAACGCCCTCAAACACTGCCTGGTGTTCTTTTCCTACTACGCTCAGTGGGTCCCAAACTATGCGGACAAGGCCCGCCCACTCATTCAGTCCACCCAATTCCCCCTTGCGGC
This sequence comes from Scyliorhinus torazame, assembly GCF_047496885.1. NCBI lineage: Eukaryota > Metazoa > Chordata > Chondrichthyes > Carcharhiniformes > Scyliorhinidae > Scyliorhinus > Scyliorhinus torazame. The sequence continues at coordinate 175,885,016 of NC_092707.1, forward strand.
CGAGGCACAACATGCTTTCGCCCGCATCAGAGCAGACATCGCCAAGGCCGGGATGCGCGCAGTGGACGAGTCATTGCCTTTCCAAGTAGAAAGCGACGCTTCAGACTTCGCCCTTGCCGCCACTCTAAACCAGGCAGGCAGACCCGTGGCATTCTTTTCCCGCACCCTTCATGCCTCGGAAATTCGACACTCATCCGTCGAAAAGGAGGCCCAAGCTATCATTGAAGCTGTGCGGCATTGGAGGCATTACCTGGCCGGTAAGAGATTCACTCTCCTTACGGACCAACGGTCAGTAGCCTTCATGTTCGATAACACACAGCGGGGCAAGATCAAAAATGATAAAATCTTGCGGTGGAGAATCGAGCTCTCCACCTATAATTACGCGATCTTGTATCGCCCCGGTAAACTCAACGAGTCCCCAGACACCCTCTCCCGAGGTACATGTGCCAGCGCACAAGTGGACCATCTCCGGGCCCGACATGACAGCCTTTGTCACCCGGGGGTCACTCGATTGTACCATCTGGTCAAAGCTCGCAATCTGCCCTACTCCGTCGAGGAAGTAAGAACAGTCACCAGGGACTGCCAGGTCTGTGCGGAGTGCAAGCTGCACTTCTACCGGCCAGACCGTGCGCGCCTGGTGAAGGCTTCCCACCCCTTTGAATGCCTCAGCGTGGATTTCAAAGGGCCCCTCCCCTCCATCGACCATAACACGTACATTCTCAGTGTGGTCGATGAGTACTCCAGATTCCCCCTTGCCATCCCATGCCCCGATATGACGTCTGCCACCGTCATCAATGCCCTCAGCACCATGTTCGCTCTGTTCGGTTTCCCTGCCTACATCCACAGTGACAGGGGATCCTCATTCATGAGCGATGAGCTGCGTCAGTTCCTGCTCAGCAGGGGTATAGCCTCCAGCAGGACGACCAGCTCCACCCCCCGGGGAAACGGACAGGTAGAACGGGAGAATGGGACGGTTTGGAGGGCCGTCCAGCTGGCCCTACGGTCCAGGAACCTCCCAGCCTCTCGCTGGCAGGAGGTCCTCCCTGACGCTCTGCACTCCATCCGGTCACTATTGTGCACCGCCACTAATAACACACCCCATGAACGTGTTTTTACCTTCCCCAGGAAGCCCACATCCGGGGTGTCGCTCCCGACCTGGCTCGCAGCTCCAGGACTGGTCCTTCTCCATAGGCACGTCCGACTCCACAAGGCGGACCCCTTGGTGGACAGGGTTCGCCTGCTCCACGCCAACCCTCAATAAGCCTACATTGAGTTCCCCGACAGCCGCCAAGATACTGTCTCACTCAGGGATCTGGCACCGTCAGGTTCCACCCCAACACACACCCCCACCAATGCGCCCCCCCCCACCTCCCACCGCGCCGCCAATATTGACCCCACCAGACCACCCCCCGCCCTTCTCTTTTCCGCACAAGAGGACAAAGAGGACTTCTACACGCTCCCGGAGTGCCCCGATGACTGGCCAGCATCAGCACCGCCACCACCGCCATCGGTGCCACCTCCACCACCGCCAGCACCGACTTCACCGCCACCGTTACGCTGCTCCCAACGAAGCACCAAAGCATCGGACCGGCTGAACCTTTGACGGACTCCGGAGCGTCAACATGGACTTTTCTTTCCCTACCACTGTACATAATTGCACTAATTGTATATAGTTTCACGTCTCCCCCGCCGGACTCATTTTTAACAGGGGGTGAATGTGGTGAACCACTGTAATAGGAGATGTAAGGTAGGACCTGCACTACAGGTTCGCCGGTAGCTCCTGCCGGCTGGCTCCGCCCACGGAGAACTGTATAAATATGCATGATCTCCAGTGCCCTGCCATTTCGCCAGCTGCAGCAGGAGGCCACCCATCTGACTGTAATAAAGCCACAGTTGTACCCAACTTTAGTCTTTGTGCAATTGATCGTGCATCAATGACATCCATAAAATCACTAGCAACCCAGTGAACCAGAGCTGACACAGTGTCTACTTAACTTATTCACTGTGAAACTCCTGTATCCGACCAGATAAACTTGCTGCCTCTTTGTCCTCCTCATAGTGATCCTAACATGATTATTCCTCCTAATCCAAATATTATTGTGTCCCACTGCAGTGGGATCTGGTCAATGTAGATTGGCCTCCCCAACAAAAAACAACATGTTCATCACTGTCACTGACAGAGGATAGAGGTAATGTTTTCACCACCGTTTTCCTGTAAACAATACGTCTCAGTAACTAAGGGATGGATTCCAACAAAACATAGTACACAGATAGGGTATGGCCCATGGCAGAACTGATTGTTTTTTTGGTGAACACATGGAAATGAATTCAGATCCAGGAATCCAGTACCCAATTTTTACCAATTAAACGGCAATTTAGTGCAGCCAATCCACCTACCCTGCACATTTTTGGGTTGTGGGGGCGAAACCCACGCAAACTCCACACGGACAGTGATCCAGGGCCAGGATTGAATCTAGGACCTTGGCGCCGTGAGGCCACAGGGTTAATCCACTGCGCCACCGTGCTACCGCTGATCCAGGAATCTTTTAAATGATCCCTTACCATTGGGAGAGAGGGCGATTGACTTTTTTTTTAAAGAATGTCGTGGGCTGTTTTATTTCAAGTGTGGTTGGTTGTTTTGGAATTCTGTGGATCATCTCAGCTGCTGGGGAGGAATTTCTCCCAGCTGTCAAAATGCGGGCAGAGTTTTCAAAGCAGTTGTTGGACGGATTGGCTTGAAGCCTCCTCACGAGTAACGGAAGCTCTTCATAAAAATATTTCTTTCTTCAGCTTTGTAGCTACAGAGCATCAACCAGACGAAGAAAAGCCGTGTAACTGTAATAAAGATTGTAAATTATATCGACACATTTTATTGGACACAAGGTTGGCGAAAGTATGCGTTCTACTGAGTGTCCTCTTCACTTGCTTCTTTTTATATAACACCTTTAACATAATAAAGCAAATCCTTCACATGGCATTATAAAACAAAGTATGATCCAAAATCAAGGGAACCATTCAGTCAGGTGACTAAATGCTTGATCAAAGATTTAGGTTTTAAGGAGTGTCTTAAAGGAGGTAAGCATGGTAGAGAGCTGGAGAGGTGTAGGGAGGGAATTTCAGAGCTTGGGGCCTAGGCAACTGACGGGCTGGTCACCAATGGTGCAGAAATTAAAATTGCACATGCACAGAGGTCAGAATTAGATGAACACAGATATCTTAGAGGGTTATGGGGCTGGAGGAGATTAAGAAAGGGTGGGGTGAGGTTTGAAAATAAGAATGAGAATTTTAAAATCAACGCATTGTTTGTTCCGGGGCTAATGTTGGTCAGCGAGCACAAGGTTGATAGGGAAATGGAACTTGCTGCAAGTTAAGATATGGGCAGCAGACCTTTGGGTGACCTCAAGTATACAGAGAGTAGAATGTGTGAGACTAGCTAGGAGTGCACTGAAATAATCAAGTGGAGAGGTATTGATGGCATGAATGAGAGTTTCAGCAGCAGATAAACTGAGACAGACGCGAAGTCAAGCAATGTTATGGAGACAAATAGATGGACACTCTTAATGATGGCAAGGAAATAAGATTGGAAGCTAATCTCAGGATCAAATGCGAGAGATAGTTTGAAAAGAGATTGGCTCAATCACAGAACATTGCCAAGGAGAGGGATGTAGTCATTAGCTGGAGAATGGAGTTTGGAGTGGGGGCTGAAAATGGCTTCAATCTTCTCAATACTTAATTGGAGGAAAATGTTGCTAATCCAGTATTGGAAGTTGGATAAACAGTCCGATAATTGAGCAACAGTGGAGAAGTTGAGAGATTGCTCGTGAGGTAGAGCTGAGTGTCATCAGCATCCACGTCAAAATTAATACTGTGCCTTTGGGTGATGTCCCTGAGGGACAGCTTTTAGAGGAGAAATAGGAGGAAGCCAAGGATAGATCCTTGAGGGATACCAGAGGTAACATGTGGGACTAGGAAAAGAAGCCTTTATGATTTTCTGGCTAGATTAGATAGATAGGAATGGAACCGGGTGAAAGCATTCCCACTGAGCTGGATGACAGTGGAGTGCTGTTGAAGGAGAACAGCGTGGTCAACCATATCAAAGGCTGTAGACAGGTCAAGAAGGGGAAGTTTAACTTTGTCCCAGTCGCATAGGATGCCATTTATAACTTTGATAAGAGCTGTCTCAGTATTATGGCAGGGTGGAAATCTGATTGGAGGGAGCTAACATAGTTTCAGGAAAGATGGGAACGAATTTGGGAGGTGACGACAAATTCAAAGCTTTTGAGAGGAAAGGTGGTTTGCAGATCAAAAGGTCGTTTGCATGGATAATGGAATAAACGGCTGTTTCTTGAGGGGAGAGTGACAATATCTGAAGAGAGAGAACCGTTTTCAATATCAGAATTCCTCGCCCATGACAGTAATTTGTTGTTTGTCAACAAGTTTCCCATAAATTGCATTTCAAACACCTGAAGAGTGCTCCACCTTAGCCAAACAAATTAAAGGTCTAGTGGTATAACGAAAATCTCTTGTTGTTGACAAAGCAGGCACATACAATACACACTAGCTGGAATCAATCCCCAGGGTCCCCCGCAATGCACTATGTACACTTTCCTGCATGTATGGTATTGAAGGAATATAGTGGATGCGATTTACCGGCCACGTCTCTCCGGAATCGAAACGGGACACGACTGGTAGATCCCACGAGAGGCCTCTTCCGGGTTTGCCCATGGTTATTACACCTCACAAGATCTACCAAGACCCTGTGAGATGTCACGATCTGGGTAACGGCCATTGTGGGACTTGCAAAGTTAAGTGAGCTTAATTTTGCCGGTGCCAGATCCAACCGGTTCTCGGGAACTACTGACCTCACTGAGGGGACGTCAGCCAGGCGCTGTTTAGCACTGGGGACCAGGTTGAACGGCACTTAGGGGGTCTCCCAGGTGATCAGAAGCCCCTGGATGGTGGTGTCTGGGCAGGGTGTACCCTGACACTGCTGATGCCACCTGGGTGGGTACCTTGGCACTGCCAACCTGGCACCCTGGCAGTGCCACCCAGATGCCACCCTGACATTACCAGGGTGCCCAGGTAAAACTGCCAGGCTTGCCAGGTGGCACTTCCAGGCGCACTGCCAGAGTGTAATGCTGGCAGTGCCAAGGCACCCAGGTGGCATTTTTCCCACACTAGGATCGGACCCGGGGTACAGGGGGCTCGAGGATCCCAGAACAGGTGAGTTGGAGTTTGGGGATGTACATCCAGGAGTCGCATCGAGAGATCAGGGCACCATTTAAAAAATGTGACTGAGTGCAGCCTCAGTGGGGCATTCCCCGCTGAGGCCCCAAAAAATACAGTGTGCCATTAGGTAGCAGGGTCGTTGCTGGCGCTTAATCCCATTTTTATTAGTTAGATCGCGGTTAATAATAATAAGAATCGTTATTGTCACAAGTAGGCTTGCGTTAACAGAATAATGATAATGAGTTATGAACAAAGAACATTTATAGTAAAATTGATTGCATGTTTGTTTGTTTTTAGCTATTTTACCAAATCTTTTATTTCCTTTCTAAAGAGGTTTGGCATCAGTTCAGCAGCAACACATCTTGGGCGGGATTCTCTGACCCCCCGCCAGGTCGGAGAATCCCTAGGGGCGGCGCGAATCCCACCCCGCCGCCCCGCCGCCGGCTGCCGTATTCTCTGGCACCAGTTTTCGGGCGAGGGTGGGGTTCACGCCATGTCAGTCGGCCCCCCGGCAATTCTCCGGGCCCCTATGGGCCGAGCGGTCGTCGGTTTCTGGCTAGTCCCACCGGTGTGGATTAGACACGGTCCCACACGGCGGGACCTGGCAGGTACGTTGGCTGGTGCAGTCCTCGGGGGGGGTTTTGACCATTCTTTTACATTTACTTATGGATGGTACCACTGCATTGCTTCTGTCTTTTGTATTGCCCCTTTCTCAGATTAAGTTGAAACTGTACCATTTATAAAAACAAAATATCTTATGTAGTCATTAGTTTGAAAGTACACATTGACTTTTCATCAGAGGACTACATTTCTTCATTGTTCATGGTAAAGGCAATAATAATATACTATGCATGTACTGTTTTCAAAAAAATACAATAAATTGTTTGATTTCCTTCAATCATTGGTCCATAATGTGTGTTAATATTTGCAGTAGTCCTCCAATCATTGTTGCAGTATATTTGGTTACCTGTTAATCTTGCAATTGAGTGGTTTTCAACAAAAAAGTTTAATTGCACCTGACCTTATCAATGTTTGAATTACTTACTTTCAATACATTGAAGACAAAATGGAGGTTGTACAATACACAGGAGCAACCAATGTCATTCGCTAATTATCTAAAATTACCATCCAACACTGTCTGAATTTACCATAATTTGGATCTAACACAGTTTAAAATATTGGCTAGTTGCCAAAATTGACAATATAACATTTACAAATAGATTTCAAGCTTGTACATACAATAAACCCAATTAAAGAATAACGAAGGACTGAAGGGGGGTATCTAGCTCAGACTTGTCCAATACGCAGCCCAAGGGCTGAATTATGGCCCTTGAAGTCATCTATGTGCCCCCCCGGATTCATTGAACAAGCTGCCAGTTGAAAAGGTAAGTGAAGTTGAAGACTCTGCAAGGTGCTGCCCTTCCTACCACAGACTATTCCTCTCCCACATTTACTGTTGATAAGTAGCAAATTATTTTTTATTCATTTACAGGGTGTGGGCACACGGGCTAGGCCAGCATTTATTGACTGAGCAATTAAATACCTACTTTGGTTCTGTATTCACAAAAGAGGACACAAATCAGATACCAGAAATGTTGGAGAATGAAAGGTTTAGTGAGAAGGAAGAACTGAGGGAGATCAATATTAGTAGAGAAATGGTCCTGGGAAAATTGATGAGATTGAAGGTGGATAAATCCCCAGGGCCTGAGAATCTGCATCCCAGAGTGCTTAAGGAGGTGGCTCTGGAAATAGTGGATGCATTGGTGGTCATCTTCCGGGATTCTATAGACTCTGGAACAGTTCCTGCAGATTGGAGGGTGGCTAATGTCCCTCCAATATTCAAAAGGGGAGGTAGAGAGAAAGCAGGGAATTATAGACCAGTAAGCCTAATATCGGTAATGGGGAAAATTCTTGAATCCATTATCAAGGACTTTATAGCAGAACATTTAGAAAGCAGTGGCAGGATTAGTCAGAGTCAGCATGGATTTATGAAGTGGAAATCATGCTTGACAAATCTGTTGGAATTCTTTGAAGATGTAACTAGTACAATTGACAAGGGGGAGACAGTCGATGTGGAATATTTGGACTTCAAAAGGCGTTTGACAAAGACCCGCATAAGAGATTATTGTGCAAGATTAAAACGCATGAGATTGGGGGGAGTGTATCGAGGTCGATAAAAAACTGGTTGGCAGAGAGGAAACAAAGAGCAGGAATTAATGGGTCCTTTTTAAATTGGGAGGCAGTAACTAGTGGGGTGGCCAGGGAATGGTGTTGGGACCCAACTATTCACAATATATGTGAATGATTTGGATGAGGGAAGAAAATGTAACATCTCAAAGTTTGCAGATGATACCAAGTTGGGTGGGAGGGTGAACCGTGACGAAAATGCAGAGATCCTACAGCATAATCTGGACAGGTTGGGTGAGTGGGCAAATCAATGGCAGATGCAATATAATTTGGATAAGTGTGAGGTTATTCATTTTGGAAGCAAAAACAGGAAGGCAGATTACTCCCTGAACAGTTGTAAATTGGGAGTGGGTAGTGTGCAGCGGGACCTGGGTGTCCTTGTGCACCATTCGCTGAAGGTAAGCATGCAGGTGCAGCAGGCGGTAAACAAGGCTAATGATATGTTTGCCTTCATTGCGAGAGGTTTCGAGCACAGGAGCAAGGATTTGTTGTTACAATTATACAGGGCCTTGGTGAGGCCACACCTAGAATACTGTGCGCAGTTTTGGTCTCCTTTTCTGAGGAAGGATGTTCTTGCTCTCGAGAGAGTGCAGCGAAGGTTTACCAAACTGATTCCAGTGTGGTGGGACTGTCATATGAGGAGAGATTGACTAGGTTAGGATTGTTTGCGCTGGAGTTCCGAAGAATGAGGGAGGATCTCAAAGAAACGTATTAAATTCTAACAGGACTCAACAGGGTAGATGCAGGAAAGATGTTCCCAATGGTGGGTGTGTCCAGAACCAGGGAGTCACAGCCTGAGGTTTCAGGGTAAACCATTTCGGACAGAGATGAGGAGACATTTCTTCACCCAAAGAGTGGTGAGCCTGTGGAATTTATTACCACAGAAAGTAGTTGATGCTAAGACATTGACTGTATTCAAGAGTACTTTTCGCAGGTGCACAAGATGTACACCCGCATCGACTTCTTTGCAGTGGTGAAATCGGTGCTCCCAGGGATCATGGGAGCGGAATACTTCGCGATTGTCATCTCTGACCATGCTTCAGACCACATGGATGTGAGGTTGGAGACAGGCGGTGCCCAGCGCCCCACGGGGAGGCTGGTCGCGGACCTCCTGGTCGACAAGGCCTTCTGCCAAAAAACATTGCGGGCCATAGGCGATTACATTAGTAACATCCAAAATGGGGAGGTCTCACCCTCCATGTTTTGGGAGGTACTCAAGGCCACGATTAGAGGAGAGATCATAGCCTACAAGGCAAGCAGAGATAGGGGAGTGAGGCTGGCCAGGCAGCGACTAGTGGACTCCATCCTGAAAGTCGACAGAAAACACTCTAAGGCCCCGAGAGGAAAAAGCTGCAAATAGACTTGGCTATCCACCAAGAAAGCAATGTACCAACTCCGCCAGACACGTGGGACCTTCTACGATCACGGAGCCGAGGCTGGCTGCCTATTGGCTCACCAGCTGAGAAAGCAGGCAGCCATGAGGGAAATAGCGTAGGTAAAGGATAGCAGAGGCAGACTGGTAACAGAACCAAAGGAGGTCAATTGGGCATTTGAGACCTTCTACCGGGGACTATACACCTCCAAAATCCCCAACGGGGATGCGGGGATAAAACAGTTGCTCGATGGGCTGGAACTATGGAACTACCAGCTATGGGGGAAGACAGAAACGTGGAGCTGGAAGCACTAATAGATCTGGGAGAAATTATGGAGAGCACCAGCTCCATGCAGGCGGGGAAGGCACCGGGACCCGACGGGTTCCCGGCAGGTTTCTACAAATAATTTGCACCAGTCCTGGCCCCATGCTTAAGGGACATGTTCGCGGACTCACTGGCAAGGGGCACTCTGCTCCCCACGCTAGAGCAGGCCACAATTTCACTGATACCCAAAAAAGGTAAAGACCTGACGGAATGTGGATCATACAGACCCATTTCACTGCTGAATGTGATGCGAAAATACTCGCAAGGTCCTGGCCAAAAGGCTGGAGGGTTGCGTACCAGAGGTGGTCGCAGAGGACCAAACGGGCTTCGCCAAGGGTAAGCAGCTCACAGCGAACATCAGGTGGCTGCTGAATGTATTAATGAGCCCCCACCCCCGGGAGAGAACACCAGAGGTGATTGTCTCCCTGGTCGCAGAAAAGGCCTTCGACAGAGTCGAATGGAAGTGCCTACTCGAGATACTGGAACAGTTTGGGCTAGGAGCGGGATTCACCGCCTGGGTGAGACTCCTGTATTGGATTGGATTTTGTTTATTGTCACGTGTACCAAGGTACAGTGAAAAGTATTTTTCTGCGAGTAGCTCAACAGATCATTAAGTACATGAAAAGAAAAGGAAATAAAAGAAAATACATAATAGGGCAACATAAGGTACACAATGTAACTACAGAACACCGGCATCAGGTGAAGCATACAGGGGTGTAGTGTTAATGAGGTCAGTCCATAAGAGGGTCGTTTAAGAGTCTGGTAACAGTGGGGAAGAAGCTGTTTTTGAGTCTGTTCGTGCATGTTCTCAGATTTTTGTAAATCCTGCCCATTGGAAGAAGTTGGAAGAGTGGGTAAGGCGGGTGGGAGGTACAACGCTGCCAAAGCGAGCATCCGAACTAACACTACCAGCTCTGAATACTTCCAGCTACAGAGAGTAACAAAACTGGGCTGCCCCCTGTCCCCACTCTTGTTCGCGCTAGCGATCAAACCCCTGGTAGGCTTACATTAACACTGCAATGAAGTTACTGTGAAAAGCCCCTAGTCGCCACATTCCGGCGCCTGTTCGGGTACACAGAGGGAGAATTAAGAATGTCCAATTCACCTAACAGCACGTCATTTGGGACTTGTGGGAGGAAACCAGAGCACCCGGAGGAAACCCACGGAGACACCGGGAGAACGTGCAGATTCCGCACAGATAGTGACCCAAGCCGGGAATCGAACCTGGGACCCTGGAGCTGTGAAACAACAGTGCTACCCACTGTGTTACCGTGTTGCTCTATTGCAGTGCATCTTGTAGATCGTACACACTGCTGGCACTGTGGATTGGTGATGGAGTGATTGTTTTTGGAAGGTGTGCCAATCAAGCAGGTTGCTGTCATGGGTGGTAGAAATGAACATAGAATACAGAACTATAGTGCAGAAGGAGGTCATTCGGCCCATCAAGACTGCACTGACCCTCTGAAACAGCATCCTACCTGGGCCCAATCCCCTGCCCTATCCCAGTAACCATGTAACCCCACCTAACCTTACCTTTGGGCACTGAGGGAAATTTAGCATGGCCAGTCCATCTAGTCTGCACATCTTTGGACTGTGGTGGGAAACAGACTACCCAGAGGAAACCCCAGCAGACATGGGGAGAACATGCAAACTCCACATGGACAGTGACCTGAGGCTGGAATTGAACCCGGGTCCCTGGCGCTGTGAGGCAGCAGTGCTAACCACTTTGCCAACGAGCCATCCACGTGTTGAGCTTCTTTGGTGTTCTTGGAGCTGCACTTATCAAGGCAAGTGTGTGGTTAGCAGCACTGTCACACCATAGCATGTGGTCTAGAGCAAGCTCATATAGTTAATAGAGTATACTGTGTTACTAAAGTCAGATTAGTAGAGTGTAGAACTCATTTCGGAGCTTTGTTAATCGCTCAATAAATGCATTCAACTTATCTCAAGGTCTGGAGTATCCTTCAGCAACGCCTACACCAAGTAGCGGCTTATGTTACTCAAAGTAACATAACACAAGGGGCAGGCTGGAGAGAGGCTCTGGAGGTCTCTGAGGGGGATCACAGAGGAAGCGGAGGCTGGAGAGAATAGTGAGAGAAAATAAGTGCATGAGAGAGAGAGAGTGAGTGTGAGAGAGTATGTGTGAGAGAGAGAGTGAATGTGTAAGAAAGTGTGGTTTTTTTGAGAGCAAGAGTTAGTTTGTGAGAAAAAGAGGGAGTGTGTGAGAGATGGATGAGTGTGTGTGAGGGAGTGTGTGAGTGAGTGAGTGAGTGTGAGACTGGGTGTATGTGTGAATGCGTGAGTGAGGGTGTATGAGAGAGTGCGTGAGAGTAAGTGAGTGTCTAAGAATGAGTGAGTGAGTGAGAGTGAATGATTGAGAGTGAGTGTGAGAGACAGAGGGAGTGTGTGTGCGTGAAAGTGTGCATGTGAGAATGTATGTGTGTATGTGAGAGTGTGCGTGAGAATGACTAAGTTAAATGAGAATATGTGTAAATGTGTGTGTGTCGAGTGTGTGAGAATGAGAAAGTGTGTGCGTGTGTGTAGAGTGAGTATGTGTGTGTGTGTGCAAGAGAGAGAGAACATGTGAGTGTGAGAGTGAATGTGTGAGAGAAAGTATGTGCGAGCGTAGGACTGAGTTTAGGAGGTTAGGACTGAGTTTAGGAGGAACTTCTTCACCGAAAGGGTTGTGAATCTATGGAATTCCTTGCCCAGTGAAGCAGTAGAGGCTCCTTCATTAAATGTTTTTAAGATAAAGATAGATAGTTTTTTGAAGAATAAAGGGATTAAGGGTTATGATGTTCAGGCCGGAAAGTGGAGCTGAGTCCACAAAAGATCAGCCATGATCTCATTGAATTGTGGAGCAGGCTCGAGGGGCCAGATGGCCTACTCCTGCTCCTAGTTCTTATGTGAGAGAAAGAATGTGTATGTGTGCGAGAGAGAGAATGTGAGTGCGTGTGTGTGAAAGAGACAGAATGTGAGTGTGTGTGAGAGGACAGTGTGTGTGTGTGTGACTGGCTCTCTCCCAGTCCCAGTATTCACACTCACCCCCATCTCCACATGCTGATTCACAGCCACTCACACGATAGCTGAAGGTGAGTGAGTGAACACCCCAAGACTGGAAATGAGTTGGACACAGACTCTGACCCTCTCACAGACGAATGGTCATCTTTATGAATGAGTCTTTTTTTAAATGATCAATTTATTGCTTTGCTACTGCTTTATTTTTGTTCAGCAATTTGTTTCCTTTCTTCATACTCAGCTTTTTAAAAACAATTGTGTATCTTTCTGAAATGTTCTCATTGGCTCCTTGAGCGAGAAAAAAAATGGAAATGCGGCTTCCCCTTGCAAAAAGGTTGGACATGCCTGGTCTAGCTCATAGCGACTGTACCAGCTTTCTGGAAGAGTTATAAATTAGTTCAACTCCCATTCTCTTTTTCATAACCATACATCTTTCTTTTCTTTTTAGGCAGAGATCCAATTACCTTTTGAAAATTACGATTGAATCTGCTTCCACCCTATCATGTAAACCATTCCAGATCATATGAACTTGCTGCATAATAAAGTTCTCTTCAGCTCGCCCTGGCAATTTTCCCATTGTTTTCAGTCTGTGTCCTCTGATTACCTATCTTCCTGCTAGTGGAAACAAGTACTCTATTCAAAACGCTACATAATTTTCAGCACATCTATTAAATCACCCCTTAACCATCTTCAAAGCTCCTTTCTCGAAGGAACATTTAAAGTTTTTAATCGGGAAATTTTGGTTTGGATCGCTGTATGCTAGGGTGAACACCATGACATGTGTAGTTTTGGTTTGACAGGTTCCCTGTTGAGAGGCCAGTCTGATTAACAGTGGAAGGAGTGGCTGCTACAGTTTAAAAGCCTGCACCTGCAAGTGGCACCAAGCGTCTGATCACTGACCCCGAAGGGGAGAGTGCAACAGGGGGCTGAGTTGTGATTTTATGAGGAAGAAGCATACCTTCTCTCCAAAGCTGCCCTCGCCTCCCTTCCAATTGTTTGGTTGCCTAATGCCCAGGAAATCTGGTCATCCATTGTTCAACCTGCAATGCAGATTAAATCAAAGGCTGCTAGCCTACTTAAAATAAATTGGTCAATCCACCTCCTGGAGTGGGTTGTTTGCCTCTGTTAAACCCAAATTATTGAGTGGAGGCAGGTTGGGGTCGGGGTTGAGGACTTTTAAGTATTAACATTTGACCAAGCCCTACTTACCTGTTTTGAGGACAACAGTCAACCTATAATTTTTTTCTTTGCTCCACCTTGGAAGATACATGATTTTTCATCATCCAGTTACCTTTAGCTTTCAAATAATAATTGCCAAATGATTGAACAGTTTGTTGGTTTTGGAAGTTCATATCCTGGCCGGCATTCTCCATTTGGGAGACTATGGGCTGGATTCTCCGATTTTGAGGCTATGTCCGGAGGAAGTGTCTAGTTTTATGATGAAAAGGTCGCCGGCACCCCCGCATCGATGATCTGCTTGGTGGGGGGCCAGCAGCTGCACCACATAAATCCCCCGATGTTCCCGACAGAAATGGCCAGAGAATTGCCGGGTCCGTGGCTGCGCATGACTTGCAGCAGTCGCGCCATACATCATGGTGTCTGCCACGTGGACCCAGCCTGCCAGATAGTGCCCCTTGTACCCCCCCCCCCCCCCCCCCCACACACTCGCCACCCACGGACCACCCCCCATCAGTCTCCACAGCTCCAGCCAAAGCCCCCTCCGGCCAGTGGAACACCAACCCCCCCCTCCCCGACTGTGGCGGCGTTGGACACAGTCCGCAGCCACCATGCGAGGTTGACGCAAACTCAGAGCACACGTGTCCCACGCCGTCGGGAACCCGGCCCATTGGAAGCAGAGAATCGGGGGAGGGCCTTCAGGCGACGCCCTGAGGCCATGCCAATGCCGTACAGCATATTCACCAATCATGCCATTTTGAAGGGGGCGGATCATCAGAAAACAGGCGTTGACCTCGATTTCAGAGTCAAAAAGGATTCTCCGCCCAATCGCGTTTCGTGATTTAGGTGTCGGCAAACAGAGAATCCTGCCCTATGTTTTCTTGCTGGAAGAGTATTGCTACTGATCTGCCGCCAACTGACCCCACATTACAAATCCCAATCATTCCCCTTCACGCTTGTGTGATCTTGTAGTGCTTAGCTGGAAATTGACAGCACCTAACTCTCTTTGAAATGGTTGATGTTTGTAAACATTGTGGTCAGAGTACTTCAGAGTTACTGAATCATGAAAAAGATGAATGAAGCAAGGCTCACAGCTGTGTGTATGGAAGCTGTTAATCACCGCCCACAAAGGAAAGTGAATGAATGGCTTGCAGCTCAAGGATCATAAGACCATAAGACATAGGAGCGGAAGTAAGGCCATTCGGCCCATCGAGTCCACTCCACCATTCAATCATGGCTGATCAGAAGGGTTTAAACACAGGTCACTGCTTTCTCTTTCCAGGAATTGACACATGGTGCTTCCTCTGTCTGAGCCAGCAGGTGTATGCCCAGGTGAGTGTTACAGCAGTATTTCCTTTCATTGCCTCTGCCTGGACTCTTCTCTAGCTTCCAGACACGGGTCTCTTTACTGGTGGGCTTCCTGACAGGTTTCTATTTTCTGGGGAGGCTTCCTGACAGGGGTCTCATTACTGGGGGGTCTCCCTAAGGGGCTCTATGTGGAGGTCCCCTAATCAGGGGGTTTCTGTGGGGGTCTCTCTACTTAGGGGTCTCTGTGAGGGGTCCCTTATTCAAGGGGTCTTTGCAGGGTCTCCCTATTTAGGGGGTCTTTCAAGAAAGAGGCAGGTGTGGGATTAAACTCAAATATCCAAACACTAGTGTCCAGGTTGTGACTTTTAGCTGTTAACATCACGTCAACTGCCTCACCATTGCAATTCAATGAATAGTTTGAAGTTGCACTTGCGAGATCGATACGAATTGTATTGTCACAGAAAGTTACCTCTTGTCCCCTTCAGCTTAAGTACCTTTTAACAATATGGCATGTGTTTATTGCAGCCAACCCTCCTCGCTGGCACTGAAAATTAAATATTACAAGTGAAAGGTCTCATTTTTTCAGGTTTTAGTTATTGCTGGAAATTTTAAAAATGCAAAGTTTAAAACAAATGTTTAACTTTTCCTTTCTGACTCTTCTTTCTTGCCCTCTCTATTTCTCTTTCTGCGCTTGATTTTAGGTTAAATCCATCCATTCCAATTTACACTTCCTTCACTGCCCTTGTACGGTTTAGTTTGCAGTTCCACAATCTGATTGGTTTAGGAGATAGACAGATGCTTGCCTTGTTTACCCAGCTCCCAGGCATATTTCCCTCAGGTGATGTAACCACTAGTTCTTCCTTCCAGCTAGTTGTCATGCCAAAACATTTTAAAACCAGGATGTGCAGATATGGTCTGACTAACGGCAGACACTGTTAGATATCCTGCCACAGCAAATGATTGTTTATCCATTGCTATTTAAGATCAAATTATTTTGTAATAACGGTCTTTCTGTTGTCATCATATTTGCAATAGGTGCCGCCTTCCGGCATGTAGGTGGAGGCCGCATGTTTGGTGGCTCCAGCCAGAGCTGTCTTTTATGGACTTTTTAGCCCAGATTTTGGTGAAGATTTGATTGTGAGGAACTGAGGGATGGTTTGGGGTGTTTACAGAATGTCAAAAACCGGCAAGAAGAATCCAGGGAAGAAGGCAGCAAACAAAGGTCCGCCACCGACTGTGGTGAGGGGTGCAGCAGGAGGAAAGATGGCGGGGGAGAGCCTGTCGGGTGGGGCCACGCCCATGAAGGTGGAGAAGACGACAGGTGATGGCTGGGGTGGCTGTTCCCGAAGCACTCAGAAGCAGCAAGTGGTGATAATGGCCTCGCTTAAGGCGTAGGTGTAGGAGACCATTGCCCTCGTGAGAGAGGAGTTGGTGAGAATTTTGACGACAGTGCGGGAGCAGGGGGGAGAAAATGAAAGGCATAGTGACCATTTCACCTCGGTGGATGAGGAGCTGCGGAGGGTGGCAGAGATCAACAGAGGGCTGAAAGACAAGTCGAAGACCTGGAGAACAGGTCGCAAAGGCATAACCTGAGGGTGTGCCTGAAGAGGTGGAGCGCCAGAGGCCCACAGAATACTTTGCCGATATGACGGCGAAGCTGAGGGGGATAGAGAAGATTTTGGAGGTGGATGGAAGATATACGGAGGATCCGGAGCTGTTGGTGTGTAGGAAGGAGTTGCAAGTTAAATTTGACCGCCTGTCTACGGGGAGGGTGGTTCAGCAGTGGAGTCGAGCCACTCCACAGAGTACAGTGAGAAGGCCAGTCGATTGCTGGCGGGCCAGCTCCATCAACTGGCAGCGGCGAGGGAGATTGTGCAGATTAGGGATGGGTCAGGAAGGATAGCACAAGTGGCTAGCACTGTGGCTTCACAGCGCCAGGGTCCCAAGTTCTGTGAAGTCTGCATGTTCTCCCCATGTCTGCATGGGTTTCCTCCGGGTGCTCTGGTTTCCTCCCACAGTCCAAAGACGTGCAGGTTAGAAATTGCCCTTAGTGTCCAAAAAGGTTAGGAGGGGTTATTGGGTTACGGGGATAGGGTGGAAGTGAGGGCTTAAGTGGGTCGGTGCAGACTTGATGGGCTGAATGGCCTGCTTCTGCACTGTATATTCTATGTTCTATGGTAGTGGTGGCTCCGGAGCAGGTGAACAGAGTGTTTGAGAATTTTTATAGGGGGTAATACAAGTCAGAGCCGCCAGCGGATGTGTTGGGGATGCAGTAGTTTTTGGAGCGACTGGTGTAGGAGGTGGGAGAGGTGGAAGGGCCGGGTTGGAGGAAGTGAAGGTAGCATTGGGAAGATGCAGTCGGGTAAGGTGCCAGGGACGGATGGGTTCCTGGTGTAGTTTCTTAAAAAAAATTTTGTTACTTTTTCAGAGTTACAGCTAGGGCTCAGAGTGTGGACAGGGGCAATCGCCTAATTCAGCTCCTTGCCTGCTCCAAGAACCAATTCAAATTGAATCCAATTCATGGTCCCCACAAGAGAGACATGCCAGATCCAGGCATTACACCTGACCTCACGCTCATCTTAGCCAAGAGGCAGAGAAGCGATGTTTTATAAAATGTTTCAGGACAAGTTGGTGCCGCTGATGGTGGAAATGTTTGAGGATGTAGTGGCAAATGGGGGTTACCTCAGGCTAAGAAGCAGGCATCTATTTCATTGTTACTGAAAAAGGATATGAACCCGGTGGAGTGTGGGTCTTATCGGCCCATTTCCCTACTGAATGTGGATACCGAGATATTGGCGAAGGTGCTGGCGGTGAGGCTGGAGTGAATATGGTGTGAAGTGCTGCAAAGGATCAATGCCTCAACCCCATGTGCGAGGCTGGGGTTGATTCAGCTAAAAGTGCTATACAGGGCACACTTAACAAAGGCGAGGATCAGCCGCTTGTTTGAGGGAGTGGTGGATAGTTGTGAGCGATGTGGGAGGGGCCCAGCCAATCATGGCTGTATGTTCTGGTCCTGCCCGAAGTTGGAGAGATATTAGGGGTCGTTCTTTTAGCACCATGTCTGAGGTTCTGCATATGGAACTGGAGCTGGGTGCCCTAGAGGCCATATTTTGGGTGTTGGACTTGTCGGAGTTGCAGACTGGAGCGGGACAGGTGTCTTAGCCTTCGCCTCATTGATCACTCACAGGCGGGTCCTGTGAAGGCGGAGGTCAATTTCTCCCCCTAGTGCCTCAGCGTGGCTGGGGGACCTGTTGGAGTTTTTGGTCTTGGAAAAGCTAAAATTTGTTCTCAAGGGGCAAATGAGAGGTTCCACCAGAGATGGGAGTTGTTGATTTTGCATTTTGGAGACCTGGTTGCTGCGAAGGGGTAGGGGGTGGGGGGTACTGTTCGTGTGAATATTTAAAATGTTAAATAAAAATATCTTACAACAAAAATTTGCAATAAAATTATTGGTAATTTAAACAATGAAATGATTGGTAGCCAGTCAGCAAGGGTCTTATTTTTTCCAGGTCTCTGCATTTCATCTGGCAGCAATCCTCCCCCACAGCCCCCATTCCAGAACACTCGAACATTTCACTATTCTGCATATCACAGGGAGGCACCGTACCACCTCCGCTTCTCATTCCAAATACTCACTCACCTGTGCTTTTCTACCTACTCTGCTGACTCTACTAGTATTCTGTTCTCACATAGTAGCAATTGCTAAACAATATACTCCTCTGATGGCCTCTTTTTAACTTCACAGTCCAGTCTTTGTCTTTCCAGTTGAACATCCCCCTACCCTGTTCAGCAACCCCCCCCCCCCCCCTTCTCTCTCAGTGGAACATGAACTACATGGATACAAGGACATTTCTTTTTGACAGCCACTCACTAATTCTCTCACTTTCCTTTAGGAGAAAACGCTGTCTGGCAGCACAACAGAGATTGATAGGTTGTGCAATTATCCTGACCTTTAGTAGAATCGAGGAGGTAGCACTGAAACACACTAATCCATCAAGAGTAAAAAGCTTCAGATATGGTGAGACTGGGGATACAGTTAGCATGTTGTCTGCCTATTATATGTACCTTTCCTTTGCCTCCAGCAAATTATATATGAATTGATGTTGCCAACATCATGGTTCTGAGTGAAGTTTGCATCTGCTAACGTCTAGCCTGTCCGTACCATGCTGATTCCTTCTCGGTGCTTGAACCCTGTCAAAGGGAATCTGGATAAGAATGATCCCCTGAAAGATGAACCATCATGTGCTCCATCTCTCCCACCTGCCAGCACAGAGATTCACAACCAGGTGGGTTAGACGGAGTTAGAGAGGTCTGCACCTGGTATGTGTGAGCAGAAGAAGGGACCAGTGAAAATGACAACCTATGCGATGGTTCATCCATAGGACATGATTGCTTCCAAACTTTGATGAGGAAAACAGAGGCACTGACTTTAGGGATTCAGTTTTTAGAAGAAAACCTCCTTTTGGCACATATGTAATTGTATAATGCATTGGAATAAAATGCTGGCAGATCTGGCAGCATCTGTAGAGAAAGAAACAGAATTAACGTTTCCGGTCAGTGTCCTTTTGTCAGAACTGTGCTGAAAAGCCTGCCAGGAAGTTGCTGTATCATATCTGAAAGTTTCGATGAACCCGCTTCCAATTTGTGTGATATTCTGTTGCAGGGCATCAGCAGTCTATTGGCTACAATACAATATGTGGTAACCTTCATGGACATTAAGCTGTTTCTCACATACAGAGTCTGTGTCACCAGCTTTCGTAGTTTTACTGGAAAATCAAACTGCATTCATTCAGACTCCAGTACCTGCTTTACCTTGATTGGTCTGGTGGTGGACTCTATATCGAGCAGCGTTAAAGACCCAAGGCTTCTATTTGTGGGAGTGATGAGCTGTAGCCCCATGAGAGTGGCAGTGATACAATGGGAGTAGCACATGTTGCTGTCTCTCAGGATGTCAGGTCATCTGCTCCCCAGCCACCCTTCAGCCTATACCTACCATGATACCAGAAATTCAGATTGGCCTGACAAGCAGCTGAGTGTTGCAATCTGTAGTCTGGCTTTCTAAGTTAGAAATGCAGGAAAAAGATAAACAGAAAGAAATAGAAATAAAGAAATGAGAAAAGAAAGAAAAAGAGAGAGTGGCAAAGGCAGAGGAAAAGCAAAAAGAAAGAGCTTTTCAAAGAAATAGAAATGAGGAAACTTGATGTGGAAATGGAATGATTCGCAAGGGAAGAAAAGGGAAAGGAAAGAGCGAAAGAATATCAACTTATATTGTTGAAGCTAAAGGCAGTTGTTGAGGAAAGTTCAAAGGAAGAACTAACCCTTTCTAGGTCCAAATCCTAGTGGTGATATGTTTAAATATATTTAAGCACTGCCAAGGATTGATGAGAAAGATGTGGAAGCCATTTTAATTTAATTTGAGAAAGTAGCTAAACAACTGGCCAAAGACCATGTGGGTATTGTTGGTTCAAACAAAGTTGGTAGATAGAGCGAGTGAAGTGTTTGCATCACTATCAGAAGAGGTATTTAGAGATTATGACAAGGTGAGAAAAGCCACATTAAGCGCATATTAACAAGTGCCAAAGAAAGTTCAGAAATCTAAGAACCAGGTCAGGCGGATATGGAATTTGAAAGAAGTAAACAAAATAATTTTGATAGATGGATAAGAGCATAAAAAATAGACCAAATGTAGGAGGTTTTTAGGGTAATCTCCAAAGTGGTGCACGTGAAACTGGACCCGGGCCCTCGAGAGGCCATATTCGTGGTGTCGGACCAGCCGGGGTTGGAAACGGGCACGGAGGCAGATGTTGTAGCCTTCGCCTCGTTGATCGCCTGAAGGCGGATCCTGTTGGGATGGAGAGCAGCCTCTCCACCTGTGCCCTGGCATGGCGGAAAGACCTTCTGGAATTCTTGACGCTTGAAAAGGTTAAATTTGAACTGAGGGAAAGGATGGAGGGGTTCTACAATTCGTGGGCGTTATTCATTATGCACTTTCGAGAATTGGATCACATCGAACATTAGGGGGGGAGGAGCTGGGAAGGGTTGGGGGAGAGGGACTGTATATGTTAATGGTGACTATGGGTGATTCCTGATTCCATTTTGTCATTTGTTTATGTTAACATGCGGGCTAATATCTGGGGTTTGGTGTGAGGATTATTAAGAAGCAGTTAAGATCTTATGAGATGCAGGGACTCATTTTAGATACCTGGGGTGCAGTTTGCCCGGGAGTGGGTGGGCTCCGCAGGTACAACATTTCTAGTTTGGTGGGGGTGTGAAAGCTGATCTGGCAAGGGGGGGATGGTCTCCCTCTGTCACTGGAGGGTCGGGCACAGGCGGTTAAAATGAACGTGTTGCCGCGATTTCTGTTTATTTTCCAATGCCTGCCGATTTTCCTGCCAAAGGCATTTTTCAGAGTGATTGAAGGAATGATTACCTCGTTCATATGGTGAGGGAAGGTGGCCAGAGTTAGAAAGGTGCTGCTACAGAGGGGAAGGCAGGCAGGGGGTTTGGGTCTTCCGAACCTGATGTATTACGACTGGGCGGCAAATGTGGAGAAGGTGTGGAGCTGGGACAGAGGGGTTGATTCCCAGTTGGTCAGAATGGAAGAGGGTTTGTGCAGGGGGTCGGGATTGAAGCCGCTAGCAACAGCGCCGCTCCCGATGGCCCCGGGGAAATACTCAGGGAGTCCGGTAATAGTAGCTTCATTGAGAATTTGGAGACAGTTTCACCAACACTTCGGGTTGGGGGCAGGGTCAAGGGAAATGCTGATTCGGGGGAACCAGAGACTTGAGCCAGGGAAGTGGGATGGAAATTTTCGGAAATGGGAGGAGAAGGGGATTAAGACACTAAAAGATTTGTTTCTTGGGGGTCGGTTTGCAGGATTGAAGGAGCTGGAAGCGAAGTATGGGCTGGAGCAGGGGGAAATGTTTAGATACATGCCAGAACGGAGATACAGAGCTTCCCGGTGGAGCCAGCCTCCACATTGCTGATGACAGGGGGACTGGAGAAGGGGATAGTGTCGGCGGTTTACGGAGCTATTTTGGAAGAGGAGAAGGCACCACTGGAAGGGATCAAAGCAAAGTGGGAGGAAGAGTTGGGAGAGGGTATGAAGGAGGGTTTCTGGTGTGAGGTGCTCCGGAGAGTGAACCTTGTGCGCAAGGTTGCGGCTGATACAGCTGAAGGTGGTATAAGAGCACACCTCACGAGGGCGAGGATGAAACGATTCTTTGAAGGGGTAGAAGATGTGTGTGAACTTTGCGGGAGGGGGCCCCGCAAATCATGTTCATATGTTTTGGTCCTGTCCAAAGCTGGAGGATTACTGAAAGGAGGTTTTTGCGGTAATTTCTAAAATGGTGCACGTGAAACTGGACCCGGGCCCTCAGGAGGCCATATTCAGGGTGTCGGACCAGCCGGGGTTCGAAATGGGTGCGGAGGCAGATGTTGTAGCCTTACTCTCGTTGATCGCCCGAAGGCGGATCCTGCTGGGATGGAGAGCAGCCTCTCCACCCTGTGCTCTGGCGTGGCGGGGGGACCTGTTGGAATTCTTGACTCTTGAGAAGGTTAAGTTTGAACTGAGGGGAAGGATGGAGGGGTTCTACAATTCATGGGCATTATTCATTATGCACTTTCAAGAACTGGATAACATCGAACATTAGTTGGGGGGGCTAGTTGGGAGGGTTGGGGGGAGGGGGCCGGTGTATGTTAATGGTGACTATGGGTGATTCCTGATTCCTTTTTGTCATTTGTTTATGTGAACATGCGGGCCAATGTCTGTGGTTTGGTGGGAGGATGGGATCGTTGTTATTGATATGGGGATTGACATTATATTCGTTACTGATTATTGTTTATTGTTGGTGGGTGCAAATTTGGGAGAAAATGTGAAAAAGGAGGAGAATAAAAATATATATATTTTTAAAAATCTTATGAGATACAGGAGCAAGTCAATCTTTAATGGTGAGAGATAAGGAGGTATGTAGTTTGGAAGGAGTATTGCCAGAAAAGTTGATAATATGTGGAATTAGTGATGAAAAGAGTGGTGCGCCATTATGTAACGCAAGGTTGGATAGTCTGGTGAAAAGTGGTGAACTGGAGGTAGGATTAATAGAAAAATGACCCGTTTCAGGGGTACAGTTTATCCTGGGTAATGATATAGCTGATCACAGGTGGGAGTGATACCTACACCTGAGGTGGTGCAAGAAGCATATCCTGGGGTGTTTCCATATTGCGTTAACAAAATCACAAATTCACACGTTGAGACAGAAGGAGGAGAAATCAAGAAGTAAAGAATGAAGGCTAGGTTCAGTATCAGAAACAATCTTTGACGAGATGATTGATAAAGAACAAGAAAGTTTGTAGAACTACAATAGAAGGATTCAGAGATAAGGCAATTGTACAGACAGCATACACAGAAATAGAATAGTGTATACCGAAATGTTATTACATTAGAAATAATGTCTTAATGAGAAAGTGGAAACCTTTACATATTCAGACAGATGGAAAATGGGCAGAAGTTCATCAATTGGTATTACTAGTGGGTTATAGAAAGGAGGTATTGCGGGTAGTGCATAAGGTTCCAATAAGGAACCTTATGCACTACCCGCATAAGGTTCCGTAAGGAAAACTCAAGCAAAAATACAAAAACATTTTTGTTGGCCTGGAATGCATAAGGATGTCGTTGACTTTTGCTATACATGGAGTTCAGTTACAAGTGGCGTACCACAAGGATCTGTTCTGGGGCCGTTGCTGTTTGTCATTTTTATCAATGACCTAGAGGAAGGCGCAGAAGGGTGGGTGAGTAAATTTGCAGACGACACTAAAGTCGGTGGTGTTGTCGACAGTGTGGAAGGATGTAGCAGGTTACAGAGGGACATAGATAAGCTGCAGAGCTGGGCTGAGAGGTGGCAAATGGAGTTTAATGTAGAGAAGTGTGAGGTGATTCACTTTGGAAGGAATAACAGGAATGCGGAATATTTGGCTAATGGTAAAGTTCTTGGAAGTGTGGATGAGCAGAGGGATCTAGGTGTCCATGTACATAGATCCCTGAAAGTTGCCACCCAGGTTGATAGGGTTGTGAAGAAGGCCTATGGAGTGTTGGCCTTTATTGGTAGAGGGATTGAGTTCCGGAGTCAGGAGGTCATGTTGCAGCTGTACAAAACTCTGGTACGGCCGCATTTGGAGTATTGCGTACAGTTCTGGTCACCGCATTATAGGAAGGACGTGGAGGCTTTGGAGCGGGTGCAGAGGAGATTTACCAGGATGTTGCCTGGTATGGAGGGAAAATCTTATGAGGAAAGGCTGATGGACTTGAGGTTGTTTTCGTTGGAGAGAAGAAGGTTAAGAGGAGACTTAATAGAGGCATACAAAATGATCAGGGGGTTAGATAGGGTGGACAGTGAGAGCCTTCTCCCACGGATGGAAATGGCTGGCACGAGGGGACATAGCTTTAAACTGAGGGGTAATAGATATAGGACAGAGGTCAGAGGTAGGTTCTTTGCGCAAAGAGTGGTGAGGCCGTGGAATGCCCTACCTGCAACAGTAGTGAACTCGCCAACATTGAGGGCATTTAAAAGTTTATTGGATAAGCATATGGATGATAATGGCATAGTGTAGGTTAGATGGCTTTTGTTTCGGTGCAACATCGTGGGCCGAAGGGCCTGTACTGCGCTGTATCGTTCTATGTTCTATGTTCTATGTCACAAATGTCAGGTATAGGAAAACCTCAAGCTGCAATCAAACCAGCACCCTAAATACACATTCCAACATTTGAGGAACCTTTAACTAGGGTCCTAATTGATTGTGCGGAACCCCTTCCTAAAACAAAAAGTGGGATCAGTATTTGTTGACCATAATGTCAACAGATTTCCAGTGGCCATTCCATTAATATTACAGCTAAGAGTGTTGCAGAGGAGTTAACTATTTTTTTTTACCCAACACTGACTACTGAAAGAAATCCAATCAGATCAGGCATCCAATTTTATGTCAAAGTTATTCAGAGAAGTTATGGATATCTTGGGAGTAAAGCAATTTAAATCAACTGCATATCATCCAGAATCACAGGGAGCATTAGAAAGGTAGCAGCAAACTTTAAAGACCTTGTTGAGGGCCTATAGTCAGGATTATCTAGAGGATGGGGATAAAGGAATTTCAATTGTACTATTTGTAATTAGGGATAAAAGGTAAACTCAGCATCGTCCCAGATGACCATAGGCTGCTTTCGCATTTGAGAGGGAGCTGACTGGTGGTGATTTAACCTGAGGATCATCATACCTCAGGCAAGGGGCAAGGTTGAGAAGGCAAGGTATTCATGAATAACTGGTATGGGAATTGAACCTGCGCTGCTGGTCTTGCTCTGCATCACAACCCAGCTGTCTAGCCAAGTGAGCTAAACTGGGATACAGCAAATTAATCAACTAATGTTAGTCCATTCGAATTGATTTTTGGTTAGAGGACTACTTAAATTTATTAAGGAGCAATTGGTAGTCAGCGTTGAGAGACTATGTTGTTGGACTATGTGTCAAACTTTAGTGAGAGATTAACTAGGACTGGTGAGTTGGCTAGAAAGCATTTAAAATTGTCACAGCATGTGATGAAAAATTAGGTGGCTAAGAACTCAAAAACTCATAGTTTTGTTAGTGAGGCAAAAGTTAGTATTATTACCGGTGGTGGGTGAACCATTAAAAGCAAGACTTAGTGGCCCATATCAAATCAAATGGAAATTGAGTGAGATGCATTATTTGATAAGAATGTTAG
This sequence comes from Scyliorhinus torazame, assembly GCF_047496885.1. Lineage (NCBI taxonomy): Eukaryota > Metazoa > Chordata > Chondrichthyes > Carcharhiniformes > Scyliorhinidae > Scyliorhinus > Scyliorhinus torazame. The sequence goes on from NC_092707.1 coordinate 175,910,377, forward strand.
ATAGAAAGAAAACTCACAGAGTGTGTCATATAAATATGCTTAAAATATATTTTGCTAGGGAAGGAAAGCAGAAGGAGGAGACGTTAGTTTTTGTAATTCAGAGAGAAGTAATGAATCCAGATGATTTTGAATTTGATATTCCTCAAATTAGATTAGACAACAATGAGGATGTAATAATAAGTTGGGATAAATGACTGAGTTACCTGAAAGAGTTATTGCAGTCACATAGAGCTATATGTGGGAACTAGGAAGTAGAAAAGTAATTATGCATGTTGTAGATGTAGGAACTTCTATTGCAATTCAGCGACATCCATATAGACTCAATCCACTAAAGTTGGCACAGGTATAAAAGGAGATTGAAAGCATACGTTAGAATGATATCACTGAAGTGAGTTGCAGCGATGGGGGCTCACCTATTGTGATGGCACCAAAACCAGATGGAACACAATGATTGTGTGTGGACTATAGAAAATTCAATGGAGTTATAAAGTCAAGTTTTGTATCCTATTCCTCATTTGGAATATTCTATTGGAAAGGTGGGACAAGCAAAATGTATTACCAAAATTGACTTACTTAAAGGATACTTGCAAGTACCTTTATCAGAAAAGGCAGTTTCGGCTTTTGTGATGCTAAATGATCTGCAACAGTTTAAATTTGTGCCATTTGGAATGAAGAATTCACCAGCAATATTCCAAAGACTAACCAACAAGGTAATGTCTTGACTAAGCAATAGCGCAGTGTACATAGGTGATCTGGTAATGTTCAGTCAAATGTGGAAGGAGCATTTGGAACATTTGAAGGAATTGTTCAATTGACTACAGGAGGTTGGCTTGGTGGCAAACTTGGCTAAAAGGGAATTTGCAAAAGCCCAAGTCACATTCTCAGGCCATGCAATTCGACATGTCAGATGGCCCCACGGATTGTGAAAATGAAAGCTATTGGGGAGTTCCCAATACCATCAACAAGAAGAGAAGTTCTGAGATTTTTGGGCATGAGCGGTTTCTCAGGGAAGTTTGTGTCAACTTTTAGCAGTGTGGTTGCTCCACTGACCAAACTTCTGAAAAACCACAGGAAATGTCTGTAATGAATTAGGCCTGTCCTTTGAGATTGGCCAACTGGAATATGAGTTCCCTGATTAGTGGCCCAATCAGGGAACCCCTTTCCCTGTATATAACAGGGAGTGTCAGATCCTCTGCACTCCCGGTTTTGACAGCAAGCTGAATGCACATGGTCATCTGCTGTGGGTTTTGTTAATAAAAGGAATCCTGGTGAAGGGACTTCTGCCTCCGTAGACTTATTACAGTAGCGACGAGGAAAACAGAACAACCCGAAGGAACCGGCTCATTAACAGCTGCCTCATATTGAGGGTAAGCCACTGACAGGCAAATTGCCTTTATTTGGGAAGTTGGATTCCTTTGACCCTGCAGCGGAAGACTGGGCCCAATATGTAGAGCGGATTAAGTACTTTTTCTGAGCGAACGATATAGTTCCAGATGAAAAGCAACAGGTCATTCTGCTGGCCGCTTGTGGGCCGGCAGCTTTTGCCATTATGCACAGTCTCACTTTTCCGGAGGCCCAGCATCAAATGGGTTGGCGGAGTCAGCCGTCCAGACCTTAAAGCCGGATTGAAAAAGCAGTCAGCAGCATCAGTAGACACCAAACTATTGCGCTAGCTTTTGGCTATAGGACAACCCCACACGCCACAACGGGAATAGCACCGGCGGAGCTACTCATGGGCAGAAGAGCGCGAACCAGGCTGAGCCTACTATTCCCAAATTTAGGCGGAAGAGTAGAAAAACACCAAGAGGCCCAATGCAGGGGCCACAACATCACTTGCCAAGAAAGGCAGTTCAACGCGGGTGAAAAGGTATGGGTCAGAAATTATGCAAACAGCCCCACATGGGTAGCAGGAACGGTCAAGGCCAGGACAGGGCCTGTGTCGTATCAGATACATGTCGGAGAATACGTTGTAAAAAAGCACCTGGACTAGGTACGGGCCTCAGATTGGTTTCCTCCCCGGGACCTGACTCAGACCAGCAGGACCTGTGGAGAGTCCTCCCCGACAGCCTATTCACGCCCCTCCGACATCACCGGTGAGGGCTTCGGACTCTGATATAGACAGCATAGATAAAGCTGCAGCTGTCCCCCTGCCGCCGGAGAGGAAATGGGCGAAGCGCCCCTCAGGCGCTCTCATCGGAAAAGGTGGGCGCCTAGCTCGTAATACTACCCCTCTTCCCCCCCCCCCTCTCCCCCCCAACCCCCCCCCCCCCCCACCCCCTCCCCCCCCACCCCCCACGTCGGAGGCCGAATTGGAGGATCCAGACCCGGCGCAGAATACATGTTGCCTGATTAGTGGGCCAATCAGGGAACCTCTTCTTTGTATATAACAGGGAGAGTCAGATCCTCTGCACGCCCAGTGTAGACAGCAAGCTGAATGAACCTGATTGTACTGCTGTTGGTTTTGAAAATAAAAGGGATTCTGAAGGGACTTCTGCCTCTGTGAACTAATTACAATTTCACTGGATGTCAGAATGTCAGGAAGTATTTGACAATCTGAAAACTGTTAACCACCACAGCAGTTTTGGCGACTCCAAATTTTGCCAACCAATTTAAGGTGGCAATTGAAGTGAGTGTTGGTGCTGTACTGTTACAAGAAGACGACAAAAAATAGAAAGACGTGTTGCTTATTTACCCAGAAAACTAAATGTTCATCAAAATAAATATTCGTCCATCAAGAAGTAGGAATTGAGCTTGGTTTTTGCGTTGCAACATTTTGACGTTAAATGTTACAAACAATTATTCAGACAATTCTATATATATATATATCTATATATAAGATATACAAACCATAATCCATTAAAGTTTCTGGAGGAGTTTAAGGATCGAAATGCAAGACTGTTTAGATGGAGTTTGTTTACTACACTACAACCATTTAACTTGAAAATCATACATGTAGCAGGACGAGAAAACATGACTGTAGATACTTTATCACGACTCTGAGATGTAAGAAGGATAAACATTCAAAGTTGGAAAAGAAAGACTGAAATGGACTATACTAATGTTTAAATTTGCATACTTAAATATAATAAGATATGTATCTTCGAGTACTAGTAGTTTTTAAAAATGAGAAGTGTTTAACGCTGAAATTACTTTGGGAAAATGAAGCCATCTTTTGGTTTTGCATGGTTTTCCAACTCGGGGCACGAACTTTACTAACGCCGCCAGTGGGAGACTGGAGCATGGCATTGGAATCAGCGACAAGTACAAGTCGCGATTTTTGCAATACCCAATATTCTCTGCCCTATCGCGATTTTAGCTGCTGGCGCTCCTGGTTTAACATACAGGCAGGTGGTGTGTCTGCAAAAGGTGCAATTTAGACATTGTAAAAATTAGATCATCATTCATTCCAACCTATTACAAAGAGAGGACTAATGAAACTTTGTTATGATTGCTGGAGATTCCCTAGAGAGTAGATCATTTGAGACAATGGGGTGGATTCCCCAATTTGCCAGCTAAGTGACGGTGTGGGAACTGTGGCGTTTTACGCCACCAAAATTAGCGCCGAAACCTCACTGATTCTGGGACCGGTGAGGGGCTAGCAGCGGAGCCGGGTAAAACCTCTGGCTCCCACAGCAAAAAATGGCCGGAGAATGACTGGGTCCATGGCCACGCATGCGCACAACGATGACCTGCAGCGGTCACGCTGTACAACATGGCGCCGGTCGCGCGCAGATCTGACTTGCCAGATAGTGCCCGCCTGGACGCCCCCTCACCACACCCCAGCCCTCGCCGAAGCCCCCCCCCCCGGCCAGCGGCATGGCTCCCCCCAACCCCAACTGTGGCGGCGCTGGACAGGGTCTGCAGCCGTCACACAAGGGTGACGAAAACTGAGAGCACAAGTGATCCACGCCGTCATGAACTCGGCCCATCGGGGGCGGAGCATCGGGGGAAGGCCTTCAGGTGATGTCCTGAGGCTGTCCCAACGGCGTGCGGCATACTCCCCGAGTACACCGTTTTGGTGGGGGTGGAGCATCTGAAAACAGGCACCGCCCCCCGATTCAGTCATGAAATGGGATTCTCCGCGCGATCACCAATTACAATATCAGCGTCAGGCAATGGAGAATCCCGCCCATTGTGTTTAGATTTAGGTAAGCAGGTCATGGGATCTGATTGGGATAAAGATTATGTAATTAATGGGAGGAGGCAGGTCACCCTGTAGGTTTGCTGTTTGGTATGTGTTTGGCTGTCTGCTAGAAGTCTTTAAATTGAGCAGCAGATCTTGTCAGGTTGAGCATTAGTCTGACAAAGACAGAAGGATCTGCAGACTGTCTCCTGGAAGGGTCTCTCTCTCTCTCTCTCTCCAAGCAGTCTTTCCAAGAAATCTCTATACAAGCATACAGCAAGTAACTTTGTGTTTGTTAACTTTATTTATAAGTGGCTTTTGACCTGGAATGAGCTTCGCTTAATTGGAGATAGAGAAGGTATAAGTTAGTAATAAAAAGGGGTTCCTTTTATTTTACTAATTGCTTAACTGTTGATTGAAAAGCTATTTTCTGTGATGTTTAATGCTGTGTTAAAAATATCGCTTGTTTTAATATAAGATACCTATTGGCCAGTGAATCACTCCTGGAGTGAAGAATCCTTTCCTCACAGTTTAAAAAATGTTTAAAATTGTTTGGGGTTCTTGTCCGGCATCTTAACAAATGCCGGAGTCTGGTCTGGGATCAAAACAATGTAGAAAGACTGAATCTTGTTGTCATAGCTCTGAAATAAAAAATGAAACGTTTTCTGTCTTTGTCCTGCACCTTTAAATCCTAGCAACTACTTCATTAAATTCTGTGCCTAATGGGAGACTTACTAAAGCTGTGATGGAGTCCTCTGATACTACTTTGCATATATCACAGCCGGGATTCTCAGAGCCTCCGCGCCGAAATGGTGCTCGGTGCGGGGGCGGAAATGGGGCCTCACACCCGCGATCGGATCCGACGCCCGGACGCGATTCTCCGGTCACCGTGCAGTCGTGCGCGTGCGCGCGGTGATTTTCTGCAGTCAACCGTCCGAGTTCCCTCCCCCCCCCCCGGCATGGTTCACGTATGGTTCCACCCAGCGGGAGCTCGGCGCTGCGGTGGCTGTCCTGGTGGGGGGGGGGGGGGGGGGGCGGGGTGATCAGTCTCCGGGGGGGGGGGCCTCGCCCGGCCCGCGGTCGGGAGCCACCGAATGGCGGGCACGTGCGATCTGGGAGGGGCTACCTTCTTCCGCGCCGGCCCGCTGTGCGCCTCCGCCATGTTGCGTGGACCAGGCCCGGAAGCGGCCACTGCGCGCATGCGCGGACCTTCAGCGAGCAGTGCAGGGCCGCAGACGGCAGCTGAACGCAGAGCACTCCGGCGCTGTGCTGGCCCCCTGTGGGTTACAGAATCGCTGGGCCAAGTGGCCCGTTGACGCCGGCGTGAAACACTCCGGTGTTTGCGCTGGCGTCAACACTTAGCCATGTTTTTAGAGAATCCCGGCCCACATTTTTCACTAATATCTGCAACAGGTTTGTGCACTCATGAACTTTTGGTAGGATTTTTAATCTATGATAAGTGGGATGAGCAAATTATAGATGTAATTGAAGACTATTTATTTTCACATTCCTATCACCTTGTCCAGCAGCAAGAGCACCTCACTTGATACCAAAATCTATACTTTTTTTTTTCTTCTTTCTTTTTAAATAAATTTAGGGTACCCAATTATTTTCTTCTCCAATTTAGTGCCACTTTCAGCTGGCCAATCCACCTAATCTGCACATCTTTGGGTTGTGGGGGTGAAACCCACGCAGACATGGGGCGAATGTGCAAACTCCACACGGAGAGTGACCCAGGGCCGGGATTCAAACCTGGGTCCTCAGTGCCATAGGCAGCAGTGCTAACCACTGTGCCACATGCTGCCCTCAAAATCTATACTAATAAAGTGGATTAACTCAGTTATTTTACATGGAATCGCCACCCTTTTCAGCGATTTTAATATGTTGTCATAACTGAACCTGAAGCAAGTAAAACTTCTTATTCCTTGAGCTTATTTTGACCCTTACTACTGAGTGAATCCAAATGACATTTCAACCAAGGCTTTTCACATGCTCTGGATATGCGACCATTGGCCAACATGATGCAATTAAATGGATCTGTGACTGGTACTATCATTACCAGATTGAAACTTCTCCTCACCAGTACAATTCTCTTAAACTAATCAACATCTTCACCTTCCCCTTCCAAACCTTCCATGTCATGCGTCAGCAGAAACCCTGTTGTTGTTCCATTTGGGACAATTTACCACAGAATGATATTTCGACTCAAAACTAAAACACTTGTTAATAATTCCCAGGGCATTCCTCGGGTTCATTGGGGGCGATTCTCCGAGCCCCGCGCCGGGCCGGAGAATTGCCGTAACTGCGCCACAACGCCCCGAGGTGCGGAGAATTTGCGCCGGTGCGTTTGGCGCGGCGCTGGTGGGGCCGCCGATTCTCCTGCCCGGATGGACCGAGCGGCCGCTCCAATACGACAGAGTCCCGCCTTCGCCGTTCACCCATGGTCGCTGCCGGCGGGAACTCTGCGGGAACGGTTGGGGGGCGGCCTGTGGGGGGGGGGGCCTCTTCACCAGGGGGGCCTCCAATGTGGTCTGGCCCGCGATCGGGGCCCACTTCCTGGTGCGGCCAGCCCCTGATAACCGACCCCATGTTGGTCGGGGCTGGCGCGCAAAAGAAGTCCATCGCGCATGTGCAGGTTGGCGCGGTCCAACTGTGCATGCGTGGGTTGGCACGGCGCCCATTTGGTGCCCCGTAAGGAGGCTGGAGCGGCGTGAACCACTCCAGCACCATGCTGGCCCTCTGTGGAGGCCAGAATCGTACGTAACCGGGCCCGGTTCGCGCCGTCGTGAAAACGCAACGGCGTTCACAACGGCGTGAACTCTAGGGCCCAATATTGGAGAATCGCCCCCATTGTTTTGATATTATTACTCCATTCCTGTTGCCTTTCAGGTCTGCCCAAAAGGTTTCCATCCTCATTTTTCATCCGCGTCTGGCAGCTATGTCATGCACCACTTGGCTAGCTCCATCAGCAATAGTGCTACTGAGCCCCCTCTCCCAGAGCACATTTTGTGCCCCTGCTACACTCCGTGCTTCTTTTAAGCGGCATCTAATATGGAGGAGTTCTGCTGCATTCCCAAGGGAAGATGTAAGTGGGAATACACAGGAACTGTCCATGCCCACATGTGACCTTAAGCCATGTGACTTTAGGAGGTGAGAACTCTCGGATCCAATCCCTCCTCAATGTTTACCACTGTGATACTTTTGGTGGGAAAGACATACCTTGGATGCTGGTGGCAGGATGCTGTCTGATAGCTATTGATGTTATTTATTCTTGAAAATAAATGTTTTATTTAATAATCTTAATTTTTCATTTTATGAAATAAGGATATTTATTTAGTACTTATAGCATCATCAACTCTTAGTCAGAATAAAGAGGATCCAAGCCCCACTTGAATAATCTAGGCAGACACTCTAGTGCAGTACTGAGGAATACTACATCGACAATTTCAAAGTGAGGCTACACATGTACATCAATAATTTGAGTGTAGTTCTCAATGAGGAGTATGGTATTTTTCTTGGTGACAAAGCAACATCCCTCACTCAACCAAGACCGTCAAAACATTCCACATAATAGGCACTGCATCATTGTAAGTAAATGTGTTAGGTTGTTTCTGGGAGACATTTAAATAGCACAGCTAATATAGCGAAGACCCAAAGTGTTTCACACTTGGAGTCAGACAGTGAGTCAGGAGTAAGAGGGAAAGCATCGTTTCTACACTGGGACAAAACATAGCAAGAAAGGAGAGTTTAATGAGAACATTCCAGTGTGTGGGAGCAATGTAGCTAAACGTTCTGCCACAGGTGATGGATTGGATGTGGGCAATGTATAGCAGTAATCAAACAAACATTTAATAAACTGTACAGCATTATTAGAAGTTACACAGTCATAAATATATGTACTTAAGTTTTGTGTTTCAACCTATTTTTAAAAATGCTACAATATAAAAGGAGACAAACAATCTACAGCCCTACCATTAAAATTGAGCCCCTTGTGGTAAGATGAGTCATAGAGAAAACAGATTTCAGCTCTTCTGTCTTTCAAGCATTTTAGTCTCTCAGGATGTTGAGAATATGCTCTGCAGCTGTCCTTGCTCAAACTATGCACCGTTTAAAAAAAACAGTTTAAAGATGTAATCCCACACTTAAAAATACAAAGATCCTAAACCATTAAGGTTCCCTTAATGCCTCATTGTGTTACTCAAGTAAGTAACTGAGCCAATGCAGATGATGAAGCTGGCAGATTTGATCCTCTGTCTGCACTCAGTTAACTTATCTCAATCAGAGCCGAGGGAGTCGGTGATGGCTCCGGAACAGATTAATAAGGTGTTTGAGGAGTTTTATAGGGAGCTGTATAAATCGGAGCCACCGGAGGAGGAGCGGAAGATGAGAGGGTTTTTGGGTGGGCTAGAGTGCCCGAGGTTGGGGGAAGGCGGAAAGGGCAGGGTTGGAGGAGTCGGTGGGGGAGGAGGAGGTAAAGGTGACGATTGGGAAGATGCAGGCAAGGAAGGTGGCGGGGCCCAATGGGTTTCCGGTTGAATTTTATAAAAGATTTAAGAGTAGGCTGGCACCGTTGATGGTGGGTATGTTTCAGGACACGATGGTCAGGGATGTCTTGCCGCAAACAATGGGGCAGGCCTCCATCTTGTTGTTGCTAAAGAAGGACAAGGATCCGATGGAGTGTGGGTTGTTTAGGCCCATGTCTCTGGTGAATGTAGATGCCACGATATTGGCAAAGGTATTGGCGTTAAGGTTGGAGGGTTGCCTTCCATATGTGTTTGGGGAGGACCAGACGAGGTTCTCCAAGGGAATCAGAGGCCCCCAGCTTCATGCACTTTGGGCAGGGTGGTGTCCTGGCACTGGTGTTATCTGGGCACCCTGGCAGTGCCACCTGGGTGCCAACCTGGCACTGCCCAGGTGGCACTGCCAGGGTACCAGGTTGGGCTTGCTGAGGTGCCAAGCTGGCATTTTTTGCGCTCGTACAATCGGGCCTGGGTTGCCCGCTTGGGGGGGGGGGGGGTGAGAGAGGGGGCAGGGGACCCTCACATGTTGCATTTGGGCTGGGGGGGTGGGGGGGGGGGGGGGAGGTATTTTTTGGTGGGCCTCGGAAATCGGACGCCGTTTAAAAATTGAAAGCGAGTCACATTGAATAGCGAGTGCTCACTTTGAAACTTTGTTCCCTTTTAGGGATATTGCGACCTGTAAGAACTCAGGGTATTTTGCATTGCACCGGGATACGAGGCAGGGGTGCCCCATGTCCCCCCTTCTGTTTGCATTGGCTTTAGAGCCCTTGGTCATTGCACTGAGGAGCTTGGGTGTGGAATGGGATAGTGAGGGTGGTGGTGGTGTCCTTATATGCAGATGACATGCTGTATATCTCGGAGTCGTGTTCTTTGGTGGGGAGTATAATCGGGTTGCTCCAGAGATTTGGGACCTTTTCAGGGTAATTGAATTGATGGTAAAGCTGGTGCTTTATGGTCTCCATTCGGGAGTGGGAGCGGGGGTGGGGGGGCTGCCATTCCGTCTGGCGGCATCTCAGTTTAGGTATCTGGGGGTACCAGTAGCCCGGGATTGGGCAGGACTTCAGAAGTTTAATTTCACTAGTTTGGTGGGAGAGGGAAGGTTGATTTGCTGAGATGGGACAGTCTCCCTCTGCCATTTAGGGCCGGGTACAGGCAGTAAAGATGAATGTGTGGCCGTGATTCCTGCTGTGTTCAATGCCTGCTGGTCTTTTTGCCCAAGACGTTCTTTAGGAAGGTGGATAGACTGATCTCCTCATTTGTTTGGTTGGGGAAGGTGGCTAGGATGACGAAGGTGATATTGCAGAGGAGACTGCAGGCAGTGGGTTAGGCCTCCCGAATTTGGGTTTGAGCCAGGGAGGATGGATGCAAGGTTTCGGGGGATGGGGAGAGGAGGGGATTAAGTAAATGAAGGGTCTGTTTCTGGGAGGGTGAGTTGCAAGCTTGGAGGAGTTGGGTGAGAGGTTTGGGCTGGCTCAGGGTGAAAGCTTCAGGTATATGCAGGACTTTTGAGGAAGGTCTTCTCAAACTTCCCGATAGCGTCTGCCTCCTCCTTGTTGGAAGCGGTGCTGTCAGCAGGTGTTTGGAGAGGGGGGTTGTCTCGTCGATTTACGGGAGGATTTTGGAGGAGGACAGGGTGTCCATGGAGGGGGTTAACGCAAAGTAGGAGGAAGAGTTTGGGGTGGTGCTGAAGGAGGGTCTGTGGTGCAAGGTGCTGCGGAGGCTAAATACCTTTTTTTTAATTAAATATTTTATTGAAAATTTTTGGTCAACCAACACAGTACATTGTGCATCTTTTACACAATATTATAACAACACAAATAACAATGACCTATTTTATAAACAGAAAATGAATAAATAATAAATAACAAAAATGAAAACTAACCCTAATTGACAACTGCCTTGTCACAAGTAACACTCTCCAAAAATATAATTTAACAGTCCAATATATAATTATCTGTAGCAACGACCTATACATATTATACAGTATATATTAACAACCCTGAGAGTCCTTCTGGTTCCTCCTCCCCCCCACAGCCCCCCCTTCCCCCCCCCCCCCCCCCACCCCGATCCTGGGCTGCTGCTGCTGCCTTCTTTTTCCCATTCCGTCTATCTTTCTGCGAGGTATTTGACGAACGGTTGCCACCGCCTGGTGAACCCTTGAGCCGACCCCCTGAGGACGAACTTAATCCGCTCTAGCTTTATAAACCCTGCCATGTCATTTATCCTGGTCTCCACCCCCGGGGGCTTGGCTTCTTTCCACATTAGCAATATCCTACGCCGGGCTACTAGGGACGCAAAGGCCAAAACATCGGCCTCTCTCGCCTCCTGCACTCCCGGCTCTTGTGCAACCCCAAATATAGCCAACCCCCAGCTTGGTTCGGCCCGGACCCCTACTACTTTTGAAAGCACCTTTGTCACCCCCATCCAAAACCCCTGTAGTGCCGGGCATGACCAAAACATATGGGTATAATTCGCTGGGCTTCTCGAGCACCTCGCACACCTATCCTCCACCCCAAAAAATTTACTGAGCCGTGCTCCAGTCATATGCGCCCTGTGTAATACCTTAAACTGAATCAGGCTTAGCCTGGCACACGAGGACGATGAGTTTACCCTGCTTAGGGCATCTGCCCACAGCCCCTCCTCGATCTCCTCCCCCAGCTCTTCTTCCCATTTCCCTTTTAGTTCATCTACCATAGTCTCCCCTTCGTCCCTCATTTCCCTATATATATCTGACACCTTACCATCCCCCACCCATGTCTTTGAGATCACTGTGTCCTGCACCTCTTGTGTCGGGAGCTGTGGGAATTCCCTCACCTGTTGCCTCGCAAAAGCCCTCAGTTGCATATACCTGAATGCATTCCCTTGGGGCAACCCATATTTCTCGGTCAGCGCTCCCAGACTCGCGAACTTCCCATCCACAAACAGATCTTTCAGTTGCGTTATTCCTGCTCTTTGCCACATTCCATATCCCCCATCCATTCCCCCCGGGGCAAACCTATGGTTGTTTCTTATCAGGGACCCCCCCAAGGCTCCAGTCTTTCCCCTATGCCGTCTCCACTGTCCCCAAATCTTCAGTGTAGCCACCACCACCGGGCTTGTGGTGTAGTTCCTCGGTGAGAACGGCAATGGGGCTGTCACCATAGCCTGTAGGCTAGTCCCCCTACAGGACGCCCTCTCTAATCTCTTCCACGCCGCTCCCTCCTCCTCTCCCATCCACTTACTCACCATTGAAATATTAGCGGCCCAATAATACTCACTTAGGCTCGGTAGTGCCAGCCCCCCGCTATCCCTGCTACGCTGTAAGAATCCCTTCCTCACTCTCGGGGTCTTCCCGGCCCACACAAAACCCATGATGCTCTTATCGATCCTTTTAAAAAAAGCCTTCGTGATCACCACCGGGAGGCACTGAAACACAAAGAGGAATCTCGGGAGGACCACCATCTTAACCGCCTGCACCCTCCCTGCCAGTGACAGGGATACCATATCCCATCTCTTGAAATCCTCCTCCATTTGTTCCACCAACCGCGTTAAATTTAACCTATGCAATGTGCCCCAATTCTTGGCTATCTGGATCCCCAGGTAACGAAAGTCCCTTGTTATCTTCCTCAACGGTAGGTCCTCTATTTCTCTACTCTGCTCCCCTGGATGCACCACAAACAACTCACTTTTCCCCATGTTCAATTTATACCCTGAAAAATCCCCAAACTCCCCAAGTATCCGCATTATTTCTGGCATCCCCTCCGCCGGGTCTGCCACATATAGTAACAAATTGTCCGCATACAAAGATACCCAGTGTTCTTCTCCTCCTCTAAGTACTCCCCTCCACTTCTTGGAACCCCTCAATGCTATCGCCAGGGGCTCAATCGCCAGTGCAAACAATAATGGGGACAGAGGGCATCCCTGCCTTGTCCCTCTATGGAGCCGAAAATATGCAGATCCCCGTCCATTCGTGACCACGCTCGCCACTGGGGCCCTATACAACAGCTGCACCCATCTAACATACCCCTCTCCAAAACCAAATCTCCTCAACACCTCCCACAAATAATCCCACTCCACTCTATCAAATGCTTTCTCGGCATCCATCGCCACTACTATCTCCGTTTCCCCCTCTGGTGGGGGCATCATCATTACCCCTAACAACCTCCGTATATTCGTGTTCAGCTGTCTCCCCTTCACAAACCCAGTTTGGTCCTCGTGGACCACCCCCGGGACACATTCCTCTATTCTCATTGCCATTACCTTGGCCAGGATCTTGGCATCTACATTTAGGAGGGAAATAGGTCTATAGGACCCGCATTGTAGCGGGTCCTTTTCCTTCTTTAAGAGAAGCGATATCGTTGCTTCAGACATAGTCGGGGGCAGTTGTCCCCTTTCCTTTGCCTCATTAAAGGTCCTCGTCAACACCGGGGCGAGCAAGTCCACATATTTTCTATAGAATTCGACTGGGAATCCATCCGGTCCCGGGGCCTTTCCCGCCTGCATGCTCCTAATTCCTTTCACCACTTCTTCTACCTCGATCTGTGCTCCCAGTCCCACCCTTTCCTGCTCTTCCACCTTGGGAAATTCCAGCCGATCCAAAAAGCCCATCATTCTCTCCCTCCCATCTGGGGGTTGAGCTTCATATAATTTTTTATAAAATGTCTTGAACACTCCATTCACTCTCTCCGCTCCCCGCTCCATCTCTCCTTCCTCATCCCTCACTCCCCCTATTTCCCTCGCTGCTTCCCTTTTCCTCAATTGGTGTGCCAGCAACCTGCTCGCCTTCTCCCCATATTCGTACTGTACACCCTGTGCCTTCCTCCATTGTGCCTCTGCAGTGCCTGTAGTCAGCAAGTCAAATTCTACATGTAGCCTTTGCCTTTCCCTGTACAGTCCCTCCTCCGGTGCTTCCGCATATTGTCTGTCCACCTTCAAAAGTTCTTGCAGCAACCGCTCCCGTTCCTTACTCTTCTACTTCCCTTTATGTACCCTTATTGATATCAGCTCCCCTCTAACCACCGCCTTCAGCGCCTCCCAGACCACTCCCACCTGGACCTCCCCATTATCATTGAGTTCCAAGTACTTTTCAATGCACCCCCTCACCCTTAGACACCCCCCCGCATCTGTCATTATTCCCATGTCCATTCTCCAGGGTGGGCGCCCTCCTGTTTCCTCCCCTATCCCCAAGTCTACCCAGTGTGGAGCGTGATCCGAAATGGCTATAGCCGTATACTCCGTTCTCCTCACCTTCGGGATCAACGCCCTTCCCAGCACAAAAAAGTCTATTCGCGAGTAGACTTTATGGACATAGGAGAAAAACGAGAACTCCTTACTCCTAGGTCTGCTAAATCTCCACGGGTCTACACCTCCCATCTGCTCCATAAAATCTTTAAGTACCTTGGCTGCTGCCGGCCTCCTTCCAGTCCTGGACTTCGACCTATCCAGCCCTGGTTCCAACACTGTATTAAAATCTCCCCCCATTATCAGCTTTCCCATCTCTAGGTCCGGAATGCGTCCTAGCACCCGCCTCATAAAATTGGCATCATCCCAGTTCGGGGCATATACGTTTACCAAAACCACCGTCTCCCCCTGTAGTTTGCCACTCACCATCATGTATCTGCCCCCATTATCCGCCACTATAGTCTTTGCCTCGAACATTACCCGCTTCCCCACTAATATAGCCACCCCCCTGTTTTTCGCATCTAGCCCCGAATGGAACACCTGCCCCACCCATCCTTTGCGTAGCCTAACCTGATCTATCAGTTTCAGGTGCGTTTCCTGTAACATAACCACATCTGCCTTAAGTTTCTTAAGGTGTGCGAGTACCTGTGCCCTCTTTATCGGCCCGTTCAGCCCTCTCACGTTCCACGTGATCAGCCGGGTTGGGGGGCTTCCTACCCCCCCCCCCCCTTGTCGATTAGCCATCCCCTTTTTCCAGCTCCTCACCCGGTTCCCACGCAGCTGTATCTCCCCCAGGCGGTGCCCCCCGCCGCCCATCCCCTCCCATACCATCTCCCCCCCTCCCCAGCAGCAGCAACCCAGTAATTGCCCCCTCCCATCCCCCACGCTAGATCCCCCGCTAGCGTAATTACTCCCCCCATGTTGCTCCCAGAAGTCAGCAAACTCTGGCCGACCTCGGCTTCCCCCCGTGACCTCGGCTCGCACCGTGCGACGCCCCCTCCTTCCTGCTTCTCTATTCCCGCCATGATTATCATAGCGCGGGAACCAAGCCCGCGCTTCTCCCTTGGCCCCGCCCCCAATGGCCAACGCCCCATCTCCTCCACCTCCCCTCCTTCCCCCATCACCACCTGTGGAAGAGAGAAAAGTTACCACATCGCAGGATTAGTACATAAAACTCCTCTTTCCCCCCTTTTTAACCCCCCTCTTCGCCCCCCACATTCGCCCCACCACTTTGTTCAAACGTTCTTTTTAATAACCCGCTCATTCCAGTTTTTCTTCCACAATAAAAGTCCACGCCTCATCTGCCGTCTCAAAGTAGCGGTGCCTTCCTCGATATGTGACCCACAGTCTTGCCGGTTGCAGCATTCCAAATTTTATCTTCTTTTTATGAAGCACCGCCTTGGCCCGATTAAAGCTCGCCCTCCTTCTCGCCACCTCCGCACTCCAGTCTTGATAAACGCGGATCACCGCGTTCTCCCATTTACTGCTCCGAGTTTTCTTTGCCCATCTAAGGACCATTTCTTTATCCTTAAAACGGAGGAATCTCACCACTATGGCTCTGGGAATTTCTCCTGCTCTCGGTCCTCGCGCCATCACTCGGTATGCTCCCTCCACCTCCAACGGACCCGCCGGGGCCTCCGCTCCCATTAACGAGTGCAGCATCGTGCTCACATATGCCCCGACGTCCGCTCCCTCCACACCTTCAGGAAGACCAAGAATCCTCAGGTTGTTCCTCCTTGCATTGTTCTCCAGTGCCTCCAACCTCTCCACACATTGTTTCTGATGTGCCTCATGCATCTCCGTCTTCACCACCAGGCCCTGTATGTCGTCCTCATTCTCGGCTGCCTTTGCCTTCACGACCCGAAGCTCCCGCTCCTGGGTCTTTTGTTCCTCCTTTAGCCCTTCGATCGCCTGTAGTATCGGGGCCAACAGCTCTTTCTTCATTTCCTTTTTTAGCTCTTCCACACAGCATTTCAAGAACTCTTGTTGTTCAGGGCCCCATGTTAAACTGCCACCTTCCGACGCCATCTTGGTTTTTGCTTGCCTTCCTTGCCGCTGTTCTAAAGGATCCACTGCAATCCGGCCACTTTCTCCTCCTTTTTTCATCCGTATCCAGGGGGGATTCCCTTCTGGTTTACCGCACAGTGTTTTTAGCCGTCAAAATTGCCGTTGGGGCTCCTATCAAGAGCCCAAAAGTCCGTTTCACTGGGAGCTGCCGAAACGTGCGACTCAGCTGGTCATCGCCGCACCCGGAAGCGGAGGCTAAATACCTTGACTTTGTGCGTGTGACTGGGGCTGATACAGCTGAAGGTAGTGTACAGGGCGCACCTCAGAAAGTCTAGGTTGCTCTCCAACCTATCAGGATCTGGCTTTGGGCGATCAACGGGGCGAAGGCTAGAACATCTGCCTCCACGCCCGTTTCCAACCCTGGCTGGTCCGACACCCCGAATATGGCGTCCCGGGGGCCTGGGTCAAGTTTCACATGCACACTTTAGAAACGGGGCTGGTTTAGCACACTGGGCTAAATCGCTGGCTTTTAAAGCAGACCAAAGCAGGCCAGCAGCACAGGTTCAATTCCCGTTCCAGCCTCCCCGAACAGGCGCCGGAATGTGGCGACTAGGGGCTTTTCACAGTAACTTCATTTGAAGCCTACTTGTGACAATAAGCGATTTTCATTTCATTTCATTTCAATTACCCTAAAAACCTCCTTCCAGTACTCCTCTAGCTTTGGACAGGACCAAAACGTATGAACGTGATTAGCGGGACTCCCCCGCAACATTCACACACATCTTCTACTCCTTCAAAGAATCGGCTCATCCTCACCCTCGTGAGGTGTGCTCTGTATACCACCTTCAGCTGTATCAGCCCCAACCTCGCGCACGAGGTGGAGGCATTCACTCTCCGGAGCACCTCACACCAGAACCCCTCCTCCATATCCTCTCCCAACTCTTCCTCCCACTTTGCTTTGATACCTTCCAGTGGTGCCTTCTCCTCTTCCAAAATAGCTCCGTAAACCGCTGACACTACCCCCTTCTCCAGTCCCCCTGTCGTCAGCACCTTCTCCAGCAATGTGGAGGCCGGCTCCACCGGGAAGCTCTGTATCTCCTTTCTGGCAACATCTTGAACTTGCATGTATCTAAACATTTCCCCCTGCTCCAGCCCACACTTCGCTTCCAGCTCCTTCAGTCCTGCAAACCAACCTCCAAGAAACAAATCTTTTAGTGTCTTAATCCCCTTCTCCTCCCATTTCCGAAAATTTCCATCCCACCTCCCTGGCTCAAATCTGTGGTTCCCCCAAATCGGCATTTCCCTTGACCCTGCCCCCAACCCGAGTGTTGGCGAAACTGCCTCCAAATTATCAATGAAGCTATTATTACCGGACTCCCTGAGTATTTCCCCGGGGCCATCGGGAGCGGCGCTGTTGCTAGTGCTTTCAATCCCGGCCCCCTGCACAAACTCTCCTCCGTTCTGACCCACTGGGCATCAACCCTTCTGACCCAGCTCCACACCTTCCCCACATTCGCCGCCCAGTAATTGTACCTCAGGTTCGGAAGACCCAAACCCCCTGCCTGCCTTACCCTCTGTAGCAGCACCTTTCTAACTCTGGCCACCTTCCCTCCCCAGGAAAATCGGCAGGCATTGAAAAATAAACAGAAATCGCGGCAACACGTTCATTTTAACCGCCTGTGCCCGACCCTCCAGTGACAGAGGGAGACCATCCCACCTTGCCAGATCAGCTTTCACTCTCCCCACCGAACTAGAAATATTGTACCTGCAGAGCCCACCCACTCCCAGGCAAACTGCACCCCAGGTACCTAAGGTGAGTCCCTGTCCTACGGAATGGCAACCCCCCACCCCTGCCCCCACCCCTGGCTGAGACACCACAAAATACTCGCTCTTGTCTAGATTTAGTTTGTACCCAGAGAAAGACCCAAACACTCGAAGCAGCTCCAATATTTCCCCTATCGACACACTCGGTTCCGACACGTATAACTGCAAGACATCAGCGCATATAAGGACACCCTATGCTCTATCGCCACCACCCCCCCGCCCCCCCCCCCCCCCCCCCCCCCCCGCCCGCTCTATTCCTTTCCATACCCCCAAACTTCTTAATGCGATGGCCGGCGGCTCAATCGCAAGTGCAAACAGCAGGGGGGACATAGGACATCTCTGCCTGGTCACACGGTGGAGAGAAAAGTATCTCGAGCTGATGTTGTTTGTGTGGACACTCGCCCTCGGCTCCTTATATAATAGCTTTACCCAGTTCACAAATGTTGGTCCAATCCCAACCCACTCCAGAACTGCCATCAAGTACCCCCATTCCACCGGTCAAACGCCTTCTCGGCGTCCAATGCCACAACCACCTCTGTTTCCTTCCCCTCTGCCGGTGCCATAACGACGTTCAAAACCCTTCTAACGTTTGAAAAGAGCGGCCTCCCACTCACGAACCCCGTCTGATCTTCACCTATCACCTTCGGGCGGCACTCCCCCAGCTAACCCGCCAGTACCTTCGCCAATACTTTTGCGTCCACATTCAGAAGTGATATGGGCCTATACAACCCACACTCCGTCGGATCCTTATCTTTTTTTAGCAATAAGGAAATCGATGCCTGCCCCAAAGTTTGTGGCAACACCCCCTTCCGTATCGCCTCTTCAAACATCCCCACCATCAGGGGTGCCAACCTATCTTTGAATTTTTTATTATATTCCACCGGAAACCCATCCGGCCCTGCCACCTTCCCCGACTGCATCCTCCCAATTGCATCCTTTATCTCCTGCTCCACTATTGCTTCTTCTAATGTAGCCCTGTCCCCCTCCCCTAACCTCGGGTACTCCAACCCATCTCGAAATTCCTGCATCTCACTGTCTCCCCCTGGTGGCTCTGACCTGTACAGCCTCTCAAAGTTCCTCAAAAACCTTGTGTGGTATTATCAGGTATTGCAGCACCCGAGAGGCTGAAGTTCCATTGGCTGTATAGTATGTAGCTCCGCCCAGAAAGGCAGGGTATAAGAGTCGGTGCCGTCCCAGCAGCCCTCATTCTGTACCTGAGCTGCTGGGGAATAGTTCTAGTCTATTAAAGCCTTCAGTTATGCTTTAACCTTGTTTTAATAGTAATTGATCGTGCATCAATTTAATAGATGAGTACTTAAGCTGAAAGGATGGATCTCCGAATCAAGCCGGAGTGTCTGCAACTCAGTCCCCCCGCGGCGAACTCAGCGGCGATTTTCAAACACTGGCTGGCGTATTTCAAAGGCTACCTTGAGACGGCTGGAGGCACACCCTCGGGTGAGCAGAAACTGCATCTCCTGCACTCAAGGGTAAGCCCTGAGATCTACACCTTCATCGAGGAGGTGGAAAACTTTGATGCAGCAATCAAACTTTTAAAAGGACATTATATCCGCCCAGTAAACCAGGACTACGCATGTCACCTACTTGCAACGAGACGACAAAGCCCCGGGGAATCGTTGGAGGAGTTCTACCGCGAGCTACTGGTGCTGCGCAGAAGCTGTGGCTGCCCGCAAGTTTTGGCGAGCGACCACACGGAACTCCTAATCCGGGATGCCTTTGTAGCAGGCATGAGCTCCTCAGAGATCCACCAGCGTCTTTTAGAGAAAGACACCCTGGGACGTAGGGAGGCATGGGCCCTGGCAGGGTCCATGGACGTTGCCTCCAGGAACGCACAATCCTACGAGCCCGACCGCGCGGCGGCCCCCTGGGCAGAGTGGAATCCCGCAGCGGCAGCCCCACAGACCTTCCCCCTGTCCCTGCAGGCACTGTAAGGCGGCCCGCCAACTCCGATGGGTCCCGCTATTTCTTCTGCGGGCAAGAAAAGGACCCCTGCCAGCGCTGCCCGGCCCACACATCCACCTGCAAGGGGTGCGGCAAGAAGTGCCATTTTGTGGGGGGTCTGCCAGGCACGTGCGGTGACCGTGGTCTCCAGCGGCGACTCCGGGCTGCCACAGCGAACTCCCCTTGGGCCCCAGGCGGCCAGCAGTCACCATTGCGGCCCACGGGCGCCGCCATCTTGTTCCCCGGACACCGCGCTGGACGGATGGGCGCCGCCATTTTGTCCCTCTCCGACCACCATGTGCGACCCATGGGAGACGCCATCTTGGATGGGGCCCCAGGACCCCAGCCCGGCCGACTACACACTGCCTGATCAAAATTCACAGCTACTGTGTCTGGCCTCGGTGACTCTGGACCAAACTCGACATCGAACACTCTCAACAGCAATGACGACGGTCTTCATCAATGGCCACGAGACGTCCTGCCTGATCGACTCTGGGAGCATGGAGAGCTTTATACACCCCGACACGGTAAGGCGCTGTTCACTTTTTACCCACCCTGTAAATCAAAGAATCTCCCTGGCCTCCGGGTCACACTCAGTGGAGATAATGGGGTTCTGCCTAGCAAACCTCACAGTCCAAGGAAGGAAATTCAACAATTTCCGCCTTTATGTCCTTCCGCACCTCTGCGCGACTACACTCCTGGGGTTGGACTTCCAGTGTACCCTGCAAAGTCTGACCTTCAAATTCGGCGGCCCTATACCCCCCCTTACTGTCTGCGGCCTCGCGACCCTTAAGGTCGACCCGCCTTCCCTGTTTGCAAACCTCACCCGGATTGCAAAGCCGTCGCCACCAGGAGTAGACGGTACAGTGCCCAGGACCGGACCTTCATTAGGTGGGAGGTCCAAAGGCTACTAAGGGAAGGGGTCATTGAAGCTGGCAACAGTCCCTGGAGAGCCCAAGTAGTGGTGGTAAAGACCGGGGAGAAACATAGGATGGTCATTGACTACAGTCAGACCACCAACAGGTTTATGCAGCTGGACGCGTACCCTCTCCCCCGCATATCCGACCTGGTAAACAGGATCGCGCAATACAAGGTCTTCTCCACGGTGGATCTCAAGTCCGCCTACCACCAGCTACCCCTCCGCATGGGCGACCGCAAATACACTGCCTTCGAGGCAGATGGGTGGCTTTATCATTTTTTAAGGGTTCCCTTTGGTGTCACTAACGGGGTCTCGGTCTTCCAACGCGAGATGGACCGAATGGTTGACCGGTACGGCTTGCGCACAACGTTTCCGTATCTTGATAACGTCACCATCTGCGGCCATGACCAGCAGGACCACGACACCAACCTCCGAAAATTCCTCCAGACCGCTAAAATCCTTAACTTAACGTACAATAAGGATAAATGCGTGTTTAGCACCGACCGTCTAGCCATTCTCGGCTATGTAGTGCAAAATGGAGTTATAGGCCCCGACCCTGAACGCATGCGCCCCTCATGGAGTTCCCCATCCCTCACTGCCCCAAGGCCCTGAAGCGCTGCCTTGGGTTTTTTAGTTACTACGCCCAGTGGGTCCCTAACTACGCAGACAAAGCCCGTCCCCTGATACAGTTCACAACCTTCCCCCTGTCGATGGACGCCTGCCAGGCCTTCAGCCGCATCAAAGCAGACATTGCAAAGGCCACGATGCGCGCCATCGACGATTCCCTCCCCTTCCAGGTCGAGAGCGATGCGCTGATGTAGCTCTGGCGGCCACCCTCAACCAAGCGGGCAGACCCGTGGCCTTCTTCTCCCGCACCCTCCATGCTTCCGAAATCCGCCACTCCTCAGTCGAAAAGGAGGCCCAAGCCATAGTAGAAGCTGTGCGACATTGGAGGCATTACCTGGCCGGCAGGAGATTCACTCTCCTCACTGACCAACGGTCGGTGGTGTTCATGTTCGATAATGCGCAGCGGGGCAAGATAAAAAACGACAAGATCTTGCGGTGGACGATTGAACTCTCCACCTACAACTACGATATCTTGTATCATCCCGGGAAGCTAAACAAGCCTCCTGACGCCCTGTCCCGTGTGCACAAGTGGACCGCCTCCGAGCCCTCCACGAGGACTTCTGCCACCCGGGGGTCACTCGCTTTTTCCACTTTGTTAAGACCCGCAACCTGCCCTACTGCATCGAGGAGGTCAGGACAGCCACCAGGGACTGCCAAATCTGCGCGGAGTGCAAACCGCACTTCTAACGGCCAGAGAGGGCGCACCTGATAAAGGCTTCCCGTCTCTTTGAATGCCTCAGCATGGACTTCAAAGGCCCCCTCCCCTCCACGGACCGCAACACGTATTTCCTGAACGTGATTGACGAGTACTCCCGGTTCCCTTTCGCCATCCCCTGCCCCGCCATGACCGCCACCACCGTCATCAAGGCCCTCCATGGTATCTTTGCACTATTCGGTTCCCCCGCTTCCATACACAGTGATAGGGGGTCCTCTTTTATGAGCGACGAACTGCGTCAATTCCTGCTCAGCAAGGGCATCGCCTCAAGCAGGGCGACCAGTTACAACCCCCGGGGAAACGGGCAGGTAGAGAGGGCGAACAGAATGGTCTGGAAGACAGTCCTACTGCCCCTATGGTCCAGGAACCTCCCAGTCTCCCGCTGGCAAGACGTCCTCCAGGAGGCCCTCCACTCCATCCCGTCATTGCTCTGTACGACCACCAATCAGACACCTCATGAACGTCTCCTTGTCTTCCCCAGGAAGTCCTCCTCCGGGATCGCGCTCCTGACCTGGCTAGCGATACCCGGACCCATCCTGCTCCGAAAACACGTGCGGGCGCACAAGTCGGACCCGTTGGTCGAGAGGGTCCATCTGCTGCACGCTAACCGCCAGTACGCCTACGTGGCATTCCCTGACGGCCGACAAGACACGGTCTCCCTATGGGACCTGGCGCTCACCGGAACCCCACGCGCACCCCAACCACACCCCCCCCCTCCCCCCCCCCCCTCCCTCCGCAGCACCTCACAGGAGGGTCAGTCCTCCCGCCGCTCTTGCCTGGGCCTTCCCACCCACCGACGCCCCCTACAGGCGCCCCCCCTCCCAGGTCAACCGCTCTCCCCACCAGCGGCGTCTAGGGGTAACGAAGCTGCCATGGAGGCCGAAGCCATGCTCCCAGAGTCGCAGACTCCTGGACCCCCACCGGAATCACCACCGAGGCCCAGACGATCCCAGAGGACGACCAGGGCACCCGACCGACTGATTGCTTCATCTTAACCGATCTGTAACTGTAAATAATAAACACTGACTGTATATATCTGCCATGGCTCTAAATATCCTCTAAACACTGTAAGGAGGTATCACGGTACCTCCATATCTGATCATACCATGTTGAATACAGTTTTAGCCGCTGGCCACCAACCCCGCCGGACTCTTTTTTTAACAGGGGTTGAATGTGGTATTATCAGGTATTGCAGCATCTGAGAGGCTGAAGTTCCATTGGTCAAACCTGGGGGTTTACCATTGGCTGTATAGTATGTAGCCCCGCCCAGATAGGCGGGGTATAAGAGTCGGTGCCGTCCCAGCAGCCCTCATTCTGTACCTGAGCTGCTGGGGAACAGTTCTAGTCTATTAAAGTTATGCAGTCGTCTTTGCAGTAATTGATCGTGCATCACCTTGTTAATCAGATCCGGAGCCACCACCAACTTCCCTGCCCTATCCCTCACCAGAACAATTTCCCTTACCGCTGCCTCCCTCCGGAGCTGACCTGCTAACATACTTATCTCCATGTTCGTAAACTGCACACCTTGCTCGTCTCAGTTGGCGCACCGCCTTCCTGGTGGACAGTCGGTCAAAGCTCGCCTGTAGTTCCTTCCTCTTTTCCAGCTTTGCTGGGTCCCCATCTTCTGCATAACTATCTACCTCCAACATCTCATTTATTACCGTCTGCTGCTCCAACATCTCCTCTTTGTCCACCCTGGCCTTAAACAAAATCATCTCACCCCTCACCACCGCCTTTGGAGTCTCCCAGACAACTGCCTTCGACACCTCACCCGTACAATTGAAACTTACATTTTCCTCAATTACCTTTTCAATTTTGTCACAGAACACTTGGTCCCCCAAAAGTCCCACATCTAATTTCCACCCCGGCCTCTGCGCTACCCCCTTCTCCAGTACCATATCCACCCAATGCGGAGCATGATCTGACACTGCAATTGCCGAGTATTCTGACCCCTTAACCCCAGCCAGCAACGCCTTCCCCACCACAAAAAAGTCAATCCGCGAGTATACCTTATGGAATGCTGAGAAAAACGAGTACTCCCGTTCCCTCAGGTGCAGAAACTTCCAAGGGTTTTTCCACCATTAGCCCAGCCAACGACTTTGCCCCCCCTGATGGGACCAGCGAGCGCGGCCGTGACCTGTCCAACCTTGGCTCCTGCACCAAGTTCCAGTCCCCGCGCCCCCCACTATCAGTTTGTGTGTGTCCAAGTCGAGGATGGCCCCAAACACCTTCTTTGCGAATCCCACATCGTCCCAATTGGGACCGTAAACACTTTTCTTTTCCAGAATGAAGCAGTTAGAAGACCACAAACTCGAAGGAGACACCATCACGGAACTGTCACAGCGCAGGAGGGCAGCCACCAGTCCGTACCGGTTCTCTCTGGTACAGGGGTTAGTGCTAATCGCCCACCTTAACCCCCCACCCCTCAGCACCAGGGGTTGGTGTTAATAGTCCACCTTCCCCACCCCCCCAACCAGACAAGCATACAGGTTGGTGCCAATGGTCTGCTCCCCCCCATCCTAACACCAGGAGCGGGGTGCCAATCATCTGCCTACCACCCCACCCCCAAGTTGGGGACCTCAGCAGAGATTGATCAGAAAACAGTCCGCAAGACAGAACCCTGATAGATTAATCAAGCCGCATTGGGGGGGGGGGCAGCTGCAAAATGAACACGAGGTCACCGGTCAGCCGTAAAACGACCGCGAGGTCACCGGTCAGCCGTAAAATGACCGCGAGGTCACTGGTCAGCTGCATAATGACCACGAGGTCACCGGTCAGCTGCTAAATAATCGTGAGGTCACCGGTCAGCCGCAAAATGACCACGAGGTCACCGGTCAGCCGCAAAATGACCACAAGGTCACCGGCCAGCCGCAAAATGACCACGAGGTCACCGGCCAGCCGCAAAATGACCAGGAGGTCACCGGCCAGCCGCAAAATGACGAGGTCACCGGCCAGCCGCAAAATGACCAGGAGGTCACCGGCCAGCCGCAAAATGATCGCGAGGTCACCGGTCAGCCACAAAATGACCGCAAGGTCACTGGTCAGCTGCATAATGACCACGAGGTCACCGGTCAGCTGCTAAATAATCGTGAGGTCACCGGTCAGCCGCAAAATGACCACGAGGTCACCGGCCAGCCGCAAAATGACCACGAGGTCACCGGTCAGCCGCAAAATGATCACGAGGTCACCGGTCAGCCGCAAAATGACCACAAGGTCACCGGCCAGCTGCAAAATGACCACGAGGTCACCGGCCAGCCGCAAAATGACGAGGTCACCGGCCAGCCGTAAAATGACCACGAGGTCACCGGCCAGCCGCAAAATGACCAGGAGGTCACCGGCCAGCCGCAAAATGACCACGAGGTCACCGGCCAGCCGCAAAATGACGAGGTCACCGGCCAGCCGCAAAATGACCAGGAGGTCACCGGCCAGCCGCAAAATGACGAGGTCACCGGCCAGCCGCAAAATGACCAGGAGGTCACCGGCCAGCCGCAAAATGACCGCGAGGTCGCTGGTCAGCCGCAAAATGACCACGGGGTCGACGGTCAGCCGCAAAATGACCACGAGGTCGCCGGTCAGCCGCAAAATGACCACGAGGTCGCCGGTCAGCCGCAAAATGACCACGAGGTCGCCGGTCAGCCGCAAAATGACCAATCGGGGGTAGCAGGGACTCAAGGGGCCAAACAGACTCAGCCGCACTGAACAAAGCGCCGGGCAGTGACTTTTTAACCGAGACTACCACGAAGCCCACCCCAGGGCAAAGCACTGGAGGGAGGAACATTTCACCCCAGTTTGTAAAATAAATGGCCCCCAAAAGGGCTGAGGATTGAAGGGGGTCAAACCACGTTGGGGGGAGTGATAGAGCTGGGTTAACCCAGTCTGCACACCCTGGGATGGGGATCCAGACGCTCCCAGGGGGGGAAATCAGGCCCCAAAGCAGCGGCTCCCTCCCAATCTGGGACCGTATACACTTAACAGCACCACTAACCTCCCCTCCAGTGCCCCTGTCACAATCACATATCTACCCCCCTGATCTGCCATCACCTTCTCCATCTGGAAGCGTACACTTTTGCTGACCATTACCGCTACCCCTCGAGCTCTTCCGTCAAATCCAGAGTGAAACACCTGACTAACCCAGCCCATTTTAAGTCCCACCTAGTCCTTCACCCTCAAGTGAGTCTCCTGCAGCATTGCTACATCGGCTTTCAATCTTTTAAGATGCGCAAGCACCCTTGACCTCTTGACTGGACCTCCTAACCCTCTCACGTTCCACGTGACTATCCTAACTGGGGGTCTCTCACCCCCCCCCATCCTTCTTATCCACCATCATCATACCACCGGGCCCTGCCCCATGAGCCTGACCAACCCCTATCTATTATTAACATCGAACCCCTTCCCCCCCTCCCAAACCTCCCCTCCTACATTTCCTCTTGAAAAAACATCTCCCAGCATCAATCCCTTCCCCCCCCACCCTCGCTCGCCTGTAGGCCCATCGAAACCTGCTAACCAGTCTCCAATATCCGCAGCCCTCCTCACCTCACCTCTGTTCACTAGCCGACTCAGTTAGCTAGCACGGGTGGCTCCCCCGCCAAGGTATACCGTCCCCTCCCACCCAGTCCCCGAGAAAGAAAAAACAAAAACAGCAATCCAACCCATACAATTCACTAAAATAAGATATAACCGTCGCAACACAGAATGGCAATCAACCCAACCAATAACTTGAACTCTGTAACAATGTGAAGAGAAGTAAATTACAATACAATGGAAGCAGATAATTACTGCTCTTGGCGGCTCATTCAATTTGGGCTTCGGCCTTAATGACCGATGAGCTCGGTCCAGCTCATACCGGGGAGGGGTTCTCACCCTCCCCCATCAACTCCAACTTCTTAGCGAAGTACTCTGTTGGCCTTGGGCCCTCTGTCCCTTCGGGCAAGCCCACAATTCTCAGATTGTGCCGCCTTGAGCTTTACTCTGAGTCCTCTGTTGACCTCTACCACCCTCCGCAGCTCGTCCCCCATCGAGGTGAACGGGTTGCTGTGTTGCGACACGGCCTCCTCCACTTCCTTCATCGTCTCACCCTGGTCTCTCACCTCGGCTGATGCCTTTACCACAGCTACCGTCACCGGGCGATTGTCTCCTCCACCATTGACTTCAATGCGACTGCCATCTCCTTCCTCAAAGCCTCCATGTGCCTCGCAAACTGCTTTTCCAGCTCCACCGCCATCACCTCGGTCATCTTCTCCACCGTAAGTAGTGCAGCCCCACCATGCGGTCCGGTATCCGCCATCTTTTCAGCACTTTTGCTGGTCCTCTCATTCAACGGCGAGCCCACATTTCCTCTCTTCTTCGACGCTGCTTTTCGCAGCCTTTAACGATTTATTATTTTTCCTTTTTTTTCACCCTTCTTTCCTTCTTCAATCTTTTTTTTAATAGAGAAACAAAAACTTCTTCCTTCAAAAAAGGAAAAAAAAACTTTCACCAAGTTTCTTTAAAACTTCTTTCTCTTCTTTTTCGTATTCCTCCAGAATTCCCCTGGGACCGGGTGACTTCAGTCTTCTTACAACATTCTAGGCGGGAGCCACCCAATGTGGGACATCTCACCTACATCGAGCCTTGGCTTCGGGCCTGCCGCCTCGTCCTCCGTTTGGCTCCGCCCCCGCTGCTCCGACCTCCACTCGCGCTGGGCCCGAGGCATCAGAACAAGCCGCCTGACACCTGGGGGGGGGTTTCCTCTCCGGTTTTCAACCGGCCCCGCTTGAATCGGGGAAACCCCCAAAAGCGTTGCAAATAGTGGCCACCGCTGGTAGGTAGTCTTGTTGGGGTGGAGGTCAGCTTCTCCACCCTGTGCCTCAGAGTGATGTGAGGACCTGCTGGAATTTCTGACCATTGGTAAAGGTGAAATTTGCTCTAAGGGGGGCAAGTGATGGGTTCGACAGTTGTTGGGTTTATCATACACTTTCGGGAGTTGATTACCATTGCGGGGGGGGGGGGGGGAGGGGGCGGGGGGTTGTGGGGTTGTCGTGAATTGTAAAATTGTTGAAAATTTGTTGAATAAAAATATTTTTAAAAAATGTATCTCAACCAGGAAGATGAGGGAAAGGCTACAAACAGCCTGAGTACCACTGGTAATGGTGGGGGAAACTGGCCAGGATTGAGTGACCCTGCTAGAACTACAGATGTGTGATTGTTGAATGATGACAGGAGGATTGGTCTCAGCCGTGATGCTTTGTTCTGATATAATTTATGAACACTCACTGTGGAGGCTCACACAAATGATATCCATTTGGCAAGTTACTAGAGGATGCTCATTGCTCGTTGAACTGTCCCCCAGTTGGGAACCAACACCTTCTTGAGGGGACAAAATTGGTGAAGGAAAAGTCTTTCTGAAGTAACATCTTTTGTGTCTATAATGAACATTGTAGGCTAGATTTTCTGAATGGAACTGAGCTGAACTGGAAGTGGAGATTCTGAGAAGAGTACAATGTATGCTGATCATAAGTGTATTCAAGTTTTCATGTCATTTGCGCAATGCCTGTGACCTTTCATCTTGAAGTCATCTTGCTGGAGCTTGTCTAATGTACGGTAGGGTTTACAGGCTTGGAAAAGCTTATCGGAACTTAGCTTGTAGCATTTGGGACTTCTGAAAGTAGCAATCTTGCTTGTTGGTGTATAATGTCTGGAAGGAACAGTATGACATATTTTTAAGCTCCAGCCATAAAAATTCCGACAGAGAAAGCGAGGCAGAGGAGAAGACATTTTTAAAAATCAAACACTATAGAAGCCTCAGGAAAACTGTTCAAAAATATATCAGGCGGTGGCAACCATCATTAAATGCCTGAAAACAATATTGGAAAAAGTTTAATAATCTTACCATGCTAGTTAAGGTAAGGGAAAATGCTTTCATTCTACTAATTTAGGGTAGAAGCACTTACAGCACTAACAAGTAGATCTCCCCATACTGTAAGTGCTTGTAATAAATGCTTAATACACACAGGGTGCACTTGAAACTTAAATTCTTCCACTGGCCGTTACCGGTTCCTTCTCTACAACAACCAACTGCACATGCTAACTTGTGTGTGTCATGCAGAGAGCTCCCTTCTGGCTTGCTGTCCAAATCTTCCAGGATTGGTATTTCTGAGTATCTGTTTGTATGGACATAGGGATGTGGACTTTCTGTCATTGCATGGTGCTCTGCTCAAAGTAATTGATGTATCATTATAATGCAGCGCCATGTTGCATTTGCAGAGCATCACATCATTTCACAATATCATAGTGGGTAGCACTGTTGCTTCACAGCTCCAGGGTCCCAGGTTCGATTCCCGGCTTGGGTCACTGTCTGTGTGGAGTCTGCACGTTCTCCCCGTGACTGCGTGGGTTTCCTCCGGGTGCTCCGGTATCCTCCCACAAGTCCTGAAAGACGTGCCGTTAGGTAATTTGGACATTTTGAATTCTCCCTCTGTGTACCCGAACAAGCGCCGGAATGTGGCGACTCGGGGGTTTTCACAGTAACTTCATTGCAGTGTTAATGTAAGCCTACTTGTGACAATAAAGATTATTATTATTATTGTGAATTGAATTTTAAGTATCACTTTATGTCATCAAATCAATTGCAGCCTCTAGCTTTTTCTAAAGAGAACATATAGACAGTGATGGACTTGGAGAATTTATTGCTAGCTCAAGGCTCATGACAATCTTCTTTTTGTTATTCCTTTCCATTGTCTTCTTGAAGTCACTTAGTGACAGCATATAATAAAGCCCTTTACCACACCACATTTATACTAAAAACTATGGGTGGAATTGTATTGGAATGTGGTTCCCAATGATTGGGCCAGAAGACGGTGACATTTCTACTCATATGTCAAGAGCTGCAATGCATTCAATTACAATGCAAATCATAAGTGCACGTGGCAAGCATATGTACCATGTAAAATTACATGACAGAGGTGCAGGGTAGAAAGCATCCACCGCCACCTTCAACTGTATTAATCCCAGATCGGGGTGGGCTGTACAAGGGTTCCCTGCTTTCATCTGGAAAAGCATCTTTCGGACTCCCATCACTGCTTCCTTCATCTGGTAAAGCATCCTCTTGGAATTGGGAAACAGTTATAATGTGGGGCCACATGGAATGCACTGTGATAAGATGGTTAGGTGTCTATTGGCAGCCACTAAACCTCTATTCTATCATGCAAGAGAGGAAGATCTTCAATGGAGAGGGCCAAGATTGGGCTAATCTTTGCATCCATTTTTTAAACAAGGGTGTAATTCTCCAGTCCTTTGGCACCACACTAATATCTGAGGAAGATTGGAAAGTTATGACCAGTGCTTCTCTAACTTCCCTCTCACTTCCTTCAGTATCCTTGGATACATTTGATCCGGCCCTGGTACCATATCAAATTTAAGTCAACACCTGCTCCTTATAAATTTAAAACCATTCAAATGTCTAAACATCCTCCTCTTTCACGATAACTGGGTACATCTTCTTCCTTGGTAAAGACAGTTGCAAAGTATTCATTGATAACCCTGTTTACATGCATAAATCTCCTTTTTGCTCCTTAATTGGCCGTACTCCTCCTCGTCACCATTTTACAATTCAGATGCCTATATAAGAATACACTCAAGTGGAACGAGGCCGGTGAATAGTGGGAGAAGCCAAAAGCGAGATCTGCGCCGGGCGCCAAACAGTTTACAATGCAACCGGCCCACTCCCATAGGCGAAATTGAGATCTCGCCATAGCATAGCAAGAAACCAATTTTCACCACTTGAGCCCCATTTCAACACAATTAATGAGAGTGACCCCTTCTCCAATGGCCTCCCATCATTCAGCGTCTCCCCAGTAAGTGCTCACGCTGGCGCCGATTAATACTCATTTTGAAAAACATGTACCTGCCGGAAGGGCTTCTGTGGGGAGCAGTGGAGGTGTGTACCCATATTTGCTCATTGGGAAAGAGCCCTGGGGCACTGGGCTTGCCACCCTAGTGCTCAGCGGGGGGAGGGGAAGCTTGGCTGGGGTTGGGGGATCCTCCATAGGGGTGGGCCGCCATAGGGGAGGCGCAACCGCTTGCTGCACCACCATGCCAAACCCTGGATTGTGCGTAACCAATCCGGGGGCTACCAATGTCTCTGCCCGTTTGCCCCACTGATCACCCATACCCCCCACCGACTGTTGAGGCCTCTGGTCATACGGCTGAATACTATTGTTAACAGGGAATTGGCAATCGCGTTAAGTGAGTACTTTACACATGCCAAGTGGATTCCCGTGGGTAGGCGGGCCATGCAGCATATGGGAGTCGTTGCCTAGCATCCCAATCCCACCCTGACGCCTGGACACTTTACTTGAACAATGCAGGAGGCAACACCACACACGCAACATCCGAACACCCAGGGATTGGGCCACAGCTCAGGATATGCCCACTGCCAGAGGGTGGTGAGCGCCACGTGGATGGGGGATGCCTGGAGAGAGAGGGAGAGAGAAAGAGAGAGGGAGGTCCGCATTGTGGAAGAAAGTGACAGAGGCATCATAATGGTTGTGCAAAAGGAGTTTAATGTGCTCTACAATACCCCACTCCCGGTGGTGCTGCCCCCCATCCCCCAACAGCCCCCCCCCCATCCCTCTCTCTGGTCTCCTGGGCACCATTGTTGCGAGCTGTCTGGAGTTGGCTGAACAAGTGCAGTTTAATTGCTGCTCGATCTGGTTTGCCGGGGCGGGGGGGGGGGCTGCTGCTGGCGGGGGCTGCTGGCGGGCGTGGTGTCATTTGCATCGGGAAGGCAGTGAGACCTTGTTAAGTGGGCCAATTAATTGTTGAATAGCATAGCCGGCCTCACTGGGCCGAGCGCCGAGAAGCTTGCAGCAATTCCCGCTCACTACATCACTTAGACTCTTTTCTGGAGAAGTGCGCCATGGTACCTCACTTTATGTTAGCTGACAGTCTCTTCCCACACTCCCTTATGGCTTCTCTTGTTTGCTTTTGTGGTAGTATGTATTGGGGGTCATGTGGGACTGGAAGCCCTAATGTCATTGGCTGACAGATCCCGGGTCCTGGTTGGCCGTTGACCTCAAGCTCCGCCCTGAAGGCGAAGTATAAGAAGCCGGTGTCTTCCCCCGCAGGCCAGTTTACTATCGAGCTGCTGGGGAACAGACACGCTTAATAAAGCCTCATCGACTTCACTATATTCGTCTCATGGAGTCTTTGTGCGCTACAGCTTTTAATTCCCTTCTATTTCTGACCCAGTTCTCAGATTTATTATCCACCTGACATCTGTCATAAGCACATTTTTCTGCTTCACTATAATCTCGATCTCTTTTGTCATCCAGGTAGCTCTGGACTTGCTTGCCCCATCTTTCTCCTCTGTGGGAAACTTTGACTGGGGCTGGTTTAGCTCACTGGGCTAAATCGCTGGCTTTTAAAGCAGACAAAGGCAGGCCAGCAGCACGGTTCAATTCCCGTACCAGCCCCCCCTGCACAGGTGCCGGAATGTGGCAACTAGGGGCTTTTCGCAGTAACTTCATTGAAGTCTACTTGTGACAATAAGCGATTTTCATTTCATTTCTAAAGGCAGCACATTGTTCAGTTACAGTTTTGCCTGCCAACCTTTAATTCTAATTTATTGGGCCAGATCCATACTATCCCATTGAAGTCAGCTTCCCTCCAGTCAATTATTCATACTCTGGATTGCTCCTTGTCCTTTTCCGTAACAAACCTAAACTTCTGATACAATGATCAATGTCCCCGAAATGTTCTCCTCCAGACACTTGATCCACTTGGCTCAGCTCATTCCCACGACCAAGGACCAGCATTGCCTCCTTTCCCATTGGACTGGAAACACACTGCTATAGAAAATTCTGATGAACACAATCTAGGAACTTTTGCCCCTCTCTGTCCTTTACACTACAACAGACTAATTCAAGTTCCCCATTATAGCTACTCTATAATTCTTGTACTCCTCTAATATTTCCTTGCAAATTTGTTCCTTTAAATCTTTCCCACTAGTTGATGGTCTAAAGATTACACTGAGCAAAGCAATTGCACCTTTATTTCTTAGCTGCAGCCAAGTAGATTTTGTATTTGACTTCTCTGAGACATCCTTTCTCTCCAGCACTCTCCTGCACAATGTTCTCCTTAATCAACCCTTCCTCCATATTGAGAGTGGATTGACAAATGTAGCTGGCTGTTCCCAGAGAGCTCGAATGGCCACTTGCGTGCAGTCGATTACACCTTGTACTTGTATCATGTGAGGGCGCTGAAGCCAACTGCTCTTGCGGCCTGGTTATCACCATCCATTGTGAATCTGCTAAATGTGTTGGCCTCGGAAAGACCTGCATCTCAGGGATAGTGTGGTGTTGGGCAGAGCCATGTGTAGAAGCAAGCATGGAGACAGCTCCTAGCTTGAACTTTTACATATGTATATAGTTTGTAGTAGTGAATAAATACTTACTGTTCGGGGATGGCACGTGGCACAATGGCTAGCATTGCTGCCTACGGCGTTGAGGACCCGGGTTCGAATCCCGGCTCTGGGTCACTGTCCGTGTGGAGTTTGCACATTCTCCCCGTGTCTGCGTGGGTTTCACCCTGTAGCGCACAAAGACTCCGTGAGACGAATAGAGTGAAGTCGATGAGGCTTTATTAAGCGTGTCTGTTCCCCCGCAGCTCGATAGTAAACTGGCCTGCGGGGGAAGACTCTGGCTTCTTATACTCCGCCTTCAGGGCGGAGCTTGAGGTCAACGGCCAACCAGGACCCGGGATCTGTCAGCCAATGACATTAGGGCTTCCAGTCCCACATGAGCCCCAGTACATACTACCACACCCCCCACAACCCAAAGATGTGCCGGCTAGGTGGATTGGCCATGCTAAATTGCCCTTTAATTGGAAAAGAAAATAATTGGGTAATCTAAATTTATTTTAAAAATACTTACTGTTCAACTACCTAAGATTACAAATGTTAATAAGAGCTACTGAACTATGCCCAATGCCTTACAACAGCCTCTCCCACAACAAACTGATCTCATGTGAACTCAAACGTTCTGAGCATGCTAATGGACATGTAAACTCTGACCTGCAGCTGCAGCGCAGCCACCTTTAGCCTTCCTCTGTCACCCTTAAGCTCCTTGCAGCGGGTTCCCTAGCTGCACGGCTGGCGAGCAAATGGCCATTGACTTCGGTGGGACCTGAAGATCCTATTGCCGGTCAATGGTAAGCTGACTCCCGAAAATCCTGTTTCTTGTGTTTCCCAATCCTGGCCAATGAAAATCAGACTTGACTGTTGCCAGCTATTTTATATAAAACATACTTGTGTAAATCCTGACCCCCATACCCTTTCCCGTCCTCGCAAAAATGCTAAGTGTCGTGTTCGGGGGCGGGACTTCTGGGCCGGGATTCTCCGACCCCCCACCGGGATTCCCGCCACGCCGTCCGGGGGCCGTTGGCAGCGGCCCCCCCCGCCAATTCTCCGGGCACCGATGGGCCGAGCGGCCGTCCATTTTTGGCATGTCCCGGCGGCGTGAATTACTCACCTCACGCCTGGCAGGTGGGTGAGTGGGGGCGATCCTCGGGGGGGGGGGGGGGCCCCACGGTGGCGTGGCCCGCGATCAGGGCCTACCGATCTGCGGGCGGGCTTGTTTCATGTGGGGACTTCTTTCCTCCGCGCCGGACACCTGAAAATGAAGTAGGCTTCAAATGAAGTTAATGTGAAAAGCCCCTAGTCGCCACATTCCGGCACCTGTTCGGGGAGGCTGTTACGGGAATCAAACCGTGCTGTTGGTCTGCCTTGGTCTTCTTTCAAAGCCAGCGATTTAGCCCAGTGTGCTAAACAGCCCCTTTAGGGCTCCGACATATTTCCCGGGGGCCAACATGGAGGAGAACCCCTGTGCATGCGTGGAAATACGCCGGCCGGGCCGCACATGCGCGAGATCACGGCGGCCGGTCCACACATGCGCGAGATCACGGCGGTCGTTCTGCGCATGCGCGAACTCGCACCGGCTGGAGCAGCAGGGACGGCTCCGGCGGCAACCTAGCCCCCTAGAAAGGTGAGAATTCCTCACCTTGGGGGGCTGTTGATGCCGGAGTTGTTGACACCGGTTTTCCCACCGGCATGGGGACATAGCCCCATTTTCAGGGAATCCAGCCCCTGGGGCCAACGACTCTGGCATCTACGGCCCCTCAAGGTGAGGGATTCACCAAGGTGAGGAGTTCGCGCATGCGCAGAACGGCCGGCTTATTTCTGTGCATCAGCGGGGGTTCTCTTCTCCGAGTCGACCCCGGGCAATATGGCGGAGCCCTACAGGGGCCCGGCGCAGAGGAAATAAGAGTGGAAATAAGTCCCCCCATGGAACAACCCCGCCCGCAGATCGGCAGGCCCCGATTGCGGGCCAGGCCACCTTGGGGTCCCCCCCGGGGTCAGATCCCCCCCGTGCCCTCCCCTCCCCCCGAGGACCGTCCCCGCACACTCTCCTGCCACGTACCGCCATGCGTGAGGTGAATAATTTACGCCGGCGGGACTGGCCAAAACTGGATGGCCGCTCGGCTCATCGGAGCCTGGAGAATCGCCAGGGGGCTGCTTTTAACAGCCTCTGACCGGTGTGGCGGGAATCCCGCCGCCGCCCGAAAAACGGCGCTGGAAAATAGGGCTGGAGGCCTCGGGGCAGGATTCGCGCCCCCCGGGGATTCTCCGACCCGGCCGGGGGGTGGGGGGGGTGGGGGTGGGGGGGTGGGGGGGGGGGGGGGGGGGGGGGCAGACAATCCCGGCCCTGGATTTCAACCTCCACTGGAGAGGCTCTCAGTCATTGCAAAGATCCAGGTCATAAACTCCGAGGTGCTTAGAAACTCTAGGAAATTACAATGGGACTTAATTTAAATATTTTATAGTTCTAACAAATTTCAAAATTTCTATCTATGCATTTTTGATTTCATCATTCAACCTCTTTTACAGATTTTTAAAATATTTAGCCTTGGTTTTGTTATTTATTTGTGTTTTTTCTTTCATTGTTTATTTTGTCTTTTCTATTACTCTATCATATATCCTTTCCTTTTTCTCACCTTTTAAGATAGTAGGAAATGTATAACGGTAGTGAAATACATTTCTCTGTGGCAGTTTGATATAATTGGTGATTTGTGAGGCCATTTCAGAGGGCAGTAAATTGTGTGGTCTGGAATCACATTGACCAGATCAGGTAACGGTAGACGATTTCTTCCCCCAAACAACATTACAGAAGCACTTGGGTTTTTATGACAATCTGATAGTGGCTCATCATCACCACCTTTTCGAGGTCAATTAGAGATGGGTAACACATTCTGATCTTACCATGTGCTCACATCCCATGAAAAGTCAAGAACAAAATATACTAGTGAGATGGCAGAGATATTCCCATAAAACCACAGAATTGTTTGAGAATATTTAATCTTATCTATCCTTTTACAGTGGAGCAAGCAGCTGCTTCTGAAATGCAACCAATGTCCTAGTCTCAAACAGCTCCAATACCGTCTGTTCCAATTAAAAATGCAACAAAACAAAGATTGTCAATCAATAGTACAATTAAAAATAATTTGTTGCAGGCACACAATGATTAACTTTAATTGCTGAGTACTTCATCATCATTCACTGATTTGATATGCTTTTAAGTTGCATTGAAATTACACAACAGCCTTACTCTGGGCATTTGGTATTTCTTTTCTGTGTTCATGTGGTCATCGCTGGCAAAGACAGCATTTGTTGTCCATCCCTAATCGCCGTTGTGAGGTGCCTTCCTGAACTGCGGCAGCCTGTGTCGTGAGGTTATTCTAGCGTTGTTAGGTAAGGAGTTCCAGGATTTTGACCCAGCGACGATGAAAGAACAGTGAGATATTTCTCATGCATGACATGGAGGGTTTAATAAGGACACAGGGAGTCCATACCGAATAAAGTATGAACAAAGTTTTATTTACAGAACGATATAGACACTAGCTGGTAGATCCCTACCGGGTTCCTCTCTGATCGGTGCCTGGCTGGCTGACCTTATATACGCTGGCTAATTGAGATACCCTTCCCCCAGCGGAGGAGTTCATACTCCGCAAGAAGCATGGGGAAGACAAGCCTTCCCACCCGTAGGTCCAGTGTGGAATATTACAGAGGGAAACTTCCTGATGGTGGTTTCCCATGTACTTGCTTTTCTTGTTCTTCTAGATAGCAGAGAATGTGGGTTTGGAAGGTGCTGTCTAAAGAGTCTTGATGAGCTGTTGCTCATGGAAGATGGTACACACTGCTGCCACGGTGTGTCAGGGTGACAGGAGGAAATTTTTAAGCAAACAAATGGGGTGCCAATCAAGCAGGCTGCCTTGTCCTGAATGGTGTCAAACTTCGAATGCTCCAGGCAAGTGAGGAATATTCCTTCACACTTCTGACAAGTGGCTTGCAGTTGGTGGAAAGATTTACAGAATCAAAATTGAGTTATTCTCTGCAGAATTCCCATCCTCTAACCTGTTTTTGTAGCGACAATATTTATGTGGCTGGTCCACTTAAGATTCTGGTGAATGGTGACCCTCAGGATGTTGATGGTGGGGGATTCAGTGATGGTCATGCCATTGAATATCAAGGGGAGGTGGTTAGATTCCCTCTTGTTGGAGATGGTCATGGTCTGGCACTTGTGTGGAAATATTACTTGCCATTTTCAGCCCAAGCCTGAGGTCTTGCTGCTTGTGGACATGGACGGCTTCAGTTCTGAATGGAACTGAACACTTTGCAATCATCAGTGAATATCCTCACTGAAACAAATACATTGCTGAAACAGATGATGACGGTTGGGACCCTGCTCTTAGGAACTCCGACAGTGATGTCCTAGATCTCAGATTATTGACTTCCAACACAAGAATTATATTCTTTGGTGAGTAACTCACTTCCTGTCTCCACAAAGCTTTTCCATCGCCTACAAGGCACAAGTCAGGTACAGCTGATTTCCTCCTGAACGAGTACAGCTCCAACAATGTTCAAGAAGCTCAATGCCGTCTAGGGTAAGTAGCCCACTTGAA
Source organism: Scyliorhinus torazame (assembly GCF_047496885.1). Lineage (NCBI taxonomy): Eukaryota > Metazoa > Chordata > Chondrichthyes > Carcharhiniformes > Scyliorhinidae > Scyliorhinus > Scyliorhinus torazame. The sequence continues at coordinate 175,948,224 of NC_092707.1, forward strand.
GTGCACACCATCTATGACCTTAAACTGTCTTTCCCTTCACCACTGTTGTGCACCAGCTACAAGATGCAGTGCAGCAGCTCACCAAGGCTCCTTTGACAGCACCTTTCAAACCCGCTGACCTCTACCACCGCGAAGAACAAGGGCAAGCAGATGTACGGAGCACCACCACCGCCTTCCAGTCACACATCATCCTGACTTGGAAATATATTGCCGCCATCATTAGTTTCAGAATCCTAGAATTCCTTACCTTGCATCACTGTTGGTGTCCCTAGACCTCATGGACTTCAGCAATGTAAGAAAGCAACTCACAACTACCTTATCATGGGCAATTAGAGATGGGCAATAAATACTGGCCTTGTTGGCAACATCAAACTCCCATGAAGAAAAAATATTGTGTTATGTTGTAGCTCACGTGTATATAACAATACTACATTTATTAACATCAGGGGAAAATAGATTCATTGAGCTATTATGTGACATTTCTGTGAAAGGAAAGTTCTAATAAGGGGCGGGATTCTCCCCTACCCGGCGGGGCGGGGGGGTCCCGGCGGGATGGAGTGGCGAGAACCACTCCGGCGACGGGCCGCCCCAAAGGTGCGCATTTCTCCGCACCTTTAGGGGCCAAGTCCTCACCTTGAGGGGCTAGGCCCACGCCGGAGTGGTTGGTGCGCTGCCGGCTGGCGGGAAAGTCCTTTGGCGCCATGCCAGCCGGGGCCGGCGTCTGCGCCAGCCAGCGGATGTCCGCGCCTGCGCGGGAGCATCAGCGGCTGTTGACGTCATCCCCGCGCATGCGCAGGGGGGGGTGTCACTTCCGCATCGGCCATCGCAGAGGCTATGGCTGAGGCGGAAGGAAAAGAGTGCCGATCGCAGGCCAGGCCACCGTGGAGGCACCCCCCGGGGCCAGATCGGCCCTGCACCCCCCCCAGGACCCCGGAGCCCGCCCGTGCCGCCAGTCCCACCGGTAAGGTAGGTGGTTTGATTCACACCGGCGGGACTAGCATGACAGCAGTGGGACTTCGCCCCATCGTGGGCCGGAGAATCGCCGGGGGGGGGGGGGGGGGGGGGGGGGGGGGAGCGGGCCCGCCGACCGGTGCGGCGCGATTCCCGCCCCCGCCGAATTTTCGGTGTCGGAGAATTCGGCGGCCGGCGGGGGCGGGATTCACGCCACCCCCGGTGATTCTCCAACCCGGCGGGGAGTCGGAGAATCCCGCCCCAGGTCTTTGTTATATTGCCAGCAATGAATATCTTTTTGAGGAAGTAATTAGTATAGTAAACTTTGTTTCGTCACCAACATTATATTTTGATGCAAGGCAAGATACAGGAATGATTCTTTGTTGAAGGATTGTTCTCACCATCTATGGGCCTTGCTGAAGACAACTGCTCTGTATAAATCCTAAATATCTATTTCCAAACACGTGCACAACCTACTCTGCCTTAACAGCTTGAAAACTATGCTTACCGGATTATAAGAGAGCATAAGCCACACCTCCACTTCCAGCATGGGTTCCTGAATGGTCACCACCAGCAGCAACCCTCACAGATTAAGGGTTAATAGTAAGGTTCCTATTGCTTTCCTACTGCAATCAACTAAAAGCATAAATATTGTGGATAACTTACTTAAGAATCAACTTGACCAGCCATTTTACCAACTGATGTAAAGCTGCTGCCTTGAGTTTGAAATATTACTTCAGAGTGGTGGTATAATAAATGTTCACATATTAACACCTCGAGATTATATTTCAAATATTAAGGCTGGATTTTATTACCATTTTCTGATAAACTGATATTGTAATATACAGTATGGCATTGGAGTTGGGAGAGATGTCTGAAATTCACACACCAGCAATTCGTTAATCCCTGCACCCACATTATCAGACTTACCATGGACTACTCTCCAGAATCGGTTGCATTCTTGGACACACTCGTCTCCATCAAGGACGGTCACCTCAGCACTTCGCTTTACCGCAAGCCCACGGATAACCTCACGATGCTCCACTTCTCCAGCTTCCACCCTAAACAGTTTAAAGAAGCCAACCCCTATGGACAAGCTCTCCGTATACACAGGATCTTCTCAGCGAGGAGGAGCATAACAGACATCAACAGATGCTGAAAGATGCCCTCGTATGAACGGGATATGGCGCTCGACTCATCGATCGACAGTTCCAACGTGCCACAGCAAAAAACCGCAGCGACCTCCTCAGAAGACAAACACGGGACACAACCGACAGAGTACCCTTTGTCGTCCAGTACTTCCCCGGAGCGGAGAAACTACGACATCTTCTTCACAGCCTTCAACACGTCAGCGATGAAGATGAACATCTTGCCACGGTCATCCCCACACCCCCACTACTTGCCTTCAAACAACGGCGCAACCTCAAACAAACCATTGTTTGCACCAGATATCCAGCCTTCAGAACAGCGACCACGACACCACACAACTCTATCATGGCAATCTCTGCAAGATGTGTCAGATCATCGACATGGGTACCACCGTTACACGCAAGAACACCACCCACCAGGTACGTGGTACATACTCGTGCAACTCGGCCAACGTTATCTACCTCATACGCTGCAGAAAAGGATGTCCCGAACCATGGTACATTGGCGAGACTATGCAGACGCTGCGATAACGGATGAACGGACATCGCGCGACAATCGCCAGGCAGGAATGTTCCCTTCCAGTCGGGGAACACTTCAGCATTCAGCCTCTGATCTTCAGGTAAGCGTTCTCCAAGGCAGCCTTCAGGACACGTGACAATGCAGAATCACCGAGCAGAAACTTATATTCAAGTTCCGCACACACGAGTACGGTCTCAACCGGGACCTTGAATTCATGTCACATTACATTCACCCACCACCATCTGTCCTGGGCTTGCAAAATCCTACCAACTGTCCTGGCTTGAGACAATTCACATCTCTTTAACCTGTGATTATCCCTCTCTCTGGATCTGTAAAGACTTAACTACCTGCAAAAACTTGCATTCAAAGTATGTGTTGCATCTTTGACTTTGTCGATATACATGTTTCTGGAACCCACCTCTTCATTCACCCGAGGAAGGAGCTGTGCTCCGAAAGCTAGTGATTCGAAACAAACCTGTTGAACTTTAACCTGGTGTTGTAAGACTTCTTACTGCACATTATTAGAGGCATTAATTTGCAGCCCAGAATTTACATTTTGTAGAAAAGTTCATGTTAAACATTGACATAAAATTATGAACAAAAATCAGACCGCAGGAAACTTGGTAGGAAGTACATACGAACACAACTTTATAATACATGAAACTTGACTTTTGTACACAGGTTACAAGACCACATGTAATCTTCAGGTGAAGCAAGGTTGGAAGGTGAGGGTTATATAGGCCAGGGTGCTCATTCATTCCTCAGCTTAACGTCATACGTTCTGACTCTTTGTGCTAAGTTTCTGTCATAAATTCCTGCATCCACCCACTCATAATGGAAAACAACTCGGTAAACTTGTTATGCTGTAAATCCACCTTGGCACCACTGCTGTTGCTGAAGCACATCCATTGGCAGGAATTTGCTATTATAAATGTGACGTAGCATGCTTTCAAGGGAAAGGTTGATGGGAGGTGTACACAAATTGATATGCCATCAATGAACACACAACGAGTGGTGAATGTAACTGAGACGTTAATAAACTAAACAGAAAGCCTCCTGGCCTCTGATCCCAAACTGGATCAGAGGCGGAGACCAGCCACCTTTGTACCGGGCCCGAGGGGGGCGGAACCATCGGGCACTGGTTTACCACATTACCTATAATACAGTGGCCATTTACCACAATACACATAGTATACAATACAGTGGTTTACCACATTCACTCCCTGTTAAAACAAAGAGTCCAGCGGGTGTGAAGTGGACTTAAAGATCAAGTCTGTCGGGGGCCTTGACCTTCCGCCGTAATCGCCTCAGTCCCGGCTGTGGTGTGGGCACCGGTGTCGAGACCTACGCGTCCAGGAGCGTGTTGTCTCTTCTTCACCCAGTAGTTGAGTCGGGGGGGGGGGGGGGTGTGTATATGGGGTGGGGGTGTATGGGTGGGGGTGGTGGTGATGGTCGCCGGTGGGCCTGCGGGTGCCGGTTCGTGAAGTAGCCGGGTAGTGGTGGAGGGTGACGGTGGAGGGTCGGGGGTGGTGGTGATGGTCGCTGGGGAACCTGCAGCTGCCAAATCCCGGAGGGAGACTGTGTCCTGCCGCCCGTCCTGATGTGCCACGTAGGCACATTGTGGATTGGCACGGAGGAGCAGGACCTTCTCGACGAGGGGATCTGATTTATGGCTCCTCGCATGCTTCCAGTGGAGGACGGGCCCTGGGACTGTCAGTCAGGACGGGAGCGAGACCCTGGGATGGACTTCCTGGGGAAGGCAAACATACGTTCATGAGGGTTTTTGTTGTTGGCAGTGCACAGGAGCGACCGGATGGAGTGGAGCGCATCGGAGAGGACCTCCTGCCAGCTGGAGACTGGGAGACTTCTAGACCGTAGGGCCAGGAGGACGGCCTTCCAGACCGTCGCGTTCTCCCTCTCCACCTGTCCGTTGGCCCGGGGGTTGTAGCTGGTCGTCCTGCTGGAGGCGATGCCCTTGCTGAGCAGGAACTGATGCAACTCGTCGCTCATGAAGGAGGAACCCCGATCGCTATGGATGTAGGGGGGAACCCGAACAGGGTGAAAAGACTGTGCAGGCCTTGATGACGGTGGCGGAGGTCATGCCAGGGCATGGGATGGCAAAGGGGAATCTTGAGTATTCATCAACAATGTTGAGGAAGTACACGTTACGGCCAGTGGAGGGGAGGGGCCCTTTGAAGTCGATGCTGAGGCGCTCAAAGGGGCGAGAGGCCTTTACCAGACGCGTCCTGTCTGACCGATAGAAATGCGGTTTGACCGCGCAGACCTGGCAGTCCCTGGTCACGGTCCTGACCTCCTCGATGGAGTAAGGCAGGTTGCGAGCCTTGATAAAGTGAAACAAATGGGTGACCCCCGGGTGACAGAAGTCATTGTGGAGGGCCCGAAGCCGGTCTACTTTGGCGCTGGCACATGCACCGCGGGATAGGGCATCTGGGGGATCATTGAGTTTCGCAGATCGAGACAAGATATCATAGTTGTAGGTGGCGAGCTCTATCCTCCACCTCAGATCTTGTCGTTCTTGGTCTTGCCCCGCTGTGTATTGTTAAACATGAAGGCTGGTCAGTGAGGAGAGAATCCAATGTCGCTCAGCTTCTACAATGGCTTGGGCTTCCTTTTCGACGGAGGAGTGTCGAATTTTGGAGGCATGGAGGTACGGGAGAAGAAAGCAACGGGTCTGCCCGCCTGGTTGAGGGTAGCGGCCAGAGCAAAGTCCGATGCATCGCTCTCCATCTGGAATGCAATGGACTCGTCCACAGTGTGCATCGTGGCTTCGGCAATATCCACCTTGATGCGGTTGAAGGCCAGGCGGGCCTCAGCCGTCAGGGGAATAATGGTGGATTTAATAAGTGGACGGGCCTTGTCCGCATAATTGGTGACCCACTGGGCCAGTGGGGGAGGGGGAGTTCCAGGAGGGGGCGCATACGCTCGGGCCCTAGGACTCCTTTTCCACAACGTAGCCAGGGATGGCTAGGCGGGTTGAACGGAAAACGCATTTCTCCTTATTGTATGTGAGGTTAAGGAGCTTAGTGGTGTGGAGGAAGTGCCGGAGGTTTTTGTCATGGTCCTGCTGGTCATGGCCGTAGATGGTGACATTATTTAAGTACGGGAACATGGCCCGCAGCCCGTACTGGTCAACCATTTGGTCCATTTCTCTTTGGAAGACCAAGGCCCCATTGGTGACGCCAAAGGGGACCCTGAGGAAGTGGCAGAGACGGCCATCTGTCTCGAAGGCAGTGTATTGGTGGTCCTCCGGGCGGATAGGGAGCTGGTGGTACGCGGACTTCAAGTCAACTGTGGAGAAGACTCGATACTGTGCAATCTGATTGACCATGTCAGATATGCGGGGGAGGGGTGACGCATCAAGCTGCGTGTACCTGTTGATGGTCTGACTGTAGTCGATGACCATCCGGTGCTTCTCCCCAGTCTTGGCGACCACCACTTGGGCTCTCCAGGGGCTGTTACTAGCCTCAATAATCCCCTCTCGTAGGAGTCGCTGGACCTCCCGACCTGATGAAGGCCCTGTCCTGGGCACTGTATCGTCTGCTCCTAGTAGCGACGGGCTTACAGTCCGGGATGAGGTTAGGGAAGAGGGAGGGTGGGGCAAGGCTACAGACGGTGAGGGGGGACAGGGATCCACCGAACTTTAAAGTAAGGCTTTGGAGGTGGCACTGGAAGTCGAGCCCCAGTAATAGGCAGCGCAAAGATGGGGAAGGACGTAGAGTTTGAAGTTAGCGTACTCTACGCCTTGTACAGTAAGGGTCGCGACACAGTACCCCCGGATTTCTATTGCATGGGATCCGGAAGCCAGGGAGATTTTATGGGTCTCGGGTAAGCTTGGGAGGGAGCAACGTCTTACCGTATCTGGGTGAATGAAGACGTCGGTGCTCCCGGAGTCGAAAAGGCAGGCCGTCTCGTGCCGTTGTTCCGTGCCGTCATCGTCGATTTTGTGAGGTGGTGAGGCCGGGACTGGTCGAGCGTGATGGAGGTGAGCTTCAGAAGGTGATGGATAGGCCGGTCGGAGGTAGCGGTGGCCAGCGTACGATCGGGTGAGCGGGGCTCCCGGGAGGCTGGGGAGTGGTCCCAAGATGGCGGCCTCCATGGGTCACGTGTGGCGGGTGGCATCGGAGATGGCATCAAAGATGGCATGGGTCATCTTGACATGGGTAAAGCGTGGCGGTAGAGTACGAACTGGCATTAAAGATGGCAGCCCCCATGGGCCGCATGTGGCGGCCAAAATCGAAGATGGCGGCACCCACGGGTCACACATGGCGGGTGGCACGGCAGCTGGTGGCGGTCCCGACAGGCAGCAGGCAGCGCTGCTGGGCCAAGAAGCTTTAGGGAGAGATCTGGCCTGGCAGGCTATCGCAAAGTGGCCCTTCCTTCCATACCCATTGCAAGTTCCATTCCGTGCAGGGCAGCTTGTCTGGGATGATTACCCTGGCCGCAAAAGTAGCACTTTGGGCTTCTGCCGTTGGCGGGCTGCTGCACGGCACAGGGTTGCGCCGCACACGGGTCGGATGATGGCGGCGCCCACGAGGGTGCCGCACGGTCGGAGGTGCAGGCCTCCATGTTCTGGAAGGCCACCTCCAGTGAGTTTGAGAGCTGCACTGTCTCTGGGAGGCCGAGTGTACCCCCTTCTGGCAATTGCTGGCGGACGTAGTTTGATTTCATACCTGCGACATAAGCATCCCTGATCAACAGCTCCACGTGTTGGGTAGCCGATACCGCCTGGCAGTCACAGTTCCTGCAGAGTACCCGCAAGGCACGCAGGAATTTTGCTAATGATTCCCCAGGGCGCTGTCGTCTCGTGGCAAGAAGGTTACTAGCATACACCTCGTTCACAGACTTAACATCGTGTCCCTTCAGCAGCATTATCGCCTCCGTATACGAGGGGGCGTCCCTGATGTGCAGAAAGACTTGTGGGCTCACCCGTGCGTGGAGGATCTGCTTGTTTTGGAGGTCAGTGAAGTGTTCGGTGAAGGATTCGAGGTACGCTTCGAAGCAACTTAGCCAGTGCTCGAATGTTGCAGTGGCATCAGCTGCCTGTGGGTCCAGCTCCAGGCGATCAGGCTCGAGAGATGAATTCATCTTAGATGTTTAGTGTATTAAATTGATGTGCCATCAATGAACACACAACGAGTGGTGAACGTAACTGAGGCTTTAATACACTAAACGGAAAGCTTCCTGGCCTCTGATCCCAAACTGGATCAGAGGCGGAAACCAGCCACCTTTATACCGGGCCCGAGGGGGCGGAGCCATCGGACAGTGGTTTACCACATTTCCTATAATACAGTGGCCATTTACCACAATACACATAGTATACAATACAGTGGTTTACCACACAAACGTAACTATATCATGTCTAGTAAATATGCAATATATATGCTATAATTCATATTATTACATTATTAAGAAGATCCATCTGTAAATGTTCCCCTTATCCACTGATGTGATATTCTGGGTCCTGGGTTGCTGGCAACCTCCATTCCAAACTCCAGAGGCAGGCATTGCTCGGGTATGCCCCTAGCTCTGCACGCCACAATGTTCCAGACGTTTTTGCACTGGTTTTCCTGCTGCTGTTGCAGGGTATTGGATGAGAGAGGAAGATTCTGGTCAGGCCTTCATCCCGCGAATGGGATGCAAATCAGTTTCATGCCAGCTTGCAGCATGTTTCCCGATGGCTATGGCGGGTAGATCCAGTGCAAAGTTCCCACCAACGTGAAACTGATTTTTGGGCCTTCTGCTGAATTCTCCCACCCCCCCCGCCTGCCAATGAACCGGCTGGCGGGAGAGGAAGCAAATTCTGCCCAGTAACGATAAAAGTGTAAGTAACAAAGATCAAGCTGAAGGACACCACTGGGGCGGCAAGGGGACACAGTGGTTAGAGCTGCTGCCTCACAGCACCAGGAACCCGGGTTCAATTCCAGCCTTGGGCCACTGTCTGTGTGGAGTTTGCACTTTCTCCCTATGTCTGCGTGGGTTTCCTCCGGGTGCTCCAGTTTCCTCCACAGTCCAAAGATATGCAGGTTAGGTGGATTGGCCAGGCTAAATTACCCCTTAGTATTCAAAAGGTTAGGTGGGGTTATTGGGTTGCGGGGATAGGGTGGGCTGGGAGCCTGGTGGGGTGTTCTTTGAGAGGGTTGGTGCAGACTCGATGGGCCGAATGGCCTCCTTCTGCACTGTACTGATTCTATGATTACTATCACATAGTATTGCACACGGTAACCTGGAGAGCAATGTCTCTTACATGTCTTTGCTGTTGTCCTATTGCTTATTTCTTTGTTTCTCTTTATTCCTCTTAACTCCTTTTCTTTGTCTCTGTAAATTTTCTTCTTTTAAGATCATGGGGCGGTATTCCCTCTCTCCATGGCAGATTTTCCGGCAGCAGAGGTGGTCCACCATTGGTCAGCACCAGGATTTTCAGAGTTCTGTTGATGTCTATCGGGATTTTGGGGCCTGCACCCTCCCCTACTGGGGAATCCGCTGCGGCAGGTTGCCACCGACGGGACTGGAAGATCCCACCACAAGGAAGGACTGGAAAATTTCAGCCATGGTGTATTATGGCATAGGATAAAGATATTTTGTTCATCACGCCCATGCAGGCTCTCTGTGGAGCAACCCAATCAGTCCCATTCCCTCCTTCTGCCCCCATAACCTGTAAGTAGTCTTTTCCTCAGTTGTTCATCCAATTCCCTTTTGAAATCATTCATCAACTTCTCTTCCACCATCTTCATTGGCAGCATGTTTCGGGTGCTAAACACTTGCTGCATAAAAAGGTTTACCTCACATCCCCGCTTTATCTCTCACCCCAAACCTTAAATCAGTGTCTTTTGGTCCTTGTACCTTCAGTGAATGCTGTGTCTACCTTAACTAAATCTGATAATCTTGTACCACTCGCTGTGAGGAAAGCTCTGGTGCTCTTTAGGATTTAATTGAGTCCGACTCTTGTCGTTCTTCTGACAGCACTCTCACACCTATCCTCCTGCTGGAGTCTGCATCGGGGGCTTTTGATCTTGGACCACTGTGCAGGGGGGTGGCTGAAGGCAGGCCCACTGTGAACACTGAAGTGACAGAGACCTTACATATATCAGGTGTGAAATGTTTTAGTGGTGAACGTTTTAATGTGACACATTTCCATTCTCCCTCACTAGTGACTTCACCAGTGCTCACTCAGGTACGCACTTGATCTTTTTGATCCTCCGTGGTCTACCTCTACGTCTAGGTGTGTCCCCAGGATACACATCAGAGGTAGGGGCAGCCTGCTGTTTTCCACTCCCTGTGGCCTTTGATGGACATCCCTGGAGGGCCTGGAGCTGAAGTGTCCCGGCCGACTTACTGGTATCACTGGGTCTTGCTGCGTCACCCTGTTTTGGCCGCTGCCCTTGAGATGCGTCAATGTCAGGGAATTCGGAAGAACAAGGAGACTAGACTCCTTGATGGAAGGCCCCACACTGGGCTCCAGCACTTTCTCCCTCCTGAGGGTGCCTGTAGGTCACTGGGTGACTCCATGGGATGGAGGTGCAGCTGGAGTGAGGGCCAGAAGCCTCTGAGTCATGTGGCACTGCCCGTCCTGGAGGCTCTTCATTGTCTGCACCACAATGTTGATGCCTTCAGTGATAGTCCTTAGTGACTGGGCCAGGCTCTGGAGTGCCTTGGCAATGTCCACCTCTGTCAGCAGCATGTCCCTCAGCGACTGGGACATGAGGTTGAGGCCCTCAGTCATGGTCATCACAGACTGAGCTACACCTTGAACACAACCACACAAAGCGTGGACATTGTGCTCCAGGTTTTCCACTGCAGTCACCATCCTAGCAGTGTTGGCCTGGGTTTCACAGAAGGCCGGCACCATATTCTGCACCTGAAGGATTTGGGACACCTCCAATCAGCCTTGCAGTTGCTGGAATGTCGCTGACTCCCCCTCCTGAATGTCACGGCTGTGTCCTATCTTCAGGGGGAGAATCTTGTCCAGGGGCTCAACATCTGGCTGGGACCCAGCTGTGCCCTGGAACCTCCAACTGCTGTCTCACTTGGATGTTCCTGCCTCCCCCCTGATATGTGCATCCGCAGCTGTGTGGTGCTCACCAGATAGTGCTCCAAAGTCTGTCCAATAATGTTGCACACTGAGGTGTGTGCATCTGTGTTGGTGGAAGGTGCAGCTGATAGCTATGATGCCTCAGCGGTGTTCACCTCGGAGCGCTCCACCGAGGTGTTCTTTGGTTGAGGGGGGGGGGGGGTATGGCTCCGGATGGCTTGGCCTCATCAGATGGTGATCCTGTGAAACAATGGACATGTGGTCAATAGAGTGAAGGATAATTCTGTGGGACATCAACAACTAACTTGAGACAGTCATCGAGTGAAAGGACAGTGGATCCTCACTTTTCTGGCACAGACTGACATCATGTCGGTCACTGCTCTCTCCTTGGGCCATCCCGCGGACTCCAGGGGCCGTTTCTCAGAGGGGTATGGACTCGGATCAATCCAAGAGTATACAGTGTGCACATGGGGGAAGTATGAAAACTCCTTCGCCCTCGGCCTCCCAAACCTCCACAGGGCCACCCCCTACCCCAATGCGCTCCATAAACCCTTTAGCTCCTTCGCCATTGCCGACACCCTCTCTGACCTCGCGTTCGACCGGTCCAACCCTGGAACAATGACCGTGTTAAAATCGCTCCCCATAATCAACCGGTGAGCGTCCAGGTCTGGGATCTTCCCTAGCACCCACCTCATAAACTCCACATCATCCCAATTTGGGGCATAAATGTTTACCAGGAGCACTGGGATCCCCTCCAGCTTCCCACTCACCATCACAACCTCCTCCCGAATCTGCTACTATATTCTCCATCTCCAGCGCCACCCGTTCATTTACCAGCACCGCCACCCCGATCTTCAAATGTGTTTCTTGTTAAAAGGACACGTCCGCTTTCAAGCTCCTCAGGTGCGTGAAAACACGCGACCCTTTAACTGACCCATTCAGCCCCCTTACTGATGTGCAATAAATTACTCTCAAGACAAGGTGAGTCATAACTAATAGGCTTTAATCTGCTAGAACTGTTCCCCAGCAGCTTCGATACAGAACGTGAAGGCTGCTGGGACGGCATTGGTTCTTATACTCCGCCTCTCAGGGCGGAGCTATGTACATCAGCCAATGGTAGACTCCTGGGTCTAGCCAATGGTCATCCACCTCTCAAGTACAGCAATACCTGGTATCACCACACTTACATTCCATGTTACTAGCCTGATTGGAGAGCACCCCGCCTCCTCTCCCCTGCCGATCAATCATACCCCTTCTCAGGCCAGCCCCTGGCCCATGACACGCGACCCTCCAGGCTCACCCTCGGATATCCACCGTCACCAATCCCTCCCATGCTACGAGACAGCAACAACACCTTTGTCAGCAGCTCCCCCCTTTCCCCCGAACAAAACAACAACTCCACCCCCCTCTGCTTCACTAACTACTTGATCACCCCACCCCCCCACTGCGCTCCCATTAACTAGGCCACCCAGGTATCCTGGCAGGCCCCACCCAAGGTGCCCGAGCCTCCTACCCACCCCCCCGCTGATTCTCCTCTCCCCAATCACGCACCGGAAAAACAACAATGAAACAAGCAAAAAGGTGCACTCACTCTCAACGAAAAAAAACATCTTGAAGGAGAAAAGTTCTCCAACAACCTACAAACAAGAAAAAAGATACAAGAAAAAATGGACAGAAAAAGTACCCATCTCCTCACACCTCTTCCACAGATCAATGTTGTCCTTCTCCTGCCAGAACATTGTCTCTTAAAAACTTCATCGCCTCCTCTGGTGTTCCAAAACAGTGATCTTGGCTGTTAAAAGTTACCCAGAGGAGAGCCTGGTATCCCAAAATTCACCCCCTTTTTAAAGAGGGAGCCTTCACCCGATTAAACCCGGCTCTCCTCTTCGCCAGGTCCGCACCCAGGTCCTGGTACACCCAAAGCTCACTCCCCTCCCGGGTGTATCTCCTCGTCTGCCTCGCCCATCTCAGTATCTTCTCCTTGTCCGGGAACCGGTGAGGCCGCACCATCATTGCCCTCGGTGGTTCATTCACCTGGGCCGGTCATAGGCCCCCTTCCCCATCAACTTCTCCAGCATCTTGGCTACATATGTGCCAGTGTCCTCTCCCTCGATGCCTTCAGACATCCTCATGATTCTTAGATTCTGTCTCCGGGAGTGATTCTCCAGGTCCCCCACCTTCTCCTTCAACCGCTTCTGGGTCTCCGCATCAGACCCACTTGAGCCGCCAACGAGGCGAGCTGCTCCTCGTGCTCCCCCACTGCCTCCTCCACTTTCTGAATAGCCTGGCCCTGGGACTCCAGCCTCTGCTCCACGAGGTCTATTCCCGCTTTTAACGGTTCCACCGTTAAAAGCTAGGTCCTCCTGGGCTTCCCTCCTCTGTCAGCTACACTTCTCATTTAAGAAGTCCACAAGGTGCTCCGTCGACCAGTGGGCAGACCCTTTACCCTCCGCTATCTTGACATGTGGCGCACAAAGATTCTCTTGCTCCAATTGCTCCCTTCTTCTCGACCTACTCCTGGTCCGTGGATCCATCCACCAGCTCCAACAGTGGAGTCGAACTTTCCTCCAGTCAATCCTACACCTTTTTTCCACAAAACATCCACTCTATAAACGGGGAAAAGATCCGAAAAAAACCACCTCGAGCGGGAGTTGCCAAATGTGTGACCACTCACACCATGGCCGCCACCCGGAGGTCCAGCTCTGGCATTTCCGATACCCCAAAAATCACCACCATAGGGTCCGGCCCGGCCTCTACACCCACAATCTTTGCTGGAGTCCCGAACACCCCCTCATAGTATCGCTCCAACTTCTCACCTCCCCAGAATATCAGTATGTGGTTCGTTCTCACACTCGTCTGCCACCCCCTGGAAGAACCCACTCATCCTCACCCAAGTCATGTGCACACTGTGTACCACCTTAAACTGTATCAAATTCACCCTCGCACATGAGGAACTCGAATTTACCCTGCGCAGCACCTATCTCCACAACCTATCTTCCCCCCCCACAACTCCTCCTCCCATTTTGTCCTTGATTCTCGCCACTTGCGCTCCCCCCTGCTCCCCCAGCCACCCGTCTATGGCCCCAATCCTACCCTCCTCTTCGCATCCGGAAACAGCAACCGTACCACTAGGGCATACTTTGGCAGCCTGGGAAATCCTTTCCACACCTTCTGTGCTAAAATCGCCTCCCTTCGAGAGCTCTACCCTCTCACGCAGCTCCTCCACGTCCATAGACACCACTTTCTCTGGTTCCCGTCCATTCGACAGGGCTATGATAGCCACCTTATATTACTCGAGAGTTGCCTGCCTTTCATGAAGCCTGTTTGATCCTCTGCAACCCCCGGAACGCATCCTTCCATCCTCTCCGCCACTAACTTAGCCAACATTTTCATGTCTGTATTCAAGTGATATAGGCCTGTGTGACCCACACTCTAGTGGGTCCTTCCCTTTCTTTGGTATTAGCATATTAGTCACCTGTGTCTTTGTCTCCGGCAGCTCCTGCTTCTCCAGCATCTCGCTAAACGCCCCCAGTAGGTGTGGTGCCAGCTCCCCTGCAAACCCCTTGTAAAATCCCACCCGGTAACAATCCTGCCCCGGGGCCTTTCCTGACTTCATCCGCCTTATGCTTTCCATCACCTCCCTCAGCCCTAGGGACTCCTCGGGCACCTGCCATCTCTCCTCATCCAGCCGTGGGAATTCCAACACATCCAAAAAACGCCCCTATCCCCTTCTTCACCCCCCCCGGATCGGCCCTTTACAATTTCTCATAATACTCACCAAATGCCTCATTTATCCTCCCTGGCTCCGACACTACCTTATCCTTCCCTCTCCGTACCCTCAGGATTTCTCTGGACGTGGCCTACCTCCGTAGCTGATTCGGCTCGCCTTCCCTCCACATTCATACTGCACCCCTCTCTCCCTCCGTAGCTGCCCAACACCCTTCCCATCGTCAGCTTATCAAACTGCCCCTGTAATTTCTTTCACATTGTCATTCCCTCCATGGTGGGGTCCCTCGAATATTCCCTGTCCACCTTGACTATCTCATCTAATAATCATCCCTACTTCTCTCTCCTCTTCCGATCTCCATCCACCTTTAACAAGATAATCCCCCTCCCCAAACCACCGCCTTCAATGCTTCCCAAGATGCACCTGCTGATATCTGCTCATTTTGGTTCAGCTCTACATAGTCCTTAATCACCAACCGCACCTTATTGCAGAACCCCCTGTCCGCTAACAGCCCCGGGTCTATCCTCCATCCCGGCCTCAAGCTAAATTGAACCTCCAGCTAGGGTGACACATGGTACGAAATTACGATTCCTGCATACTCCGCCCCCACCCCCCTCTCCCACCAACACCTCACATTCACCACAAAAATCACCAAACGGACTTCAAGCATCTCAAGTGCGCAAAGACCCGAGATCTGTTTAGGACTGAGCTGAGGAGGAACTTCTTCACCCAAAAGGTTGTGAATCTATGGAATTCCCTGCCCAGTGAAGCAGTTGAGATGAAGATAGATAGTTTTTTGAAGAATAAAGGAAAAAAGGGTTATGGTGTTCAGGCGGGAAAGTGGAGCTGAGTCCACAAAAGATCAGCCATGATCTCACTGAATGGCGGAGCAGGCCCAAAGGGCCAGATGGCCTACTCCTGCACCTAGTTCTCATGTTCTTATCTCTTCACCGGCCCAGTCAACCCCCGCCGTTCCATGCTATGAGTCTAATCGGAGGCTTGCGCCTCCGTTCCCCTCTACTGTCCGTCATCCTCCCGTACCGATTCTGTCCGCTTTAATTTTACCCTAAACCGGGCCCACCCAAGATGGCTGGAGCTTCAACTTAGCTCTCTGCCCATGACCACGCTTCTCCTCCAACACTGCCATGTCACATCCCCCTCCCCCTCCCCCCACCCCACCCCGACCAACCACAGCAGCCATTTTCCCCACCTCACTTCTGTTCACCAGCATTACCTGCCAGTGAAGTAGCTCCTGCCTGAAGTAGACGGTTCTGTTATGGGTGAGGCGTTTTCAGAACCCCAAAATGTATCATGGAGTTCAACCAACCTCTCCCTTTAATGGATTTGTTGCTTTTCTAGTACACGGCTTTTTCCCTAGTGGTGGGATTACAATTATGGACATGTAGGTTTTTAAACACAAAACACTGTTTATTTGTAGAGATAAATTGGGAAGTACTATAATGGCTACACATGATGTAGATGTGGGAAATGCTGTTCATATCAAACAACATCCATATAGACTTAACACTTTAAAATTGGCACAGGTCAACAGAGAGATTGAGAGTATGCTGAAGAATGGCATAATTGAAGTGGGTTGCAGCCAATGGAGCTCACCCATAGTGATGGTACCTAAACCAGACGGTACCCAACGGTTGTGTGTGGTCTATCGAAAGGTGAATGAAGTTACAAGAACGGACTTGTAACAAGAACGGACTTTTTTAGAACTCAACTTAACATCTTAAATAAACATTGGATCTCTTAACGCCCCTTACTTCAAAGATAACTCAGAAAATATTGCAATAGTAAATAATTCCTTAAAATGTTCCTTCAAACTTCCAAGAGACTTAACACCTTTAAACAAAATCACATCAGGTTAAAGGTTTTACTATTATGAGTTTAAATCGCCCAAATGATCCAGAGATAGTCTTTTATTGCAGACATCACAGCAACTCCAGCTCACTGCAAAACACAGACACTTCACATCCATTTCTTAAAGGTACTCTCACATGACACCTCCCCCAAGTACAAAAAATAAGCCACCAACTTCAAGATGGTTTCATTTTTCACTTTTGCACCATCCACTAAGAAATGTACACAGTAAATATACCTTTTCGTTTTAAAAAAAACAACACACGCAAACAGGTATAATAATATAGTCCATTTTTCTTTGTTCTTCTTCCTCCAACCAAAATCCTTCTCGATTGACAGTCTCTTTGAACAAAGTCTCAGCACGATCCATCCATTCCTCTACTCCTCGGCAATTCTCCTTAGAATCAGATAATTTAGTTCAATCTGACCACAGAGTCCCTTGCAATTCTCCAATACAGGAACATTGGTGATCATAGGTTTCAGGCAGTCAAATGCCTGTTGAAAGTCTGCTGTCCATTGAACTTTTTTAGGTTTCTTTAGCAAGTCCATAAGTGGAGTAATCATGCCACAAAACTTTTGCACAGCTGTTCGATCAAATCCACTCATGCTAAGAAATCGCTTTATTTCCCTTCATCTTGAGGGTATTGGAAACTCAAGGAAAGTGATTCGGGCTTCTCCAAATTCACTTTTGGCGAGGTTCATCATCAAACCCGCCACCTGAAGTCGACCGAAGAACTCCATACGATGGTTTAAATGTTCTTTCCATGTCTGGAAGTTGGAAATAAAAGCAGATTGTCCCACTTTCTCCATGCAATCCTCCAAACGTGGGATAGGATAAGAGTCCGTTCTTGTAACTGCATTCACCTTTCGTTAGACCACACACAACCGTTGGGTACCATCTGGTTTAGGTACCATCACTATGGGTGAGCTCCATTGGCTGCAACCCACTTCAATTATGCCATTCTTCAGCATACTCTCAATCTCTCTGTTAACCTGTGCCAATTTTAAAGTGTTAAGTCTATATGGATGTTGTTTGATATGAACAGCATTTCCCACATCTACATCATGTGTAGCCATTATAGTACTTCCCAATTTATCTCTACAAACTTGCCCATGTGATATCAATAACTCTTTCAGGTCAGTTTGTTTTTCCTCTGGAAGGTAACTTAATAATTCATCACAATTTTTGAGAACATCCTCATTTTCCAATTTAATTTGAGGTATGTCAAATTCACAGTCATCTGGATTTGGTTTGTCACTTTGAGTTAGAATCATTAAAACCTCCTTTTTCTCTCCTTCCCTTTCAAAGTACCTTTTAAGCATATTCACATGACACACTCGGTGAGTCTTCCTTCTATCTGGTGTTTTTACCACATAATTCACCTCACTTAATTTCCTTTCAATCTGATATGGTCCACAAAACATAGCTTTTAAAGGCTCCCCTACTACTGGTAACAACACTAAAACTTTATCCCCACTGGCAAAACTACGAACTTTGGATTTCCTGTCCGCTCCCCGTTTCATCACATTTTGTGCAACTTTCAAATGTTGTCTAGCCAATTCACCTGCTCTATTTAATTGTTCCCTAAAATTTGACACGTAATCCAATAGTGTAATTTCCGATTTCTCACCCACCAATTTTTCCTTAATCAATTTAAGTGGTCCTCTTACCTCATGACCAAAAATTAGTTCAAAAGGATTAAATTTGGTAGACTCATTAGGTGCATCCCTGATTGCAAACAAAACGAATGAGATTCCTTTATCCCAATCCTCAACATTGTCTTTAATGTCTGATGCCACCTTTCTAATGCTCCCTGCGATTCTGGATGGTACGCAGTTGATTTAAATTGTTTTATTCCTAAGCTATCGATAACTTCTTTGAATAACTTTGAAGTAAAATTTGATCCATGATCCGATTGAATTTCTGTGGGTAGTCCATATCTAGTAAAGAATTTAAGTAACTCCTCCACAGTCCTTTTAGCTGTAATATTACGTACTGGAATGGCCTCTGGAAACCTAATAGACACATCTATTACAGTCAAAAGATATTGATTCCCACTTTTTGTTTTAGGAAGCGGTCCTACACAATTGATTAGGACCCTTGTAAAAGGTTCCTCAAATGCTGGAATGGGTATTAAGGGCGCTGGTTTTATCACTGCTTGAGGTTTCCCTATCACTTGACATGTGTGACATGATTGACAAAATTTAACTACATCTTTCTGTAGTCCAGGCCAATAAAAATGTTTCTGGATTTTAGTTTGAGTTTTCCTTATCCCCAAATGAACTCCCACTGGTACCTCATGTGCAACTCGCAACACCTCCTTTCTATACCCTACCGGCAATACTACTTGATGAACTTCTGCCCACTTTTCATTCGCCTGCATATGTACAGGTCTCCATTTTCTCATCAAGACATCATTTTTACGGTAATACCACTCTGGTATACTCTCAGATTCCTCTTCCATATATGCTTTCTGAAAAATCCGTTTTATTTCTACATCTTTCTGTTGTAACTCCGCCAATTTTCCTGAACTAAAAATATCCGCCTCATCTGCCACCTGTTCTTGTTCTTTTTCAACCATCTGAGCAAAAATCGTTTCTGATAATTGCACTTCAACTTCATCTTCACTCTTTGATTTCTCCTCTTGTCTTAACCTGTGACTTTGCAACCTTGTTACTACACAATCCGGAAAAATCCCAGGATATTCGTCCTTCAACACTTCAGTTGACTGATTTTCCATTTGCTTATCAACCACAGTAGGCATCACTCCCACCTGCGATCCTGCGATATCATTACCCAAGATAAACTGTATTCCTGGACAAGATAGTTTCTCTATTACTCCTACTACCACTTCACCACTCTTCACTGGACTTTCCAACCTTACCTTATATAATGGAACACTACTCCTCTCACCCTGATTTCCATATATCACCACCTTTTCTGGCAACATTCTTCCCAAACTACATAATTTCTCATCTCTTACCATTAAAGATTGACTAGCTCCTGTATCTCTTAAAATTGTGACTTCTTTACCTGCTCCTCCTGATACACATGAGTAAACTTTACCCACACAAGTAAATTCTTTAAAGACATCTGGCACCTTCTTAACAATTACTTCTTGAACAGGCTGTACAACTGTTTGCGCCTCCTTTGCTTCCCTTGGGCTTTCCTTTACCACTCTAACAAACACCACTGTCTTATCCTGTTTTACCACATCAGCCTTTCCAGTGCTTTTCTTTTTTTTAAAAAAATATTTTATTGAAAATTTTTGGTCAACCAACACAGTACATTGTGCATCCTTTACACAATATTATAACAACACAAATAACAATGACCTATTTTATAAACAAAACAAAAAAAACCCCCAAAAAAATGAATAAATAATAAATAACAAAAATGAAAACTAACCCTAATTGGCAACTGCCTTGTCACAAGTAACACTCTCCAAAAATATAATTTAACAGTCCAATATATAATTATCTGTAGCAACGACCTATACATATTATACAGTATATATTAACAACCCTGAGGGTCCTTCTGGTTCCTCCTCCCCCCCCTCCCCCCCCCCCCGCCCCCGATCCTGGGCTGCTGCTGCTGCCTTCTTTTTTCCATTCCATCTATCTTTCTGCGAGGTATTCGACGAACGGTTGCCACCGCCTGGTGAACCCTTGAGCCGACCCCCTTAGAACGAACTTAATCCGCTCTAGCTTTATAAACCCTGCCATGTCATTTATCCAGGTCTCCACCCCCGGGGGCTTGGCTTCTTTCCACATTAACAATATCCTGCGCCGGGCTACTAGGGACGCAAAGGCCAAAACATCGGCCTCTCTCGCCTCCTGCACTCCCGGCTCTTGTGCAACCCCAAATATAGCCAACCCCCAGCTTGGTTCGACCCGGACCCCCACTACTTTTGAAAGCACCTTTGTCACCCCCATCCAAAACCCCTGTAGTGCCGGGCATGACCAAAACATATGAGTATGATTCGCTGGGCTTCTCGAGCACCTCGCACACCTATCCTCCACCCCAAAAATTTTACTGAGCCGTGCTCCAGTCATATGCGCCCTGTGTAATACCTTAAACTGAATCAGGCTTAGCCTGGCACACGAGGACGACGAGTTTACCCTGCTTAGGGCATCTGCCCACAGCCCCTCCTCGATCTCCTCCCCCAGCTCTTCTTCCCATTTCCCTTTTAGTTCATCTACCATAGTCTCCCCTTCGTCCCTCATTTCCCTATATATATCTGACACCTTACCATCCCCCACCCATGTCTTTGAGATCACTCTGTCCTGCACCTCTTGTGTCGGGAGCTGCGGGAAT
This sequence comes from Scyliorhinus torazame, assembly GCF_047496885.1. NCBI lineage: Eukaryota > Metazoa > Chordata > Chondrichthyes > Carcharhiniformes > Scyliorhinidae > Scyliorhinus > Scyliorhinus torazame. The sequence goes on from NC_092707.1 coordinate 175,968,807, forward strand.
TCCCTCACCTGTTGCCTCGCAAAAGTCCTCAGTTGCATATACCTGAATGCATTCCCTTGGGGCAACCCATATTTCTCGGTCAGCGCTCCCAGACTCGCGAACTTCCCATCCACAAACAGATCTTTCAGTTGCGTTATTCCTGCTCTTTGCCACATTCCATATCCCCCATCCATTCCCCCCGGGGCAAACCTATGGTTGTTTCTAATCGGGGACCCCCCCAAGGCTCCAGTCTTTCCCCTATGCCGTCTCCACTGTCCCCAAATCTTCAGTGTAGCCACCACCACCGGGCTTGTGGTGTAGTTCCTCGGTGAGAACGGCAATGGGGCTGTCACCATAGCCTGTAGGCTAGTCCCCCTACAGGACGCCCTCTCTAATCTCTTCCATGCCGCTCCCTCCTCCTCTCCCATCCACTTACTCACCATTGAAATATTAGTGGCCCAATAATACTCACTTAGGCTCAGTAGTGCCAGCCCCCCCCCCTATCCCTGCTACGCTGTAAGAATCCCTTCCTCACTCTCGGGGTCTTCCCGGCCTACACAAAACCCATGATGCTCTTTTCAATCCTTTTAAAAAAAGCCTTCGTGATCACCACTGGGAGGCACTGAAACACAAAAAGGAATCTCGGGAGGACCACCATCTTAACCGCCTGCACCCTCCCTGCCAGTGACAGGGATACCATATCCCATCTCTTGAAATCCTCCTCCATTTGTTCCACCAACCGCGTTAAATTTAACCTATGCAATGTGCCCCAATTCTTGGCTATCTGGATCCCCAGGTAACGAAAGTCCCTTGTTACCTTCTTCAACGGTAGGTCCTCTATTTCTCTACTCTGCTGCCCTGGATGCACCACAAACAACTCACTTTTCCCCATGTTCAATTTATACCCTGAAAAATCCCCAAACTCCCCAAGTATCCGCATTATTTCTGGCATCCCCTCCGCCGGGTCTGCCACGTATAGTAGCAAATCGTCCGCATACCAAGATACCCGGTGTTCTTCTCCTCCTCTAAGTACTCCCCTCCACTTCTTGGAACCCCTCAACGCTATCGCCAGGGGCTCAATCGCCAGTGCAAACAATAATGGGGACAGAGGGAATCCCTGCCTTGTCCCTCTATGGAGCCGAAAATATGCAGATCCCCGTCCATTCGTGACCACGCTCGCCATTGGGGCCCTATACAACAGCTGCACCCATCTAACATACCCCTCTCCAAAACCAAATCTCCTCAACACCTCCCACAAATAATCCCACTCCACTCTATCAAATGCTTTCTCGGCATCCATCGCCACTACTATCTCCGTTTCCCCCTCTGGTGGGGCCATCATCATTACCCCTAACAGCCTCCGTATATTCGTGTTCAGCTGTCTCCCCCTCACAAACCCAGTTTGGTCCTCGTGGACCACCCCCGGGACACATTCCTCTATTCTCAATGCCATTACCTTGGCCAGGATCTTGGCATCTACATTTGGCCAGGATCATGGCATCTACATTTCCCAGTGCTTTTCTTCAACCACCAACACTGACTTTACATGGCCTAGTTTATTACAGTGAAAACATTTTAAACTTTTCATTTATTTTCCATCCTCTTGGATTTCTTTTTTAATCTGAGGTGCACTCTCTTTATTGTCTCCCATCTGATCACCTTTACCTTTACCATTTGAGTATTTCTCATGTCCCCAGTTTCTATCCTTCACCGGCTGAAACTGATGTCGGAAACCAATCTTTGATTTATGAACTAATTCATAATCATCTTCCATTTCTGCTGCTAATCTTGCAGTTTTAACCCTCTGTTCTTCCACATGAGTTCTCACTACATCAGGAATTGAATTTTCAAACTCCTCCAAAAGTATAATTTCTCTGAGAGCTTCATACATTTGATCTATTTTCAAAGCCCTTATTCACCTATAAAAATTACTCTGTTTGAGCCTTTCAAACTCCATGTATTTTTGACCAAATTCTTTCCTTAAATTTTTAAACCTTTGTCTGTAAGCTTCAGGCACTAGCTTATATGAACTTAAGATGGATTTCTTATGTTCACCTCCTCATACGTTCCAGATACCTCCTCCGGTAGTGATGCAAACACTTCACTGGCTCTACCTACCAGCTTTGATTGAATCAGTAATACCCACATGTCCTGTGGCCATTTAATTTGTTTAGCTACCTTCTCAAATGAAATGAAAAAGGCTTCCACTTCCTTCTCGTCAAACCTTGGCAATGCTTGGATATATTTAAATAGATTCCCACCAAGCCTTCGACTATGACACTCTTTCTCACTATCCTCATCACTATCATCCAACTGTATGTTTCCCTTTACGTCTGCCAATTTTAACTGATTTTCATGTTTCATGGCCATTTTCTGAAGTTCAAACTCCCTCTCTTTATCTTTTACCCTGATCTGTACCTCCCTTTCTTTTTATTTTTATTTTGCTAGGGCTATTCTTTCTTTTCTCCTTTCTTCTCTCTCCTTTTCGTCTCTCTTTCTCTTTCTTTTTCTTCTCTCTCACTCTCGTATTCAAGCCACTTTAATTATTTCTCATGTTCCATTTGTTTAATTTGCAACTGAATTTTTTGCCATTTTCAATGAGTCGAACTCTATCTCAGGCAACTTTAAATGCTTAACCACCGCCATAATTAACTCACCTTTTCGCATTTTGACAGGTAATATTAACTGCAATGTTCTTGCCAAATCTAACAGTCTGCTTTTCGTTTCTGTCCGTAAAGTACTACGTGTGACATTCTCCACCCCCAAGAACTTCTGAGCCTCTGAAAGAGCCATTGTTCACAACACTCTCCCCACTTAAACTAAAATACCACACCGGAAAAGCAACAATCCTTCACTGTCTTTAAGTTCACAAAAGCCAATCCAATAGATAGACTTTTATCCCGGACAATCCCCCAATTGTTATGGGTGAGGCGTTTTCAGAACCCCAAAATGTGTCATGGAGTTCAACTAACCTCGCCCTTTAATGGATTTGTTGCTTTTCCTAGCACACGGCTTTTTCCCTAGGTGTGGGATTACAATTATGGACACATGGGTTTTTAAACACAAAACACTGTTTATTCCATGAACTCAACTTAACATCTTAAATAAACATTGGATCTCTTAACACCCTTTACTTCAAAGATAACTCAAAAATATTGCAACAGTAAATAATTCCTTAAAATGTTCCTTCAAACTTCCAAGAGACTTAACACCTTTAAACAAAATCACATCAGGTAAAAGATTTTACTATTATGAGTTTAAATCGCCCAAATGATCCAGAGATGGTCTTTCATGGCAGAGATCACAGCAGCACCGGCTCACTGCAAAACACAGACACTTCCCAAGCTCTTTTCAAACTTCAAAACAGCCAGGCACTTTTAAACTGCTCTCAGCAAAACCAGCCAGGCACTTTTTTTAAACTGAAACTTCAAAATGGCTGAACTGAGGTGAGCTCCACCCACTCTCTGACATCACTGTTTTCTTAAAGGTACATTGCTTACACATCCATTTCTTAAAGGGACTCTCACATGACAGTTCCCGGTGGACGTCCCGTCCCCCACTCAAACAAAGACAGATCCAAAACCACAGGTCACCTCCTCAAAAAAATAAACGCCACCACAGGTGGCAGGGGAGGGGGGTTGCAATTGCCCCCTTGAAAACTTATTACCTCTCAACACATAATTCCCACAATGACATTCCCCCAACCGAGAAGAACAACCCCCCCCCCCCACTCCGGACCACATACTACCCGCATCCTCTGAACTCTGTTGTGCCAACTCCTCCTTCTCCCATCAAAACTCAGTTCCCTCCCAATTTATACTGTTTAATACTGTGGGTTTCAAAACAATACTCGCGGCCTTCAAAGGTCACTCACAGTTTCGCAGGGCACAGCACCCCGAACCACATCTGCCATTGATAGAGACGCCTTGGCCCTGTTAAATCCAGCATACCTTTTCGCCAGCTCCGCTCCAATGTCTCGATATATTTGGAACTTGTTCCCATCCCACTCGCAGTTCCGTTTCTCCCTGGCCCACCGCAGGTTCTTCTCTTTCTCCACAAACTTGTGGAGCCTCACAATTACCGCTTGCGGTGGCTCCCCCGCACTTGGCTTCTGCCTTGGGGATCTGTGCACTCTATCCACCTATAGGGCCTTGCCCAGCACCTCCTCTGCCACCAGCCCTGCCAACATCCTCGAGATGTATCTCGTGGCACTCATGCCTTCCACATCTTCAGGCAAGCCAACGATACACAGGTTCTGCCTTCTGGATCTGTTCTGCTCCTCTACCTTTGCTCTTAACGACTTGTGAAGGTTCCCCAGGACCCCACCTTCGCCTCCAATGCCACCACCTTATCACTGTGGTCAGACACCACCCTCTCCATCTCCTGGATCTGCGACCGCTGTGCCTCCAAGCACTCGTCAACTCTCTCCATCAAGCCTTTCAGGGGTGCAACCACTCCTTCGATGGCCTTCACTCGGTCTTCCTGCATCTCCTTTCTTTGTTGCCGATATTCCTCTCTTTTAAAATAAATTTAGAGTACCCAATTCATTTTTTCCAATTAAGGGGCAATTTAGCATGGCCAATCCACCTACCCTGCATATCTTTGGGTTGTGGGGGTGAAACCCAGGCAATCACGGGGAGACGAAACTCCTCTTTGATAAATGACATCAACCACTCCATCTGGGTTGGTCTTCCGGTGACGGCATGTAGAGGGGACATCGCACGTTGGGTGACTCCTGCTCGAGGCGTATTTTGGGAAATTTTAATGTCCAGACCTGGGAGCAATTTGTGAATGATTGGGTGTGGGAAGCTATAAAGAATGTCAAAGAGTCAAAGGAAAATAGCAGTGAAGAAGGGAGAGAGTGAGGATTTACCATCAAGTGAGAGGGCCAGCCGGGCTGGCAAGATGGCGGAGGCCGGGCCGCTGGGTGGGGCTGCACTGCTTATGGCAGAGTAGATGACTACGGTGATGTGCTTGGAGTTGGAGAAGCAGTTTGCTAAACATATGGAGATGCTGAGAAAGAAGGTGGCTGTGGCATTGAAGGCGTTGGTAGAGGAGGCAATTGCCCGGTGAGGGTGGCTGTGGCGAAGACATCGGCCGAGGTGAGGGAACAGAGTGAGAAGACGAAGGGAGTGGAGGAGGCCATCGCGGCACAGAGATCAGCTCAGCTCGATGGGGGATGAGCTGCAGAGGGTGGTTGAGGCCAATAAAGGTCTGCGAGCAAAGCTGGAGGATATGGAGAACCGCAAAATCTGAGGATTGTGGGCCCGCCCGAGGGGGTGGCGGGCCCGAGGCTGACGGACTACTTCGCCAAGATGTTGGGGCAACTGGTGGGGTAGGGAGAGGAACCCTCTCGGTATGAACTGGACCAGGCTCATCGGTCGCTGAGGCTGAAGCAGAACGAGCCGCCAAGGGCAGTGATCGTCTGTTTTCACAGGTACCACACGAAGGAGAAGGCCTTCAACTGGGCAAAGCAGAAGCGGGAGGTGCAGTGGGCTGATGCTGGTGGTTGCATTTATCGGGACTTGATGGGGGAACTGGCAAGCGGCAAGTGGCTTTCGGCTGAGTGAAGACAGCATTGTACAGCAGTGGGGTGCGGTTTGGAGTGGTGTATCCAACAAAGCTGAGGGTGACCTACAACTCCAGAGAATTCAATTTTAAGATGGTGGAGGTGTTTGTGAAGGCAGAAGGCTTGGGGCAGAAGTGAAGAATGGGACTGAAGAGGTGTTGTGGACTGGGACGGAGAGTTAGGAGAATGTATATATGTAGTTTTGACTTATGTTTTACTTCATGTTGTTATAGAGGTTAAGTTTTTTACTGTTATTCTTTGTAGCAATGTTTTTTTCTGAGATGTATATGTTTGATTGTTTTTCCTGGAACTGAAGGGAGGGGAGGGAAGGCCTGGACAGGGGACCAAACTAGCAAACCTAAGTCGGCTAGTGAACGGAGGTGTGGTGGAGGGAGGGGCTGCAGACATTGAAGCTTGGCGAGCAGGTTTCAATGGGCCTAGGAGGTGTGAAGGGGGGGGGGGAGGGGAGAATGATACTGGGTGAGGTTTCTTCGAGAGGAAGTGGAGGGGGGATTCTGGGAGGGGGATGGGGCGCGACATCAACAATGGATGGGGCGGGTCAGGCTCAGTGGGCAGGCCCCGGAGTTATGATGATGGTGGATAGGAAGGGAGGGGGATGGGGGGGGGGCAGAAGACCCATTGGAAGGATAGTTACGTGGAACGTGAGGGGATCGGGAGGCCCAGTGAAGAGGTTGAGGGTGCTTGCACGCCTGAAAAGTTTGAAGGCTGATGGGGTGATGCTGCTTCACACTTGAGGGTGAAGGATCAGGGGAGGCTTAGGAAGGGCTGGGTTAGTCAAGTGTTTCACTCGGGTTTTGATGGCAAGGCACGGGGGGGCGGGTCCTGGTTAATAAAAAAGTGAGTGGTTCATAAAAAAGTAAGGTTCCAAATGGAGAAAATGGTGGCGGATCAGGGAGATAGGTACGTTGGTAAGCATGTATGGCCCAAATGGGATGATGTATGGTTTGCTCGGAGCATTTGCAATAAAGTGGATGAACTAATCGAGCAGGTAGATATGAATGGGTATGCTATAATTGGGATTACGGAGACATGGCTGCAGGGTGAACAGGGATGGGAACTGAATGTCCCAGGGTTTTCGGTATTTAGGAAGAACAGGCATAAAAGAAAAGGTGATGGTGTGGCACTGCTGGTTAAAGAGGAAATTAACACAGTAGTGAGAAAGGATATTTGCTCTGACAATGTGGAATCTGTATGGGTAGAGTTGAGAAATACCAAGGGACAAAAAACATTAGTGGGTGTCATATATATACCTCCAAACTGCAGTGAGAGGTTGGAAATTGCATTAAACAAGAAATTAGAGATGCATGTAACAAGGGAATATCAGTGATCGTGGGTGTTTTTAATCTTCATATAGATTGGGCAAATCAAATTAGCCTCAATGCCGTAGAGGAGAAATTCCTGAAGTGTATACGGGATGGTTTTCTTGACCAATATGTGGAGGAACCAACTAGAGAGCCGGCCATCTTAGACTGGGTACTGTGTATTGAGAAGGGAGTCATTGCCAATCTGGCTGTACGAGACCCCTTGGGGATGAGCGACCATAACATAATTTTTTACCAAGATAGAGAGTGAAGTAGTTGTTTCGGAGACTAGGGTGCTGAATCTTAATAAAGGGAACTATGAAGATATTAGGCGTGAATTGGCCTTGATAGATTGAGGAGAGTTACTTAAAGGGATGACAGTGGATAGACAATAGTAAACATTCAAGGAACGCATGGGGGAACTACAGCAACTGTTCATTCCTGTCTGGCACAAAAGCAAAGGAGGTAAGAGGGCCAAATCCATGGCTGACAAAGGAAATTAGAAATAGTATCTGATACAAGGAAGAAGCATACAGATTGGCAAATAAAAATAATAGGTCTGAGGATTGGGAGCAGTTTAGAATTCAGCAAAGAAGGATGAAGGGATTGATTAAGAAGGGGAAAGTACAGTACGAAAGGAAGCTTGCAGGGAACATAAAGACTGGCACTAAGAGTTTCTCTAGGTATGTGAAGAGAAAGAGATTGGTAAAGAGAAATGTAGGCCCCTACAGACAGAAACAGGGGAATGCATAATAAGGGACAAAGAAATGGCTGAGCAATTGAATACATACTTTGGTTCTGTTGTCACAAAAGAGGACACAAATCAGATACCAGAAATGTTGGAGAATGAAACGTTTAGTGAGAGGGAAGAACTGAGGGAAATCGACATCAGTAGAGAAATGGTGCTGGGAAAATTGATGGGATTGATGGCATATAAATCCCCAGGGCCTGAGAATCTGCATCCCAGAGTGCTGAAGGAGGTGGCTCTGGAAATAGTGGATGCATTGCTGGTCATCTTCCGGGATTCTAGTCGCCACATTCCGACGCCTGTTCTGGTACACAGAGGGAGAATTCAGAATTTCCAAATTACCAACAAGCACGTCTTTTGGGGCTTGTGGAAGGAAACCGGAGCACCCGGAGGAAACCCACACAGACACAGGGAGAACATGCATACTCCACACAGTGACCCAAGCCGGAATCGAATTTTGGACCCTGGAGCTGTGAAGCAACAGTTCTAACCACTGTGCTACCGTCCCGCCCAAAAATGTGTTGCCATGGTTTTTGTTCATTTTTCAATGCCTGCCAATCTTTTTGCCAAAGGCATTTTTAAGGAAGTCAAAAAGATGATTACCTTCTTTATTTTGGGGAGGGGGAGGGGGGGGGGGGTTAGCGAAGGTGGCTAGGATTAGGAGTGTGCTGTTGCAGAGAGGACGGCTGTCAGGGGGGTTGGAGTCTCCTGAATTTGCTTTATTATTATTGGGCGGCGAATGCTGAAAAGGTGAGGAGCTGTGAGGAACTCCCAGTGGGTTAGAATGGAGGAGAGTCTGTGTTGGGGGTCGGGGCTGAGGGTTTTGGCAATGGCGCTGCCCCCGATCTCCCCGGGAAAATATTTGCGGAGTCCGGTGGGGGTGGCGACTTTGAAGTTCTGGAGGCAGTTGCACCAGCACTTTAGGTTGTGGCCGGGGTCAAGGGAATTGCCAATTCAGGGAATTTTCGGAGATGGGAGGAGAGGGTATTAAAGGATTTGTTTCTGGGGGCCGTTTACGGGGCTGGAGGAGAAATATGGGTTGGGTCAGGGGGAGATGTTTAGATATATGCAGGTCTGAGATTTCACTAGGAAGGAAGCACAGAGCTTTCTGGTGGCGCCGGCCCCCACACTGTTGAAAGAGGTACTGGTGACAAGGGGAATGGTGTCGGCGATTTATGGGGTGATTCTGGGAGAAGATAAGGTATCGCTGGAGGGGATTAAGGCAAAGTGGGAGGAAGAGTTGGGAGAGCATGGAGGACGGGTTGTGGGGTGAGGTGCTCCAGAGGGTGAATGCTTCACATTTGTCTGCAACGTTGGGGCTACTACAGTTGAAGGTGGTGTACACGGCGCACTTCACAAGAAGGAGGATGAGCCGACTCTTGAAGGGTTAGAGAATGCTTGTAAATGCTGTGTGTGTTGGGGGGGGGGGGGGGGGCACAAATCATGTTCATATGTTTTGATCCTGTCCAAAACTGGAGGGCTATTGGATGGAGGTCTTTAGGGTAATCTCAAAGGTGTTGCACATGAGATTCGAACCAGGTCCCCTAGAAGCCATATTCGGGGTGTATGATCAGCCTGGGTTGGAAGCGGGTGCAGAGGCTAATGTCTTATGTTATGGACCAAGGTTTAGAGAACACCAAAGTGTATCATGGAGTTCACCTAACCCACAACTTTTAATAGATTGTGGTATGGGGAGCACACGGCCCACTCTACAGGTGTGGTACAGCAGAAATTGAATAGTATTTTTAAAAACAAAACAATGTTTAATTATATGAATTCAAGTTAACCTTTTAAAAACAAACAGTGAATATCTTAGCAACCATTAATTCAAAGATAACCCCCAAAGAATACAACACTAAGTAATCCTTTAAGCTGTCCTCTAACAGCCAAAAGACTTAACAAACATTTAAACAGGAGCACATTAGGTTCACATTCACTATTGAGAACATTTATAATTCTGAATTCACCAAATGATCCAGAGATAGTCTTTGGATGTCAGAGATCAACAGGACAGCTCTTTGTTTAACTTCAGCTGCAACTCACTGGAAAACCCAGACACACCCAAGCTTTTTCTCAAAGTGAAACTAAAAAGCAGAACCAGAGCTCAGCTCCACCCACACTCTGACATCACTGCAGTAACATGAGCAGCTAACCATTTCTTAAAGCAACATTCTCATGACACCATACTGACTGACACATCCCTCCCACTGACCACGTGTCCATTCTCTCGCAGGTACTCCAGCCGACGGCACTGGTCCATTCCGGGTGGCCCCCTTTCCAGCCTCCCAGGGGGCCACCTCAGAGGAGATCTCCGAGGAATGCATCACAGCTGTCATCCCCACCCTCCACCAGCACAGAGACACACACCTCGGAGGGAAATGTTAGTGGTCAGGCTACTGGAGCATACTCTGGTGAGCACCACACTGCTGAATATGTAGATCATGTGGAGGCAGAAACTCCCAGGCGAGACAGCAGTCAGAGGTCTGCATTATCCCAGGACTCTGCTGGGTCCCAGCCTGATGCTGAGACTGTGCAAGGGGTATTTCCAGAGCTGATGGAGATGTTAGGGTGCGATCAGGTCATTCAGAAGGAGATGTCAGCGGGACTCTAGCAGATCCATAGCTGATTGGAGGAGCACCAGAGGTTACAGGCGCAGGAGGTGTTGCCGGCAATGCGTAGCACCGAGGCCAACACTGCTAAGGTGGCGATCGCTGTGGAGAGCCTGGTGCACAACGTCAGCATCTTGAGTGAAGGTGTCCAAGGTGTCATGCAGTCGGTGACGGCCATGGCTGACGGTCTCAGCAGAATGTCCAACTCGCTGGGGGATGTCACCCAGTACCAGGCTGACCTTGATGAGGCGCTCTCAGATGGGAATGGCCGAGGTGCTGCCGAGCTTCCCCAATCGCAGGTCGGATTGCCGAGACACTGCAGAGCATGTCCCAGTCACTGAGGAGCATTGCCGGGGCTTCGGCACAACGGTGCAGGCATCGTCAAACCCCAGAACCAGATGATGCAGGGACAGTCGGGGCTCAAACTAGCTGCCCCTCTGTCCTAAGGAGAACCCCAGGGTCCTGAGGGCACCGACCGGGAGGACCTTGGTGGCAACCCAGATACATCCATGGAGTGACGATGGTGGCCACCAGCTCCCCTGAGTTCCACCCCTCTGATTAGGCCGCTCCTCATAGTCAGCACCCGGAAGAAGGTGGCACGGCTGTGCAAGTGCCACCAAGTGTGCTGGGGCCCTCTAGCCCCGGGGCCTCCAGAGAAAACCTGCTACGGACATCGAAGGCCACGGGCGAGGTAAGCAGCTGGCTGCCTCCACCTCAGATGTGCATCCTGGGGACACACCTAGACGTAACGGTAGAGCTAGGAAGGCAAAGCACATCGAGGATCACTGAGGGAATCGGGGGAGGGGAGTAGATATCGGTTGGGGGGGGTGGTGGGTTGCGGTGGTAGGATGGGTAATTGTAAAACACAATAAACACCCTTGACCACAATCAGTACGAAACCTCCGTCAATTTCTTCCGCAATGCGTCCTGACCTCCGAACCCTAGGCGCATCTCTCTAGGCATTTCCCCCTCCCAGTAGCACTCACCCACCCTCTGGCCTTGGACATGTCCCTTGAGCTGTCTCCCATACCCTGGCTGTTCGGATGTTGGCTCCTGCGTGTGTGGTGTTGCCTCCCGCAGTGTTCAGGCACAGTGTCCAGGCATCAAGGTGTGACTGGGATGCTAGGTAAAGACTCCCACATGATACATGGCCCGCCCACCCACAGGAATCCACTTGGGGTGTGTGAAGAACTCACCTAACGACGATTGCCAATTCCCTATTAGCAAAAGCCTTCAGCCGCACGACGAGAGGCCTTGGCTGTTGATGGGGGTTATAAGTGGTTGTTGGGGCTAGTGTTGCATCCAGAATGAGTACATATGATCCAGGGTTTGGCATGACGTGCAGTGCGCGGTCGTCCCCAGCAACCCCCCCCCCTTCCTCACCCATTGGAGGGTGCACCCCTCACCCAGCCAAGGGTCCCCTGCTCCCCACCGAACACAGGGGTGGCAGGCCCAGCATCCCCGGGCTCTTTGCCTGTGAGTAAAGATGACTACTCAACTCCTATGCTCCCTGCAGAAGCCTTTCTGCCAGGTTCACGTTTTTAAAAAGGAGTACTGATTGGCGCCAGTGTGGCCAATTGCTGGGGAGGCCAATGATTGACGGGAGACCGTTGGATATGGGGTCACTCCCGTTAATTTTATGGAAATAATTGGTTTCTCGCCACGCTACAGCGAAATCCCGATTTTGCCTACAGGAGCAGGCCGGTTGCATTGCAAACGGTTTACTGCCTGGCACGGTTCATGTTTTCGGCCTTGTTTCGCGAGAGTGGGAGCGCCACGAGGCCGGAGAATCACAGCCTTGTAATTTTTCGAGTGAATCGCGCCATAGATAATAATAATAATAGCTTATTGTCACAAGTAGACTTCAATGAAGTTACTGTGATACACCTTCAACATAACATTCCTGCTTTTGTACTCAATACCTGTTTCTATGAAGTTGAAGATCCAATATGCTTTGCTAACTACTCTGTCATTATATCCTGCCACTTACAAAGATCTATGCACATGCACTCTCGGGTCCCTTTGTCCCTGTACACTCTGTAGAACTGCGCCATTTAGTGTATATTGCCTATCCATGTCCCCTCTGCCTAAATAAATCACCACACAATTTTCTGTATTAAATCCCATCTGTCACTTGTCTGTCCATTCTGCTGGCCTATATTTGTCCTATTGCAATTGATTAGTATCTTTCTCTTGTCTGGCACATCTCCAGGTGTTGCATTGTTTTCATGTAGTTAAAGTTGTTCGGTATATTGTGGTGATGATAGGACAGACCAGTAGCCACAGGCTGCATTTGGGTTGAGGGTTACAGGTAATTGTGGCCCTCAGTGGCTCTCTTCTTATTCTATCCATAAATCATTCAAGCTTACTATCTTCCATTGTGTCTGCTAGTCCTTCATCTTCCCAGTTCTCATTCTCCTCCCCACTTACACTTTCATACCCACCACTAACCTTATCTCTTATGATGTGGTGATGCCGGCGTTGGACTGGGGTGAGCACAGTACGAAGTCTTACAACATTAGGTTAAAGTCCAACAGGTTTGTTTCGATGTCACTAGCTTTCGGAGCGCTGCTCCTTCCTCAGGTGAATGCAGAGGTATGTTCCAGAAACATATATATAGACAAGTTCAAAGATGCCAAACAATGCTTGGAATGCGACCGTTAGCAGGTGATTAAACCTTTACAGATCCAGAGATGGGGTAACCCCAGGTTAAAGAGGTGTGAATTGTATCAAGCCAGGACAGTTGGTAGGATTTCGCAGGCCAGATGGTGGGGGATGAATGTAATGCGACATGAATCCCAGGTCCCAGTTGAGGCCGCACTCATGTGTGCGGAACTTCAGCAGTCAAGGGCATTCAGCCTCCGATCTCCGGGTAAGCGTTCTCCAAGGCTGCCTTCAGGACGCGCGACAACGCAGAATCGCCGAGCAGAAACTTATAGCCAAGTTCCGCACACATGAGTGCGGCCTCAACCGGGACCTGGGATTCATGTTGCATGAATCCAGGCTACGCGGGATTGTGGAATACTGTGACTATGGTGAGACCTTGTCAGAAATGTTACGCGACCGTTTGGTTTGCGGTATTAACAATGCAGCAAATCAGAGAAAGTTGTTAGCGGAGCCAACATTGACTTTTCAACAGGCTATACAAATAGTCTTGTCCCGAGAGAGTGCAGAGCGAGGAGTACAGGAGCTACAGGGAATGGAAGTGCATGCCTTGGGGCGCAACCCTTTCCGCCCAAAAACGTCCCCCTGCACTCCTGCGGTACCTTGGGCGAGGCAACGTCCGGACCGACGCCAGTGGCCATCGGACATTCCTCCCCGAAGGGAGCCTTCTCCAGAGCCAATGGATGAGGAGCCATGTCCGTGTCAGACTTGTAGGCGCCGACCCCGTCGCGGACGGCGGTCCTGGGGACGCCAGAGGCGCCGTCGTTCCGACCGAAACTGGGACCGGCCCAGGGGCCGTAACTAGGACCAGCCCAGAGGCCGTACCTTCCATGTGGATGAACCTGCGGCGACCACTCCTGAGGACGTGGAGACGGAGGACGACTGCCTGCAGCTGCATTGTGTGGCAGCTCCCCGTGTGGCCCCCATTAAGGTGACAGTACGGGTCAATGGCCACCCGCTGGAGATGGAGTTGGATACTGGCGCAGCGGTCTCCGTGATCGCCCAGAGGACATTCGACCGCATCAAGCAGGGTATACAGACCCTTACATTAACTGACTCACAGGCCAGGTTGGCCACCTACACGGGGGAACCACTGGACATTGCAGGAACTACAATGACCCCTGTTGTCTATGGACGCCAGGAGGGGCGTTTCCCACTTATCGTAGTGCGTGGCCATGGGCCCAGCCTGTTGGGTCGGGACTGGTTGCGCCATTTGCGGTTGCAATGGCAGCACATCCTGCAAACAGTTTCTGGAGGGTTGACTGAGGTGCTAGGACGATACCCAGAGGTATTCCAGCCTGGTTTGGGGAAAATAAAAGGGGCCGTAGCCCGTATCCAAGTTGAACCAGGAGCCACGCCGCGCTATTTCCGGGCGCGCCCAGTGCCTTACGCCTTGCTCGAGAAGGTAGAAGGGGAGCTCACTCGTTTGGAGAGTTTGGGTATTATCAGACCCGTCCGTTTTGCTGACTGGGCAGCACCAATTGTACCAGTAATGAAGCCAGATGCCACAGTTCGCTTGTGTGGCGACTATAAACTTAGTGAATACAGTTTCCTGACTCGACCGATATCCAATGCCTCACATAGAGGATCTCTACGCGAAACTTGCAGGTGGACTCTCATTCACAAAATTAGATATGAGTCACGCCTACCTGCAGTTGGAGCTGGACCCTGCCTCCCGACCATATGTAACAATTAATACACACCGGGGCCTGTATGAATATACACGGTTGCCCTTTGGAGTATCCTCTGCCTGCGCAATTTTTCAACGTGTTATGGAGGGCATTTTGAGAGGTTTACCACGTGTGGCTGTCTACCTAGATGACGTGTTGATTACAGGGACGTCGGAGCAAGAGCATTTGGAAAATCTGGAGGCTGTCCTTAGACGCCTTTCGGAGGCTGGAGTCCGTTTACGTCGCACAAAGTGCGTATTTCAGGCAAAAGAAGTAGTCTACCTAGGTTATCGGGTGGACCGCGAGGGTCTGCACCCCGTCGCAGAGAAGGTGCGTGCAATTCAACATGCCCCCACCCCGACTGACACTTCGCATCTTCGTTCTTTTCTCGGTCTCGTAAACTATTACGGGAAGTTCCTCCCCAATCTGGCAACTACGCTGGCCCCTTTGCACCTGCTGCTAAAGAAAAATCACACCTGGGTTTGGGGTCAGCCGCAAGAAACCGCTTTCCGGCAGGTAAAGCAACGATTGTCGTCGTCTGGGTTACTAACCCACTATGATCCGGGAAAGCCTTTGCTCGTCACATGTGATGCATCCCCGTATGGTATTGGGGCCGTCCTGTCCCACAAGATGGAGAATGGGGCCGAGCGGCCGATAGCTTTCGCCTCCCGCACATTGACTGCAGCGGAGAAGAAGTACGCGCAGATTGAGAAGGAGGGCCTGGCAGTGGTTTTCGCGGTGAAATGCTTCCACCAGTATGTGTACGGCCGCCATTTCACTATCGTGACTGATCATAAGCCCCTGCTGGGACTCTTCAGAGAGGATAAGCCAATACCACCCATTGCTTCTGCATGGATCCAGCGCTGGGCTTTGTTGCTTGCTGCATATGAGTATTCTCTGGAGCACAAACCAGGTACGCAGATAGCAAATGCCGACGCACTGAGCCGATTGCCTTTATCGACCGGCCCCATGTCGACCCCCACGACCGGTGAGGTGGTTGCAACCCTAAATTTTATGGACACCTTGCCTGTCACGGCATCACAGATCCGTGAGTGGACCCAGACGGAGCCAGTCCTGTCAAAGGTTCGGCACGTAGTCCTGTATGGTGGGCAGCATAGACAGCTCCCAGGCGAGTTGCGGGCATTTTCCTCCAAGCTGTCAGAGTTCAGCGTAGAAGACGGCATCCTCTTGTGTGATTGTCCCGGAAAAAGGCCAGGAGCTGATATTATCAGACTTGCACAATGGGCATCCGGGCGTGTCCAAGATGAAAATGTTGGCCCGGAGTTATGTCTGGTGGCCAGGCCTCAACACCGACATTGAGAAGGTGGCCCAAAACTGCTCCATTTGCCAGGAGCATCAGAAGCTTCCGCCGGCCGCGCCCCTACATCACTGGGAATGGCCAGGGCGGCCTTGGGCACGCTTGCATGCAGATTTCGCAGGCCCTTTTCAGGGATCCATGTTCCTTCTACTAATTGAGCCCAGTCCAAATGGCTGGAGGTGCATAAGATGCAGGGGACAACGTCCTACGCAACAATTGAAAAGATGCGTTTATCGTTTAGTACGCATGGCCTCCCCGAGGTGCTGGTCACGGATAATGGCACTCCATTCACGAGTGAGGAGTTTGCTAGGTTTACAAAGATGAATGGCATCCGCCATATCCGCACTGCCCCTTACCACCCGGCTTCAAATGGGTTGGCAGAGCGTGCAGTGCAGACATTCAAAAGAGGCCTAAAGAAGCAGTCTTCCGGATCAATGGACACGAGACTGGCTCGCTTTTTGTTTACGTACAGGACCACCCCCCATGCAGTGACTGGGGTAGCTCCCGCAGAACTCCTAATGGGCCGGAGACTCCGCACCCGCCTTAGTATGGGTTTCCCGGACATTGGCGCAAAAGTACGCCGCACACAAGAACGGCAGGGACAGGGATTGTCTCGGCATCGTCCGATTCGGCAGTTTGCGCCCGGTGACCCAGTATTCGTGCGGAATTTTGCTGGTGGTGCCCAATGGGTTCCTGGTGTAATCTTTCGCCAAACGGGCCCTATATCTTACCAAGTGCAAGCCCAGGGTCGTCTCCAGCGAAAACACGTAGACCACATCCGGTCCAGAAGATCATCCCCTCAAAAGACTCCCCGCCCCCGGAGCTCATTTCAACAGCCGCAAAGACCAGAGACAAGGGAAGGTAGTCCTCAAAATCTTCCACTGGTGCCTCACTCGAAGCCTGCGCAGGTCGTTACGGGACCGAATGGAGATAGAGACGCTGACATGACGGAGGCAGCAGACTCTGACTCCGAGATGGAGACACAGGATGCATCAGAGGGAATCCTCGGGTCCACGGGCCGTGGATGTACAACCGCGCCGTTCATCACGGAAGCGTCGGTCTCCGACTCGATACACGCCGCCTGATCCAGTGCCGCGTGCAAATGGCGTCCGGCCTGCGGCCAAACGAGTCCGACGCCTTCCTTCGCCAGGGTCTTCGGTGGATTCCTTGGACTTTGGGGGGGGAGGGATGTTATAACCTGCCTACTTACGATTGGCTGGGGACTAATGACTATCCCACAATCCTGTGGGAGTATGAGCTTCCCCAATGAGGGGGGCGGAGAAACTCCTAGTATAAATAAGCTGGCCAGTTCAGGAACCAGCAGGAAGGAGAAGGTAGCAAGGGAAGTTACTGCTACTGTTATGTATATATTGTTATAGTAAATAAACGTTATTACTTTGTATCCTTAAAACTCGTGCTGGATTCTTCGTGGCCCTTACAAAACCCGCTGAGGGCCGGACCTCCCTCATCAGCAGGAGATCAAATCAGGATATAAAAACCCCGGCCCAAGTGTGGGCTGATCACCTGTCCCTTCTGAGACCAGTGTACATAGAGTTTTCATTCTACATCAATAAATCTTTCGCTTCCTTACACTCCTGTTTGGTCGCTTCCTCGAACTCAACACACTCAAAGCATGAAAGGCCACCACCTGTATTGGTCCAATCTGCTGGCTTATTTGGGCAAGTCTTTGGACTTGCATACGTCACATTGTTAAGGCAGCCATGTTTGCACTTGCTTTAAAATGTTACAGTAGAAGCTGTGCGATTCGGAGAAACACCAGGAGAGATTTAACGCCATTGAACCAGCTGCAAGACAACACAGATAAGGTAAAACAGCTACACCTTGCAAGAGGGAGAAGGAATCTCTGCCACCCCCCTGCAAACTTGCTCCACTTTAAAGTTAATCTGTGACCACCTGACAATTCAACTACAGCACGTCCCACAGCTTACTGAGAATCCTCTGATTTTACTCGACTGCTACAGTGGCAGTCCAGCTAAGAAACTACAGGCCTGCTATGGAAAAGACTGAACTAATTCCAAAGAGTAATTGTATTGTTTTTTTCCTCATCTGCATCTATTCTTTGTGTGTGATAGTATGGCTGAAATTTTCCAGTTGTTCCCAGCGGACGGTGCAAACAATGGGAAAACCCGTTGACAGTGGCAGGACCGGAAGATCACACCACTGCCAATGGCGGGCCATCTCCACGACCGTGAAACATGTTGCCGGGGTGGGTGGGGGAACCCCACACTATGTGCGAGACATTGCATGATAACCTCTCGTGTGATAATAAATCAACTTCTTTATCTTTAGGTTCACAAACAAACATGTTGCTGGAAATGATTTAAATTCGGACAAACATTCTCAGAAGAAGAACACACACTACACCCATAAAAAAACTTTGATTACCGACAATAAGAAACACATCTCTGCCGAGGGATAGGGAGACAGAGAGAAAGACATAATAAGAGTGAAAGAAAATTTGTGGATTATTTCCTCATTCTAATTTATAAGTCTATAAGACATAGGATCAGAATTAGGCCACTCGGCCCATCGAGTCTGCTACGCCATTCAATCATGGCTGATATTTTTCTCATCCCCATTCTCCTCCCTTCTCCCCATAACCCCTGATCCCCTTTGGTTTTATTTATTTTTTTAAATCTGAATTTCTTGATCTCACATCTAAATCATCAGCATGACCCCTTTGTAAATCCAAATTCAACAGATTCATTTGAAAATTAGTGAATTGTTTGAGTTTTTATGACAATGCAGCATCTTTGATGGTCATTTATTTAGTGCTGGCCCACAAGTTTTCTATTATCAATCCAGTACCATAATCTTCTGGTTAACGTACCTTTTTTATATCACATAATTATTGGCTGGTGTTTTATAAGCAGAATTCCTGTATTCAATTCCAGGATTACTGGCGATTACGTGTAATATTGCAGGATTACACATTTGATTTTTATTTTGCAAGTTTAATAGCTAATGATTTACATGGTTATTCTGCCTTTTGTATTACAGGAATATTGGTTAATTATTTATGTTCCATGGTTACTGACTGGTGTTTTACATTACAGGATTATTAGCTGGTGATTTGTAGTGTGTTTGTATTTTTTGGTCTTTGGTTAGATTATTGGCTAGTGTTTGAACTATTTTGAGTTAGCTAGTATTTGATATTGCTGGAGTATTGATTGGTCTTTTAGAGGACAATTGATATGTAACTAATTTGATTGAGTTCTTTGATGAACTAACAGAGAGGGTTGATGTAGCATACATAGACTTCCAAAAGGTGCTTGATAAACTGCTACATAACAGGCTTCTCAGATGAGGCACGTGAACAAAAAGGACCATGGCAGCGTGGACTCCAAGTTGGCTGAATGACAGAAAAGTGAGTAGTAGTGAATGATTGGTTTTCAGACTAGATGAAGGGTGTATTGTGAAGTTTCTCAAGAGTTGGTATTATGATCACTGCATGTCTTAATAATCTGGATTTGGGTGCGTAGGTTTATAATTTGCAGAACGAGTGGTTAGGATCTGGAAGGGAATGGCTGAGCTGGAGGCAATTGAAATTGTGGCTTTCAAAAGGGAATTGAATAATTACCCAAAGATAAATAAATTGCAGGGCTGTGTGGAAAGGGCATTGAAGCTGGATCAGATAAGCTGCTCTTACAGAAAGCCTGCACCGGCATGGTGGACCAAATGGCCTTCTTCTGCTGGAACCATTCTCTGATCCCAGGATTATTGACTGGTCTTTTACATGATGGGAATATTGGTTCCATTTTATATTGCAGTATTATTGGCTGTTCTCTGACATTACATGCTTATTAGTTAATGTTTAATATTACAGGTTACAGATTGCAGGTTGGTTGTTTTGAATTAAAGGATTCTTGGCTCATTTTTACTGCAGGATTATTAATTTTTCATTATATTACAGGATCATTGACTAGTATTTTTTAATTACAGGTTTATTGGCTCTTATTTATATTACAACATGACTGGCTGGCCTTTTACATTGGAAGATAATTAGTTATTTTATAATGATGAAATATTGATGTTATAGATTGCATGTTTAATTTGTTAGACAATTAGCAATTTGACAAGACTGGTTCTTTGAATGTCACTATTACCAAACAAATTTCTATTTGGAACAGGTTTTTCAAAGATAAATATTGCTATAGTTTTTTCCCCTCGGGATTATTGGACGACGTCAATATTTTACGAGAGCTAGTGGTATTTTTAGGATTGCGTTGCGTTTTGAGAATTGATAGTTGGCGATTGATTTTTCAGGATTGCTTGCAGTTTTTCATTAGACACACCCAAGAGGCGAAAAAATATCCAGAATGGAGGCTTCTAGCTGGTGTTCCACAATTTAGGATTGATTTTTTTTATTGTTCACGGTTAATGGGTGTTTTACACCATAACCAGCAGCTGTGTTCTTCATGGTTTGGCATTGCTGGGTGGTGTTTCAATTTATCACGATTACAACTTGATGATTTTTTAAAAAATCCTAAGCATGTGACACGCCTCTGTATAAAAGGGAATCTCACCAGAGGGGCTACTGGCTGTTTCATGCATTGTTTCATACACTGAAATAGCTTTTGTGATCTCAACCAGAAACACCAGCTGGATCCGAATTGATGTACCTCAGTTTACACATTGAGAAGTAAATGTCTGGTATATCAGATTGCTTGTTAAAAGATAAAGTCGAGATGCCAACGTTAAATCATGCCCCGCCTCCGTGTTGGGGAAGATGGTAGTATCGGGATTGATGGCGGGTGTTTCATTTGTAACACTTCAGACGCACAATTAGGAATGCGAACGACTCCTCGGCGGACGGAGCCATGGCAACCGAGACCACATATTCTGGGTCATGAAAAGGGAGGGAGGGGAGGGGAGGGGGAGGGGGGGGTGGAATTGGTTGCCGCCACCCACATTGGTTGTCGTGCAATGACATTCCAAGCAGAATTTGTCATTCGGTTAAAAAATTTAAAGGGTTTGACGGAAAGAAACTCCAGCTGCGACCTTGTAATCTGCTCTCTCCTGCCCTGCGCTGGAACTGACGAATAACTAGCACTGCTGCTATCGGAAGTGTGGATCCCCTGCTTTCTGGTGTCTCACTGGTCTTTCTCCATTCGGGGGCGGAAAGGGACCGAGCTGTTGGGATCCACCCCGAACGTCAGGCCAGGGGGAGGGGGTGCTGCTTAATCAATGAAATACAAACACTGACCCGACCCCGTTTGTTCATATTTCTGACTGAAATGTTTCTCACACTCCAATCCGAGGTCATTCAGAATGTGAATTAGACCATTCATAAGGAAATAATCCACAATTCGACTGGCTGGTATTCGGGGCATTTTTGTTGCTGGGGGTTATTTTATATTCTGCACATATTTAATTGCCCCCCCCCCCCAATGCCTTCAGTATACGAAGGTGGCATTTGGCACTGGCGATAATATTAAGCGCCTGGGGCGGATTGAGAGTTTTAGGCTCGAGTACCTCTCGACCCCACATCCTCACCCTGTTCAAAGAGATTGCTTACCGGCGACTCTGACCACGGCTCTCTCTGCGGGATCCAGCACCGACTCCTGGCTTTGTCGTTTGGATCGCTGATGTTTGGACAGGTTCCAGGGCAACGTGTCCCCCGGACACGGCGACAGGCTTCCCGACCTCTCGCTCGCACTCTCTTCGTCTGAGGAAGACATCAGGAGGCAGGGAGGATGTGGTCTCCTTCCTCTCGCTCTCTCTCTCCCCCTCTCCCACACAAAGATGTGAGAAAACAGCAACACTTGACTGACTAATGTGTAAAAGGGAGGGCCACCGTTTCTTTTCAATGTTGACGGGTTTTAGCCCGGCTGGTGTGCCCAGTTGTTTTCCGATAACACTGTGCTGACCTGTGACTCTGCAATGGCTGTCACTAAATAGCCGCCGATTGCAATATGCTCTCTCAGAATAGTCAATCCCGCCGTGCAAATGTGTATCCTCCAGCATCAGCCGTCCAACACGCTGCCTCTAGTTGCCCAGCACGGCGCCAAGATGAAGGCAGAGCCGGCAGGATTTCTGATTTTGCCTTTTTTCGGGGGGGGGGGGGGGGGGTCCTGGCGCGTGAGTGTTTCCCCCTCCTTCCGAACGCGCTCAGCTCTTCCAACTGGCAGTGTGAGGGAGCAAAAGGCAGGTTGCTGCCAACTGCAAGAAAAAGGACGGATTATCTCCGCGCATCCCTAACCTTCCACCGGTCCCTCTGTCTCCACACAACGCGGATTGGTCCAGTCTTTCCCAAACCATTTCACATCACCTGCTTTGGATTTTAAGAAACGAATGTGAAGTGCAATAAAAGAATCCCCAGCCAGCATCCCCAGTGAAGGATCGGATGCTGGATTTAAGTCTATATCTACATTTTTATTTATGCGCATGTTTTTTAATTACGTTCTTCCCCAATTGATTCCGATCAGATCAATTCCGATTAAAAATAAACTTTCAATCATATTTTTCAATGGTTTTCAATCATCTCTGGACCCGGTTTATGTTTTCCCAAATGGGCTGCTCTTAGTCACCCCCCCCCCCCCCCCCCCCCACCCCACCCCACACACACACACACACACACATCCCATGTTGTAAATAATTCACTTAAGAACATTGTATAAAATGTGGAATTCCCTCCTGCACGTGGTTAAGAAAAGTCACGTTGAAAGACACATTCTCCAGAACACAGCCCTACAAACAGGAGCCCACCACCCACCCCAAGAAAAAGCAGGAAGGTGAGCAGGGACTCAGTGGGTTTGACGGTTCATCTTTTTCACGGGGTGACAATTTCTCATTGCATTTGATTTTTATTTACATTCTGACCCTGGGCTCCTCTCATCTGGTCTGGTCACGTGAAAGCGACCGAGGGTTCCAGCAAGCCCCCCCCCCCCCCCCGCCCCCAAGCCAATGAATGGAGCTGGATCGGCAGAGATATTGGGGGATTTAAGTGTGAATCAACTCTGCAAATGATTGCTCCAATGTAACATTCCGAGCAGTGAACCGAGGCATCACTGGAGCATACTGCATACTTAGTACACAGGCAGATCCCACAGCCCAATCTCTCGTGCTGTATTCCAGCGCCACTACAAACCAATCCCATGGTTTGATTTTTACCCTGTGCCTCGCTGGCAAAGGCAGCATTTATTGCCCATCTCTAATTGCCCTTGAACCCGGCATTTGGGAGGCAGTCCAGAGTCAACTCACATTGCTGCGGGTCTGGAATTACGTGTAGGCCAGACTGAGTAAGGATGACAGATTTCAAACCAGATGGTTCTTTTTTTTACACCATTCAATGATCGTTTCACGGTCACCATTACTGAGATTAACTTTCAATTCCAGATTTTATTAATTGAATTTAAATTCCACCAGCTGCCTGGGAGATTTGAATCCACCTCCTCAGAGCTTTAGCCTTGGCCTACTGGATTAGGAGTTCAGTGACATTATTACCACGTCACCATCTCCCTTATAATGATATTAATGATATTTGAATATAGTAAAATATCATACATTGAGAACAATTTTGTCCAAAAATGTGAATGGTATTCCCATTATTCGATTAGGACAACAGCATCAATAAGAATATTTTCCTGGTAACAATAAACCTTCTAACTGATTTACAGACTGTGCTGATTCAGGGTGGACAGCGGCATCATGTATTTAAACTCCTCACATGGACCAATTCCCCAAAGACCTCAACTTCAAAAAAAATCTAATTATCCAAGGATATCGTTCTTCTGGATCTCTAGACAACATTCTCCAGTCCTACACTCCAAGAGCTCTATGTCTACAACTTTGGCCTCTTGTACACTCTAAATTCCCTGTGACCCACTCCAGTACAGGCAGCTGAGTCCTCAACTACCGGGGCCCTGAACACATAGCGGTCCCTCCCACACCTGCACCTTCTCCAGTCCCCTTTTTGCTTTGTGATTCTCCCCATCAATTATCTTTGACCAAACCTTGGGCGGGATTCTGTGATCCTGAGGCTAAGTGTTGACGCTGTCGGAAACGCTGTTGCGTTTCTCGACGGCGTCAACACAGCATCAGGATCAGCAATTCTGGCCCCTACAGGGGGCCAGCACAACACTGGAGCGGCCCACGCCGCTCCAGCTGCTGATCCTGGCATGAACTGAGCGCCGCGGGGTCCGCGCATGTGCAGTGGCACCGGTGCCAATGCGCGCATGCGCAGTGGCTCCCTCCTCCGCGCTGGCCCCAACGCAACATGGCACAGGGCTACAGGGGCCGGCGCGGAAGAAAGGAGGCCCACAGCCAGAGAGGCCAGCCCGCCGATTGGTGGGCCCCGATCGTGGGCCAGGCCACATTGGAGCATCCCCCCAGAGGTCAATCCCCTCACCCCCCCCTCCCAGGCTGCCCCCGGACCCTTCCACTCCGAGGTCCCACCGGCTGAGAGCAGGTGTGAACGGCGCCAGCGGGACTCGGGTTTTTGGAACGGTTGCGCGACCCATCCCGGGCTGAGAATAGGCGCGGGGGGGGGGCGCGTAGAGTGCCCCCTGACGGGTACCCCGCCGACCACGCCGTCGCCAATGTCGCTGATTCTCCGCACTGCGGAGAATCGTGTCCGGGCATCGGGGCAGCGTGGCGCTATTCGCATTGGTCGTGAGGATTCTCCATCCCAGCCCCGGGCTGAGAGAATCCCGCCCCTTTTGTCTTTTCTCCTCATCCCCATTTGGTTATTTGACTTTTGTCTGATTATCATTTTGTGAAGTGCCTTAGGGGGCCATGCGTCAGTGTTCAGGGTGTATACGCGAGATGCAGCTCATTGGTGCTGCTGATTAATGAGTGTGAATGGAAGGTAATGCAAAATTACTAGAAAGATTGAAACAACTTTAAAAACACTTTGTCTGCAGACACTCTTGTTTGCTCTGACGAAGAGTCATCCAGATTCACAGAATCACAAAATGATACAGTGCAGAAGAGGCCCTTTGGCTCATCAAATCTGCACGGATGCATGAAGGCCATCTGACCCGCCTACCTAATGCCATTTGCCAGTAGTTGGCCCATAGCCTTGAATGTTATGATGTGCCAAGTGTTCATCCGAGTACTTTTTAAAAGATGTGAGGCAACCCATCTCTACCACCCTCCTAAGCAGTGCATTCCAGACCGTCACCACCCTCTGGGTAAAGATGTTGTTCCTCAAATTCCCCCCAAACCTCCTGACCCTTACCTTGAACTTGTGTCCCCTCGTAACGGACCATTCTAATAATAATAATTTTTATTAGTGTCACAAGTAGGCTTACATTAACCCTGCAATGAAGTTACTGTGAAAATCCCTTGGTCGCCACACTACAGCGCCTGTTCTAGTACAATGAGGGAAAATTCAGAATGTCCAATTTACCTAACAAACACGTCTTTTGGGATTTGAGGGAGGAATCCGGAGCACCCGGAGGAAACCCACGCAGACACGGGGAGAAAGTATAGACTCTGCATGGACAGTGACCCAAGCCGGGAATTAAACCCGGGTCCCTGGTGCTGTGAAGCAACAATGCTAACAATTGTGCTACCGTGGTCTCACCAAAGTTCTATACAACTCCAACATGACTTCCTTGCTTTCGCAATCTATGCCTCAGTGGATAAAGGCAAGTGTCCCATGCGCCTTTTTCACCAGCCTATTAACCTGCCCTTCTGCTTTCAGAAATCTACGGAAAAACACACCAATGTCCCTTTGTTCCTCGGAACTCCCAGTGTCAGGCCATTCATTGAACACTTCCTTGTCAAATTACTCCTTCCAAAGTGTATGACCTCACACTTTTCAGGGTTAAATTCCAGCTGCCACTTTTCTGCCCACTTGACCATCCTGTCTATATCTTCCCGTAACTCAAGACACTCAACATCATGGTTAACCACCTGGCCAATCTTTATGTCATCCTCAAATTTACTGATCCTACCCCCTACATAGTCATCTATATATTTTATATAAATGATGAATAATAAGGGGCCCAGCACAGATTCCTGTGGTACGCCACTGGACACTGGCATCCAGTCACTGAAGCAGTCAGCTGTCATCATCTTCTGTCTCCTACCGCTAAGCTAATTTTGAATCCACCGTATCATGTGCATCTGCCTTCCTTATGAGTCTCCTATGTGGGACCTTGTCAAAGGCTTTGTGGGAACTGCATCAACTGCATACCCTCATCTACACACTTAGTCACGTGCTCAAAAAGTTCTATCAAATTTGTAAGACATGACTTTCCTATGACAAAGCCATGCTATCCCTGATGAAACCTTGTGTCTCCAAGTGGAGATAGATTCTCTCCTTCAGAATTTTCTCCAATAGTTTCCCTACCACTGATGTGAGACTCATTGGTCTGTAGTTCCCTGGCTTAGCTCTACAACCTTTCTCCAGCCCTTTGGCACCTCCCCCATGGTCAGAGAGGAATTAAAATTTTGTCTCAGAGCCCTTGCAAACTCCTCCTTTGCTTCCCGTAGCATCCTGGGACACAATTCATCCAGAACTGGAGATGTGTCCACTATTAAGTCTGCCCAAACCTCCAATATCTTGTCACTCCTTAATGACAATTTGCTCAAAAACTCACACTCTCCCCGAGTTCCATATCTACGTCCTCATTCTCTTGGGTGAAGACAGATGTGAAGTATTCATCCAACAACTACCAATGTCCTTGACTCCACCCACAAATTTTCCCCTTGGTAACTAATGGGCCCCACCCACTCTTTCCCTGATTATTCTCTTCCCAATGATATACTGACAGAATGTCATGGGATTTTCCCTACTTTTACCAGCCAGAGCTTTCTCATATCCCCTCTTTGCTCTCCTAATTGCTTTCTTAAGCTCCATCCTGCAGTCCACTAATGCCTCCGTTGATTTGCTCCCCTTGTACTTGCTAAAGTGCTCCCTTTTCCTTCTCATCGTGTGGACTAGAAACGTTCGCTCCGAGCTCTCTGCACAGATGCTGGCAGACCTGCTGAGATTTTTCAGCATTCCCTGTTGTTGTTGGATCAGTTGGATCCCACAATGGGGAGTTGTCGGTTTTGAAATCGCCGTTCTCACCGTGGCATCTGTACCAATGTGTGCCACCATCAACGTCTGTCTGTGACTATGTGTGTGTGCTGCAGCTATATCTGAGCGTGCCTAGATTTGTCTGTATCTTTGTGCCTTTTGCCGAGATCTATAGATGTGTGCGTCTCTGTGCATACCTGACAAGTCTGCACCTGAGCCAGTTTCTATGTGCCTGTATGCATATCCTCATTTGTATGGGTGTCCATGTTCCAGTGTGAGTGTGTGTCCATGTGTATGTGTATCTCTGTGTGCTGTCCTTCCTCCCTGCTGCTTTATTCTAATAAACCGCGCACGAGTGAGGAGAATGGGAAACGAGGCGAGTCAAATATTGGCGCTGGCGTGAGATGGCGGCGTTTCTCCTCATGTAGTCCTCCTCGGGCACCCACAGGTTCCCTTTCGATTCCAGCAGCGAATGTGGAAGCTGTGCCATTCTCGCAGCGTTTTTCGGCACAATGTTAAAACCGCACCCGCGATGATTTTACATCACGACAGGAACTTGCACTGAAAAAAAAAACCTCCCACAGAAAACGTTAGTTGGAAACGGTGGAATATTCGGCTTTTCCACCGCGTTCATTAGAAGCTGAAATGTGTTTCCCTGGTCATTGGTAAAGTGAGCGCCACGTGGTGGTTAGTTGAAGCTGCGAACCTTTTAAAAATAATTTTTAAAATATTAATCATAATGGACCCAAGAATGTTGTGTAAATGGATACATTGCCTTCAAACGGCTTCTTTATATCGAAACAGGAGATGAAGAAAATCCTTGGGAAGCCTGCAAACGTGACAATGTGAATATTAAATATAGCCCTGAATATTCAAATCACCTAATATTTTAATGTTGCCATGACTGCATGCATGCACTTAATAAATGTGATGTTGGATCCTGTCTGTGCGGCCATCTGTGTGCACATTCTGTATATCCTGTGTTTAAGGTGGAACTCCTTCCTGGTATCATAGAATCCCTACAGTGCAGAAGGAGGCTATTCGGCCCATCGAATCTGCATCGGCCCCTTGGAAAGAGTATCCCACTTAACCCCACACTTCCACCCAGTAACCCCACATAACCTTTTGGACACTGAGGGGCAATTTAGCATGGTCAATCCAGCTAACCTGCACATCTTTGGACTGTGGGAGGAAACCGGAGCACCCGGAGGAAACCCACGGGGAGAAAGTGCAAACTCCACAGTCACCCGAGGCCAGAATTGATCCTGGCACTGTGAGGCAGAAGTGCTAACCAATGTGCCACCGTGCTGCCAGTTTATTCAAATCCAAGTCCCTGCCTGCCATAGACAGATGACCGCCTCTGGCTGACAGCTTTTGTGGGGGGGGGGGGGGGGGGGTTCATTGCCCCGCCCCATCACCTGGGTCATTGATCTTGGAGAATTCTCCCCTTTTCATTTGAAATACTTGAAAGGTGAAAAGCTTTACTATGCTGAATTCTTGTATTAGTAAATGAGATAACTTTTAAAATAAAATTAAAATATAAAATATAAAAGTAATATAGTAACTTTTGACTTACCAGCGGGCAAACCCCAAAGGAAGTGATATGGGTTCTCACCAGCCCTCTAGATGGTAGCCGAGACTCCTGCCACTGGGATGAAATACCGCCTTGCCTCAGGATGTTGGCCGAATCTTCCAAGCCTGCCTGCAGTGGGAAGCTTGCGGGTGGCGGAACTTAATGTGAGTCTAAAAACCAGTTTCCCAACAGTGGGATGAATTTTATTGCAATGATGTTCTTGGTACATTAATTTGCTTCCTGATGAGCAATGTCGGTAAGTCATGCATGCTCATTAAATACCCACCTCCTCAGAGCTAAGTGCCCCTTCCATTCAAGTTCCCGCCAATCAGAAATTACAACGTTCACATTGACGACCGCCAATCAGAGGCGTGCACCTGGCGAGCTTGACTTATTCCATGACTTTTTAAAAATTCATTTACGGGATGTGGCGTCGCTGGTCAGGCCAACATTTATTGCCCATCCTTCGTTTCCCTTCAGAGGATGGTGGTGAGTTGCCTTCTTGAACCGCTGCCATCCGCTGAAGTGAATAGACACTGCCTTGGTCTTCTTGGGGATTATTTAGAAATGTTAACCTCTTGAGTAAGACCAGGTGCCAGTAGGCCAAGCTGTGTGGAGGCTGGACAGGAGAGGCAGGTCCAGCAGTGAAGACTGCAAGGCTGTCCTGGGAAAGAAGCGAGACCTTTCGGGGCATTTCAGAAGGACTTTCCAGGAAGGGAGCCAATTCCCCATGACTTGTTTGAAAGGGTAAGCATGTCACGCATGTATTGGCCCTTTTGTAAGACAGTGGAAGGCCTCGCTGGACAATGAACATCATAGAGAGCTATATCTAAAGGGCATGGTCCATCAATTCAAGAATTTGATCCTCGGGGTTTTAAGGAAGGTCATGGGAGGCAAAGGGTACAATGATAGAGCTGTGAGTTGGATCAGGTGGAGTTGAAGTGCTAGGCTCATGGATTTAGCTGCCTTCAAAAATAGGAGGGGCCAGAGTTAGGAGGGATATGGACACATCGACAGTGGGGGAGCAGGAGTGCCAACATAAATGATAATTAGGTCCAGGATCATGGGGGAGGCTGAATAGTTATAGAAAGGGGAGGAATGAGGAGTTATGAGGAGGATGAAGGGAACTTGCTGGGTAACAGGGAGAGGTGAGAAGGTGCTTTGTATGCTGGTAAACCTCACACGCTGTCTTGGATTGCTCCAACGGTTCTTTATGATCCGGCCACAATGTAATTAAGAGAAGAACAACAGAAGTTTGTCTACTCTATTAGCAAAGAATAATACAAATAAGAATATAATATAAAAAGAATACAAAACAAGAAGATAACACAAGAATCTCACGTCCATCTACTTGTTCGGGACCCCGGGATTGACAGCGGCTGCAAGATTCAGCTTCTGGCACCTGTCGCGACTCAGGTCCGAGGTGAAGTACAACGAATGTGCAAAAAGGCCTGATATTTATACAGTGAAGTAAATAAGTCGAATAGATAAGATAAGCAGTTGGGAAAGTCAGCAAGATACATTAGAACACCTGAGTCTGGACATCTGGTGCCTCATGTTCCAGTAAACATCCTGGCTGTGGAAGGCTGCCACATATCCTCACAATGAGCAGAATTAATCCAGCCTTTACATCACACCCCAGGATACCTGAGAGCATTCACAGTGGTCTTTGATGGTCCCTTTGTTTAGGAACAACCTTCAACACAGGAATGGGTGCTTCTTAAAAAAAGGGTTACAAGCATTTAGAGTTTGCAAAAATAAAAGTGAGCGGTAAAGAGTTAATAGTAAGGACCTCTTGACATTCTTTTACAGATACATTTGACTGTCAGAAATGCAAGATATATAAAGCAAAAATAAGTGCAAAGAATATGACCAAGCCTTGCACCATTGAGGCTTCCCAAGGGTCCCAACCACTCCGTGGCCCAACTTCAAAGAGTGTTAGACTCGGGTTGTTTGAGTTTTTCTAACCTCACTTTTAATGTGTTTTGCCAAATTAGTGATCCCTTTGGAGCTATCTGGCCCAATAAAAGGGTTCAAGGTGAGCAAGAAATCTATCTCGTACAGTGAGGGCACATTTACTTCTTTGGGCTGATAGTTTGTATCAGTGATTGTTCAACCATGATATCTAACATCACTGTCTTAAGGCCGTATATCCTTTCTCCCTTGTCAATTTCGAGTGTGATACGAAGGCCGGGTCATGAGAGGAACCTTTGCTCCAAAATTGACTATAAAATGATATTGAGTTGCCATACATAGATTAAATAAACTAAAATAATTGTCATTTCAACTTGTGAGTAACGTACAATGCTGTTCCAGTTTTCACAGGGTGAGATCTTACTTTTCCACCCCTTATCTCTTTATTATTCTTGGTCACGTTCTTTCTCTAGCCCTTGAGTGGGGTGATCTGTGCAGGAGGAAAATTCACTTCTTTGTTTTGTTTTTGTTTCCAGTTTATTCCATAATCTATGGCAACTTGAACGTGATCTCTGAATAATTGGATTGATACCCTTTTCCCTCTGACACCCCCCATTTGCAAATCATCTCACTCAAATATCATTCAAAATAACATCATATATGGACTTAAAATATTCTCCAGCTCTCCAAATTGTCTGTATCCATCTTGTGGATACTCCTCATCAGGTTTACTTGCTACCAGACCCTTACTTGTTATTATCCAAATGTTTCATCCTGTCACTTCAATTGTGTTTATTTCGACAGGTATCAGTGTGTTTGATTCTATCCCAATTATTTTAAAATCAGTTTCTCAATGGAATATGTGCCAGTGCCTTGATCACTTAATGATGTTGTTTCACTCTGTTGACCCCATTGACAATTTCCGGCTATGATGTTTGTCAAGTAGTGTGCAGGGGGCCTGCTCTTCAATGCATAATGGAAAGCCTGCCTATTATCACTTCACACGTACTTTATTTGCACACGCACGCAGTGCCCCCAATATCACACCACACATTCTCGAACCTTTTGTGACCTTATCAAAAGATCTCAAAGCTGTTGCTGATCTCTCCATGTATGGTCTTGATGCCTTG
Source organism: Scyliorhinus torazame (assembly GCF_047496885.1). Taxonomy (NCBI): domain Eukaryota; kingdom Metazoa; phylum Chordata; class Chondrichthyes; order Carcharhiniformes; family Scyliorhinidae; genus Scyliorhinus; species Scyliorhinus torazame. Next base: position 176,000,296 of record NC_092707.1, read on the forward strand.
GGTGGTAGCCAGAGTATCAGACTTTACCATGAGAAAGTTTATTGTCATCTGAGAATACCTTTAAGAAATGGGTGTTTTTTTATAGAATAACTGTAGTGGGTGTACCTTTAAGAAATGGGTGTTTATTACAGCAGCGATGTCAGAGAGTGGGTGGAGCTGGGCTGTCTGTCAGCTTTTTACTTTCACTTTAGGCTTTTTGCTGCAGGATGGGTTTGGTTTCATTTTAGTTTTATAGAAGCTGAAATCACAGCAGGATGTGTATGAATCTCTGCAAGCTTATGAATGTTCATTTGCTGATTTCAACATGGTAACTACTCTCAGTAGCTAATTTAAACCTGATCCGTGTGTTAAAAGGGTCTTTTGTCTGCTGAATGTTGTTTGGGAATTTAATAAGGATTACTTAGTGTTGTATTCTTTGGGGGTTGTATTTGAATTGATGGTTGCTAAGATGTTCACTGTATGTTTCAAAAAGGTTAACTTGAGTTCATAGAATAAACATTGTTTTGCTTTAAAAATACTTTTCCATTTCTGCTGTACCACATCTGTAGAGTGGGCCGTGTGCTCCCCATACCACAATTTATCAAAATTTATGGATCAGGTGAACTCTATGACTCACTTTGGGGTTCTCTAAACCCTGGCCCATAACAAATTGGGGGCTCATCCGCGATAAAAGTCGATCTATTGGATTGGCTTAGTGAAGTTAAAGACAGTGAGGGGTGAGCATATTTGTGTTTGCTTTTCAGGTGTGGTATTTTAGTTTAAGTAGGGAGTCTGTTGCGGACAATGGCTCTTTCAGAGGCTCGGATGTTTTTGGGGGTGGATATGGTCATACGCAGTACCTTACGAACAGAGACTGAAAAAAGGCTTTTAGATTTGGCAAAAACATTGCAGTTAACGTTACCTGACAGCATGCAAAGATTTCATAGAATTTACAGAGCAGAAGGAGGCCTTCAGCCCATCGAGACTGCACCGGCTCTTGGAAAGAGCACCCTACCCAAGGTCCACACCTCCACCCCATCCCCATAACCCAGTAGCCCCAGCCAACACTAAGGGCAATTTTGGACACTAAGGGCAATTTATCATGGCCAATCCACCTAACATGCACAACTTTGGACTGTGGGAGGAAACCGGAGCACCTGGAGGAAACCCACGCACACACGGGGAGGATGTGCAGACTCCACACAGACAGTGACCCAAGCTGGAATCGAACCTGGAGCTGTGAAGCAATTGTGCTATCCACAATGCTACTATGCTGAAAGAAGAGGTACTTACCGCAGTAGCTGAGCATTTAAAATTGCCTGAGATACAGTCTGACTCACTAGAAATGGCAAAGATCCAGATGCAGATTAAGCAACTTGAACATGAAAAAGAATTAAAGCAGCTTGAAAATGATAGAGAGGAAAGAGAAAAAGAGAGAATAAGAGATAGAGAGGAAAATGAAAAGGAGAAAGAAGAAAGGAGAAAAGAAAGAATGGCCCTAGCAGAACAAAAAAAAAAAAAAAGAGAAAGGGAGATACAGATCAGGGAAAAAGAAAAAGGGAGAGAGTTTGAACTTCAGAAAATGGGCATGAAACATGACAATCAGTTAAAATTGGTGGATTTAAAGGGAAACGTACAGTTGGAGGAGAGTGATGAAGGTAAAGAGAATGAGCTTCATAGTCAAAGGCTTGGTGGAGATCTATTTAAATATGTCCACGCATTGCCAAGGTTTGATGAGAAGGAGGTAGAAGCCTTTTTCATTTCATTCGAGAAGGTGGCTGAACAAATTAAATGGCCACAGGACATGTGGGTATTACTGATTCAAACAAAGTTGGTAGGTAGGGCCTGTGAAGCATTGGCATCACTACCGGAGGAGGTATCTGGGACGTATGAGGAGGTGAAAAAATCCATCTTAGGTGCATATGAACTAGTGCCTGAAGCCTACAGACAAAGGTTTAGAAATTTAAGGAAAGAATCTGGTCAAACATACATGGAGTTAGAAAGGATCAAACAGAGTAACTTGGATAGGTGGATAAGGGCTTTGAAAATAGACCAAATGCATGAAGCTCTCAGAGAAATTATACTTTTGGAGGAGTTTAAAAATTCAATTCCTGATGTAGTGAGAACTCATGTGGAAGAGCAGAGAGTTAAAACTGCGAGATTAGCAGCAGAAATGGCAGATGATTATGAATTAGTTCATAAATCAAAGCTTGGTTTCCGACATCAGTTTCAGCCTGTGAAGGATAGAAACTGGGGACATGAGAAATACTCAAGTGGAAAAGGTAAAGGTGATCTGATGTGAGATAATAAGGAGAGTGTACCTCAGATTAAAAAAGAAATCCAGGAGGGTGGAAAAGAAATGAAAAGTTTCAAATGTTTTCACTGTAGTAAACTAGACTATGTAAAGTCACAGTGTTGGTGGTTGAAGAAAAGCACTGGGAAGGCTGATGTGGTAAAACAGGATAAGACAGTGGGGTTTGTGAAAGTGGTGAAGGAAAGCCTAAGTGAAGCGAAGGAGGTGCAAAAGATTGTACAGCCTGATCAAGCAGTGATTGATAAGAAGGTGCCAGATCTCTTTGAAAAATTTACATGTGTGGGTAAAGTTTACTCATGTGTATCAGGAGGAGCAGGTAAAGAAGTCACAATTTTAAGAGATACGGGAGCTAGTCAATCTTTAATGATAAGAGATGAGGAGTACTGTAGTTTGGAATTTTGCCAGAAAAGGTGGTAACATGTGGAATTCAGGGTGAGAGGAGTAGTGTTCCATTATATAAAGTAAGGTTGGAAAGTCCAGTGAAGAGTGGTGAAGTGGTAGTAGGAGTAATAGAGAAACTATCTTGTCCAGGAATACAGTTTATCTTGGGTAATGATATAGCTGGATCGCAGATGGGAGTGATGCCTCCTGTGGTTGATAAGCAGTGGAAAATCAGACAACTGAAGTGTTGAAGGACGAATATCCTGGGATTTCTTCTGATTGTGTAGTAGCAAGGTCGCAAAGTCACAGGGTAAGACAAGAGGAGAAGTCAAAGAGTGAAGATGAAGTTGAAGTGCAATTATCAGAAACAATTTTTGCTCAGATGGTTGAAAAAGAACAAGAACAGGTGGAGGAAGAGGCGGATACTTTTAGCTCCGAAAAATTGGCGGAGTTACAACAGAAAGATGTAGAAATAAAACGGATGTATCAGAAAGCATACGCAAAAGAGGAATCCGAGTGTATACCAGAGTGTTATTACCGTAAAAGTGATGTCTTGATGAGAAAATGGAGACCTTTACATATGCAGGCGGATGAAAAGTGGGCAGAAGTTCATCAAGTAGTATTGCCAGTAGGGTATAGAAAGGAGGTGTTGCGAGTTGCACACGAGGTACCAGTGAGAGGTCATTTGGGAATAAGGAAAATTGAAGCTAACATACAAAAACATTTTTATTGGTCTGGACTACATAAAGATGTAGTTAAATTTTGTCAATCATGTCACACATGTCAAGTGATAAGGAAACCTCAAGCAGTGATAAAACCAGCACCCTTAATACCCAATCCAGCATTTGAGGAACCTTTTACAAGGGTCCTAATTAATTGCGTAGGACCGCTTCCTAAAACAAAAAGTTGGAATCAATATCTTTTGACTATAATGGATGTGTCTACTAGGTTTTCAGAGGTCATTCCAGTACGTAATATTACAGCTAAAAAGATTGTGGAGGAGTTACTTAAATTCTTTACCAGAAATGGACTACCCACAGAAATACAATTGGATCAAGGATCAAATTTTACCTCAAGGTTATTCAAAGAAGTTATGGATAGCTTAGGAATAAAACAATTTAAATCAACTGCGTACCATCCAGAATCGCAGGGAGCATTAGAAAGGTGGCATCAGACATTAAAGACAATGTTGAGGGCTTATTGTCAAGATTATCCAGAGGATTGGGATAAAGGAATTCCATTCGTACTGTTTGCAATTAGGGATGCACCTAATGAGTCAGCTAAATTCAGTCCTTTTGACATATCCATCCAATGCGGAGCATGATCCGAAATCAGGATTGCTGAGTACTCTGACCTCCTAACCCCAGGCAGTAGTGCCTTCCTCACCATGAAAAAGTCAATCCTCGAGTACACCTGGCGCACCGGGGAGAAAAGCGAATACTCCCATTCCCTCGGGTGTAAGAACCTCCAGGGGTCCACTCCTCCAGTGCCTTCAACATCCGCTCCCCCCCCCTCCCCCCACCCCAACTGGGTCAGTGAGCACGGCTGAGACCTGTTCACCTTTGGTTCCTGCATAATATTCCAATCCCCCCTACCACCAGCTCAGGCGTATACAGATCTGGGATGGCACCCAGCACCCTCTTCACAAACCCCGCATCATCCCAGTTGGGGCCATATATGCTCGCTAGTGCCACTAACCCCCCCTCTAATGCCCCCGTTACTATCACGCATCTGGCCCCATGATCCACCATCACCTTCTCCATCTGAAACCTCACCCTCCTGCCCACCAATACCGCTACCCCTGAGTCCTGCTATCGAACCCTGAGTGGAACCTCTGACTCACCTAACCCTTCCTAAGCCTCACCTGATCTTTCACCATCAGATGGGTCTCCTGCAGCATAACCACGTCGACCTTAAAGCTGTTCGAATGTGTAAAAACCCTGGACCTCTTCACCGGTCCCCCTAACCTCACGGTCCATGTCACTTTTCTAACCGGAGGTTTCTCACTAGTCCCCGTCCCTGCTATCCACCATAACCCTGGGCCCTGCCCCTCAGGCCGGACCTGCCCCATCCTTTTGTTACTTTTGAACCCCTCCCCCCTCCCTCCCAGAATCTCCCCTTCCACTTCCTCTTGCAAACACCTCCCCCAGTTTCGATCCCATCACCCCATCTTTCACACCTCCCAGGCCCATCGAAACCTGTTCGACCAGGTTCCAACGACCGTGACCCCTTCTCCCACCACATTCCCATCCACTAGCCAACCTTCGCTTGCTCGTACGGGGGCCCCTGCCTCGGCCCCCCTCCTCCCAATCCCCTTCCCCCATAACCCAGTCCCCAAAAAACAAATAGAGCCAGTGCAGACAGTCCCCCTGTCAAATAAAACAAGAAACAACCAAAAAGAGAGATAAAGACAAAGTACAGTCTGAATCCTCTCAGTCCAAGTCCCATCTCTCATTTCAATCCCAGTCCTTTGGCCTTCACGAATGCTGCTTCCACCGCCTCAAAGTAGAAATCCCTTGAGTTGTATGTCACCCTCAGCTTCGCCGGGTAGACCACACCAAACCTTACACTGTTGCTGTACAGTGCTGCCTTCACCCGTCCGAAGGTTGCCTGCTCTCTCGCCAATTCCACCATCAAATCTTGGTATGTTCGAATACCAAGGCCTTCCCACTCCACCACATGCCTTTGCTTTCCTCAACTCAGGACCTTCTCCTTGACTTGAAGCTTATGGAAGCAAATTGTAACTGCTCTTGTTGGCTCATTTGTCCTTGGCTTGGGCCTGAGCGACTGATGTGCCCTGTCCAGCTCATATTGGGAGGGTTCTTCCCCCTCCACCAATAGTTCTGCCAGCATCTTCGCGAAGTACCCGGTTGGCCTTAGGCCCTCCATCTTCTCAGGCTGGCCCACAATTCGTAAATTCTGCCGCCTCGACCTGTTCTCCAGGTCCTCCACTCTGGCTCTGAACCCTTTGTTAGCCTCCGCCACCCTCCGCAGCTCCTCACCCATTGAGGTGAACTGGTCATTTTGCTGCGGCAGAGCCTCCTCCATCCCCTTCAACTTTTCCTTTTTCCCATACCTCAGCCACTCTCTTTGATATCATAGAATTTACAGCGCAGAAGGAGGCCATTCGGCCCATCGAGTCTGCACCGGCTCTTGGAAAGAGCACCCTACCCAAGCCCACACCTTCACCCTACCCCCATAACCCAGTACCCCACCCAACACTGAGGGCAATTTTGGACACTAAGGGCAATTTATCATTGCCAATCCACCTAACCTGCACATCTTTGGACTGTGGGAGGAAACCGGAGTACCCGGAGGAAACCCACGCAGACACAGGGAGAATGTGCAGCCTCCACACAGACAGTGACCCAAGCCGGGAATCGAACCTGGGACCCTGGAGCTGTGAAGCAATTGTGCTAACCACAATGCTACATTGCTGATATTGCTGCCTTCACCGGGGCAATTGCCTCCTCCACCCACTCCTTCATCGCAGACATTATCTGTCTCCGCAGCGCCTCCATATGCTTGGTGAACTGCCTTTCAAACTCTCCAGCCATCACCTCTGCAGGGGCGGATCTACTATGAAACTAATGAAGCTTAAGCTTCAGGGCCCCTAATCCCGGAGGGGCCTCAGAAGCGACTTTAGTCCACATTGCTTAAAAATGTTGGGTCTACTGTATGAGAAGGGGTTTTAAAAAAAATAATAATATTAATAATATAGTGTAATTCAATACAAAATAATAGTTAAAATAAAAATTAAAAGGTTATTAAAGTATCATGTAGGCCAGCCGTAAACAAAAAAACGTTCAAATGAAGGATGTTTCATTCTAAATATACTTAATATAAAATAATTATAAATAATTTAAAACACTATTAACATTTATGACAGAAATACAAACAGTAGATGACGTGTCGTAACAAAATAGGGGAGCCGTTGAAAAGGCAATCACAATGCGTGAATTTTCAACGTGATAGCACTCGTGATAGCGATCTGGACGTGAATTTTTTTTCAATAAAGTGTTCATAAGGATACAATATTTTAATTACCCCTACTCAAAAATAAATGTTATATTTGGAAAAGGTAAGTAATAAAGGTGAACTAGTGTTAGATTAGCCTAAGCCTATTGTTTTTATGAAGAGGTGAACGACTGCATAGCCTAGGCTAATATATTACAAGTATTTATGAAAAAGTAATAAAAGGGTGAATTTGTGTTAAATTACAGGTGTTTATTATGAAAAGTGTTCAAATAATGGTAAAGTTGTGTTACATTACCTTAGCCTATGAGTTTTGGTGGCCTTTTTTCTCTGAAGAGCTGAAGTGTAATTAGATGGTCTGCACACTATGAAGCAGTCCGGGAAATTAAAAATCGATATCTGGGTATTTTACAAACTCTCAAACATATTTTTGAAGACTCAGAAGAGAAGCCTGAATGTAAACGAGATGCAAAGAATTTATACCACAAGTTGGTAAAGCTGGAATATGCTATTTTAACAGTCGTTTGGGAAGAAGTGCTGGAGCGTTTCAACAAAACAAGTAAGAAACTCCAAACCCCTGGTTTTGATGTATTTGAAGGTTATCTTCTGCTATCATCTTTACTTTTGTTTGTTAAAGAACTCAGAGAAAATTCAGCCGATAGGATTGCACACTATGAATCAGAAGCAAAAGGTTTGTGTAAAGTTATTCTGATGCTTCCAAACGCATTGTTACAAGGAAATTTTCAGATGGAACAAGTGGTATTGCTTCTTTGAGAGGAGCTGACAAATTTAGGATAGAAGTTCTATATCAACGTTATGACTGCTTATAATCCAGTTACGCAAGAGGATTGGCCCATATGAGCAGATTGCGAAAAGGTTCAAGTTCCTCTCAGAATTGGTGAACAATTCTGAAATTGATAAGGACAGAATTAAACTTATAATATCGTATTACAAAGATGATATTGACCACAAATTAGTAAACGAGTGTAAACGAGGAATCCCAGAACACAGAAGAAAGCACGCCATCTAAAATGCAATGCGCAGAAGTTCTTTAGCTTATTTGTGAGCAACACCTAATTCCCCAATATTACTATGGCGCTTAAGCTGTACTTGACAATGCCTATCACGAGCTGTGAAGCAGAAAGGAATTTTTCAAAGCTATCCTTTATAAAGAATAAATTTCGGTCTACCATGACTGAAGAGCGCTTAAATTCTTTATGCATATTGTCTCTAGAAAGTGACATTGCAAGGAAGCTCTCATATGACAAAACTGTACGTGAATATGTTGCTAGAAAAAACAGAAAAAAAGAGTATTTTGTAAAATGTGCTTCATGTAGTATGTATTCTCATAGGTGTCTAAAATAAAAGATTATATTGACTGTGGTCTTTTCCATGTTTTATTTCATCATTCTCTGATGCATCATGCATGTATATAACATTTCCCTAATTTTCATCCCATCATAACTCGAAAACTATAAGGCATAGAACATTTTTATTCACACCAGTGACTTTGACATGAGATAATCCAGTACAGCAATTTTAATCAAAATCTGAGATGTAGTGGTTAAATATTTTTAAAATTTGTGGTGATCTGTCGTGGAACATCCCAATTAGATATCATATCATAGATTTCATAGAATTTACAGTGCAGAAGGAGGCCATCCGGCCCATCGAGTCTGCACCGGCTCTTGGAAAGAGCACCCTACCCAAGGTCCACACCTCCACCCTATCCCCATAACCCAGTAACCCCACCCAACACGAAGGGCAATTTTGGACACTAAGGGCAATTTATCATGGCCAATCCACCTAACCCGCACATCTTTGGACTGTGGGAGGAAACCGGAGCACCCGGAGGAAACCCACGCACACACGGGGAGAACGTGCAGACTCTGCACAGACAGTGACCCAAGCCGGAATCGAACCTGGGACCCTGGAGCTGTGAAGCAATTGTGCTATCCACAATGCTACCGTGCTGCCCCGTGCTGAAGAAGATAACAGTGGTTACCCAGACCTCGTTGCTGGTTGCGAAGGGGCCCCCATAACAGTTCAAGCTTCAGGGCCCCAAAAATGTAGGTCCGCCACTGCACCTCTGTCAGAGTTCCCACTGAGGGGAGAGGCCTCTTGCCTCCCACAGCAACCTGGGATCTATCCCATCCGGCCCAGGGCGTTTTAAGATATCCAACACTTCCTCCTTCATTATGCTGACATGTCCTAGAGTATTCACACACCCATCCCTAACCTCAAAATCCGTCATGTCCCTCCCCTTGGTGAATACCGACGCAAAGTACACATTAAGGATCTCACCCACTTCCTCTGACCACACGCATAATTTCCCTCCTTTGTCTTTGAGTGGGCCTACTCTTTCCCTTGCTACACTCTTGCTCCTTATACATGTATAAAAGGCCTTGGGATTTTCCTTGACACTGCTTGCCAATGACATTAAAAGGTTTTTTGAAGGTTCCTTTAAAAAAAAAAAATCAGGCTGCCTGCACCCTCCGGTTGCCCATGCCAAACATGTTATGGCATGGGCAGAAATTTATGAGGGCCAATTGGCAACAAGCCTCATTGGCTCTTGGTTATCTATTTAAATATGGCAGACGAGCTGCCAATTTCAGCATCTGCCCAGAGCTCAGGGGTGGGTATGAAGGTGATGGGGTGGGCACCCAAGTGGGTATCTGCCCTACTTTACCCATTCCTGATGGAAACACACCCAGCGGGAGCAGGTAAAATACAAGCCATTGCATCTGAACTAAAATAGGGCATTTGAGATTCAGAACAAGAGTAAATGCATCAAAGAAAATATGTGACAAAACGATCAGAAAACAGGACAACGAAAGTTAAGAATGGCAAAAGGAGCAGAATTTGGAAGAAAAACATTTTTGTTTTGCATGATAATAATCTCCAGTGGGTGACAGAAGAGAGGAAATAGGGTGAAGATGATTTGCAAGATGCAAAATACATAGCCAATTCCAAACGATAAGTGATTTTAACAAATGCGTGTTATCGTAAAACACACAAGCTGTCATCAAAATGGATGCAGAATGTTGCAGGAGTCGATAAATTGCCTTTAAAACTCTCATAATAATAATAATCTTTATTATTGTCACAAGTAGGCTACATCAACACTGCAGTGAAGATAATGTGAAAATCTTCTAGTGTCATAATGTACACCAGTATAACATGGTGCAGACACACCGATGGACACAGTGGGACCAATCAACACACAACACCGCAGCCAATCACCAGTGAGAGCACACGCACTATAAAGATAGGGGCATCAGAGTTCCTGCTCATTCGAGTTGCAGCTAGCTAGGAGGACAGAGTTCACAGCCTGTAACACAGACATTCACCATGTGCTGAGTGCATCTACTGGTGAGGACAAGGCAAAGGTCTTTAGTTAAAGCTAGTATCATATTAACCCACAGTCTAAGTATGTTTAAACAGTTAATGATTCAATAAAATAGTGTTGCACTATTTCAAGTGTTGGTGACCTGTATGTGATCCAGAACACCCAACACATCATGATACCAGGCGTGGTGGGATATTAGCACTTCTTAGACCTACCTGCCTGTGACCTGCCTTCCGCCAGCATTCCGTCATCCTGCAACATGGACAACATTATCCCGCCGCCGCCGCTCCGCATCGCCGGCAACCTCGGGGCCAACTGGAAGATTTTCAAACAGCACTTCCAGCTCTTCTTCGAAGCCACAGACAGGGAGGGTGCCTCGGACACTAGAAAGATTGCTCTTCTCCTCTCCACAGCCGGGGACCATGCCATCCACATTTTCAACTCTCTCACCTTTGCGGTTCAAGACGGTCATCCTCAAGTTTGACACTCACTGCAGCGTAGAGGTGAATGAAAGTTTCGAGCACTACGTGTTCCAGCAGCGTTTGCAGGGTAAGGATGAACCTTTACAATCCTTTCTAATGCACCTCCGCATCCTTGCACAGTCTTGCAGTTACGGGCCCACCTCCGACTCCATGATACGCGACCAGATCGTTTTCGGTGTTCAGTCGGACCCCCTACGTCAGCAACTCCTCAAAGTAAAGCAACTCACCCTAGCGACCGCCATTGAGACCAGTGTTTTACATGAGAACACCACAAGTCGGTATTCCCATATACAAGCGGCTGAAACGGCGCAGCAAGGTCCCCACGAGGCGGAACGGGTCCAAGTGATTGAGCACCTCCAGGGCCTCAGCCTGCATGAGGGCGGCCATTTCACGTGCTTTTCGCGGACTCCTGCCCTTGTACGCACCAAACGAGGGGACGGCGACACTGAGGAACGTAATGCGCAGGCGCGCACCTCGCACGACCGCACCGCGCATGTGCGGTGGCGCAGCGAACGTTCTGACGCACGGGAACTGTGGCAATGCCCCGCAAAATCTCGACAATGCCTACGATGTGGCAGACTTGTCACTATGCTGCCTTCTGCCGAGCAGCTCAGCCTGCCAATTCATATCGCTTCACCCAGCCTCGCAGGAATGTTCGGGCAATTCAACCAACGGTCACCGAGTCCGATGCGGACCTCCCACACAGCAGTGACACCAAGGTCCCAAAGGCGCCTTTTCGAGTCGGTGTCGTAATGAAAAACAGGCTGTCCCCGAAGCAAAGACACCAGCCGCTGTGGGTATACAGCATCGATCCAGACGATGAGTGGTGTGCCACCCTGACGGTCAACCGGTCTCAAATACGATTCCGCCTGGACACTGGTGCCTCTGCCAATCTCATTGCGTGGTCTGACTTCCAAAGCCTTCGTGTCAAACCAGCCATCCTTCCATCAGCCTGCCAGCTATTGGATTATAATGACGTCATTCCTGCTAGCGGCTCGTGCCAACTTGAAGTGACACACAAGTCACGGAAAGCCATCCTTCCTTTCGAGATCATGGGCTCCTCAAAAGACTCCCTGCTTGGCGCACAGGCATGCAAGCTATTGAACCTCATTCAGAGAGTGCATTCTCTCTCTCCTGATGACACGTCTGCCTTCCAGGACGCTGACTTCAGGGCGCAACTCAACGCCATCATCGACCAGCACTGCGACGTCTTCGAAGGCATGAGCATGCTCCCATATACTTACAAGATCCTACTCAAACAGAACACCACGTCTGTGGTGCATGCACCTCACAGGGTCCCAGCGCCCCTAAGGGACCGCCTCAAGCAGGAGCTGCAGGACCTCCAGGACCAAGGAGTGATCTCCAGAGTTACGGAACCAACCGACTGGGTCAGTTCCATGGTGTGTGTAAAAAAGCCCTCCAGCGAGCTGAGAATTTGCATTGATCCCAAGGATCTGAATCGCAATATCATGAGGGAGCATCATCCAATCCCCAAGCGCGAAGAGCTCACATGTGAGATGGCTCGCGCCAAGCTATTCACCAAACTCGACGCCTCGAAAGGATTCTGGCAAATCCAGCTCGACAAATCCAACAGGAAACGGTGTACATTTAATACCCCCTTTGGCAGATATTGTTACAACACGATGCCATTTGGGATCATATCTGCTTCAGAAGTGTTCCACAGGATCATGGAACAAATGATGGAAGGCATTGACGGTGTTCGCGTCTATGTCGACGACATAATCATTTGGTCCACCACCCCGCAGGAGCATGTCAGTCGCCTCCAGCACGTGTTCAAACGCATACGTGAGCATGGCCTACGCCTCAGAGACAAATGCTCGTTTGGTCAGACGGAACTCATGTTCCTCGGGGACCACATCTCCCAGTTGGGTGTGCGGTCGGATACGGACAAGGTGGCTGCTATCACAGCCATGAAAACGCCAGAGGACAAGAAGGCGGTCCTCCGATTTCTGGGCATGGTCAATTTTTTAGGGAAGTTCATCCCTAACCTCGCCTCTCATACCACGGCTCTCAGGAACCTGGTCAGGAAGACGACAGACTTCCAATGGCTTCCTGCCCACGAGCGCGAATGGAGAGAACTCAAAACCAAACTCACCACGGCCCCGGTCTTAGCTTTCTTTGATCCAGCAAAAGAGACAAAAAGTTCGACCGATGCCAGCCAATCCGGCATTGGGGCAGTGCTCCTACAACACGATGTGGCCTCATCATGGGCCCCCGTTGCATATGCGTCACGCGCCATGACCCCCACGGAACAGCACTATGCGCAGATAGAAAAGGAGTGCCTGGGCCTTCTGACCGGTGTCGTCAAGTTTCACGATTATGTGTACGGCCTTCTTCAATTCACCCACCGCCCGCTGGTCAATATAATACAGAAAGACTTGAACGACATGACGCCTCGCCTTCAGCGTATTCTTCTCAAGCTCCGGCGATACGACTTCCAGCTGGTATACACCCCGGGCAAAGACCTCATCATTGCCGACGCTCTCTCCAGGGCAGTCAACACTCCATTTGACCCAGCGGGATTCGTCTGCCAGGTTGATGCCCATGTGGCCTTCGTGGCCTCCAATCTACCTGCCACGGATGAACGCCTCGTCCAAATTCGCCGCGAGATGGCGGCTGACCCTTTGCTACAGCGTGTCATGCGCCACCTAACAGACGGGTGGCTCAAGGGTCAATGCCCGCAGTTCTATAACGTCAGAGATGATCTGGCGGTAGTAGATGGTGTTCTGAAACTGGACCGCATTGTCATCCCGCATAGCATGCGCCAGCTCGTCTTGGAACAGCGAGACGAGGGCCATTTTGGGGTGGAAAAGTGCCGCCGACGGGCCCGAGAGGCAGTGTACTGGCCCGGCATCAATGACGACATCGCCAACACAGTGCTCAACTGGCCCACTTGTCAGCGCTTCCAGCCGGCCCACCCACGTGAGACCCTGCAGCCCCATGAGTTGGTCATGCCACCTTGGACCAAGGTGGGCATCGGCCTGTTCCACGCGCTGGGCAGGGACTACGTCCTGTTTGTAGACTACTTTTCAAACTACCCGGAGGTGGTACATTTACACGACATCATATCGTCTGCAGTCATCCGTGCCTGTAAGGACACCTTTGCTCGACACGGCATTCCACTCACTGTGATGTCGGACAATGGCCCCTGCTTCGCAAGCCAGGAATGGTCCAACTTTGCCAGGAGGTACAACTTTGTGCATGTGACATCCAGTCCCCTGTACCCACAATCCAACGGCAAAGCGGAGAAGGGCGTCCACATAGTCAAACGGCTCCTCTGCAAGGCTGCCGATGCTGGGTCCGATTTCTACCTCGCCTTGCTGGCCTATCGCTCGGCCCCACTGTCCACTGGCCTGTCGCCAGCCCAGCTGCTTATGGGTTGCACCCAGAGGACGACGGTGCCGTCCATTTATGTCCCAGACCTCAACCACGTTCCGGTCCTTCAACGAATGCAGCTGTCTCGTGCACAGCACAAGGCGGCTCATGACTCCCGTGCAGCTGATCTCCCTGCTCTGGCTCCGGATGACAACGTCCGCAAACATCTTCCGGATGGTGGCAGCAACTGCTGTGGTTGTTCGGCAGGTGGCCCCCCGCTTATTTCTGGTTCGTCTACCGGATGGCTCCATTCTGCGCCGTATTCGGCGTGCCCTTCGTCTCGTTCCACGCTCACTACGTGATCCTCCACCATTGCCACACCCTCCTGTTGACGCTGACCTGACTATGCAGAGATTCCGGTTACTCTGCATCCTCCTCACTCTGACGCAGTCCAGCCCGCTCCTCAGCCGGCGGCTCCCGACTCACCCTTGAGGCAGTCAACCAGAATTCATCGCCCACCTCAGAGACTTAATTTGTGAACTTTGTGGACTTATGGACTTTCTTATTTGTTCTGTTCTTCCGTTTAATCGTTCAAGTGATTTGTATATAGTGTTCATCTCGTTATTCTTGTGACATACTGTTTTTCTGCACCAGGCACCTTCCCATGTAAATAGCTTAATTTTCATGTACATAGTCCTGTAAATATTTCGCACACACGTAGTCAGGAACATTCACCATACACTATTTATTGCCACGCAGGTACATTTTTTATAAAAGGGGGGATGTCATAATATACAGCAGTATATCATGGTGCAGACACACACTGATGGACACACAGTGGGACCAATCAACACACACAACACCGCAGCCAATCACCAGTGAGAGCACACGCACTATAAAGACAGGGGGCATCAGAGTTCCTGCTCATTCGAGTTGCAGGTAGCTAGGAGGACAGAGCTCACAGCCTGTAACACAGACATTCACCATGTGCTGAGTGCATCGACTGGTTAGGACAAGGCAAAGGTCTTTAGTTAAAGCTAGTATCATATTAACCCACAATAGTGTTGCATTATTTCAAGTGTTGGTGACCTGTATGTGATCCAGAACACCCAACACATCACCTAGTCGCCACATTCCTGCACCTGTTCGGGTACACTGAGGGAGTATTCAGAATGTCCAATTCACCCAACAAGCACATCTTTTGTTAAGGATAACATGTAAAAACAAATAGTGTAAAATATTAGAAATTTTGAAATAAATTTTATCGACAAGGAACAGATAGATGTGCACTTAATATTCCAGAGGACGACGTCCGGGTGCGGCGATGACCAGCTCAGTCGCACGTTTCGGCACCTCCCGTTGGAACGGACTTTTGGGCTCTTATTAGGAGCCCCAACGGCAATTTTTGACGGCTAAAACCATTGTGCGGTGAAATAGAAGGAAATCCCCCCGGATATATATGGAGAAAGAAGAGAGTAGTGGCTGGATAGCAGAGGATCCTCAGGAGCAGTGGCAAGGAAGGGAAGCACGAAGCAAGATGGCGGCGGAAGGAGGCCGTTCGGTGTGGGGCCCGGAACAGCAAGTGTTCCTGCGGCGCTGTGTGGAGGAGCTGAAGAAGGGGGTGTTGGCCCCAATGCCACAGGCAATTGAAGGGCTAAAGGAGGCACAGAAGACCCAGGAGTTGGAGCTTCGTGATGTGAAGGCAAAGGCTGCTGAGAATGAGGATGAAATACAGGGCCTGGTGGTGAAGACAGAGACGCACGAGGCACTGCATAAAAGATGCGTAGAGAGGCTGGAAGCCCTGGAGAATAACTCGAGGAGGAAGAACTTAAGAGTTTTGGGTCTTCCCGAAGGTGCAGAGGGGGCGGACGTCGGGGCATATGTGAGCACATTGCTTCACTCGTTAATGGGACCGGAGGCCCCGATGGGCCCCTTGGAAGTGGAGGGAGCATATCGAGTCCTTGCGCGAAGACCAAAGGCAGGAGAAATACCTCGAGCTATAGTGGTGAGGTTTCACCGCTATAAAGACAGGGAGATGGTCCTGAGATGGGCGAAAAAGACACGGAGCTGCAGGTGGGAGAATGCGGTGATCCGCGTGTACCAGGATTGGAGTGCGGAGGTGGCGAGAAGGAGGGCGAGTTTCAATCGGGCCAAGGCGGTGCTACATAGAAAGAAAGTTAAATTTGGAATGCTGCAGCCAGCGAGACTGTGGGTTACACACCAAGGGAAACATCACTACTTCGAGACAGCAAAAGAGGCGTGGACATTTATTGTAGAGGAGAAGTTGGTCTAGACTGGAGAGAGAAAGAGTTTCTGTAATAAAGTAGTGGGGGGATTGTATGGGACGGGGGAAGGGGGAAATCATAGAATCATAGAAGTTTACAGCATGGAAACAGGCCCTTCGGCCCAACCAGTCCATGCCGCCCAGTTTATAACCATTAAGCTAGTCCCAGTTGCCCGCACTTGGCCCATAACCCTCTACACCCATCTTACCCATGTAACTATCTAAATGTTTTTTAAAAGACACAATTGTACCCGCCTTTACTACTACCTCTGGCAGCCCATTCCAGACACTCACTACCCTCTGAGTGAAGAAATTGCCCCTCTAGGCCCTTCTGAATCTCTCCCCTCTCACCTTAAACCTATGCCCTCTAGTTTTAGACTCCCCTACCTTTGGGAAAAGATGTTGACTATCTACCTTATCTATGCCCCTCATTATTTAATAGACCTCTATAAGATCACCCCTAAGCCTCCTACGCTCCAGGGAAAAAAGTCCCAGTCTATCCAGCCTCTCCTTATAACTCAAACCATCAAGTCCCGGCAACATCCTAGTAAATCTTTTCTGCACTCTTTCCAGTTTAATAATATCCTTCCTATAATAGGGTGACCAGAACTGCACACAGTATTCCAAGTGTGGCCGTACCAGTGTCTTGTACAACTTCAACAAGACGTCCCAACTCCTGTATTCAATGTTCTGACCAATGAAACCAAGCATGCCGAATGCCTTCTTCACCACCCTGTCCACCTGCGACTCCACCTTCAAGGAGCTATGAACCCGTACTCCTAGATCTCTTTGTTCTATAACTCTCCCCAACGCCATACCATTAACTGAGTAGGTCCTGGCCTGATTCGATCTGCCAAAATGCATCACCTCACATTTATCTAAATTAAACTCCATCTGCCATTCGTCGGCCCACTGGCCTAATTGATCAAGATCCCATTGCAATCCTAGATAACCTTCTTCACGATCCACTGTGCCACCAATCTTGGTGTCATCTGCAAACTTACTAACCATGCCTCCTAAATTCTCATCCAAATCATTAATATAAATCACAAATAACAGTGGACCCAGCACCGATCCCTGAGGCACACCACTGGTCACAGGCCTCCAGTTTGAAAAACAACCCTCTACAACCTTCTGTCGTCCAGCCAATTTTGAATCCAATTGGCAACCTCACCCTGGATCCCGTGAGCTTTAACCTTCTGCAACAACCTACCATGCGGTACCTTGTCAAAGGCTTTGCTAAAGTCCATGTAGACAACGTCTACTGCACTGCCCTCATCTACCTTCTTGGTCACCCCCTCAAAAAACTCAATCAAATTTGTGAGACATGATTTTCCACGCACAAAGCCATGCTGACTGCCCCGAATCAGTCCTTGCCTCTCTAAATGCTTGTAGATCTGGTCTCTCAGAATACCTTCTAGCAACTTACCTACTACAGACGTTAGGCTCACCGGTCTGTAGTTCCCAGGCTTTTCCCTGCTGCCCTTCTTAAACAAGGGCACACCATTTGCCATTCTCCAATCTTCAGGCACCTCACCTGTGGCTGCCGATGATTCAAATATCTCTGTTAGGGGACCCGCAATTTCCTCCCTAGCCTCCCACAACACCCTGGGATACATTTCATCAGGTCCCGGGGATTTATCTACCTTGATGCGCTTTAAGACTTCCAGCACCTCCTCCTCTGTAATATGCACACTTCTCAAGACATCACTATTTATTTCCCCTAGTTTCCTAACATCCATGCCTTTCTCCACCGTGAATACCGATGAGAAATATTCATTCAGGATCTCACCCAACTCTTGTGGCTCTGCACATAGATGCCCTTGTTGATCCTTAAGAGGCCCTACTCTGTCCCTAGTTACTCTTTTCCCCTTTATGTATTTGTAGAATCTCTTTGGATTCTCCCTTGCATTATTCGCCAAAGCAATTTCATGTCCCCTTTTTGCCCTCCTGATTTCCCTCTTAACTCTATTTCGACAATCTCTATACTCTTCAAGGGATCCACTTGATCCCAGTTGCTTATGTACGTCATATGCCTCCTTCTTCTTTTTGACCAGAGTCTCAATATCTCGAGTCATCCAGGGTTCCCTACTTCTACCAGCCTTGCCCTTCACTCTAAAGGGAATGTGCTTACCCTGCACCCTGGTTAACACATTTTTAAAAGCCTCCCATTTACCAGCCGTCCCTTTGCCTGCCAACAGTCTCCCCCAATCTACCTCTGCAAGTTCCTGTCTGATACCATCAAAATTGGCCTTGCCCCAATTAAGAATTTTAACTCTTGGGCCAGACCTATCATTCTCCATAGCTATCTTAAAACTAATGGAGTTATGGTCACTTGTCCCAAAGTGATCTCTCACTAGCACTTCTGTCATTTGCCCTTCCTTATTTCCCAAGACGAGGTCAAGTTTTGCCCCCTCTCTAGTCGGTCCATCCACATACTGAATGAGAAATTCCTCCTGAATACACTCAACAAATTTCCCTCCATCCAAGCCCCTAATGCTCTGGCTGTCCCAGTCAATGTTGGGAAAGTTAAAGTCCCCTACTACTACCACCCTATTATTCTTGCAGCTATCTGTAATCTCCTTACATATTTGCTCCTCAATTTCCCGCTGACTATTTGGGGGCCTGTAGTACAGTCCTACCAAGGTGATCTCTCCCTTCTTATTTTTCAGTTCCACCCATATAGACTCAGTGAGCGAACCCTCGGATATATCCCCTCTAAGTACTGCCGTGATGTTCTCCCTAATCAAAAACGCCACTCCCCCTCCTCTCTTACCTCCTGTTCTATCCTTTCTATAGCATCTGTACCCCGGAACATTGAGCTGCTAGTCCTGCCCCTCCCTTAGCCATGTTTCAGTCATAGCTATAATATCCCAGTCCCATGTGCCCGTCCATGCCCTGAGTTCATCCGCTTTGCCCGTCAGGCCCCTTGCATTGAAATAAATGCAGTTTAATGTAGACTTTCCTTGCTCTCTGCCCTGCTTTCTCTGGTCATGCTTTACACACTCTCCCTTCCTGCCTTTTGTTTCTGTCCCCACTGACTTCCTACATCGGTTCCCATCCCCCTGCCACATTAGTTTAAACAATCCCCAACTGCACTAGCAAACACACCCCCGAGAACATTGGTTCCGGTCCCACCCAGATGCAGACCATCCGATTTGTACAGGTCCCACCTCCCCCAGAACCGGTCCCAATGTCCCAGGAATTTGAAACCCTCCCTCTTGCACCATCTCTCAAGCCACGTATTCATCCTAGCTATCCTGTCATTCCTACTCTGACTATCACGTGGCACTGGTAGCAATCCTGAGATTACTACCTTTGAGGTCCTACTTTTTAGTTTAACTCCTAACTCCCTAAATTCAGCTTGTAGGACCTCATCCCGTTTTTTACCTATATCGTTGGTGCCTATATGCACCACGACAGCTGGCTGTTCACCCTCCCCCTCCAGAATGCCCTGCAGCCGCTCCGAGACATCCTTGACCCTTGCACCAGGAAGGCAACATACCAACCTGGATTCTCGTTTGCGTCCACAGAAACGCCTTTCTATTCCCCTTACAATTGAATCCCCTATCACTATAGCTCTGCCACTCTTTTTCCCGCCCTTCTGTGCAGCAGAGCCAGCCACGGTGCCATGAACCTGGCTGCTGCCACCTTCCCCTGATGAGCCATCTCCCCCAACAGTTTCCAAAACGGTAAATCTGTTTTGGAGGGAGATGACCGCAGGGGATCCCTGCACTGCCTTCCTACTCTTCCTCTGTCTGTTGGTCACCCATTCCCTATCTGCCTCAGTAATTTTAATCTGCGGTGTGACCAACTCGCTGAATGTGCTATCCACAACTTCCTCAGCATCGCGGATGCTCCAAAGTGAGTCCATCCGCAGCTCCAAGGCCGTCAAGCGGTCTAACAGGAGCTGCAGTTGGACACACTTCTTGCAGATGAAGGAGTCAGGGACACCAGAAGGGTCCCTGACTTGCCACATCTCACAAGAGGAGCATGACATGGGTCTGAGCTCTCCTGCCATGACTTAAACCTGAAGTTAAATTTGAACTACACTACACAGCTAAGAGAAAGTCAAAGAGAGAGAAATCACTTACCAGTTACAAGCCAATCACTCACCTGCTGGCTGTGATGTAATTGCTCCCGAGGCTCCCTCACAGGTCTGCTTCTCTGCACCTCCTTAAGATGAGCACCAAATTCCCTTAACTAGTTAATTAATTTACTTAATTAATTGGATTTTTTTTGGGGGGGGGGGAAACTCAACCCCAAACCCCAAACTCCAAAAAACAAACACAGCCCTCACTCACCTCTTACCTGAACTCAGCTTTACCCAAACTCAGATACACTCTGTTTGCCTGCAGCACTCTGTTTCTAAAGGCACTTCAGCCACACCTTTTGTATTCTTCCTGATTTACAGTCAGCCAATAGGCCTGCTCCCAAAACTGATCTCCCGAAACTAACAGCTGACCTGCAAGGTAAGGAAGTGGTTAATCAGTACTTACCTCACCCAGGCAGCGACCTTTTAAACTGTCCCCTCTGCCTCGCAGCTCCCGCGCTTTTTCAAACTCCCGCGCTGTTTCCAAGGTCCCGGCTCCCTCTCTCTCCCGAACAGCTGACCTGCAAGGTAAGGAAGGGGGGGGAAATTTTCTCTATTCCCCTCGTTTGGGGGGGGGGGGGTGTATGGTGAACTGTGGGCGCCGGTGGGGAAGGAGAGGGGGAAGGAGAGAGGGAGCTGCGCCATTAGGGGCGGGGCCGAGTGGGAAACGCGGGCTTTGCTCCCGCGCAATGGTAATTGCGGCGGGAAAGGGAGCGCAGGAAGGAGGGGGCCTCACACAATGGGGGGGCCAAGGATAAACAGGGGAAGCCGAGGTCAGCCAGAGTTTGCTGACTTCTGGGAGTAACATGGGGGGAGCAATTACGCTAGAAAGGGATCTAGCGGACGGGGGGGGGGGGGGGTTAACTGGGTTGCTGCTGCTAAGGGAAAGGGGGAGCTGTTATGGGGCGGGGTGGTCGGGATGGGAGGACACCGTCGGGGGGACAAACTGGAGCGTGGGAACCGGGTGAGGAGCTGGTCTAAAAAATGGGATGGCTAGTCGACATGGGGGGGGGGTAAAGAGCCCCCCGACCCGGTTGATCACGTGGAATGTGAGAGGGCTGAATGGGCCGATTAAGAGGGCAAGGGTACTCGCGCACCTAAAGAAATTAAAGGCAGATGTGGTCATGCTACAGGAGACGCATCTGAAACTGGCGGATCAGGTCAGATTACGTAAAGGATGGGTGGGACAGGTATTTCATTCGGGCTTGGATGCGAAAAATAGAGGGGTGGCTATATTAGTGGGGAAACGGGTAGTGTTTGAGGCGAGGACCATAGTAGCGGACAGTGGGGGTAGATACGTGATGGTGAGTGGCAGATTACAAGGGGAAGCGGTGGTTCTGGTGAACGTATATGCCCCGAACTGGGATGATGCAAACTTCATGAAGCGTATGCTGGGGCGTATCCCGGACCTGGAGGCGGGAAAGTTGGTAATGGGGGGAGATTTCAACACGGTGCAGGATCTAGGACTGGACCGGTCCAGGTCTAGGACCGGGAGGAGGCCGGCAGCGGCCAAGGTGCTTAAGGACTTCATGGAGCAGATGGGAGGAGTAGACCCCTGGAGATTCACTAGGCCCAGGAGTAGGGAGTTTTCCTTCTTCTCCCATGTCCACACGGTGTATTCTCGGATCGACTTCTTTGTCCTGGGAAGGGCACTGATCCCGAAGGTGACAGGGACGGAGTATTCGGCCATAGCCATCTCGGACCATGCCCCACATTGGGTAGATCTGGTGGTAGGAGAGGAAAAGGAACGGCACCCACTCTGGAGATTAGATATGGGACTGTTGGCAGATGAGGGGGTGTGTATAAGGGTGAGGGGATGTATCAAAAGGTACCTGGAGATTAACGATGATGGAGAGGTTCAGGTGGGAGTGGTCTGGGAGGCACTGAAGGCGGTGGTCAGAGGGGAACTGATTTCCATAAAGGCCCATAAGGGGAAACAAGAGAGTAAAGAGAGGGAGCGATTGTTGAGAGAAATTTTGAGGGTGGATAGGCAATATGCAGAGGCTCCGGATGAGGGACTGTACAGGGAAAGACGAAGGTTGCATACGGAATTTGACTTGCTGACTACGGGCAGGGCAGAGGCACAATGGAGGAAGGCACAGGGAGTACAATATGAGTACGGAGAGGAGGCGAGCCGGTTACTGGCCCAACAATTGAGGAAGAGAGGGGCGGCGAGAGAGATAGGTGGGGTTAGGGACGAGGAGGGTGAGATGGAACGGGGAGCAGAGAGGGTGAACGGGGTGTTTAAGGCATTTTATGAGAGGCTGTATAAGGCTCAACCCCCGGAAGGGAAGGAGGGAATGATGCACTTCCTGGATCAGCTGGAATTCCCAAAGGTGGAGGAGCAGGAGAGGACAGGATTTGGAGCACAGATTGAGGTGGAGGAGGTGGTAAAAGGGATTGGGAGCATGCAGGCAGGGAAGGCCCCGGGACCAGATGGGTTCCCGGTGGAATTTTATAGGAAATACATGGACCTACTAGCCCCGCTTCTGACGAGAACCTTTAACGAGGCCAGGGAAGGGGGGACGTTGCCCCCGACGATGTCGGAGGCGACGATATCGTTGCTCCTGAAGAGGGACAAAGACCCGCTGCAGTGCAGGTCTTACAGGCCTATCTCCCTTCTGAATGTAGATGCCAAGCTCTTGGCCAAGGTGATGGCGACGAGGATCGAGGATTATGTTCCAGGGGTGATTCACGAGGATCAAACTGGGTTTGTTAAGGGGACACAGTTGAACACTAATATACGGAGGCTGCTAGGTGTGATGATGATGTCCCCGCCGGAGGGCGAGGCGGAGATAGTGGTGGCGATGGACGCTGAGAAAGCATTTGATAGAGTGGAGTGGGATTACCTGTGGGAAGTATTGAGGAGATTTGGATTTGGAGAGGGGTTTATTGGGTGGGTTCAGCTCTTATATTGGGTCCCGGTGGCAAGTGTGATCACAAACAGGCAGAGATCTGACTACTTCCGTCTATATAGAGGGACAAGACAGGGGTGTCCCCTGTCCCCGATACTGTTTGCGTTGGCAATTGAGCCACTGGCCATAGCGCTGAGGGGCTCTAGGAAGTGGAGGGGAGTACTTAGGGGAGGAGAAGAGCACCGGGTGTCATTATACGCGGATGATTTGTTGCTGTATGTCGCGGACCCAGTGGAGGGGATGCCCGAGATAATGCAGACACTCAGGGAGTTTGGGGAATTTTCGGGATATAAACTGAATATGGGGAAGAGTGAGCTGTTTGTGATGCACCCTGGGGAACAGAGCAGGGGAATAGATGATTTGCCGCTGAGGAGAGTAACAAAGGATTTTCGGTACCTAGGGATCCAGATAGCCAGGAACTGGGGAACCTTGCATAAGCTTAATTTAGGAAGATTGGTGGAGCAGATGGAAGAGGATTTTAGGAGATGGGATATGGTGCCCCTGTCACTGGCGGGCAGGGTGCAGGCGGTCAAAATGGTGGTCCTTCCGCGATTTCTTTTTGTGTTCCAGTGCCTCCCTGTGATGTTTACCAAGGCTTTTTTCAAAAAAGTGGATAAGAGCGTTATGAGCTTTGTGTGGGCTGGGAAGACCCCAAGAGTGAAGAGGGGGTTTCTGCAGCGTAGCAGGGATAGGGGGGGACTGGCACTGCCGAGCTTAAGTGACTATTATTGGGCCGCCAATATATCAATGATATGTAAGTGGATGGGGGAAGGGGAGGGAGCGGCATGGAAAAGACTAGAGATGGCGTCCTGTAGGGGAACCTGCCTGCAAGCATTAGCGACGGCGCCTTTACCGTTCTCCCCGAAAAAGTACACCACAAGTTCAGTGGTGGTGGCAACACTGAACATTTGGGGGCAGTGGAGACGGCATAAGGGAGTGACGGGTGCCTCAGTGTGGTCCCCGATAAGCATCAACCATAGGTTCGTCCCGGGAAGGATAGATGGGGGATTTAAATCTTGGCAGCGAGCAGGAATTGCGAAATTGAAGGATTTGTTCCTAGGCGGGACGTTCGCGAGTCTGGGAGCACTGACAGAAAAATATGGGTTGCCACCTGGGAATGCATTTCGCTATATGCAAGTGAGGGCATTTGTGAGGCAGCAGGTGAGGGAATTTCCACAGCTCCCGGCGCAAGAGATCCAGGACAGAGTGATTTCGGGGGCATGGGTGGGTGATGGTAGGGTGTCAGATATATATAGGGGAATGAGAGACGAGGGGGAGACGATGGTAGAGGAGCTGAAGGGAAAATGGGAGGAGGAGCTGGGGGAAGAGATTGAGGAGGGGCTGTGGGCAGATGCCCTAAGTAGGGTAAACTCTTCGTCCTTGTGTGCCAGGCTCAGCCTGATACAATTCAAGGTTCTAAACAGGGCGCATGTGACGGGAGCAAGGCTGAGTAGATTTTTTGGAGTGGAGGATAGGTGCGGGAAGCCCGGCGAACCACACCCACATGTTTTGGTCATGTCCGGTATTGCATGGGTTCTGGGTGGGTGTGGCAAAAGTGATTTCAAAGGTGGTGGGGGTCCGGGTTGAACCAGGCTGGGGGTTGGCTATATTTGGGGTTGCAGATGAGCCGGGAGTGCAGGAGGTGAGAGAGGCCGATGTTTTGGCCTTTGTGTCCCTAGTAGCCCGGCGAAGGATTCTACTTATGTGGAAAGAAGCTAAACCCCCGGGCGTGGAGGCCTGGATAAACGACATGGCAGGGTTTATAAAATTGGAGCGGATAAAGTTCGCACTAAGAGGTTTGGCTCAAGGGTTCACCAGGCGGTGGCAACCGTTCCTTGACTACCTCGCAGAACGATAAGGGAAATGGAGTAGGTAGCAGCAGCAACCCGGGGGGGGGGGGGGGGGGGGGGGCACGCGGGCCCTCAGGGGTTTCCTATAGTTGTTTGTATATTAGTTATTTATACTGGCATGTGGGACTTTATTGTCTTGGAGAGTTATTATTTTGTTGTTGGCAGTTGCCGTTTAGTTAATATATTATTTATTTGTTTAAAAAAAAAACGGTCATTATTATTTATATTATTTTAAAGTTGTAAAAAGGGGAAAATCCTGTACAGTTCTTGTTTGACGGAAAAATTTTTGAATAAAATGTATATTTTAAAAAATATATTCCAGAGGACAGGTCACTTGTTAAAGGGAGAAACAGGTTGATCTCAGTTGGGAATTCAATGCTGTCACTTCATTAATGAATGTGGGAAGCTTTAGGTCATTATACTGATCAGAATTCCTTTGAAATAATTGTGAATGGGCAGGTGTCAGATAAATGTGGATAAAAGCAGTTCAACAATGAGTGGGGCAGAGGGAGAACATCGGAGGGAGAAAACAAATCCCACATAAATGGAATAACCTTGTTTAATATAGAATACCGGGAATAAGGTATCATTCTCAAATCAGGGTTAGAAAATGGTTTCTTAAAATCATAAAATGTTTGCATAAACTTGAGACCAATGCAATTAATATGGACAAAACTAAAATGAAAAGTGAAAGTAGCCATAGTTCCCAAGGACCAAAGCCTGCTCTTCCCTTTTGAGAGAAAGTTGACTAGTGGTGATTTAACCTGAGGGTCACCACAGGTCAGACAAGGGGCAAGGTAGAGAAAGAGAGCCTTCACGAATTAAAAAAAAAATTTAGAGTACCCAATTTTTTTTTTTACAATTAAGGGGCAATTTACTGTGGCCAATCCATCTACCCGGCACATCTTTGGGTTGTGGGGGTGGAACACACGCAGACACGGGGAGAATGTGCAAACTCCACGCAGATTGAACCCGGGTCCTCAGCGCCGTGAGGCAGCAGCGCTAACCACTGCACCACCATGCCGCACTTAAGAGCCTTCGTGGATAACCTCAGCCAATACGCGAATTGAACCTGCGCTGCTGGCCTTGCTCTGCATCACGATCCAGCTGCCCAACCAACTGAGCTAACTGAGTGTCCAGGCGCATTATCCTGGTGGACCTGGAAGGACAGGAGTTGGGGTCTGCCAGTGTAAGAGGGGAGGGTGTGAGGCTTAGTGGAGAGGCACTCACTAACGTGGAAGCGCATGGTGGAGGCCGCAGAGGAATAGAGGGCTGAGGGGCAGGGCTTTCTCGGGAATCCTCACTGTTCCCTTTGGTTTCCTTCTCTACTCAGTGCTTGCTTCTGGAGAATCATGGTGCCTGCCGAGTTGGCGTTTCTACTCACCACGATAGAGCAGCAGCAGAGACAGACATGTGCTGCTGCACACGGCCAGAACCAGGGTCCTGCTGAGGAGAGGGAGCCTGGGCCCAAAGCTCTTCAGGGAACAGCATCACAGAGGGAACAGCTACTTTTGAATTGTACCGACTCAGGAGCTTCTGACCCCGCTACTCCTATCTTCAGATGTCGAAACCACAGTGCCGGAAAAGACTGCGCCTGTTCCAGGGGACGGCGGACTACCTTTGCCAAGTCCTGCAAGGGCTGGCACCACATAGGATAGGGGGAATCTCTTTGCCAGTGACCCTTAAAGTCACCGCCATTCTGAACTTCCATACCAGCGGCTAGATTCAGGGCAGCACTGGTGATATGTGTGGCATCTCCCAGTCAGCCACACATAAACGCGAAGGGGAGGTGACAGATGTCCTCTATGCGAGGGCCCACATGGATATAAACTTGGACCAGGACCAGGAGAGCCAAGATGCTTTGCCCATTTAGCTGGCATGCCCTGAGTGCAGGGTTTAAGAGACTGCCCCCAGGTGGCTCTGCGGTCTCCATGGCATCATGCAGTGCCATTTATGGAACACAAGGGGTTCCATCCCCTCAACATCCAAATCGTCTGTGACCACACAATGAGAATCAAGTAGGTGTTGTTTTGTTGTGTTCAAATCACTTCATTGACTGATTTGGAGTCTGTTTGTTTTTTTTTCTTCGATGCTTATGGTAGCAATTCTTGATGGCGTCTGTCCTGAATGCCGGGTTGTCTGTTGGTAGTGCAGCAAACGTGAATTGGTAAGATGCATCGTCCTGCCATGGTATGCCATTGTACTGAGCTGAGCAGTAACAGTGTCCCTCATTTGCAGAGTTGTACCATGTCGTACCAGTCGTAGTTCCATTGGTGTTGTTTTTGTCGAGCTGGTTGTTGACGTTGTTGCCTTTGGTATGCATCTTGCTATTGTCTTTGATGTTGTTGTTGTGTTGGTTGGTTTTGTTGTCGTGTTTGCTGCGCTCAAGGACCACATTCTGTGGATAATACAAGCCCTTCACACAGTTACTCGTGTCAGCGTCCTGTGTGGCATCTGCTGTTTCCTTGAGCGTGCCATCACTGAGTTTGCGGCGCTCCCCGTCTGGAGTCATGTCCGGCTTACTTGAATCAGCTTTGGCTTGTGGATGCTCCCCGTCTGGAGTCTGGTCTGTTTCACCTGAGTCAGTTTTGGCTTGTGGATGCTCCCCGTCTGGAGTCTGGTCTGTTTCACCTGAGTCAGTTTTGGCTTCTTGATGCTCCCCGGAGTCATTGCAGGTTCACTTGCATCTTCTGAAGTTTCGTGGTGCTCCCCCTCCAGAGTCAAAGCAGTCAGGAATGCATTTGCTTGTGGAGAGGCTCGAGCGAATGAGGTTTGAAGTAACGTGGTGTCACCGGAGACACCAGTAGTCTCACTGCGATTGCCGAGTGCCTCTGTACATTCTAGCTGAGGTCTGTCACGTTGCACATCTGGTATGGGAAGTGGGATGCCGTCGTCACTTGTCGCACATACAGTGGGTAGAGCCTCAGTGTGTTCTTGTCGTTCACTTGAGCTGGGTAGACCGTCAGAGTCTTCTTCTGGTGGCTCAAACAATCTGGGTGGACTGTCATAGTCGCTTTGTTGTTCACGTGAGCGTGGTAGACTGTCATAGTCTTCTTGCTGTTCACTAGAGCATGGCAAACTTGCATCGTCTGCTGCTGTTTGCTCAGAGGAGGTTGCTAGACCCTCATGGTCTTGTTCATGCAAGGACTGCGCTCTGGAGTCTTGTGTTGCTTCTATCGTGGAGGCTGTCCACAAGCTCGCTGTGGAGGCTTGTGTCACTGGAGTCACTTCTTGTGTGGAAACGTGCAGTTGGCTCGCTGTGGAGTCTTTCATCGCTTTCTGTGTGGAGGCTGGGACCCTTTATGGTGCGTGGACCACGCTCTGTGTGGTGCCGGGGACCCTTTGCGGTGCATGGACCACTCTCTGTGTGGCAGCAGGCCGCTCTCTGTGGGCTTGTACCGCTCTCTGTCTCTTGGTGTCAGGCCGCAGCATAATCCTGCATTCACGAGTCGGGATGTCGCATATGCTGGGCTGAAGATTCCCCAATCCGAAGAATTCGTCGTCGGGTCGGCAATATACAACACGTCTAGTTGCGGTTCAGATTTGGTACTGGGGTAGCCACCTCCCAAGGTGAAATCTTCGCCTGAGTCGTTGTCTTCCAAGACCATATCATCACGTTTTGTGTCGGAGCTGGCATTGGGCTCGTGATGTCCAAAGAAGAAGTCAAGGTCTGAGTCATAGTCTTCAAGGACTGTATCATCTCTTTGGGCGGTGCTAACTGCTTGTTGCAGGGTTCTGCGGAGGTTACTTTCAGCTACTGGTCGAATTTCAGGCATTGTGCTGTCGTTCCAGGTGAAAGAATCTGGGGCGCGATTCTCCGATATTGAGGCCAAGTGTTCGCGCCGTCGTAAGTGCGACGGCGCAAACAAGGCCCGGACACGACCTATTCTGGCCCCCACAGGGGGCCAGCATGCCGCTGGAGCGGTTCACGCAGCTCCAGCGTCCATACGCGGTGCCAAATGGGCACCGCACCAACACGTGCATGCGCAGTTGGGGCAGCCCAATCCTGCGTATGCGCAGTCGGGCCACGCCATCCTGCGCATGTGCGGGGAACGTCTTACGCACGCCGGCCCCTCACCAACATGGAGCTGGTGTTCTGGGGCCGCGCGGAAGGAGGTAGGCGCGGGGGGAGAGGCCGGCCCGCTGATCGGTGGGCCCCAATCGCGGGCCAGACCCCATCGGAGGCCACCCCAGTGAAGGAGCGCCCCCCCCCCCCACAGGCCGCCCCCCCAGCATTCCCGCAGAGTTCCCACCGGCAGCGACCAGGTGTGGACGGCACCGGCGGGAACCTGTCGTGTCGTAGCGGCCGCTCGGCCCTTCCGGGCCGGAGAATCGCTGCACATCGGTTCTCCGAGCGGCCCGGTGCGAATGGATGCGCCAAAACTCACCACAAGACGAAGATGGGATTTCCTTTGAAGAAAACGGCAGTTTTGAATTGCAGCCATCTTGGAAAAGGTGCTGGACGTGCGCAGGGCCCTGACCACGCCCACTTAAAGGGGAAATGTTCCAAAACAAGGGGAAAAAAATGTAAAGCCTCAAAACCAGGGGTGCTATTCTCCCCCCTCCCCCCCCACGGGGGTGGGAAAATCGCGTGCGGGGGTCGGGGTGGGGTGGCGCGATTCGCACGGCGCCCCGGCGATTCTCCCACCCGAAATTTTTTTTTTCCTTGATTTGGAACATTTCCCCTTTAAGTGGGCGTGGTCAGGGCCCTGCGCACGTGCAGCACCTTTTCCAAGATGGCTGCAATTCAAAACTGCCGTTTTCTTCAAAGGAAATCCCATCTTTGCCTTGTGGTGAGTTTTGGCGCATCTTTTACTGTTTTTTCTTGTATGTTCCTCGCAGAATTCTTGGGATTTGTCATGGACTGGCTGGAAATCGCTCTTGTTTTGCCCCTTTGCGTATTTGAAGGTCTGGAAGATTTCAACTGCTTCTGGACCCGCGATGGTAAGTAGAAGTTTTATTTTTTCTACATCCGCCACGCCATCTAAGTCGGACGTGACCAGGTAGAACTCAAATTTCTGCCTGAACCAACGCCAGTTTTCACTGAGATTGCCGTGGTACCTGAGCTGCTGTGGAACTGGAATCCCGATCATCATCTTACCTGGCTGTAATTGCTGGTTGCCACTGTTCGCTGAGTTGAAACTATATGGATTGAACAGTCACTCCTGGTTACCATGTTTTGTTATGCTCATGACGTAGCATAAGCTGCTTCCTTGATGTGCACTCTGACAAAGGAAGGTTCAGACTTGGAGATAGCTTTAACATGTTTATTAAATTATTAACAATTCTCCCACTTGGATTCGACTCTACTGTTAATCCTTCTATAGCTACTCAGACTGGCAAACCAGTCTGCTACAATCCACGTGGTGGGTGTGATGTGTTTCAAATCAACCCTGTGTACTCACTGAGAGTCTCCACTGGAAAGAGACTGAGCATGTGTGCTGTGTCCTTTTATATGGGTTGGTGTAATGCCCTCCTGTGGTAGTGTCACCTCTGTGTGTATCTTGAATGCCCATTGGTCGTGTCCTATCTTACTGACCTATTGGTTGACTGTCTGTGTGTCATGTCTCTGGTGCTCCCTCTAGTGTCTAGCTATGTGTAGTGTAAGTACATTAACACTTTGTGTACTTACAGTGATGTATATCACCACAGGTGTGTGCCTGTTACTTGGACAATTACATCTTACGGTGCTTGCAGATCCCAGGTGCGGGATTCTCCCCTACCCGGCGGGGCGGGCGGTCCCGAAGCCGAGGAGTGGCGTGAACCATTCCGGCGTCGGGCTGCCCAGAAGGTACGGAATCCTCCGCACTTTCAGGGGCTAGGCTGGCGGCGGCGCGATTGGCGTCGCGCCAACTGGCACCGAAGGGCTTCCGCCGCCGGCACAAGTTGGCGCATGCGCGGGAGCACCAGTGTGTGCTGGCGTCATCCCAGCGCATGCGCAAAGGTGTTCGTCTCCGCACCGGCCATGGCGGAGGACCACAGCAGCCGGTGCGGAGGGAAAGAGTGCCCCCACGTACACGCCCGCCCCCGGATCGGTGGGCCCTGATCGCAGGCCAGGCAACCGTGGGGGCCCCCCCAGAGGACCCCGGAAGCCGCCCGCAGAGCCAGTTCCCACCGGTAAGTTCCAGGTCTAATTTACGCCGGCGCCACCGGCCTAAAACGGGCGACCGCTTGGCCCATCGCGGGCCGGAGAATAGTCAGTGGGGGCCACTGCCAGCGGCCGCCGACCGCGCGGCGGGATTCCCGCCCCCGACAATACCCCGCGCCGGAGAATTCGGCGGGGGCGGGATTCACGCCGCCACCCGCCGATTCTCCGGCCAGGCGGGGGGTTGGAGAATCCCGCCCCAGATGTCTTTGATTCCTGTGTCCCATTTTGGTTGGCACGACTCAAGGGACACATTGGGCGGGATTCTCTGACCCCCCTGCCGGGCTAGAGAATCGCCGGGCGGCGGCGTGAATCCCGCTCCCGCCGGCTGCCGAATTCTCCGGAGCCGGGGTTTTGGCTGGGGCGGGAATCACGCTGCGCCAGTCGGCGGCCGCTGACAGCCCCCCCGCCACCCCCCCCCCCCCCCCGGGTGATTCTCCGGCCCGCGATGGGCCGAGTGGCCGCCCATTTTAGGCCGTTCTCGCCGGCGTAAATTAGACCTGGTACTTACCGGCGGGACCTGGCTCTGCGGGCGGCCTCCTGAGTCCTCGGGGGGGGGCGCAAGGGGAACTGGCCCCGGGGGGGTGTCCCAACGGTGGCCTGGCCTGCGACCGGGGCCCACCGATCCACGGGCACGCCTGTGCCGTGGGGGCACTCTTTCCCTCCGCACCGGCTGCTGTGAACCTCCGCCATGGGCGGTGCAGAGATGAACCCCCCTACGCATGCGCTGGGATTTAATGGGTTTTGATTTAACCATTGTTGCACAATTTAGTAGTTCCTTGTTGGGGGTAGGTGGGGCTTCTAGGGTGTGCATTCTCCTGTACCTTGGCCTACGTGTCCTTCTCCAAAATGTTCGTTTTGGGCTTCTATTTCTCCCCTCTGGCAATAACTACAATATCTTGCTGGACAAAAGGCTGCAGGGGTTGCCATCTGTCTGGTCCTAATTTTCCCTTGCTTGGGAGCGGCCCTGCAAGTGGGCCTGGGTTTCTTAGTATCCGAGTCATTCCTGAGGGTGGCTATGCAGTTGCCAATCCCCCAGTGGTAGACCCTCAACTCAGTTTCACTGGTGTGGGCGTCTACCTCCATCGTAGTACCCTATCACTCATGCGGTACACTTGCCGCATTTTCTAAGGACAAAGCCAGCTGCAATGCTTGTTTGCAATCCAGCTTGGCCGATGCTAACAGACATTTCTGTATTGCTAAATTATTTATTTTGGACACCAACCAGTCTCGGAGCATCTCATTTAGCGTCAGGCCAAATTCGCAAGCCTCTGCTAATCGCCTTAATCTAGTTAAAAAATTAGTGACTTACTCCCCCATGATTCGGAATGCTGAGTAAAACCGGTATCTTTGCAGAATCAGAGGTGGCTTAGGGTCATAGTACTCTTTTACTAAGTCCATCAATTCATGGGACATTTTTGTGTCCGGTGCATCCGGAGAAGTGAGACTGCGCATAATGGCAAAAGCTGCCGGCCCACACGCAGCCAGCAGAATGACCCGTTGCTTTTCATCCAGAATGATATCATTCGCTCTAATAAAGTACTCCATCCGCTCTACATATTGGGCCCAGTCTTCCACTGCAGGGTCAAAAGAATCCAACTTCCCAAATAAAGGCATTTTGCCTGTCAGTGGCTCAATATGTGGCGGCTGCTAATGAGCAAGTTCCTTTGGGGCATTCCGTTTTCCTCGTCGCCACTGTAATAAGTTCACGGAGGCAGAAGTCCCTTCACCAGAATTCCTTTTATTTACAAAACCAACAGCTGAACAACCAGGTTAATTCAGCTTGCTGTCTACACCGGGAGTGCCGAGGATCTGACTCTCCCTGTTATATACAGAGAAAGGGGTTCCCTGATTGGGCCACTAATCAGGGAACTCGTATTCTAATTGGCCAATCTCAAAAGCCTGGCCTAAGTCATTACAAAAAAGAAACATCATTTCCACGTTTACCTTGTCAATACCATTCAGGATCTTAAATACTTCATCACTGTTCTAAACTCCAGAGGAAATAAGTCCAGCCTTTTCTATTTTTTTACTACTTTTTTAGAGTTACAAAGTTAGAGCTCAGAGTGTGGACAGGGGTAAACCCCTAATCCAGCTCCTTGCCTGCTCCAAAAACCAATTCAAATTGAATCCAATTCATGGTCCCCACAAGGGAGACATATCAGATCCAGGCATTACACCTGACCTCACGCCCATCTTAGCCAAAAGGCTGAGAAGCGATTAGTCCAGCCTTTTCAACCTATCTCGTAAGGCAACCCACTCATTCCAGGTCTTAATCTAGTAAGCCTCCTGTGAACTGCCTCCCACCCATTTACATGCTCCTTAAACATGGAGACCAAAACTGCACACAGTATTCGAGGTGCAGTCTCACCGATACCTTGTGATGTTTGGACGATCTGCGCATTAGTGCTTGCATGAGGCTGTGAAACGTTCTGCCATAGACACTTATCCCTCTGTGTCATCACAAAGACCTTCTGTTTCCAATTGTGTAACTCGCCTAACTCCCTCTCTGCCTCAACTCATCTGCTTCTGAACCCTCATCCACACCTTTGTTCCCTCAAGACTTGACTAATGTTACCATTCCTACAGAGACTGATAACTTTTAAAATAGATTCAAGTAGAAGACTTCTGGCGTGCTCTAATTCCCCTAGTCAGAGACTGTGGCTGTCAGGCCGTCATGGCCACGGAACACTCAAACTTGCTTATGAGGGACGCTTTTGTTACGGGGATAGGGTCAGATTACATCCGCCAAAGCCTTTTAGAAGGGGCCACGCTTGACCTCGCGGCAACCAAAAAGCTTGCGCTCTCGCTGACGGTCGCCTCGCGCAACATCCAGGCCTACACACCCAGTCGCTCGGCCTACCCCTCCTACGCATTGTGGACTCCGCAGACGGCCGCCCCATCGGGGACTCCACTCAGCCAACCCCATGCCTGTGCCGCGCGGCAGCCAACTAACCCTGGGGGCCCCAAATGTTACTTCTGTGGGCAGCCAAAACACCCCCGAGATCGCTGCCTGGCCCGGAGTGCCCTTTGCAAGACCTGCGGCAAGAAGGGGCACTTTGCAGCGGTGTGCCAGGCCCGTTCAGTCGCCACTATTGTTCCGACCCCCCCTCCCCCCCCCCCACCCCCCCCCCCACCCCGTACGGCCAGAGGGCGCCGTCACCTTCCCCTCCTCGGACCACGCACGGCCATAGGGCACCGCCATCTTCCTCTCCGCGGACCACGTGCGGCCCGTGGGCGCCGCCATCTTGTTCAACCCCCACCATGTCCGTCCCGTGGGTGCCGCCATCTTGTCCTCCCCAGGAACATCAAGCGCCGCCATCTTGCCTCCCCCATGGCACGTGCGGCCCGTGGCCACCGCCACCTACCAGGACCCATGCCCCCCGGGCACCCCATCGTCAGCCACCATTTTAAAAAAAAAAAATGTTTTATTGAAATTTTTTTCCCAAACAACAATTTTTCCCCTCTTACAAAGCAAACGCAACAATAACAATACAGGAATTTTTAACAATACACAAGTAACAAAACCCCTTTATCTTTGACCTAAACTAAACTAAACCCCCCCCCTCCCCCCTCCCCCCCCTCCCCCTGGGTTGCTGCTGCTGGTCATCTGTCTTCCCTCTAACGTTCCCCTAGGTAGTTGAGAAATGGCTGCCACCGCCTGGTGAACCCTTGAGCCGATCCTCTCAGGGCAAACTTTATCTGCTCCAGTTTAATGAACCCCGCCATATCATTTACCCAGGCCTCCAGTCCGGGGGGTTTCGCCTCCTTCCACATGAGTAGGATCCTGCGCCGGGCTACTAGGGACGCAAAGGCCACAACGTCGGCCTCTTTCGCCTCCTGTACTCCTGGCTCTTCCGCAACTCCAAATAGAGCTAACCCCCAGCCTGGTTTGACCCGGGCCTTCACCACCTGCGAAATCACTCCCATTACTCCCTTCCAATACCCTTCCAGTGCCGGGCACGCCCAAAACATATGTGCGTGGTTTGCCGGGCTCCCGCCACACCTCCCACATTTGTCCCCCACTCCAAAGAACCTGCTCAACCTTGCTCCCGTTATGTGTGCTCTATGTAGCACCTTAAATTGAATCAGGCTAAGCCTGGCGCATGAGGAAGAGGAATTTACCCTGCTTAGGGCATCAGCCCACATACCCTCCTCTATCTCCTCCCCTAGTTCTTCTTCCCACTTTCCTTTTAGTTCGCCCACCGACTCCTCCCCCTCTTCCCTCATCTCTTGGTAAATCTCTGACACCTTGCCCTCTCCGACCCACACCCCTGAAAGCACCCTGTCCTGTATCCCCTGTGTCGGGAGCAACGGAAATTCCCCCACCTGTTGTCCAGTAAACGCCCTCACCTGCATATATCTCAAGAAATTTCCCCGGGGCAACTTATACTTTTTCTCCAATGCTCCCAAGCTCGCAAAAATCCCATCTATAAATAAATCTCCCACCCTCCTAATTCCCAACTGGTACCAGCTCTGAAATCCTCCATCCATTCTTCCTGGGGCGAACCTATGGTTGTTCCTGATTGGGGACCCCACCAGGGCTCCCCGCACCCCTCTCTGTCGCCTCCACTGTCCCCAGATATTCAATGTTGCCGCCACCACCGGGTTCGTGGTAAACTTTTTAGGTGAGATCGGTAGCGGCGCCGTCACCAGCGCCTCTAAACTCGTCCCTTTACAGGACTTTCTCTCCAGTCTTTTCCACGCCGCTCCCTCACCCTCCATCATCCATTTACGTATCATTGCCACATTGGCGGCCCAATAGTAATCGCCCAAGTTCGGTAGTGCCAGTCCCCCTCTGTCTCTGCTACGTTGGAGGAACTCCCTCCTTACTCTCGGAACTTTCCCTGCCCACACGAAGCTCGTGATGCTCCTGTCTATTTTATTAAAAAAGGTCTTGGTGATTAGTATAGGGAGACATTGAAATA
Source organism: Scyliorhinus torazame (assembly GCF_047496885.1). NCBI lineage: Eukaryota > Metazoa > Chordata > Chondrichthyes > Carcharhiniformes > Scyliorhinidae > Scyliorhinus > Scyliorhinus torazame. The sequence continues at coordinate 176,036,327 of NC_092707.1, forward strand.
CAAATAAGAACCTCGGGAGGACCATCATCTTAATTGCTTGCACCCTGCCCGCCAGCGATAGAGGCTGCAAGTCCCACCTCTTGAAGTCCTCCTCCATTTGTTCTACCAACCGTGTCAGATTCAGTCTGTGCAAGGTTCCCCAGCTCCTAGCGATCTGAATCCCCAGGTATCGGAAGTTTCTTTCCACTTTCCTTAGAGGCAAGCCTTCTATCTCTCTACTCTGGTCCCCTGGATGTATCACAAATAATTCACTCTTCCCCATGTTTAGCCTATACCCCGAGAAATCCCCGAACCCCCTCAAAATTCGCATAACCTCTATCATCCCCCCCGCTGGGTCCGACACGTATAACAATAGGTCATCCGCGTATAACGAGACTCGGTGTTCTTCTCCCCCTCTAATCACCCCTCTCCATTTCCTGGAGTCTCTCAACGCCATGGCCAGAGGTTCAATTGCCAACGCGAACAACAATGGAGACAGCGGGCATCCCTGTCTTGTTCCCCTATATAGTCGGAAATACTCCGATCTATGTCGACCTGTAACTACGCTTGCCGTTGGAGCCCCATAAAGATGTGTAACCCAGCTAATAAACCCGCTCCCAAACCCAAACCTCCTTAACACTTCCCATAAATACTTCCACTCCACCCTATCAAATGCCTTCTCTGCGTCCATTGCCGCCACTATCTCTGCCTCCCCCTCCACTGGGGGCATCATTATCACCCCTAATAGTCGTCGCACGTTAACATTCAGTTGTCTCCCTTTTACGAACCCTGTCTTGTCTTCGTGCACCACCCCCGGGACACAGTCCTCTATCCTCGATGCCAGTACCTTTGCCAACAATTTGGCGTCCACGTTCAATAATGAAATGGGTCTATAGGACCCGCACTGCAACGGATCTTTATCCCTCTTCAAAATTAACGATATTGTCGCCTCCGACATCGTCGGGGGTAGAGTCCCCCCTTTCCTGGCCTCATTGAACGTCCTCACCATCAACGGGGCCAACAAGTCCACATATTTTCTGTAATACTCCACCGGGAACCCGTCTGGTCCTGTGGCCTTTCCTGCTTGCATGCTTCCCAGTCCCTTAATAACCTCGTCCACCCCAATCGGTGCCCCCAGGCCTACCACTCCCCGCTCCTCCACTTTCGGGAACCTCAATTGGTCCAGGAACTGCCGCATCCCCTCCTCTCCCTCTGGGGGTTGAGACCTATACAGTTCCTCATAGAAGGTCTTGAACACCTCATTTATCTTTCCTGCCCTTCGCACCGTGTCTCCCCTTTCATCTCTAATTCCTCCTATCTCCCTCGCTGCTGCCCTCTTTCGCAATTGATGAGCCAACAGGCGACTAGCCTTTTCCCCATATTCATACCTCCTCCCCTGTGCCTTCCTCCACAGTACCTCCGCCTTTCTGGTGGTCAGAAGGTCAAATTCCGTCTGGAGTCGTCTCCTCTCCCTGTACAATTCCTCCTCCGGGGTCTCTGCAAATTCCCTATTCACCCTTAAAATCTCCCCCAGTAATCTTTCCCTTTCCTTGGCCTCTGTTTTCCTTTTGTGGGCCCCAATGGAGATCAGCTCTCCTCTGACCACCACTTTTAGTGCTTCCCATACCACTCCCACAGGGACCTCGCCGTCGTCATTGACCTCCAGGTATCTCTCAATACACCCCCGCACTCTTGCACACACTCCCTCATCCGCCATCAGTCCCACATCTAATCGCCAGAGTGTTCTCTGCTCCCTTTCCTCTCCTAATTCCAGGTCCACCCAATGTGGGGCATGATCCGAAACCACTATGGCTGAGTACTCAGCTTCTTCCACCCTAGAGATCAACGACCTTCCCAAAACAAAAAAATCTCTCCAGGAGTACACTTTATGGACATGGGAGAAGAAGGAAAACTCCCTAGCCCTAGGTCTAAGAAATCGCCATGGATCCACTCCCCCCATTTGGTCCATAAACCCCTTAAGTACCTTGGCCGCTGCCGGCCTTCTTCCGGTCCTTGAGCTGGATCTATCTAGCCCCGGGTCCAGCACCGTATTAAAGTCCCCTCCTAAAATCAAGTTTCCTACCTCCAGATCCGGTATACGCCCCAGCATCCGTCTCATAAATCCCGCATCGTCCCAGTTTGGGGCATACACATTAACCAACACGACCTCCATTCCCTCCAGCCTGCCACTCACCATTACATATCTACCTCCGCTATCTGCTACGATGTTCTTTGCTTCAAATGCTACCCGTTTCCCCACCAAAATGGCCACCCCTCTATTCTTTGCGTCCAGTCCTGAGTGGAACACTTGTCCCACCCATCCTTTCCTTAGCCTAACTTGGTCCGCCACCTTTAGGTGCATCTCTTGGAGCATAACCACGTCTGCCCTTAGTCCTTTCAAATGTGCGAGCACTCGGGCCCTTTTTATCGGTCCGTTCAGGCCTCTCACGTTCCACGTGATCAGCCTCACTAGGGGGCTACCTGCCCCCCTCCCGTGTCGACTAGCCATTACCTTCTCTAGGCCAGTCCCATATCCCGCCTCCGCGCTCCCGCTCGCTCCCCCAGCGTCGCACACCATCCCCGCCCACCCATTTCCTTTTGGATTTCCGCAGCAGCAACCCAGTTGCCCCCCCCCCCTCCCCCTCCCTCCCCCCCTCCCCGCTATATCTCTTTCTAGCATGATTGCTCCCCCCATATTACTTCCGTAAATCAGCTGACTTCAACTGACCCCGGCTACTCCTGCTCACTCCTCGACCCCCCCCGTGTGGGGAACTCCCATCCGCCTTGCGCCTGTCTTCCCGCCTTATTCTTTCTGGCGCGGGAACATCCCTTTACCTGACCCGCCTCTTATGGCGCAGCTCCCTTTCCCCTCCCCCTCCCCTTCCCCATTCTCCAACTATGTCCCGTCTTTCCCCCCTCACCGGCGCCCACATTTCCCCAATGTCTCCCCCCTTCCCAATTTACTTCTCAATTAACTTCAACCATAACATTAACAATAACATTTCCTGCAGCATCAGTCCCTCAGTTCCGATCCAATTTCTCTTCTTTGATGAAGGTCCATGCTTCCTCCGCCGTCTCGAAATAATGGTGTCTCTCCTGATACGTGACCCATAGTCTTGCCGGCTGCAGCATCCCGAACTTCACCTTCCTTTTATGCAACACCTCTTTGGCTCGGTTGAAGCTCGCCCTCCTTCTCGCCACCTCCGCACTCCAATCCTGGTATACCCGTACCACTGCATTCTCCCATCTGCTACTCCGCACCTTTTTAGCCCATCTCAGGACCTCTTCTCTATCCTTAAGGCGGTAAAATCGCACGATTATCGCCCTGGGTGGTTCTCCCGCTTTTGGTCTTCTCGCCGGAATCCGATTTGCCCACTCCACCTCCAAGGGGCCCGTAGGGGCCTCAGCACCCATCAGTGAGCTCAGCATCGTACTTGCGTACGCTCCACAGTCCACTCCTTCCACACCCTCAGGGAGACCCAGTATCCGAAGGTTCTTCCTTCGCGCTCCATTTTCTAGGGCTTCGATCCTTTCAGTACACTTTTTATAAAGTGCCTCGTGCGTCTGTGTCTTAACCGCCAGGCCCAGGATCTCGTCCTCAATATCTGTCACCTTCTGCTCCACCACGCGGAGCTCTGTCTCCTGGGTCTTTAATGTCTCCTTGAGCCCCTCAATTGCCTGTAGCAACGGGGTCAGCACCTCCCTCTTCAGCAGCTCCACGCACCGTCTCACAATTTCATCCTGCTCAGGCCCCCATGTCGCCTGCGCTTTCTCCGCCGCCATCTTGTACTTCTCTCTTTCTGACCCTTTGGTCGACGATTCCTCGCGCTGCAGCCGCCGCCGCCGGTTTTTTCCTCCTTCGTTTGGGGGGGACTCCCTTCTCACACACCCCACACCGGGTTGCGTCGTCGAAAAATTCCCCGTTGGGGCTCTTAAAAGAGCCCGAAGGTCCGTCGGAGCTGGAGCCGCCGAAGCGTGCGGCTAGCTAGGCATCACCGCAACCAGAAGTCCCTTCAGTGGCCTTGATGAGGTCTTTTCACAGTTGTTCCCTCTGCTGCTAGAATTCACCTTTGATACAGGCCCTCAGGTCAGCTTGCAGCTTTAAGCTTGCCCTTCCCCCGCCTGCATGCTGGAAGAGGCCCTGTTTATCCTGCAGTTGCAGCCAAATCTTTTGCTGTTTCTGCCGTGTCTGGCAACCCAGAGACATACCCTTCCTGGGGGACACTGTCGGGGGAATATTGCAGCCTTCTTCCCACACCGGGAAATGTCAAACAAATGCCGTGGGGGCCCTGTAAAAGAGCCCAAAAGTCCGTTCCAAGCAGGAGCTGCTGAATATGCGACCTAGCTCTGCATAGCCGCACCCGGAAGTCGCTCGTCAGCCACCATTGACGATCAGCCGCGTCTCGCCTCTGTCACGATTGACCAGTCTCGCCCACACAACCTAGCAACCGTCTCTACAAATGTTAGAATTGATGGGCACGAGATCTCCTGCCTGCTGGACTCCGGGTGCACCGAGAGCTTCATTCATCCTGATACGGTAAGGCGCTGCTCCCTCGCGGTACACCCCACCAATCAGAGAATCTCCCTGGCCTCCGGGTCCCACTCCTTGGCGATCCGGGGTTACTGCACAGCCACTCTCACTATCCAGGGTGTGGAGTTTAGCGGCTTCCGACTCTACGTCCTCCCCAACCTCTGCGCTGCCTTGCTACTCGCCCTGGACTTCCAGTGTAACCTCCAGAGCCTAACATTGAAATTCGGCGGGCCCCTACCACCCATTACTGTGTGCGGCCTCGAGACCCTAAAGGTCGACCCACCTTCCCTATTTGCAAATTTAACCCCAGGTTGCAAACCCGTCGCCACCAGGAGCAGTCGGTACAGCACCCAGGACAGGAGCTTCATCAGGTCCGAGGTCCAGCGGCTGCTTCGGGAAGGCATCATCGAGGCCAGCAACAGCCCCTGGAGAGCCCAAGTGGTAGTGGTGAAAACTGGGGAGAAACACAGAATGGTCGTGGACAACAGCCAGACCATCAATAGGTACACGCAGCTCGACGCATACCCCCTCCCACGCATATCTTATATGGCCAATCAGATTGCACAGTACCGGGTCAACTGTGGACCTTAAATCCGCCTACCAACAGCTCCCCATCCGTAAGGCGGACCGCCCACACACTGCCTTCGAGGCAGACGGCCGCCTTTACCACTTTCTTAGAGTTCCTTTCGGCATCACCAACGGGGTCTCGGTTTTCCAACGGGAAATGGACCGAATGGTCGACCGGTACGGGCTGTGGGCCCATTCCCGTACCTAGACAATGTCACCATTTGCGGCCATGATCAGCAGGACCACGACGCCAACCTTGCCAAATTTCTCCACACCGCCACTCTCCTCAACCTCACGTATAACAAGGAGAAGTGCGTGTTCAGCACGAACCGCTTAGCCATCCTGGCTATGTGGTCCAGAACGGAGTTCTGGGGCCCGATCCCGGCCGCATGCGCCCCCTCATGGAACTCCCCCTCCACCACTGCCCCAAGGCCCTCAAACGCTGCCTGGGGTTCTTTTCTTACTACGCCCAGTGGGTCCCAAATTATGCGGACAAGGCCCGCCCACTCATCCAATCCACTCTTTTTCCCCTAACGGCCGAGGCTCACCAGGCCTTCAACCGTATTGAGGCTGACATCGCCAAGGCCGCGATGCACGCAGTCGCCGAGACGCTCCCCTTCCAAGTCGAGAGCGATGCATCAGACATCGCTCTAGCCACCACCCTCAACCAGGCAGGCAGGCCCGTGGCATTCTTTTCACAAACCCTTCATGCCTCTGAAATTCGGCGCTCCTCCGTCGAAAAAGAGGCCCAAGTCATTGTTGAAGCTATGCGGCATTGGAGGCATTACCTGGCCGGCAGGAGACTCACTCTCCTCACTGACCAATGGTCGGTAGCCCTCATGTTTAACAACACACAGCGGGGCAAGATCAAAAATGATAAAATATTGAGGTGGAGGATCGAGCTCTCTACCTACAACTACGAGATTTACGACAACTATCGCCCAGGTAAGCTCAACGAGCCCCCCGATGCCCTATCCTGAGGTACATGTGCCAGCGCAGAGGTGGACCGACTCCGGACCTTACGCGACAACCTTTGTCACCGGGGAGTCACACGTTTGTACCACTTCATCAAGGCCCGCAATCTGCCCTACTCCGTCGAGGAAGTCAGGGCAATCACCAGAGACTGCCAGGTCTGTGCGGAGTGCAAACCGCACTTCTACCAGTCAGACCATGCGTGCCTGGTGAAGGCCTCCCGCCCCTTTGAACGCCTCAGCGTGGACTTGAAAGGGCCCCTCCCCTCCACCAACCGCAACACGTACTTTCTCAGTGTGGTCGATGAATATTCCCGATTCCCCTTTGCCGCCCCATGCCCCGACATGACGTCTGCCACCATCATCAAAGCCCTCAACACCATCTTCGCTCTGTTCGGCTTCCCCGCCTACGTCCACAGCGACAGGGGATCCTCATTCATGAGCGATGAGCTGCGTCAGTTTCTGCTCAACAAGGGTATCACCTCGAGAAGGACCAGCTATAAGCCCCGGGGAAACGGGCAGGTGGAGAGGGAGAATGGGACGGTCTGGAGGGCCGCCCAGCTGGCCCTACGGTCTAGAAATCCCGCGGCCTCCCGCTGGCAGGTGGTCCTTCCCGACGCACTGCACTCCATTCGGTTGCTCCTATGCACTGCGACTAATGACACATCCCATGAACGTGTCTTCGCCTTCCCCAGGAAGTCCACCTCCGAGGTGTCGCTCCCAATTTGGCTCGCAGCTCCAGGACCTGTACTCCTCCGTAAACACGTATGACTCCACAAGGCGGACCCGTTGGTTGAAAGGGTACAGCTACTCCATGCCAACCCACTGTATGCCTACGTAGCATACCCCGACGGCCGCCAAGATACTGTCTCCCTCAGAGACCGGGCACCAGCAGGTTCCACACACACACACACCCCTCCGGCCTGGCACCACCCTCCCCTCCCCCGGCGCACCCAGCCGCAACCCCTGCCCCAGGAGAATCCGTCCTCCCCCTGCCCACACCCAAGGATGAAGAGGATTTCGACACGCTCCCAGGGTCACCGAGGAAGACCGACTCCGGAATCGCCGCCACCGTTGCGGCGCACCCAACGACAGATCAAGGCTCTGGACCGACTGAACCTGTAACTTGATCGGGACTCCATGTTTTTTTCTCTGTATTTAAAAATATGTACTTGTATATAGTTCTCCACCACCCGCACCGGACTCAATTTTAACAGGGGGTGAATGTGGTAGTCACCACTGATGTATATATTAGGTGATTTGTGGTAAGGCTCTGTACTACAGGTACGGGGGTAGTTCCCTGCCTGCTGGCTCCGCCCAGTAGGCGGAGTATAAATATGTGCGCTCCCCATACAGCAGCGATTTCGGCAGCTGCTGTAGGAGGCCACACATCTTAGTGTAATAAAGCCTCGTCTTTGTGTAATTGATCGTGCATCAGAGACCATCTCCCTCCTGCATCCGGCTGTGGTAATTCACAAAGTCTGCTGACCACACAAAAACTGCGTTCTGTGATATTCATTGATTTGTAGGGAAGAGTGTAACCTGATCTTAAAAGTGGGTTCCTCTACTCTAGTCCCCATGGCAACATGAAACACATTGGCCTTACATCCAGGTGGAAATGCGGATTTGTTATTCTTGACCCGAACTCTCTTTCATCATCGAGGTAAATGGACAGTTTACAGCTTTACTGTTTACAGCCTGATGCTATCAATACCTTTCTGGAACTTTGAAAGACTCAGAGTCTATCCATTGTGAACTCAGAAACTGTTGTCATTGTTCCTAATCATGGACACTTTACACCATTGCCCCAGTAACACAATCTGGGCTTTCCTTTGATCTTTAACTGCCCCAGGCCTGTTGTCAGGCAAACTTGAGACCCCATCCATTTTACCTGAAATGCGCAGTTCCAAAACATAATCTTATGAATCTCATAATTGTAACACTATTCCAATGCTCTCCTGGCCCGCCTCCCATCTTCCACGCATTATAAATATGATCCAAAGATCTGACGCCCGTGTCCAAACTTGCACCAAGTCCAGTTCATCTATCACCCCTATGCTCACCGATCTACATTGACTCCCGGTGCAACAACTGCATTTTAAAATTCTCATCCTATGATCATGCCCCTCCCTATCTTTGCAACCTCCTCCAGTCCTACAACCCCTGAGATCTCTGCACTCCTCCAGTTCTAGCCTCTTGAGCATCCCCTATTTTAATCGCTCCAATTGGTAGCTGTGCTTTCAATTGCCTCGGCCCTAAGCTCGGGAATTCCATCCTTCAAATCTCTCTGCCTCCTGACTGCACCCTCCTCATTTAAAACGTCCCTAAAACCTCCCCCATTGGCAAGCCTTTGCTCAACTGTCCTAATAGCTCCTTGCATGGTTCAAATTCTGATTGGTAGCACCCCTGTCAAGCACCTTGAGATGTTCTACTACTTAAAGGTGCTATATAAATGCAAGTGCTTGTTGTTGAAATCCAGCCATAACTCTAGAATGTTGTAGAGCATAACCCCTGTGCTATGGAACAGGCCAGCCACTGGTTGCAAATAGCTTTGGACTCCAGTGAGCTGACAAACAAAGGAAAGGTTTGCCTTCAAACCTTTTGAGCAGAGATGCAATATTGCATCACAGGGAAGTTGGGAGCTTTACGTAACAGCAAAGTTCACGGTTTGGTCAGGCAGAGCTTTTTGCATCTTCACACCCTTCTACCACTCTGAATTACCTTCGCTAACTGTTTGACCAGGTCAGCATGCATATGACTATCAAAGCAATAAGTGCTGCGTATCTGGAATTGAAGAAAACCTGGCGGCCTTACTGAGATGTGAAATGGGGGCATCATTATTGTCAGAGGAGGGCAGAAAACACTAATTTCCACATTCTGGCATTGAATTGCTCTCCAGCGCATTGACAATGGCATGGTAATTGCACATCCATCATTTACCTCTTCCTATACCTGATGGAGGGGTAGACATAACATGGTAAACTAAAAATACAACTAGAATAAAAAATAACAGTGCGAAACTAGATAAGTAGAAGGGGATTTGTACCAGCTATCATTTTAGTAAGCACTATGGAGCGAAGAAAACAAATTTGAAAATGATCCATTCAATGCAAAGTGTTCCCATCTGAATATTTCTTGTTCTATCTGCACTGAATGCGTATATGATATTTTTTACTGGAACGTGTTCAATGCCAATATTTAGAATATTTCTCTTGCACCAGTTCTCATCGCTTTATAAGGAATGCAAATATATATTCCAAACACTGGTTGTTACTGATTGGTAGAAATCGTGTGAATTTAGGTTCACAATTGGCACCTTAATCAATTACATTTTGCGACAGCCCCTGGATGAAGTAAGCAAAGCTGGAGGGGGATGAAAGATTGCTGACTCAGGGAAAGTGAAATTTAAAAGTAAAAAGAAGTGTTTGCCAGTGGCAGAAAATAAGCTTATTGTTGCAGAAGTGGAACAGAAAGCACAAAATGTCGTTCTTTTCTGGCATCTGAAGTGTGGAAGTAGCAGCTGCCAAAAATAAAGTGGTTTGGCATCATTGGTGCCGTTGCGAATGTAATTTTCTCAAAGGACCCCAGAAATTCTTTAAAAAATAAGTAGAAGGTGTGCACTGAAAAATAAGATGGATTTAACAGAAGGAAATAGCTCTGGGGGTATGGGCGGAAACTCAATTCATTTTTTTCTCCTTCCCAAAGGGATCTTTGTGCACTTATTGCCTGGCCGAGATTGCTGCTTGTTTCCCTGTCGAGCCAATGGAAACATTTTGTGTAATTCTGTTGAAGTTTTTTGTGTGCTTTGTTTAATTGTTGGAGGACACATAAAAGATAATTTTCCCTTTTCCTTCCTTCTGTTCCACTGGGTAACTTGTGGCTCTTTTCAAAGTCTGCCATTCTGCTTATGTTAATGTGCTTTGGAATAATGGTTCCATTTTGGGTGAACTTTTGTGCCGGCCACAAAACTCTTTCATTGAACAAACTTTGTGTTATTTTCCAATTGATTCTGGAAGAAGTAACCGGCACAAATATGTGAACTGGCTGTTACCTCTTACATAAGAACATAAGAACTAGGAGCAGGAGTAGGCCATCTGGCCCCTCGAGCCTGCTCCGCCATTCAATGAGATCATGGCTGATCTTTTGTGGACTCAGCTCCACTTTCCGGCCCGAACACCATAACCCTTAATCCATTTATTCCTCAAAAAACTATCTATCTTTATCTTAAAAACATTTAATGAAGGCGCCTCAACTGCTTCACTGGGCAAGGAATTCTATAGATTCACAACCATTTGGGTGAAGAGGTTCCTCCTAAACTCAGTCCTAAATCTACGTCCCCTTATTTTGAGGCCATTCCCCCTAGTTCTGCTTTCACCCTCCAGTGGAAACAACCTGCCCGCATCTATTCCTTTCATAATTTTATATGTTTCTATAAGATCCCCCCCCGCATCCTTAAATTCCAATGAGTACAGTCCCAGTCTACTCAACCTCTCCTCGTAATCCAACCCCTTCAGCTCTGGGATTAACCTAGTGAACCTCCTCTGCACACCCTCCAGTGCCAGTATGTCCTTTCTCAGGTAAGGAGACCAAAACTGAACACAATACTCCAGGTGTGGCCTCACTAACACCTTATACAATTGCACCATAACCTCCCTAGTCTTAAACTCCTTCCCTCTAGCGATGAAGGACAAAACTCCATTTGCCTTCCTAATCACCTGTTGCACCTGTAAACCAACTTTTTGCGACTGATGCACTAGCACACCCAGGTCTCTCTGCACAGCAGCATGTTTTAATATTTTATCATTTAAATAATAATCCCTTTTGCTGTTATTCCTACCAAAATGGATAACCTCACATTTGTCAACATTGTATTCCATCTGCCAGACCCTAGCCCATTCACTTAACCTATCCAAATCCCTCTGCAGACTTCCAGTATCCTCTGCACTTTTTGCTTTACCATTCATCTTAGTGTCGTCTGCAAACTTGGACACATTGCACTTGGTCCCCAACTCCAAATCATCTATGTAAATTGTGAACAATTGTGGGGCCGACACTGATCCCTGAGGGACGCCACTAGCTACTGATTGCCAACCAGAGAAACACCCATTAATCCCCACTCTTTGCTTTCTATTAATTAACCAATCCTCTATCCATGCTACTACTTTACCCTTAAAGCCATGCATCTTTATCTTATGCAGCAACCTTTTGTGTGGCACCTTGTCAAAAGCTTTCTGGAAATCCAGATATACCACATCCATTGGCTCCCCATTATCTACCGCACTGGTAATGTCCTCAAAAAATTCCACTAAATTAGTTAGACATGACCTGCCCTTTATGAACCCATGTTGCGTCTGCCCAATGAGCCAATTTCCATCCAGATGCCTCGCTATTTCTTCCTTGATGATGGATTCCATCATCTTCCCTACTACCAAAGTTAAGCTCACTGGCCTATAATTACCCGCTTTCTGCCTACCTCCTTTTTTAAATTATAGGTTTCCATCGGGGGAGGTGGAGGGTGCTGGATGTGAGGTTTCATTGGGGGGGGGGGGGAGAGGCAAGGATTCAGCGACCTGTTTGCAGGGGGTAGTTTTGCGAAATTAGAGGACCCTGGAGGAGGAGTATGTGCTGCCCAGGGGGAACGGTTTCAGGTACCTGCATCTCCCGGATTTTGTGAAGAGGGAGGTGACCTCCTATCCCGGGTTGCTGCCCTTGGGGTTGCAAGCTAAAGTGCTGTCGAAGGGGAGATAGGGGAAGGGAAGGTGTCTTGAGGTCTACGAGGCGCTGATGGATTGGGAGGGGGCCCCTGTGGAGGATATAAAAGGAAAGTGGGAGGAAGGACTGGGAGAAGAGTTGGAGGCCGGGAAGTGGGAGGAGGCCCTGCGAAGGATGAATGCGTCCTGGTCGTATGCGAGGTTAAGCCTTAGTCAGTTTAAAGTAATTCACAGGGTGCATATGACGGCTGCGCGGATGAGTAGGTTTTTGGAGGAGGTAGAGGACAGGTGTCAGAGGTGTGCGGGGAGGCCTGCAAAAAATGTCCACATGTTTTAGGCATGTCCGAAGCCAAAGGGCTTCTGGCAGGGGTTTGCTGACATAATGTCCAAGGTGTTGGAGGTCCAGCGGAAGCGATATTTGGGGTGCCAGTGGACGAGAGAGGCCGAAGTTTTGGCCCTCGCCTCCCTGATAGCCCGGAAACAGATCTTACAGGGATGGAGGGACTCAGAGCCGCCGAAAGCGAGGGTGTGGGTGAGTGACCTGGCAGGATTCATGGGGCTGAAGAAGGTCAAGTTTGTCCTGAGGGGGTCAGTTGACGGGTTCGCTCGGAGGTGGAAGCTGTAAATTGACTAAGGAGGATTGAGGTGTCAGCAGAGGGAGAGTGAGGGAGACGGGTTAAAGAGGGCTAAAATGGAAAAGGCAGGATGGGAGGAGGGGGCATGATAGGGAAGCAGGGGGGAGTGGGTGTTGATTATTTATAATGTTGTACAATTTTACTTCTGCTTCAGTTTGTTTTTTATGAAAATGCCTGAATCAAGTATTTTTTTTAAATACTGAGGATTCTTTCCAGCGCGAGGTCAGAGGAGGGTCGCACTTCCAGGATATATGGATGGATCTTCGGGGAGGAGCATATCCCAGTAGAAGAGGTGAAGGCCAGGTGGGAGGAGAAGCTGGCATCATCTTGGAGTAGGTGATGTGGAGTGAGTCCCTCCGCAGGATGAGCGCTATGTCATCCTGTGCGAGATTGAGCTTGATTCAGCTTAAGGTGATATTCAGGGTGCACCTCACCAAGGCCAGATTGAGTCAATTTTTTGAGCGAGTTGAGGATAGAACATAGAACAGTACAGCACAGTCCAGGCCCTTCGGCCCACGATGTTGTGCCGACCATTTATCCTAATCTCAGATCAACCTAATTTACACCCCTTCAATTTACTGCTGTCCATGTGCCTGTCCAAGAGTCGCTTAAATGTTCCTAATGACTCTGACTCCACCACCTCCGCTGGCAGTGCATTCCACACACCCACCACTCCCTGTGTGGTATCTCCCCTATACCTTCCTCCAATCACCTTAAAATTATGTCCCCTCGTGGCAGCCATTTCCGCCCTGGGGAAAAGTCTCTGGCTATCCACTTTATCCAGGCCTCTCATCACCTTGTACACCTCTATCAAGTCACCTCTCTTCCTTCTTCGCTCCAGTGAGAAAAGCCCTAGCTCCCTCAACCTTTCTTCATAAGACATGCCCTCCAGTCCAGGCAGCATCCTGGTAAAACTCCTCTGCACCCTCTCCAAAGCATCCACATCTTTCCTATAATGAGGCGACCAGAACTGGACACAATATTCCAAGTATGGTCTAACCAGGGTTTTATAAAGCTGCAGCAAACCTCGCAGCTCTTAAACTCAATCCCCCTGTTAATGAAAGCCAACACACCATACGCCTTCTTAACAACACTATCAACCTGGGTGGCAACTTTGAGGGATCTATGAACGTGGACCCCAAGATCCCTCTGTTCCTCCACACTTCCAAGAATCCTGCCTTTAACCCTGTATTCAGCATTCAAATTCGACCTTCCAAAATGAAACACTTCACATTTATCTAGGTTGAACTCCATTTGCCACTTCTCAGCCCAGCTCTGCATCCTGCCAATGTCTTGTTGTAACCTGCAACAGCCCTCAACACTATCTACAACTGCATCAAACTTTGTGACATCAGCAAACTTACGAACCAACCCTTTCACTTCCTCATCCAAGTCATTTATAAAAACCACAAAGAGCAGAGGTCCCAGAACAGATCCCTGTGCGACACCACTTGTCACCGACCTCCAGGCGGAATACTTTCCATCCACTACCACTTGCTGTCTTCTTTCGGCCAGCCAATTCTGTATCCAGATAGACAGATTTCCCTGTATCACATGCCCCCTAACTTTCTGAATGAGCTTACCATGGGGAAATGCCTTACTGAAATCCATATACACCCCATCCACTGCCCGACCTTCATCAATGTGTCTCATCGCATCCTCAAAGAATTGAATGAGGCTTGTGAGGCATGACCTGCCCCTCACAAAGCCATGCTGAATATCTTTAATCAAACTCTGTTTTTCTAAATAATCATAAACCCTATCTCTAAGAATCCTTTCCAATATTTTGCTCACTACAGATGTAAGACTGACTGGCCTGTAATTCCCAGGGATTTCCCTATTCCCTTTCTTTTTTTTTTTTATTAAATATTTTATTGAAAATTTTTGGTCAACCAACACAGTACATTGTGCATCCTTTACACAATATTATAACAACACAAATAACAATGACCTATTTTATAAACAAAAAATGAATAAATAATAAATAACAAAAATGAAAACTAGCCCTAATTGGCAACTGCCTTGTCCCAAGTAACACTCTCCAAAAATATAATTTAACAGTCCAATATATAATTATCTGTAGCAACGACCTATACATACTATACAGTATATATTAACAACCCTGAGAGTCCTTCTGGTTCCTCCACCCCCCCTCCCTCCCCCCCCCCCCCCCCCCCCGATCCTGGGTTGCTGCTGCTGCCTTCTTTTTCCCATTCCGTCTATCTTTCTGCGAGGTATTCGACGAATGGTTGCCACCGCCTGGTGAACCCTTGAGCCGACCCCCTTAGGACGAACTTAATCCGCTCTAGCTTTATAAACCCCGCCATGTCATTTATCCAGGTCTCCACCCCCGGGGGCGTGGCTTCTTTCCACATTAGCAATATCCTGCGCCGGGCTACTAGGGACGCAAAGGCCAAAACATCGGCCTCTCTCGCCTCCTGCACTCCCGGCTCTTGTGCAACCCCAAATATAGCCAACCCCCAGCTTGGTTCGACCCAGACTCCTACTACTTTTGAAAGCACCTTTGTCACCCCCATCCAAAACCTCTGTAGTGCCGGGCATGACCAAAACATATGGGTATGATTCGCTGGGCTTCTCGAGCACCTCGCACACCTATCCTCCACCCCAGAAAATTTACTGAGCCGTGCTCCAGTCATATGTGCCCTGTGTAATACCTTAAACTGAATCAGGCTTAGCCTGGCACACGAGGACGACGAGTTTACCCTGCTTAGGGCATCTGCCCACAGCCCCTCCTCGATCTCCTCCCCCAGCTCTTCTTCCCATTTCCCTTTTAGTTCATCTACCATATTCTCCCCTTCGTCCCTCATTTCCCTATATATATCTGACACCTTACCATCCCCCACCCATGTCTTTGAGATCACTCTGTCCTGCACCTCTTGTGTCGGGAGCTGCGGGAATTCCCTCACCTGTTGCCTCGCAAAAGCCCTCAGTTGCATATACCTGAATGCATTCCCTTGGGGCAACCCATATTTCTCGGTCAGCGCTCCCAGACTCGCGAACTTCCCATCCACAAACAGATCTTTCAGTTGCATTATTCCTGCTCTTTGCCACATTCCATATCCCCCATCCATTCCCCCCGGGGCAAACCTATGGTTGTTTCTTATCGGGGACCCCCCCAAGGCTCCAGTCTTTCCCCTATGCCGTCTCCACTGTCCCCAAATCTTCAGTGTAGCCACCACCACCGGGCTTGTGGTGTAGTTCCTCGGTGAGAACGGCAATGGGGCTGTCACCATAGCCTGTAGGCTAGTCCCCCTACAGGACGCCCTCTCTAATCTCTTCCACGCCGCTCCCTCCTCCTCTCCCATCCACTTACTCACCATTGAAATATTAGCGGCCCAATAATACTCACTTAGGCTCGGTAGTGCCAGCCCCCCCCTATCCCTGCTATGCTGTAAGAATCCCTTCCTCACTCTCGGGGTCTTCCCGGCGCACACAAAACCCATGATGCTCTTTTCAATCCTTTTAAAAAAAGCCTTCGTGATCACCACCGGGAGGCACTGAAACACAAAGAGGAATCTCGGGAGGACCACCATCTTAACCGCCTGCACCCTCTCTGCCATTGACAGGGATACCATATCCCATCTCTTGAAATCTTCCTCCATCTGTTCCACCAACCGCGTTAAATTTAACCTATGCAATGTGCCCCAATTCTTAGCTATCTGGATCCCCAGGTAACGAAAGTCCCTTGTTACCTTCCTCAGCGGTAGGTCCTCTATTTCTCTACTCTGCTCCCCTGGATGCACCACAAACAACTCACTTTTCCCCATGTTCAATTTATACCCTGAAAAATCCCCAAACTCCCCAAGTATCCGCATTATTTCTGGCATCCCCTCCGCCGGGTCCGCCACGTATAGTAGCAAATCGTCCGCATACAAAGATACCCGGTGCTCTTCTCCTCCCCTAAGTACTCCCCTCCACTTCTTGGAACCCCTCAACGCTATCGCCAGGGGCTCAATCGCCAGTGCAAACAATAATGGGGACAGAGGGCATCCCTGCCTTGTCCCTCTATGGAGCCGAAAATATGCAGATCCCCGTCCATTCGTGACCACCCTCGCCACTGGGGCCCTATACAACAGCTGCACCCATCTAACATACCCCTCTCCAAAACCAAATCTCCTCAACACCTCCCACAAATAATCCCACTCCACTCTATCAAATGCTTTCTCGGCATCCATCGCCACTACTATCTCCGTTTCTCCCTCTGGTGGGGCCATCATCATTACCCCTAACAACCTCCGTATATTCGTGTTCAGCTGTCTCCCCTTCACAAACCCAGTTTGGTCCTCGTGGACCACCCCCGGGACACATTCCTCTATTCTCATTGCCATTACCTTGGCCAGGACCTTGGCATCTACATTTAGGAGGGAAATAGGTCTATAGGACCCGCATTGTAGCGGGTCCTTTTCCTTTTTTAAGAGAAGCGATATCGTTGCTTCAGACATAGTCGGGGGCAGTTGTCCCCTTTCCTTTGCCTCATTAAAGGTCCTCGTCAGTACCGGGGCGAGCAAGTCCACATATTTTCTATAGAATTCGACTGGGAATCCATCCGGTCCCGGGGCCTTTCCCGCCTGCATGCTCCTAATTCCTTTCACCACTTCTTCTACCTCGATCTGTGCTCCCAGTCCCACCCTTTCCTGCTCTTCCACCTTGGGAAATTCCAGCCGATCCAAGAAGCCCATCATTCTCTCCCTCCCATCCGGGGGTTGAGCTTCATATAATTTTTTATAAAATGTCTTGAACACTCCATTCACTCTCTCCGCTCCCCGCTCCATCTCTCCTTCCTCATCCCTCACTCCCCCTATTTCCCTCGCTGCTCCCCTTTTCCTCAATTGGTGTGCCAGCAACCTGCTCGCCTTCTCCCCATATTCGTACTGTACACCCTGTGCCTTCCTCCATTGTGCCTCTGCAGTGCCTGTAGTCAGCAAGTCAAATTCTACATGTAGCCTTCGCTTTTCCCTGTACAGTCCCTCCTCCGGTGCTTCCGCATATTGTCTGTCCACCCTCAAAAGTTCTTGCAGCAACCGCTCCCGTTCCTTACTCTCCTGCTTCCCTTTATGTGCCCTTATTGATATCAGCTCCCCTCTAACCACCGCCTTCAACGCCTCCCAGACCACTCCCACCTGGACCTCCCCATTATCATTGAGTTCCAAGTACTTTTCAATGCACCCCCTCACCCTTAGACACACCCCCTCATCTGCCATTAGTCCCATGTCCATTCTCCAGGGTGGGCGCCCTCCTGTTTCCTCCCCTATCTCCAAGTCCACCCAGTGTGGAGCGTGATCCGAAATGGCTATAGCCGTATACTCCGTTCCCCTCACCTTCGGGATCAATGCCCTACCCAGCACAAAAAAAGTCTATTCGCGAGTAGACTTTATGGACATAGGAGAAAAACGAGAACTCCTTACTCCTAGGTCTGCTAAATCTCCACGGGTCTACACCTCCCATCTGCTCCATAAAATCTTTAAGTACCTTGGCTGCTGCCGGCCTCCTTCCAGTCCTGGTCTTCGACCTATCCAGCCCTGGTTCCAACACCGTATTAAAATCTCCCCCCATTATCAGCTTTCCCATCTCTAGGTCCGGAATGCGTCCTAGCATCCGCCTCATAAAATTGGCATCATCCCAGTTCGGGGCATATACGTTTACCAAAACCACCGTCTCCCCCTGTAGTTTGCCACTCACCATCACGTATCTGCCCCCGTTATCCGCCACTATAGTCTTTGCCTCGAACATTACCCGCTTCCCCACTAATATAGCCACCCCCCTGTTTTTCGCATCTAGCCCCGAATGGAACACCTGCCCCACCCATCCTTTGCGTAGCCTAACCTGGTCTATCAGTTTCAGGTGCGTTTCCTGTAACATAACCACATCTGCCTTAAGTTTCTTAAGGTGTGCGAGTACCTGTGCCCTCTTTATCGGCCCGTTCAGCCCTCTCACGTTCCACGTGATCAGCCGAGTTGGGGGGCTTCCTACCCCCCCCCCCCTTGTCGATTAGCCATCACCTTTTTCCAGCTCCTCACCCAGTTCCCACGCAGCTGTATCTCCCCCAGGCGGTGCCCCCCTGCCCATCCTCTCCCATACCAGCTCCCCCCTCTCCCCAGCAGCAGCAACCCAGTAATTCCTCCCTCCCACCCCCCCCGCTAGATCCCCGCTAGCGTAATTACTCCCCCCATGTTGCTCCCAGAAGTCAGCAAACTCTGGCTGACCTCGGCTTCCCCCCGTGACCTCGGCTCGCACCGTGCGACGCCCCCTCCTTCCTGCTTCTCTATTCCCGCCATGATTATCATCGCGCGGGAACCAAGCCCGCGCTTCTCCCTTGGCCCCGCCCCCAATGGCCAACGCTCCATCTCCTCCACCTCCCCTCCTCCCCCCATCACCACCTGTGGGAGAGAGAAAAGTTACCACATCGCAGGATTAGTACATAAAACCCCTCTTTGCCCCCCACATTCGCCCCACCACTTTGTTCAAACGTTCTTTTTAATAACCCGCTCATTCCAGTTTTTCTTCCACAATAAAAGTCCACGCTTCATCCGCCGTCTCAAAGTAGTGGTGCCTCCCTCGATATGTGACCCACAGTCTTGCCGGTTGCAGCATTCCAAATTTTATCTTCTTTTTATGAAGCACCGCCTTGGCCCGATTAAAGCTCGCCCTCCTTCTCGCCACCTCCGCACTCCAGTCTTGATAAACGCGGATCACCGCGTTCTCCCATTTACTGCTCCGAGTTTTCTTCGCCCATCTAAGGACCATTTCTCTATCCTTAAAACGGAGGAATCTCACCACTATGGCTCTGGGAATTTCTCCTGCTCTCGGTCCTGGCGCCATCACTCGGTATGCTCCCTCCACCTCCAACGGACCCGCCGGGGCCTCCGCTCCCATTAACGAGTGCAGCATCGTGCTCACATATGCCCCGACGTCCGCTCCCTCCACACCTTCAGGAAGACCAAGAATCCTCAGGTTGTTCCTCCTTGTGTTGTTTTCCAGTGCCTCCAACCTTTCCACACATCGTTTCTGATGTGCCTCCTGCGTCTCCGTCTTCACCACCAGGCCCTGTATATCGTCCTCATTCTCGGCTGCCTTTGCCTTCACGACCCGAAGCTCCCGCTCCTGGGTCTTTTGTTCCTCCTTTAGCCCTTCGATCGCCTGTAGTATCGGGGCCAACAGCTCTTTCTTCATTTCCTTTTTTATCTCTTCCACACAGCATTTCAAGAACTCTTGTTGTTCAGGGCCCCATGTTAAACTGCCACCTTCCGACGCCATCTTGGTTTTTGCTTGCCTTCCTTGCCGCTGTTCTAAAGGATCCACTGCAATCTGGCCACTCTCTCCTCCTTTTTCCATCCGTATCCAGGGGGGATTCCCTTCTGGTTTACCGCACAGTGTTTTTAGCCGTCAAAATTGCCGTTGGGGCTCCTATCAAGAGCCCAAAAGTCCGTTTCACAGGGAGCTGCCGAAACGTGCGACTCAGCTGGTCATCGCCGCACCCGGAAGTCCGACCTGAGGCTAACCTGACCAGACTATCTTACTACCTCGTGGTGTATGTTCTAGTTGCTGCTCACGGGCTCTGACTGTCTCAGAGGCTGCATCCCAAGAGAGCGGGAAAACTAGTGCCCTCTGGTTATATAGTGGCCGTGTCCCGTCTGGTGATTGGCTGCTGTGTTCTGTATGTTCATTGGTCATCCTTTGTGTCACTCACTGTCTGTCTGTGCACCATCATATACTTGTGTGTATATTATGACAGCCGGATGAGCAGGTTCTTTGAGGAGGTGGAGGATAGATGTGGGTGGTTTGGGGGTAGTCTGGCTAACCATGTGCATATGTTCTGGGCATGTCCGATATTGAGGGAATTCTGGCAGGGATTTGCAGACATTATGTCAGAGGTCCTGGAAGGGAGGGTAACCCCGAGTCCAGAACTGGCAATATTTGGGGTGTCGGATGATCCGGGGGCCAGGGGGGTGAGGGAGGCCGATGTCCTGGCCTTCTCCTCCCTGGTGGCCCGGAGACGGATTTTGCTGGGTTGGAGGGACTCGGAGCCCCCGAAGTCAGGTGTGCGGGTCTGCGGTATGGCAGGGTTTCTCAGCCTGGAAAAAATCAAGTTCGCCTTGAAAGGATCAACTCAGAGGTTCGCCCAAAGATGGCGACCATTCATCGACTTCTTCAAAGAAAATTGAACGGCAGCAGTATAGTTTGGGGGGGGGGGGTGAAGAAAATAGGAGGCATGGCAGTGTTAAATAAGGACAGTGAACTCAGTATACGGGTAGCTAGGAAATAGGGCGCGGGCAGTTGGGGACATTGTGTTTTTGGGGGGGGGGGTTCTTTTTTTAATATATATACATGTGTCGGCCCAAGCGACTGTTTTAAGAAATGTTACTGTGTTAAACTGTGAAAATTTCAAATGCTTCAATCAAATATTTTCTAAAAAAAAAGTTTTTTCCAACATTTTTGTCTGGGATAATATAGTTCACTCTTCTTGTTTAATAAATGTTTTATTCTTTGTGTAAAAAGTTCAACAGCAGACTCCTGTGAATTTGTTCAGTAACCTACTTCCATGGTTTTGAAAATAAAGTTAGGATCTATCAAGCCAGGTTTTTCTCCAGGATCAGACTTGTGCAGTATTAACATCAGCTGGTATTACACCAAGTCCCAATGCCAGCCCAAACAACTCCAAGTGCTGGCTTAGAAAGAGGGCAATACCAATGAAAAACAGGCAATCTGTTCAAATCAAAAACAGTACCAGAAAATTTAAATAATTTGTCTGACTGTAACAATTGAATAGCCAAAGTTGTGGAATGCCTAGTTCATTGCAGCGTCAAACGCCTTTCAATTTCTGAATCCAGAGGGTTTAAATATACGTAAGAATAAGGCATTTTCTTGCTTTTTAAAAATATTACTTTGGGTATTATGCGCAAAAGGACACAAATCATAATTTTTTTGTGTGTGAGATTGCATGGAAACACAGCAGCCCATGCAAACAATTAGTTGGAAATTTGGTTAATCTTTCTATGGTGGTGTTGTTTCATTGTGGTATGTGGGCCATGACAATTACCTGCTCTTCTTGGAATAGGGCCATGGGACCGTTACACTCACCTTATTTGAGAGTTTAACAGCTGTCCAGAGACAGCACTTCCAACATTACAGTAATTCCTTATCGGGGGCGGCACTATTTTTCAGACGCCCTGCCCCCTCAAAATCGGCAGACTCGAGAAGTATGCCATACGCCGTCGTGACGGCACAGGACGTCACCTGAGGCCCACCCCAATGCTCCACCTCCAATGGGCCGAGTCCCCGACAGTGTGGGACGCGTTCCTCACAACTTTCGGGGACCTCGCTGCGGACTGTGTCCAGCACCGTCACAGTCGGGGGGGGGGGGTCTGTTTCAGTGGCAGTGGAGGCTTCGGCGGGGGCTGGGGGGACTGTGGAGGGCTATCCGGGGTTGGCGAGGAGGGTTACAGGGGGTTAGTTTTTAGCAGGCCGGATCCGTGCGTGGCCTGCGCAATGCTGTACGGCTCGGCTGCTGCGGGCCGACGCCGTGTGCATCGGCGGTCACAGACCCGGCCATTCTGTGGCTGGATCCGCAGGTAAAGCCACGCGGCGCGGCTGCTAGCCCCCCACTGGGTGGAGGATCGGTGCGGGGGTACCGCAGACTTTCTGGTCGTAAGACCAGACGGATCCTGCGGACGTAGCCGCAGAATTGGAGAACCCAGCCCACAATGTTTGAGACATCTTACGAGATTCAACCTCGCTGGGGTAGATTCAGAGCATCATATTTAAATGAGCCACATGTCTGGATTCTCCCGGTGCCCAGGGACTAATGGCATCCCTAGTGATGCCTTGACCAGTGCCATTTAGGACTGGACCAGGTTTAACAACACCCAGGGGATTTCCCGGGGCATTGGAGAGTTTGGACGAAGAAGGGTGGCCCCCTGGCTCTCCCTTTGACACCTGGGCACCTTGGCACTGCCAGGCTGGCAGGGGCGCTGTCAGGTTACTAGGGTGGGAGTACTGGTATGCCCGGGTGGCACTGCCACGAGTCGGGTATGCTGGAGGGGGTTCCTTTACAAAGCTCAATATGAGCCATGTCTATTTGCAGGTGAAACTGGACACTGCATCAAGGAAATTAACAATTATAAACACCAATAGAGGGGTTTAGAGTACGCCCACCTCCTGTTCTGGGTCTCAATATCTCCAGCAATCTTCCAAAGAGTAATGAAAGGCATTCTTCAAGGATTGCCAAAGGAAGCTGCATACTTAAGTGATGTGCTCATCACGGAGAAGGAGCACATGGACAAACTGGAGGAAGTGCTCAGATGGTTCTCCCAAGTGGGCAGCTGGTTGAAGAGGAGCAAATGCGTGTTCAGAGTGAAGGCAGTAACATACCTGATTGTACAGGGTAGACAGTGATAGTCTACACCCTGTGGAGGAGAGAGTTCAGGCCATAATAGGGGCCCCAATTCCGAGGACCGCCCTGAACTCCAATCATTCTTGGGCCTGGTGAAGTGATATGGGAAATTAATCTAAACCTAGCCACCCTGTTGGCACCCTCCCACATATTGCTAAAGAAGAACCAGAAGAGAGTTTGGAGTGCCCTACAAGAAGAATCATTTGCCGGGGTGAAGACGTGTCTGTCATCCTCCTCACTCATTATGACCCAACTGGACCTCCATTCCTGACATGCAATGCCTCTCCCTATGGCATTGGGGCAGTGCTGGCCCACAGATTGGGCAATGGCATGGACCGCCCTATTGCTTTTGCTTTGAGGACTCTGGCAGACATCGAACAAAGTTATGCCCAAATAGAGAAGGAAGGCTTCTCTAGAAAGAGGAAATACTTGGGGTCAAGAAATTCCAGCAGTATGTCTACGGGCGGTAATTCTCCATTGTGATCAATCACAAGCTTCAAAAGTGAAAGCTGGGCCTCTTTAAAGAGGTCAAGGGGCTTAGCCCCATTGCAACAGCCTGGATTCAGTGTTGGGCACTTCTGCTCGCTGTATATGAGTACTCGTTCCAACACCGTCCTGGTACACAGCCCACACTGTCGCTCTTAGTCATCTCCATTGGCCACCATTGGAGAATGAAATAGTGGCCACCCTAAATTGTATGGATACTTTGTCAGTGACGGCTGTTCCAATTCGGACATGGGCTCAACTAAGTCCTAAGTTGGCGATGCTCCGCCACGTGCTATTAAATGGCAGATTGCAAAGGAACCCTCAGAGCCGCCCTACAGCCCTATGCCCAGAAACTCCAAGAGCTAAGTATGGAGGACGGTATCATACTGTGGGGAGTGCATGTGGTCATCCCACTGCAGGGTCAGGAGTCCATCCTGAATGAGCTACGCAGTGGTCACCCAGGCCCCTCAAAATTGAAATTGCTGTCTCGAAGCAATTCTGGTGGCCTGGCATTGGTGGGGACATTGAGTGAGTCATATGCAGTTGCCTGGAATGTCAGGAGCCCCAAAAGCTTCCATCGGTGGCCTCCCTTCATCCCTGGGAATTACCAGGGCGTTCTTAGGTGAGATTGCATGCCGATTTTGCTGGCCTTTCAATGGGGTCCATGATTCTTATTGTTGTGGACACCCACTCAAAATGTCTTGACATTCATAAAATGACCTCAACAACATCCAGGGCTACTGTCGAGAAACTGAGGTGCTTGTTTAGTACACATGGCATTCCTGAAGTCCTGCTGATGGGCAATGGAACGCCGTTCACAAGCGAAGAGTTTGCCATATTCACTAAGCTGACCAGAATCCGGCACATCAGAACTGCCCTGTACCATCCCTCCTCTAATGGCCTGGCTGAAAGGGCGGTTCAGACATTCAAAAGAAGCATAAAGAAGCAGACCATGGGCTCCATAGATGCGCGTCCGGCACGGATCCTTTTTAATTATAGGACGACGATGCCTGTGACAACAAGATGTAAGGGGCCGTCCTGTTTATTTCTGTTTACTCCCAGTTTTCCTGTTTGTTTCTGTTTACTCCCTGTTTATTCCCTTATTTCCCCTTTCTTTTTTTTTTGCCGTTACATTTTTGATCCATAGACGATTTATGGACATATGTCTTTAAGGCAGTCTGTGTCTTTAATTTAAGCAGAAGGAAGCAGTGTCCCGTGTCTTTAATTCAAACAGAAGGCTGTGCAGTTTTAGACTGGTGATTGCCGACTAACTGGCGTCAGGGATGACTTGGTTTGATTGATTTGGCTAATGGTCAATGAGCTGGCACAAAAGGCTGTGCTCTGCCTAGTAACAGGTAGTGATTCGATATTGTCCCACTGCAATGTTTTTTGGAGCCACGAGGTTCCATTTTTGCGTTCACTTTTGATTACGACAGCCCAGAGGTAAAAGGTGTAGATAAATCCTCATCAGAAAGCCATTTTGCTTTCACTTTTCATTTGGGCAGCATGGAGGTAACTGATCCGGGTAAATCCTCCACAAAAAGCTATTGCTAAGCCTCTCAAATAAGATCCAGCTAACTCTCTCTCCAATAAGCCTGTGGGTATTGGATTCTTGAAAACAGGGCCTGAAGGCAGGCTATGAATTTAGAGCAAAGTCTGATGAACCAGGCACTCTGTCTCTCCAGGAAAATTGTGAGTACAGGCTGCAAAATAGGGGCTGTGGTTTATAAGCTTACTGTGGAGAAAGCATGCAAGGAACCATCATCTGAAGCAAAGACTTTTTCTCTTTCACTTACATTTTTTCCCTTTCTCCTCTCTATGTTTGTCTTTCTTGTGAAAGTGAGTAGAGAGTGGGGAGGCATTAAAGTAGGAGTTAGGTATTTATTAATATTTAACCAACTGTAATTGCTCCGTATTTCACCACTATTCCTGTTATAAATAAACAGTTATTTTGTTTCAACTTACAAACCTGGTGACTGTAATTATTGGGCAGTCAAGGGCCGAAGACTTCAGGAATTTTTCTAAGTATTATTGGTTAATTCACTTGTGTTGTGCCTGCGGAGCACGTGGGGTTGGAATTGACCGCCCACTTGCCCAGGGTGGTGTAACAGGGGTAACAGCAGCTGAACAGCTGATGAGCTGCAGGCTCAGGACCTGGTTAAGACTGACTTTCCCTAACCTGGGTGGCAAAGTGGAAGTGCAGCAAGAAGCACAGAAAAGGCACCATGACCTTTGGGCGCCAGGGCGGAAGTTCCAATCAGGAGACAAGGGGCACTCTGGTTCCTTGGAGTCATAATTGAGACAATGAGGCCGGTCTCTTATAAAGTCAAGGTCCAAGGCAAAATCCAACGAAAACACATGGACCACCTTAAGGAGCAGGAGCCTGATTCAGCAGTCTTGTCCTGCCCGACTTGGTGTCGGGACGAGGCCGTTGAACCTCACGAGAGACGTCTTGTGAAATTTGCAACGCTCAAAACGTCTTGCAAGATCCAACGGAACCTTGCAAGACTTCGTGATCTGGATCTCGCGCTCACTGGGCGGGACCCAGATTAACATATTTAAATAAGCCACACGGCTTCTCTAATTATACATTCACCAGATTCTCCCAGTACCCGGTACTCAACGGCTGCGCCTGGGAGACCTCGCCAGGGTGTCGTTTTATACTGGTACACACAAACGTGGACCAGGCGTAATGGTACCTGGGAGGGTCTCTCAGGCCATTGGATACCCCAGGTGGTGGGGGACAGGGCAGTGTGGCACCCTGGCAGTGCTCCTGACACGTAGACACTCCATCTGGGCACCCTGGAAGTGCCACCCAGGCACACTGGCAGTGACTGTCGGATGCCCCGATGGCACTGCCAGGGGCACTACCAGGGTGCCCAGATGGAGTGTCGGTGTGGCAGGTTGGCACTGCCAGGGATTGGGCCCTTACCAGGTAAGGGGCCGAGGAGGGGGTTGAATGGCGAGATGTTTCATGGTGCTACAGTCGCTGAGAAACATCCCGCTAAACGCGCCCGAAGCCGGACATGGAATGTTGTCAGTGAATCGTGCCCATTAGCAATCACCATCTGAATTATTGGATGTGGGAAAGAATTACTTTTGCCCAGTTGTTGATCAATATGTTATGGTGCGTTTTATTTTCATGAATTAAAAAGGAAAAATGAGAGTCAGAATTCTGAAAATGCTGGAAATCTTAAACAAAACAGAAAATGTTGTAAACACAGAGTCAATCAATACCTCTAAAGAGAGGGCAGCACGGTAGCACGTGGATAGCACTGTGGCTTCCCAGCTCCAGGGTCCCAGGTTCGATTCCCCGCTGGGTCACTGTCTGTGTGGAGTCTGCACGTTCTCCCCGTGTTTGCGTGGGTTTCCTCCGGGTGCTCCGGTTTCCTCCCACAGTCCAAAGACGTGCGGGTTAGGTGGATTGGCCATGATAAATGGCCCCCCCAAAAAAAATCTCTAAAGAGAAAATATCATATTAATACCTCCAGTACACACCTTCTCTGAGCTCATCTTATCACTGAGTCTGACCTCTTGCCCCCTCTACTCTATTCCCACTAAACCTCTGACCACCCTAAATCCCTTCCTGGTTCCCACGTTAGCTGATATTGTGAGTAGATTTTCCTCCTCAGATATGATTCTCCTCTCCTTCAAATCTGCCACCACCAGTCCAAAGATGTGCGGGTTAGGCCATGCTAAATTGCCCCTT
Source organism: Scyliorhinus torazame (assembly GCF_047496885.1). Taxonomy (NCBI): domain Eukaryota; kingdom Metazoa; phylum Chordata; class Chondrichthyes; order Carcharhiniformes; family Scyliorhinidae; genus Scyliorhinus; species Scyliorhinus torazame. The sequence continues at coordinate 176,063,327 of NC_092707.1, forward strand.
ATTGTCCAAATGTTAGGTGGGGTTCCGGGGATAGCACGGGGGAGTGGACCTAAGTTAGGTTGTTCTTTCAGAGGGTTGGTGCAGACTCGACAGGCCAAATGGCCTCCTTCTGCACTGTGGGGATTCTATGAATTCTATGGATTCACTGCTTTCCTTAAAAAAAACACTTGACCCCTCCATCCTTGCAAATGACAGCCTCATCGCCAATCTTTTTCCTTGGCAAGTCCTTGAACATGTGGTCACCTCCCGAATCCATATCCATTTTTCCCAGAACTCCAGGTTTGCATCCCTCCAATCAGTTTTCAGCCCGACCACAATAGTGAAATTATTCTATCAAAGTCATAAATAATACCCTACACACTGTGTCAAATGAAATCCTTCCTGTGATTTCTCAACCTGTTTCAGCCTTTGACACAGCTGACCACACCATCCACCCCCGTTGCTTTCTCCACTGTGGTCCACCGAGGTAAGTCTGTACTTGCTTTTGCACACTTATCTATTTAGCTGTCACCAGAATACGACTTGCAATGATTTATCTTCCTATACTTGCCTTGTCACTTCTGGGTCCATCATTATTTCTCATCAACATGCTGGCCCTCAACAATATCATCCACTATTTTAATCGAGTCACCGTTGCTGACTGTGCTTTCAGCTGCCAAGACCCTAAGGCACTCCCTCTCTCAACCTTTTTGCCTCTTTTTTCCTCCCCTATAAGGTGCTGCTCAATCCCTGCCTCTCTGATCCAGTTAACGGTCTTCTGCTCTGGTATCTCCTTATGTGGTCTGGTATGAAATTTGGTTTGCCGCAGCTTGGGACATTTTATTATGGTAAAGGCGCAGTATAAATACAAGTTGTTCAGGGCGAAAAAGCAGGAAATTAAGCATCTTTAGTAAGATTGGAAAAATAAAGAAAAAGAGGGAGGGAGGTGGGGCTTAAGAATGGACATTGATTATTCTTTTGTCTACTATGTACATACTGCGTACGTTCCCTCGGCTGTAGAAAAATACTTCTCACTGTACTTCGGTACATGTGACAATAAAATCAAATCAATCAATTAATCAATCAATCAGTCAGTGACAGACAGGAAACCTTTTCACAGTGGTTCACTCCCTGAAATAATTACTGGAGCATATAAAAACCGTCAGAATAAACGTTAATTAAAAATATAGTTCATTTCAGTGCTCCAGAACAATGGTGCTTAATGCAGACATTCCAAATAGTTTCTCAGTAAATGCAATCTTCACCATCTGCAGCTTGCTGATAAATCAGCATCTGATACTTGGCTACACAGAGAAATCGACTGAAGGAAAAATACAGGTCACTTGAGAACAGATGAATACAATCCGATGATGTTTTATGAATGGCAAGTTCCTTGAACTGAAAACACAAATGACCTTTCTGGCACCGAAACTGCTCAAAGTATTCAGATCATAGAAACATAAGAAAGTCTGTCAAGATTGAGGAGGTGAATGGGGCTGACTTCTCTAAACCATAGTGTGATGTTGGATGCAGTGATGCAGTGGATGTGACAGAAGTCAGCAATTACTTAGAGATATGTAATGATTAATGATTGCTCTAACACTCAGAATGAAGTAAAACATTTCTCTAAGGTCAAAGGAACAGGTGCTGATAAGGCACAGCATAGATTTTTACATGACGCTAAAATAGCTATGCATCTGATGTTTCTTTTTAATGTAAGTGATGGGAGGACTGGAAATTGAATATTTTATATGCCAAGTCAATATGGTGCAGTAAGTACAACACAGCTTAGAAGCTGACATGCTGTCTCAGCAACATGCTTTAATCCCAGCCTCGAGAGAAATGCTGCCTACTGCACAAGTACGACATTTGCTTGAAACTCATTTTATTTGATCTTGACTGTGATCAGAAAGAGTAGATTTTTACCGCATCAGTCTGAGCTGTGTTTGGACCAGTTCCCAGCACTGAATGGATAATGGCTGAATCTGCTGTGCCACCCGACACATCAGTAAAATCTGCTCCGACTGTCAGGGAAACTCTTCATGGATATTTTGGAGGCTATTTCACACAGACACTTGTAGACACTACCCTGATAGAATCATACCTTCTCATTTACACTTTTGTATCTATGTCCATGAAGCAGAACAATGGATTACCTTTGAGGAAGTCAGTTCAATGTTAACATAAAACCCTCATTATAAATTGTGGAGAGGAAATGCTATTTAACAATGTTTTGGATAATCTTTTACTGTAACATCTTCCTTGGGATTTTTTAGTGAGGGAAAATTCTCATGGCATTCTGTTAAAGTGTTTCTTTGTGCCACAGTATCTTTTCACAGTAGTTAACTATCTTCTGCCACTTTACCCGATAACCATGCTTTATATGTCAGTCCTCATTGTAAACCAGTTGACTAATCCACTATGTGTGGTATCATAGGTGAATGTGACATAGAATTCACTTGAGTTCCACAAAAAGCATTTTAAGGGTCTTGATCAGGAATGGGAACCTGGTTAATCATAGATTATCATAGAATTTACAGTGCAGAAGGAGGCCATTCGGCCCATCGAGTCTGCACCGGCTCTTGGAAAGAGCACCCTACCCAAGGTCAACACCGCCACCCTATCCCCATAACCCAGTAACACCACCCAACACTAAGGGCAATTTTGGACACTAAGGGAAATTTATCATGGCCAATCCACCTAACCTGCACATCTTTGGACTGTGGGAGGAAACCGGAGCACCCGGAGGAAACCCACGCACACACGGGGAGGATGTGCAGACTCCGCACAGACAGTGACCCAAGCCGGAATCGAACCTGGGACCCTGGAGCTGTGAAGCAATTGTGCTATCCACAAGGCTACCGTGCTGCCCCAAATGTTCTCTTCTGCCCTCCTCAACTTGCTGCTCCCACCACCCTCTAAACGTAAGAGCACAGAAACAATTTGTTTTACATTCCCACTGCTTCCCCAGTTCAGATTAGCTAACACAGCAACAGAGGAAAATATTTCTCCAAATCTCAATAGGTACGATTGAGCATACTATTCCATAATTACTCTTGGCGTAAAAGTGATTGAGTTCAAAGCGATTCTTTTTTCAAATTATTGCATGAAGCCCTGAAGGAGATTATCCATACTGCACTAATGTAAAGAATTTAGTCTGATGTACAGTTTAAAATTTGAATGTCTTAAACTCAACATTTACACAAGACTATGTAGATTATCTTTCAATAATTTTACACCTGTGCTGTTTCATTTCATGCACACAGTGTTCATCATAACTGACATCCTGCTCAGCTATTTCATTATCTTTGTTTGAAAATATACATGACTAGTGAAAAATGGTGCAGCAAAATTAATACCAGAAAGCTTCAAAATATTTCAAGAATTGCCACTTGGAAAATTGGACTTATCCTATTAGTTGTTTACATATTTCAAAACACTCGTATGCTCCAAGGTTGGTGATATCCTTTCAAAGATGAGAGAAACAATTTGCTTGGTACAATCTAAGAAATAAAGAGTCAGAAATATTTATACATGTGGCATTTTACTTTGATCTTTATCCACAAAAACACTCAAGGCTCCTTTTTCCTTTGGTGCAGTTGCCATTTATGTACAAAAAGTTATATTTAGCCGGACTTACAAGCACAAAGGCATGAAATTATTGTGATTCAATGCCAAACTTTCCCATGAGCAAGATTATTGAGCACAACTGCCTCTGCGCCTGATTGATACGTTCATTTGGATCACATTTTCATGTTCAAGCTAAATTTCTAATGCAAATTGGAGACACCAGCTAGATCTCTAGATATTAAATGTGGGAAGTACATCAGCAGACAAATTGACTAAAAACATGGCAGACTTTTGTCCTTTGAAGTATTGGAGAAGGCGTATGTGAAACTGTGGAAGAGGAGCCACGTTGTTGTTGATTTGATGGCTGATTCAGAAGCAGATTCTCAGTGTTCACGATATCAAGATGGTGGCATCGACTGTAACAAAAGATTAATCTTTTTGCTTTTCATCTTTCAGGCCTTTGTAATCAATACTGCCAGCTGTTCCACTCAATTTTAATTGTGAAAAAGCAGATGACAGTTTCTTTGTCTAGGATAGTTAAATTGGCACATTCGTTTCTCAATACTTGTACAATTGAATATCACTGTTTAGATTGATGTTTTTGTTGGTGTCAGTTCTGGTTACCTTAAGGCCCTGAAAGTAAGTCAATGCACCTGAGTATACAAAATGGAGCATCTTCCTAGAAAACAACCCCCTCTGGAGTTGTTCTCACAAAAGGTGTTTTTGTTCTACCCTCAAAAGTAATGAAAGTTTTGTGTCAAAGATGAATAGAGAGAGTGATTTGTACTATATCTCAGTTAATGGGTAGATCAGATGGGACCTACTGTTACTGCAATTACACCAATAGAAGAAGCAGAAGTCATGCCTCACATTGGCAGATTCGCCGTAGTAGAAAGTACATATTTTAGACTGACAAGTGGCATATACGCATTAATCAAAATACACACACAATCAAATCCTGTTGTTGAAATGTGATGACGATGCATGGGTGGCATGGTGGCACAGTGGTTAGTGCTGCTGCCTCGCAGTGGCAGGGACCCAGGTTCAATTCCAGGCTCGGGTGACTGTCTGTGTGGAGTTTGCACTTTCTCCCAGTGTGTGCGTGGGTTTCCTCCGGGCGCGCCGGTTCCTCCCTCAGTCCAAAGATGCGCAGTTTAGGTGAATTGGCCCCGCTAAATTGCCCCTTAGTCGCCAACGGTTATAAGATCATAAGACATAGGAGCAGAATTAAGCCACTCGGCCCATCAAGTCTGCTCTGCCATTCAATCATGGCTGATATATTTCTCATCCCCATTCTCCTGCCTTCTTAGGTGGGGTTAGTGGGTCATGGGGATAGGGTGGAGTCGTGGACTTAAGTAAGGCACTCTTTCAAGGGCTGGAGTAGACTCGATGGGCCGAATGGCCTTCTTCTGCACTGTAGATTCCATGTTGCGTTTTTTGATTGCTCACATTACAAGATGCCAACCTGAGGATAACGTTTTTGACTTTTGGAAATGCCTGAGAATATTTTCATCTGAAAAACTTGATAACTGACTGTAGTCCAGCTAATTGAAAGCAGATGGAAATCACCCATCTGTGAATTATAAACATTTTATCTCTTAGACAAGGTGCAAGTATTTTGAGATCACTTTCTGCTTTAGATGTTAACAGACTTTAGATAAACTACTTTCAGTAATAAAGGGAGAACATTTTTCAGGTAATTGCAGTAATGAGGTGGATTTGTGGAAATGGGGCGAACTGTGGCTGATTAGTCTTGTAGGACAATGCAGGGGTCAGTAAGTAGACTGAGCTGCTCTTTCCGGGAATTTACTTCTCTCTGCCTCTACATGTATACACTGGCTCAAGTCAGAATTAAAGGAATGTAATTTTGTAAAAGAGGGTATTGACTGCTGAATGCATTAAGCACATGCATCGTACATATAATTATCTTTGGTTTCTCACCATTACACAGACAAAAAGAGCAAGTATATGATGCAGGAATAACATTGTCTGAACATGACTTGGGTTCTTGCCATTCAAAGGCTTCTCCGTCCAGACCTGCAGGGACTTCATTCTTTTTCTTCCGTTTTCTCTAATTTCTGAAATAAATGACAGGAGGTTTCCTGGCTTTCCCACTTTATCTGGAGGAAAATTGTAATAATGTTATCGTGCGTTTTCGCAGCCAGCTATTTGCAGGTTATGTATGGTTTGCTTGGCTGATTTGCATCTGTGCTTTTGTATTCACCATTCTCTCCGTGTGATTGAACACCGAGCTTGTGTCTGCACCTGATACTGTGCCACTAGTCAGGCGGTAAGCTGTTCATTAGCCAAAAGATATCAGAGGCCGTGGGTGGGATTCTCCGTTTCAGAAACTAAATGTCGACGCCGGGACTGAATCGGTGGATTCGTATAACAACTAAATTGGTGCTGGTCCTGGAGCAATTCAGGATCCTTTACTGGGCCAGCACCGGTGTCACGTGGAACACGATCATTTCCAATGAGAAAGGGTGTCCGATTCGCTGGGGTCGGGATTGCCACTCAAGAGGCTGACAAGCTGCAGCCGCACATTAGCACTCTACTCCCGGTTTGTGGACACCGAGCTGGAGACCCTGCTGGGCGCCATGGAGGAGAGGAGGACACCCTATTCCCTGGGGTGGGAGGGAGGCTGCCACCCACCGCCACCTGGGCGCAGGTGGCAGAGGCCATGAGCAGCGTGGGCCTCACCACCAGGACCAGCCAGCAGTGCCGAAAGAAGCTGCATGACCTTCTCAGGGCGGCCAGAGCGAGTAGGCCGCACTGTGCCCCTGGCATCAATGCGTCGCACAGACCCGTAGCCACCCTCCTAACCCAGACGGCAACCGAACCCCACCTTGCGCCACATGCCAGCACCCATACGGGCCACCAGCTGCCAACCCCCTGTGCTGCCCGCGCCCGACTTTTTAACACTGAGCGCTTTCTGTCTGCCCCGCTCCAGGAGAAGGCGGCGCATAACCGAAGAGAGAGAGAGAAGACCGGAGGGGGACCGCCGGACCTGCGGCCCTCACTGCAATGGAGCGGCGGGCAGTGGACCTGGTCGGCGGGCCTGGAGAGAGGGCACTTGCTGAAGCGGAGATCGACATCAGGCAACCAAGTGAGACCCCGCTGTGTTGCGGTTTCCCATGGAATGTGTGGCACAACCCCCACCCCACCCCTCCACCCCACCCCCAAAGCGCCCCCATACCACCCACTCACCACCCCCTCACCACTATCCACCATCCCAACTAGCAATCCAATCATGCGTCATGTCTTGAGTCTTGCAGGATCACCTGGTGGCGAGGTGGGTTCTTCTGGTGTCCCCCACCCTCAAGTAAATTCCACCAATAAGGAGGCAACGGATAGTGAAGAGAGCCCCTAAATGCCACCCCGGAGCACCAGTCCGGGGACGTCACTGACTTCCCATCACAGCTGGCTCCAACAACCTCCTCCATCCCGGAGACACTCGCCTCGGTTGGACACTCTAGTGAAGAGGTTCCTGGGGTACTATCTGGTGCGCACCACAAAAGTGCTCCAGTACAGCAGGTGGAGTTGGAACCCCCGAGGGGGGACGGTCGAAAGGCGGCCCACCCCAGAGACCAGCTGCCGTACAAATAGGTCTCAGTCTTCTGGAAAGTGCGATCCAATCGATAATGGAGATGCAGACACAAAGCCAGGTACTACATGGGGGGGGGGGGGGGGGGGGGAGGAGAGGGTGGGGGTGGGGGGGTGTCAGCAACCATCCAACACCTGCAGGTGCAGTTGGAGGAGTCCAACTATCTGCAGGTGCAGGAGGCGGTTCCAACAATGCGTGCCACCCGGGCTAAAACCGCACAGGTGGCGTCCGTGGTGGTGACCTTGGGGATGAAGGTATTGACCATGGGTCAGGATGTCCAAGGCCTGGGTCACTCTGTGCAGGCAGTGACTGAGGCACAGGATAGGGCTGCCCTGTCACAGGCAGCTATGTACCAAGGCCGCCTGGACAATGCAGCATTGCCCCAGAGCTAGGCCCAGTCACAATGGGTTAAGCCTGAGGGCATCGTCGGCACTGTCTGACTTGAACAGGTCTCAGAGGGAGGTGGCACAGACACTGAGTGATGTTGCACAGTCCCAGAGGGAGGTGGCCCAGTCTCTGTGCTCCATGGACGCGAGCTTGTAGACCCATTTTTAGACGAGAGGGGTCTCCAGGACTGGCAGCGCCTGGTGGCAGTGGAGCCCCAGGAGTTTGCTCCGGCTGCACCCCGTCCCACGGAGTAGCCCAGGGGCCATAGGGCACCTCGAAGGAGTTAGAAGGAGGTGGTGATGGGACCGTGCTGGTGTCTCCCTCAGGAGAGGTCCTGGAACACTACAGTGCCTAAAACTCCCCCTCTTCCTGTCGCTGGCGGTGTTGTGTAGGATGGGTGGTAATGGGAAGGGGTGGCCAGCCGGGGAGGGTGGGGGTTGGGATGGGATGTCTGTGCCATCGGCCAGGCCCCCTAGTCAGTGAACCTGGAGGTGATTAGAGCGTCCCGTGCGCGTTGCCCTGGCGCACACGTCGTGCGGCCTCCTTGCCCGCACAGGCCCCATGTCCTGACCATCCTGGCCATCCTCCACATCCTCCTCATCGGACGAGGCCTGGTGTTGATGCCCCTCCTCCAGCACATCGCCCCTCTGCTGCACAATGTTATGTAGGACGCAGCAGGCCACCATGTTGTGGGAGACTCTCCTAGCGCTATACTGAAGGGCTTCTCAAGAGAGGTCCAGGCACCTGAATCACATCTTCAGGATGCTGAATCATTGCTCGACCGCGCCCCTAGTCATGGCTTGGGAGTTGTTGTAGCGGGTCTCCATGTCGACCTGTGGTCTCCGGATAAGTGTCATCAGCCACGACCGCAGATAACCCCTGTCGCCAAAGAACCAACCCCTCACCCGGGGGTGCGCCTCAAAGGTGTCAGGAGCCATCTACTGTGCCAGGATGAAGGCATTGTGCACACTGCCTGAGTATCGGGCACAGACGTGCATGATGTGCAGCTCAAGGTTGCACACCAGCTGCAAGTTAATCGAGTGGAACCCTTTCCGGTTTGTGAAGATCGGCCTGTCGTAAGTCAGTGCCCGTAGGGGCATCCCGTCAACCACTCCCCGTATCTTGGGTATCCCAGCGATGGCAGTGAGCCCCACTGCCTGAGCATCCTAGTGGGCTCAATTCACATTGAATTTGATATATTGTGCTGAGTGGCATATAGGGCCTACGTGACGGCACGGATACACCTGTGCACCAAGGTCTGTGAGATTCCGGACAGGTCCCCATTCGGCACCTGGAAGGACCCTGGGGCGGAGAAGTTCAGGGCGACTGTCACATTGACGGTGTCTCCCCCACACACCTGCGTTTCCAGGTGCACCATGATCCGGCAGATATGCCACAATGTCCCTAGTGCTCAGCCGGATTCTTCGACGACATGCCTGGTCCGGCAGGTCATCGAATGACAGGCACGGCCGGTACACATGAGACCTGATGCGGTGCCTCTATCCCACTCCTTCTTGGCCTGTTGGGCACAGAAACAAAGAACCTAGGAGCAGGAAGAGGCAATTTGCCCTTTCGAGCCTTCTCCGCCATTTATTATGATCATGGCTGATCATCCAACTCAATAGCCTAATCCCGCCTTCTCCCCATATCCTTTGATCCCCTTTGCCCTAAGTGCTATGTCCAACTGTTTATTGAAAGCATGCAATGTTTTGGCCTCAGCTGCTTCCTGTGGTAACAAATTCCACAGGCTCGCCACTCTCTGGGTGAAGGAATTTCTCCTCATCTCTGTCCTAAATGGTCTATCCTGTATCCTCAGACTGTGACCCTTGGTCCTGGACACACCCACCATCGGGAGCATCCTTCCTGCATCTACCCTGTTAGAATTTTATAAGTTTCTATGAGATTCCCCCTCATTCTTCTGAACTCCAGCGAATACAATCCTAACCAACTCAATCTCTCCTCATTCGTCAGTTCCGCCATCTCAGGAATCAGTCTGGTAAACCTTCTCTGCACTCCCTCTAGAGCAAGAACATCTTTCCTCAGATATGGAGACCAGAACTGCACGCAATGTTCCAGGAGTGGCCTCACCAAGGCCCTGAGTAATTGCAGCAAGACATTCCTGCTCCTGTACTCAAATCCTCTTGCAATAAAGGTCAGCATACCATTTGCCTGTTTAGCGCCTGCTGAACCTGCATGATTACCTTCAGGGACTGGTGTACGAGGACACCCAGGTCTCATTGCACATTCCCCTCTCCTAATTTATGGGCATTCAGATAATTCTCTGCCTTCTCACTTTTGCTACCAAAGTGCACAACCTCGCATTTCTCTGCATCTGCCATTCATTTGCCCATTCACTCAATTTCTCCAAATCACACTGAAGGATCTCTGCATCTTCCTCACCCTCACCCTCCCACCCAACTTGATGTCATCTGCAAATTTGGGAATATTACATTTTGTTCTCTCATCCAAATCATTAATATGAATTGTGAATAGCTGGGGTTCTAGCACTGATTCCTGTGGCACCCCTCGAGTCACTGCCAGCCAATTTTAAAAAGACCTGTTTATTCCTACTCTTTGTTTCTTGTCTGCTTGCTAGTTTTCTGTCCATCTCAATACAATACCCCTAATCCCATGCACTTTAATTTTACACGCTAATCTCTTATGCGGGACTTTGTCAAAAGCCCTGGTGAAAGCCCCCATTAATGATATGCCAACGGTTTGTACTGAACATGCGGAATGGAATGCATTGACGCCGCTATTGAGGCACTGGAGCGTGGTATTCTGTTGGGTGCCCGGAGCCGGCCACTATTTTCGGCTCACGTGCGAATCTCCCCCCCCCAATTATGTTCCCGATGGAGAATCCTGCCCAAAGAAGTAACATTGTCAGTGCTTATTGATGAGCATGGATCAGCGACTGAAAATTATGTGAATAAGTGATCTGAAGGAAATTGATGAATGTAATCAGGAAGTGATGTACTGGGCTAAATGATGAGTGGAAAGCATGTTCCTCTTTATTTCTCTACTCTCCTGGTCTCATTAAATCACCTACCTGCTCTAACTGAGATGGTTAAAATCACCCACTTGTTCCAGTTGAGATGGTTAAGCTGAAACAAGCTTCCATCAATGCTACCCTGAAACCAACTGGGAGGAGAATGGACGTCTCTGCAATTTTCCTCCATCGGGGAAACCCTTCAATTCTGCTCCAATTATTCTACAATGATGTGACGAAAATGAACAGATTAACAAGGTTGGGACAGAGTCTGTGTCACACCACTCTTTGCCATTATGCCATGTGTGACGCTGAAAAGCGATTTTATAGTGGAACCCAGATTTAGTGAACTCAAAAACCTACCTTAGCCTATAGCCTATGTCAGTTTACCGTAGACTACATAAAAATGTTTTTTTTTGTTGCAATATAAACGATAGCACAAGGAGCCCATAAATGCATGTAATTTCTAATCAGCATCAATTTGTAACAAGGCCTGACAGAATCCAACTTTCTGTGAAGTCAGTGGATGATTGATTTGACAACACAAAAGCAAATAGGTGATCGGATGCTGAAGGCAGTAACACAATCTGGGTTCAGGGGATTGTCAGAACTCTGCTTCTGGAGGGCCTCAGGTGACACCATAAATAAACCACAACTGTGCTCCTGCCTTCTTGGTTCCCCTTTGCTAACCATTATTCCCTTTATAAAGAGCAGTCATTGCAATCTGAGTAAGACAAAGATGAAAATCAAAAAGGATATGAAAAAGCAGGAACAGATTATCGGACAATAAACAATGAGCTTTATGGACAGAGGTAGCACGATGTCTCTCACATGTAATACAAAGGCGACTAAGGTTGCAGAGTTGAAGTCAAAACAGGAAGTCTTTAGTAAACTACACACTCCAGACAACTGCAAATGGCACTGTTGTAACAGGAAATATACCAGTACCAAGTTCTCATAACCACCATTATCACAATAGTGAGCTCCATACATTATGTCAGAATTGTGACTGTAACAATACAGAAGGAATTCTCTTTAGACCATTTTATAACAGGTTTATTATGATTTTAGTGCAGCATGATGTGCAGAAACATTGTTGTGAGAAAGCCTGTACAATTTACTTTATTCAAGTTATCAGATAGTTCATTTTTAAGCAGTAGATCTCCACTTTATCTGGTTGTGTAAATATATTCAAATATTATAAAATTCATTCTCCTTCGTGCAAAAATGCCGTCAAATTCTCAGAACGCGACTGCAAACTGATTTATTATTTTCTCATTACAGTTAGATCGTCTTTTATTTTTGTTGAAAATGAGGTTTGACTTGGCAAAACATTTCATAGAAGAAAAGATTTAATCAGACTTGCATGTGACACTGTGATTAATTTGCTTTTGTACTGTAATGTTGTTAGCTTTCAGACATTGCTAAATAGGGAAATATGATTCTCAAAAGAGTTGCAACATCTGAAAATGGTTACAGTTGTACATTAGCAGAACAATACTAAGTTGATCAATGAACTATAATTTTAGTATCACCCATAAGTTTTAATGTGAAATAACCATCTGCTTAGTAAAATGTTACTAGGGAACATAATAATAATCACTTATTGTCACAAGTAGGCTTCAATGAAGTTACTGTGAAAAGCCCCTAGTCGCCACATTCCGGGGCCTGTGCAGGGAGGCCGGTACAGGAATTGAATCTGCGCTGCTGGCATTCTTCTGCATTACAAGCCAGCTGTTTAGCCCACTGTGTTAAATCAGACCCTCACATGGATAGGAAGACTTAAAAAATAGAGTACAAACTTCAGCGCACAGTGAAACACAGCATAACGTGGCAGAAAAGCTCCTTCTCTCTACGAAAGCAACAAAAAGAAACATAGCTCAACGGAAAAACAACTGCATTTTTAATATGGCATGGACCATGCAAGACTGTTTGACTCTGATCTCATGATATTTTAACTGGTGCTTTTGAGATGGATAATGTGCCCATGTTCTTGCCAAATTAAGGGAATTAAAAATAAAGATGGTTGAATCATTTTGAACCATATCAATTGTTGCTGCGCTGCTCTGTAGGTTTGACAATGCTCCAGTGGCATGTTTTTTTAAAACTACTTTAAAGGTATTATATAAATGTACAATTTTATTGTTGTGATGACAGAACATCTGTGTAGAATGCAAACTTGCATCAGAAAGTCAGACAGTGGATGTGAGATTTTCCAGTGTACAGCTGTGGATCAGTTGGTAGCAGTCTTGCCTGGGTCAGAAGGTTGTGACTTCTGGTCCCACTGCAGAGACTTGAGTGTATAATGTAGGCCGACGCCTCAGTGCAGTACTGCCAGAGTGCTAACTTGTCAGTTGCTGTCTCTCGGTTCAGATATTAAACTGAGACCCAGTCTCCCTTCTCAGGGGGGCATAAAAGATTCTGAGACAGCATTCTGAAGAACCGGGGAGTTCCCCCAGGTGTCCTGGCCAAGCCTCAACCAACATCATAAAAGAGAAAAACTGGTTATTAGGCCTGATTCTAGGTCACTCGCCGCCAGTAGCGGATATCTCGATGCGGCGGAGAATCTAGCATCGTCAATAAAATGGGATGGCCTGGTCCCCCGCTGGCAGCGGTATCGAGGTTTGCCCTTCGCGCGAGCGGGAGGATTCAAATAGGTAAAATTGACCATTTTTACCCTATTAAAGGGCTAGGCACTAGATTCTCCAAGACTGCATGATTTTCTGGTCCTGTGGGTCGGGACTCACGTGGGCGAGAATTGGTGCAGGTATTTCTCAGAGTGACGCTGGCTCAGTTTAGTGGGTCAAAGGGATGTTACTGTTTAAGGGAGTTGCTCCCAAAGTCCATCAGAGGGACCCCTCCCGCCACAATGCAAATCCTGCCCACCTCACCCCGACCAGACTCCCCACCGGAACCCTCCAACAGAGACCCCACGCAAGTGAGACCCCCATCAGAGATCCCACATTACCGAGGCCCCATCTGAAATCCCCCTATAACAGAGAGCCCTGCTAGAAACCCTCCATAAAAGAGAGACCCTCCATAAAAGAGATCCCCACTGGAGGTCCCCCCTCAATTATAGAGACCCCTGCCTGGAAGCAGCTATCTGGACAGACAGTGAAAAAAAAATCACTGATTTAAAAATCAGCCCTATTGCAGATGGGTCAGGCATAGAAAGTAGCACCTGTAAATTCCTAGAAAGCAAAAACCACATCTATTTTGATCTACAGATTTTCATTCATATCAATGTGAAATGGGTTTTACTAGGCTGTGATTGACAGCTTGCCCACAGCCAGCCATTTGAATTGGTTAATTTAATTTCCCTTCATGCTTGAATGGATCTCAAATGGATCTCCTGCTGTGTACAAACGTCTAGCTATGATTGGCAGCTCTTGCACCACATCAAAAGCAGTTAACTGCTTTCTGCAGAGAGAAAGGGAGAGCACTTAACTGCCCGACTACAGTTCAAATTTGGTGCCAAGTCAAGGGGGTGCAAGTGATGTTGGGAAGTAGGTAACCAACCAATCAAATTCACACAGAGAAAACTGGGAAATTAACAGTACTTCAAATCTTTCACTTTTAATTAAAATTTTCAGATAGCGAAATAAATGTATGACTGTACTAAGAGCCCAAAATAAAAATTACCAGAATTGTAAAAAAAAGCATTTATGTTTCTATAAATGTGAGCTTTCTAGCCACTGTGGAAAAAAATTGAGTTTTCATAAATATAAAATTAGCTTTTCAGAGCCTTTGAGGATATTTAGAAGTAATAATGAAGCTAGTGTGTCGTTATAACTTCAGTTTCAACAAGGTGTTAAATATGACAGGGTTTTTACAGCAAGACTAGCAACATTTGAGTTGAGGTCCTCCTGAATTCCTGGTTGCAATGGAGATTGAAGTCTATGGAAACCTCTTCAGTGCCCCATGTGAAGGAGCATAGAGTCACTGACCGCAGCTTGTGGATTTCTGGGTTATTCGCTACAGGTCCAGACTCTCAAAGTTGATGTCAGTTTCAGTGGAGTCAAGATGATGAATGCTGACAGTTTCAGAAAAACCCTGGCTGATAAATCTGGGAACACTTGACTTCAATGCTTCAACATTATTAATCGTAAAGAATAGATAAAACGTTATAAATAAAAACCTTTCTTCTCACAGGAATTTGGTACAGCTCTAAACTAATCAGTTATCTGTATATCTTTCATATATGATGAGAGTAAATATAATTCTGAATGGACTATCTGAAATCATTAGGATGTCAAAGTGTCAGGTTGAGAAATATATTCAAGCAAAATTGCACAAATTATGGTATGAATGGAATTGTAACTAGAATCCCATTATTCTAGCAACTGCGTTATATCTTAAAATATACTTTATATACACACATCATATTGAAACAGTATCCAATCTGTTTCTTATGATTCAAATCAGAGTCTCTGTGACAGAGGCTTAAAGAAAGAAAGACTTGCAGTTGTATAGAATCCCTACAGTGCAAAAGGAGGCCATTCGGCCCATGAAGTCTGTGCTGAATCTCCGGAAGAGCATGCTACCTGTCGTGTTGGGTGCTCTGCTACATAGACGAACCAACACGGTTGCGGATGGTACAACTCAGTTTTATTACGAACAATAACAACATCTGTAAACTGGCTACTGTGGTTCGTTCATTACCCTTTAACCTGTGGACCTAGCCCTAACACTATCTTGGAGGAGCACTCAGCACATGGTGAATGTCTGAGTGGCTTGCTGTGAGCTCTGTGCCCTGAGCTGTCTCCTGCTGGAATGAGCGGGAAGTGTCGTGTTCCCCGTTTTATAGTGTGTATGCTCTTGCCTATGATTGGCTGTGGTGTTGCGTGTGCATTGATTGGTCCATTGATCTGTCCATCAGTGTGTATGTGTGTTTGCACCATGATGTTTGTCTGAATATCATGACACTACCTAGGCCCACTCACCACCCCTATCCCCGTAACCTGGTGCATTGATCATGGCTAATCCATCTAACCTGCACATCTTTGGACTGTGGGATGAAATCCACGCAGACATGGGGAGAACGTGCAAACTCCACACAGTCAACCCGAGGCCGGAATGGAACCCGGGTCCCTGGCACTGTGAGGCAGCCATGCTAACCACTGTGCCACCATGTTGCACCTTTCATACACCTCAAAGCACTTTATAGTTCTTGTGAAATGAAACGAGAAAATGCTGGAAAAATTCAGCAGGTCTGGCAGCATCTGTGAAGAGAGAAATAGAGTTAACGTTTTGAGTTTGAAGAAGTCATATTGAACTCAAAACGTTAACTTTGTTTCTCTCTCCACAGACACTGCCTGACCTGCTGAGTTTTTCCAGCATTTTATGTTTTGATTTCAGATTTTGAGCATCCGCAGTATTTTGCTTTTATTGAAATACTTTTAAAGTTGAGTCACTGTCATAATGTGAGATATGTTGCAGTCAATTTGCACGCAACAAACTCCCACAAATAATGATGTGATAATGGCCGTATCCAGCCATTGATTCAGGCATAAATATTGGCCAGGACTCAATGGCTTTTTCCAAATAGTCTCATGGGATTTCTTACATCATCCACCCGAGCAGGCAAATGGTGCCAAAGTTTAGCGTCTCATCTGAAAGACCCCACTAAAAAGCTGGGTCTTGGGTGGGTGGGGGGGTCCACGTGACATGAGCGCGGGAGTGGTTGCGTTTCCGTGAGCACTGGCTCTGCTCATCCTTTAATCCGTCTTTTCATCCTGGTGCACGTTTATTTATTGTCTTTCCTTGGTCTACATAGTTTATACGATATCCCGAGAATGGTTGGTCGGTATTTCCTTTTTTGTTTGAAAAGTATTTTTATTCAGATGTTTGCATTTTAACATTTTACAAAGCAAAACAAAAATATTACACTCCCATATACAATAATCCTTGCATCAACCCCCCCCCCCCCCCAAACAGTTGAGGGTAACTAGCTCTTCAAAATGCAAAATAAACAAACCCCATCTCTTGTGGAACCTCTCATTTGCCCCTTAGGGCAAATTTCACCTTCTAAAGATGGAAGAATTCCATTAGATCCTCCAACCACGCCGAGGCACAAGGTGGAGAAGGTACCCTCCACCCCAACAGAACCCGCCTGCGAGCGACCAACGAGGCAAAGGCTAAAACATCTGCCCCCCTGCTCCTGTCTGCAACTCTGGCAGGTCCGACACCCCAAATATGGCCCCCAGGGGACCCGGCCCCAAATCCACACGCAGGATCGCCGACATGGTGCTGAGAAACGACTCACAACATTTCTCCAACTTCGGGCAGGGCCAGAACATGCGCACATGATTAGCCGGGCCCCTCCCACACCGTTCGTAGGAATCCTCTACCCCCTCAAACAGCTGGCTCATCCTTGACTTTGTCAAATGCGCCCTGTGCACCTACTTCAACTGTGTCAACCCCACCCTCACGCATGAGGTTGAGGTATTCACCCTCCACAGAACCTCACATCACAGTCCTACGTCCAGCACCATCCCCAACTTCTCCTCCCACTTGGCCTTAATCCCCTACATAGACACTTTATCCTCCTCCAAAATCCTCCCATAAACCACTGCGACGATCCCACCCTCCAAGCCCATTATCGACAGCACCTCCTCCAACAATGAGGAGGCAGGCGCTGTCGGAATGGTCGGATAAACCTTTTAGCAAAGTCTCGCATCTGCATATTCTGAAAACCCTCCTCACGCGGAAACCCAACCTTCCCCCTCAACTCCTCCAAGCTTGTGAACCGCCCTTCCAAAAACAAATCCTTCATCTCCTTCACTCTTTTCTCTTCCCATCCCCGAATCCTCGCATCCATCCTCCTCGGCTCAAATCCATGATTCCCACGGATCAACTTCAGTCTCGACGCTGCTCCCAACCTAAAGTGCAGCCGAACTTGTCTCCAAATCTTCAACCTGACAGCCACCACATGGCTTCCCAAACCCTGACCCCCTAAAAGAACCCGCCTCCATCTGCACCCATAAAGCCTCTGACTCCCTACTCCAGCCTCCACGTTCCCTGCCCAGTAATAATACAACAAGTTGGAAGGATTGTGGGTGGAGCCCTGCCTTTAGTGGGCAGTTTCTTTTTCAGGGGCACCCGACCTGATGGTGTGGTGAGCATCGACGGATGATGGCTTCCAATGAAGATGCTGTTCTGGCTGAAGATCTCGGCTCTGAGATATAGGTCGTCAAGGACCAATTCCAAGAGTTGTGGGGTATTTTTATGGAGGTGCACGAGGAGGTTCTTGCAATAGGCAAGTTTGATGGAGCACACCCAATCCTGACTTCTAGGTCTGGGGTTGGTGTGGCCTTCCGACCACTGGTCCTGGATTGTCGCGTTCCGGATGTTGGTTGTGAGGTGTGAGGGGCGGATGAACCGGTTGGGTCATCCCTCCTGACCTCCTGGGTTCTAGTGGCACGGCATGGTGGAAGTAATAGTGCCTCATCCTTCGATTGCTGGAATCCTTGAGAGATCCTGAAGAGTGCTGATTAATCTTGATCCTGTCCCATCCTTAATTCTTGATTTCTTGCTGCGCCAGTGAAGAAGTCTTTATCCTGAAGACTCCCTTTCATTTCTGCATCTCGGTCATTATCCTGGACTTCGATCCCTGTTGATCCTGTTGTAGTCTGCTTGATGTCCATTTACAGGGAAGTGAATAATGTGGGTGTGATGTCCTGTACCATTGAATATTCTCATTTGACCAGTTTATATCATGACAAGCTGAAAACTGAATGCAGGATTTGTGCACAGTCTTTATTATTTATCCTAAGTTTATTTTGGCCTTATACTGTATGGCAATCCTTGAATTGGAGGGAGGGGGTGTTTTTTGTTGTTGTTTCCACCCCCCCCCCTCGTCTCGCTTAGAAGGAAGATGAGTGGAGCCGGAACGGGGTGAGGGGTGGAGGGTTGGAGTTGGTAGTTTTAATTTGTCCTCGCTGCAGTCGAGGAAGGTTTCCCCCAGTTAGAGCTAACCAATTTTAGGTTTATTTTTCTTACTTTTTCTTTTAATTTGGATTGAGAGCATCTGTGTTTTTTCTTTTGAGGCCCAGGCAGACTGCATGGATGGGTGTCTGCTCTGTCCTGGGCCTTGACGGGAGTTGGATTGCGTTGTGGATATCAGTGTAATTCCCCCTTAGCTCTGGGGATCTGGGTTTTTGCCCCTCTGTTATTTTTCTTTGAAGCTATGGGTATCATGTAAATCTGTGCTGTTGACTGTATTCTGCTTTGATGCAGATGGATTTTGTATCTGTGGAGGGAACACATTGGGAATTTTGTCCCCGACTCATCTGTTCTTATATGTTCCTATGTTTGCAATGATTTTTGTTACATGTTGTGCCTGTTTGCCATTGATACCTAAGGCTTTCTTTCCTCCTCACTTTTGTTTTGATGCATTCATTGTAAATACATTTAACAAAAAAGCTAAGTCTCTTTAAAATGGAGCAGACAAATCACCCTGAGGTAGCAATGAGGGAACTCCTCCAAAAAAGTAATGTACAATTCCAATGAGGCACAATGGGATTGAGTTTCCGTTTGTTATATCCACACAATCTGTGCAGAATCAGACAGAATATGGAATTTTAAATGTAAGAGAGATACACGCCAAAACCCCCTATGCAAGTTTTCTGTGACCTTTTTAATGCTGGTTCAAAAATCACTTGACCCAAAGCATGCATCGTCCACAAAACTACTAGTCTCACCGCAAAATAATGGAGATGGTGGGTTCCTGACAATTGTGCCAATTTGGGAGGGGTGATCATATTGATCTTGTATTTTATGGCACACAGGACAGTGTAAGATTTGGAGTACTTCTTAAATCAATTTGCATTGCACGCAGATTGAAATCAGTCAGTGCTCTTAACAGTTATAGATTAATTAAAGTTAATTTACATCAATCAAATTAATGCTCTTAAGGAGTAGCACATGCAGTAAAAGGTTTGCAGAGACGTGATCCATAGGACCGCTCCTTATATACTTGAGGCCCAATGTCTATAAAAATCAAGCTTTGATAGACAGCTCCTGGACCACTTTAGACAGAGTTAAGTGCTGTTAGTTTCACAACTGACCACTTCAAAGTCTCTCAACCATGAAGGGGGATGAATGGAACAATGCGGAGAGCTGTGTTTGTATGTGGAAGCTGTCAATCACAGCTTAGTAAAATTAATATCAAAGAAGAATGAATTGATGGCTTGTAGATCAAAGATCTGAGGGGGTTTAAGCTCAGCTGACTGGTTTTCTCTTTCCAGGAATTGACAGGAGCTGCTTCCTCTGCCTGAGCCAGCATTTGTCTTCTGGGGACTTCCTGAGAGAGGTCTCTCTTCTGGGGTCTCTGACGGGGGGTGGGGGGTCTCTTTATTTAGGGGGTGTCTCTTTAATTCGGGTGTCTCTTTATTTAGGGAGTCTGTGGGCGAGGTCTCTATATTTAGGGGGTCTCTGGGGGGGGGGGGGGGGGTTCTTCATTCGGGGGTCTCAATATTTAGGAAGTCTCTGGTGGGGGGTCTGGTGGGGGTGGGCTGGGCAGGTCTTGCATTTGTGGGGGGGGGGAGGATGGCCTTCCAATGGACTTTGGGGGCAACTCCCTTAAAGAATTGGTGGCAAGGTGGCGCAGGTTAGCACTGCTGCCTCACAGCGCTGAGGAACTAGTTTGATCCCGGCCCCGGGTCACTGTCCATATGGAGTTTGTAGTTTGCACATTCTCCCTGTGTCTGCATGGGTTTCACCCCACAACCCAAAGGTGAGCAGGGTAGGTGGATTGGCCACGCTAACTTGCCCTTTAATAGAAAAAAAATAAAGAATTGGGCATTTAAAGTTTTTTAAATGACAAAAATAAACTCCGTAAAGAATTACCCCCATGGCCCACCGCGTCAATTACAAACTTGTCAAGACCAGCACCAATGCTCGCCCAGCTGACTCCCGGTCCAGAGGACCTGAAAATCACACGGGCCCGGAGAAAATGTGCTCGGCCTGTTAACAGAACGCAAATGGGTCTTACTGGGCCATTTGTAAGCTCCCGCTGGCGTGGGCGTGAACCTCAATCCTGAGGCCAGCGTGGGGGCTAGAGCATCGGAAGCAGATTTGCGCCATTCTCCCTGATGCTGCATTTTCCGCCACATCGCTACCGGTGGCGCAAGGCAGAGAATCCAGTCCTATACCACCATATCTGCAAGAACAAAGCAAAGGTTGGCTATTCTATGATGAATTGTTTACCTGCTCACTCCATCAAATCCTTTCTACCATCTACCATTACATTATGGACAGGAGAGAGGCAAGAAAATTGTACTTAATTCCTCTCACCACCTGCCTGGAAGTAGAAGGTGTTTTCAATTATTTTTAATGCATGCGGTGGCGGGTTCCCCCAAACCTTCAGTTGATATGATCCAATTTACTAATAATCCACAGCAAACACGCATTATGATTAACTCAGAAAGTTAGTTTATTTCACACTCAAAACTCAGGGGAGTAATGTTGGCAACTTTCCATGCCTGCCTGCATGCACACACATGTGGTAAAGTGGTGCGGGGAGATAGAAAAAAGAGTTTTACAACTATGGATAGTAACAATACAAGAACCACAGATATTAATACTAGTTCATATAGAGTCATAGACATTTACAGCATGAAAACAGGCCCTTCGGTCCAATTCGTCCATGATTTCCAGAGTCCGAGTCCAATGAGGAATTCTTTCACAAAGCAGTTCCAGTTCAGCTCGAATTCGCTTTACAGCTGGTGCTGATACCACGAGATGAAGTAGGTACACAGAGACCGGGTCAGTTCTGAAGGCAATTGTCGAAAATCTTTCATCAGAAAAAGGCTGTTGTTCTGCTTGGAGGTCTGCTTCTCGATGGTTCACCAGTTGGATGTAAAACAGCAGACCCTTTGTAATGTTAAAACTGTCTAAAATGGCCAGAGGCTTGGGACATGTGTCATGTTGCATTAAGGGCAAAATGCAGCTTAACAATCAGTTCCTGTGCATCTGATCAGATTTCCATTGCTCCTCCTTAGGAGAGGAGCAAGTGGTTATTATCATCTCTTCTGGTATAATGAGTTTCAGCTTCTTTTTTGTGATAGCTCCATTTGGGGAGCTGGTATGTCTGCACTTCCTCTGCTTTTGTTGAATTCAAGGAATCTGTATGAGGTGTGAGATTTCACAGGCTGAGTGAAGAATTCTTTAGTTCTTGTAACTCCTGGTTGCAGTCCCAGAACAAAGAGCCAACCTTGTGGTCATATGACTTGTAGCAGCCATCCTTTATAGTTCAGCAGAAAATCCATTCTACAAAATAGCAAAAGGAAGTTTTGGACAGACAGCGTTGGATTTCTTTTCATGTCGTTGGAACGTAACATGAGAAACCAATTGCCAAACAGGTGCAGCTGCAAGAACACTTGAGAAGCTCAATACAATTAAAGCAAACAGCAGTTCACTTGATTGGTCGCCATCATTGTTGGAAAGCAATGCTTGGTAAAGTGGAATTCGGATTCTATTTTGAACTAAAGATTAAATTCTGTGGGTAAAAGGCAACTTCTTCAGAGATGTATTTCAATAGCTGATTTCTGGAGTAAGAGTCTAGCTTGCAAAACTGGTGTCTGCATCTGCATCTAAGATAGATTTGGAAGCTGTGACTTTTCCAATGATACATCTATCTGGTTGGTGATTAAATATTTCTTTCTGTACATATAAATAATAAGGAAGTCTGTTATATTCTGAGGCCGTGCTATGAAATCTTTTACATCCTGATAAGAAACAGTCTTTGATAGTTTGAGAGAATAGGATCTATTGTCAATCAGCTGTTAGTTTCGCAGGAGGACAAGCTGGAATGGTCTTTTAGCTGATCTCATATCGCGAAACAACAGAGGTCTGATCCGCCGACAGTTTGAGACAAACACTTGTATTGCAAAGTCTCCTACAGCCTTGGCATCGCTAGGTGTGTTGTTTGTATCATTCTTGGAATACAATCTGCAAAATTAAGATTCTGCATTTAGAATGTTAATTCTTGGCAGTGAAAGGTTTCTCTGTCGGGATAATCAGCAGTTATTGGGTTCTCTGAAGACCTGTACTACCATATCTTTTTATTAAAACAGTAAAAAATATATAGAAGGCCAAACAGTACAAACACTCATTTTGTGTTGGAGAAACAGGGTACCCGCCCCTCAGTACCAATGTACGGGGAGGGGGTGGGTACTCTGATTATTAAAACAGTTCACAACACATTTCTACAAAAAACAAATGGTACAAGCACTAAACTTTGCGCTGGAGTGACCGGATACCCTCGCCTCTGTACCAACAGAAGGGAAAGGAAGGGGAGTGGTGGGGAGAGAGGGGAAAGGAGGGTGATGGGGAGGGAGGGAGTCGGAGTGTTGGTGGAGGCGGGGCCCAATAGGGCACTGCCTGAACTATCTACAGGGGCAGAAAAACAAATGAACCTTCAATTATGATGTGCCAGGGAACTTCCGGTTGTGGCTATGTCTAGGTAGGTTGCACGTTCGGCAGCTCCCGCCGGGAACGGACTTTTGGGCTCTTTAGAGGGGCCCCAACGGCAATTGTTCGACAGCTCCCAGTGTGGGAAGGTGACAGCAAGGTTCCCCTGACATTATATGGATTGGACCAGGAGTGAAGCGGTCAAAAAAGTGATCCTGGTGCAGTGGAAAATGTGAGGGAGGAAAAGCAAGATGGCGGCGGGCGGAGACCAAGCAGCGTGGGCGCAGTGGTCGCAGGAGCAGCAGGAATTCCTTAAATGCTGCTTTGTGGAGCTGAAGACAGAAATGCTGGCGCCAATGAAGGCGGCAATTGAGAAGCTTGTGGAGACCCAGTAGGCCCAAGGGACGGCGATCCGGGAGGTGCGGAAAAAAGCCTTGGAGAACGAGGATGAGATCTTGGGCCTGGCGGTGAAGGTGGAGGCGCACGAGGCGCTGCACAAGAGGTGGTAGAAAAAATTTGAGGACCTGGAGAATAGGTCGAGGACGAAGAATCTTCGGATTCTGGGTCTCCCTGAAGGAGTGGAGGGGCCCGATGCTGGGGCATACATGAGCACGATGCTCAATTCGCTGATGGGCGTGGGAGCTTTCCTGAGGCCCCTGGAGCTGGATGGGGCTCATCGGGTCCTGCCAAGGAGACCCAAAGCCAACGAGCTGCCAAGGGCTGTAGTGCTGAGGTTCCACCGCTTTATGGACAGAGAGTGTGTCCTGAGATGGGCCAAAAAAGAGCGGAGCAGCAGATGGGAGAACATGGAGATCCGAATTTACCAGGACTGGAGTGCGGAGGTGGCTAAGAAGAGAGCTGGTTTTAACCGGGCTAAGGCGGTTCTCCATCGGAAGGGGGTGAAGTTCGGGATGCTGCAGCCAGCGCGATTGTGGGTCACATTCCAAGATCGGCACCACTATTTTGAAACGCCTGATGAGGCATGGAACTTTATACAGACTGAAAAGTTGGACTCAAACTGAGGGTTTGTCATGGGACGGTGTTTACTGTGTTTACCGCGTTTGGGGAATGTTCTTTTTGTTTGAGTGCTGGGTGGGGAGGGGTGAATGGATTTGATGTGGGGGCTGTGGGAGAGTGTGGGCGTCAGTGTTGGAGCGGCAGGGCCCCACGGAGGAAGAGGGGGGGTGGTGGCCTGGGGATGGGATTTGGGGTAAGGCCGCAAAAAGGAGCTGCGCCAGAGGGGGTGGGGCCGGCTCAGACGGAAAGCGCGGGCTTTTTCCCGCGCTAGGGAAAGATGGGGGTGGGGCCGGGGGATGGGGAGTGCTGGAGGGGAGCGCATACTGACTGCCAAGGGGTGGGGGATTCTCACACTGGGGGGTCGATGGAATGGCGGGGAGTGGCCGGGGTCAGCAGAAGTCAGCTGACTTACGGGAGTGTCATGGGGAGCAAATTCGCTAGATGAGGATCTAGCTGGGGGGAGGGGGGAGAACTGGGTTGCTGCTACATTGGCCAAAGGGGAGCTGGAAGTAGGAGAGGTGCTCGGGGTGGGGGTCCGCCGCCTCGGGGACTGGAGGGTGCAGGAGGCGCGGGCACGTGGCTGGCCTAAAAAAGGAGATGGCTAGTCGGCAAGGGGGGGGGGGGGGGGGGGGGGGGGGGGGTTGCGAGTAGCCCCCTGATCCGGCTGATAACTTGGAATGTGAGGGACCTGAACGGGCCGGTCAAGAGGGCCCGGGTGTTCGCGCACTTAAAAGGACTGAAGGCAGACGTGGTTATGCTCCAGGAGACGCATCTGAAGGTGGCAGATCAGACTAGGCTGAGAAAGGGATGGATAGGGCAGGTCTTTCATTTAGGGCTGGATGCAAAGAACAGATGGGTTGCAATACTGGTGGGGAAGCGGGTGTCGTTCGAGGCACTGAATATTGTAGCGGATAATGGAGGTCGCTATGTGATGGTGAGCGGTAGGTTGCAGGGGGTGCGGGTGGTACTGGTGAACGTATATGCCCCGAATTGGGATGATGCCGGATTTATGAAACTCATGCTGGGTCGGATTCTGGATGGAGGTAGGAAGCTTGATAATGAGGGGGGACTTTAACACGGTGCTGGACCCAGCACTGGACCGTTCTAGGTCCAGGACGGGTAAGAGGCCGGCTGCGGCCAAGGTGCTCAGGGGGTTTATGGACCAGATGGGGGGAGTGGATCCATGGAGGTTTGCCAGGCCGCAGGCCAGGGAATCTTCCTTCTTTTCCCACATCTATAGAGCCTACTCCCGGATAGATTTTTTCATTTTGACTAGGGCGCTAATCCCGAAAGTGGAGGGAACGGAATACTCGGCAATAGCCATCTCGGACCACACCCCGCATTGGGTGGAGCTGGAGTTGGGGGAGGAGAGGGACCAGCGCCCGCTGTGGCGCCTTGATGTGGGACTGTTGGCGGATGAGGAGATGTGCGGGCGGGTGCGGGGATGTATTGAAAGATACTTGGAGGCCAATGACAACGGGGAGGTGCAGGTGGGGGTAGTCTGGGAGGTGTTGAAGGCAGTGGTCAGGGGAGAGCTAATCTTCATTAGGACCCACAGGGAGAAGAGAGAGAGGAGGGAGAGGGAGAGGTTGGTGGGGGAGATTTTAAGGGTGGACAGGAGGTATGCAGAGGCCCCCGAGGAGGGGCTACTTAGGGAGCGATGGAACCTCCAGATGGAGTTCGACCTGTTGACCACAGGGAAAGCAGAGGCACAGTGGAGGAAAGCGCAAGGGGCGGTTTATGAGTATGGGGAGGAGGCGAGTCGGATGCTGGCACATCAGCTTCATAAGATGGAGGCAGCAAGGGAGATTGGTGGAGTCAAGGACAGAGGGGGGAATACAGTGCGGAGTACGGTGAGAATAAACAAGGTATTTAGGGACTTCTGTGGGGATCTGTACAGGTCTGAGCCCCCAGTGGGGGCGGAGGGGAATGTGACGATTCCTAGATCAGCTGAGGTTGCCGAGGGTGGAGGAGGAGCAGGTGGCTGGTTTGGGGGAGCCGATTGGGCTGGAGGAGCTGGTTAAAGGATTGGGGAACATGCAGGCGGGGAAGGCCCCGGGGCCGGATGGGTTCCCGGTTGAATTTTATAGGAAATACGTGGACCTGCTGGGCCCGTTGCTAGCGAGGACTTTTAATAAGGCGAGGGAGGAGGGGACCTTGCCCCCGACAATGTCCAGGATGCTGATTTCTTTGATCTTGAAGCGGGACAAGGATCCATTGCAATGTGGGTCGTATAGACCGATCTCGCTCCTCAATATTGATGCAAAGTAAAAATGATGGTCCTTCCGAGGTTTCTCTTTGTGTTCCAGTGCCTTCCCATTATGATCCCCAAGGCCTTTTTCAAACGGGTAAGCAGGAGGGATTTCATGGGATTTGTGTTGGCGAATAAGACCCCGAGGGTGAAGAGGGTGTTTCTGGAGTGTAGCAGGGACGGGGGCGGGGGGGGGGGGGGGGGGGGGGGGGCTGGCACTGCCAAATCTGTGTGGCTATTATTGGGCAGCCAATGTGGCGATGATCCGTAAGTGGGTAATGGAGGGAGAGGGGGCGGCGTGGAAGAGGCTAGAGATGGCATCCTGTGTGGGCACGAGCCTGAGGGCGCTGGTGATGGCACCGCTGCAGCTCTCGCCGACAAGGTACACCACGAGTCCGGTCGTGGCGGCGACGCTGAAGATCTGGGGGCAGTGGGGGCGACACAGGGGTGAGGTGGGAGCCTCGGTTTGGTCCCCGATTCGGGAGAACCATCGGTTCGTCCCGGAAAGGATGGATGGGGGGTTTTGGAACTGGCATCGGGCAGGGATTAGAAGAATGGGGGACCTGTTCATCAAGGGGATGTTTGCAAGCCTAGTGGCGTTGGAGGAGAAGTTTAGGCTACCCCCGGGAAACGCTTTCAGGTACATGCAAGGAGGGCGTTTGTGAGGCGGCAGGTGAGGAAATTCCCGCTGCTTCCGGCATGTGGGATTCAGAACAGGGTGATCTTGGGTGTATGGGTTGGAGACGGCAAGGTTTCGGCGATTTATCAGGAGCTGCAGGAAGAGGAGGAGGCCTCGGTGGAGGAGTTAAAGGGCAAGTGGGAGGAGGAGCTTCGGGAGGAGATAGATGAGGGTCCTGTGGGCTGATGCCCTGAGTAGGGTTAATTCTTCCTCCTCTTGTGCCAGGCTCAGCCTAATACAGTTCAAGGTTACTCACAGAGCGCATATGACAGGGGCGACGTTGAGTAGGTTCTTTGGAGTGGAGGACAGATGTGGGAGGTGCTCGGGGAGCCTGGCAAATCACGTTCATATGTTCTGGTTGTGCCCGGCACTGGATGGGTTTTGGAGGGGTTTTGCGAGGACTGTGTCCAAGGTGGTGAATGCCCGGGTCAAGCCGAGCTGGGGATTGCCATTATTTGGGGTATCGGGCGAGTTGGGAGTGCAGGAGGCGAAAGAGGCCGGTATTCTGGCCTTTGCATCCCTGGTAGCCCGGAGGAGGATTTTGCTACTATGGAAGGATGCAAAGCCCCTAATGTGGAAGCTTGGATCAATGACATGGCCGGATTCATCAAGCTGGAGAGGATAAAGTTTGCCTTGCGAGGGTCTGTGCAAGGGTTCTTCAGGCAGTGGCAACCGTTCCTAGACTAGCTCGCAGAGCGTTAGGAGGTCAGCAGCAGCCCAGGGGTGTGTGTGTGGGGGGGGGGGGGGGGGTTATCTTGGGGTGGTATTTGGATTAAGGTGGTTCGGACAGTCGCCCTCCGGGCCCAGCGGCGGGCGACACGGGCCCACCAACCAACTCAGGGGCTGCCTTGATCCCGCCACCGGGATCATCGAAAGGCGGTATATCCTCAGGCTCCTCCGGGGGTCCCGGGCTAGCGGGAGGCAGTGGTGTAGATGCCTGCTCCGCCCCCGCCGCCTGGTCACTAGAAGGCCCCGAAAATAACTCTGGAAACAGGTCCGGGATGGTGGCTGAGTGCCCAAAGACAGCGGTTGGGACAGAGGGTCTTCCAAACCATAACCCGCGAAGAACCTAAGAAGCAGGGGGTTAACGCTGACCCCTTCCCCGAGAAATTGAACAAGTCCGGGGTGCTAAATTGTACTGGGTGGAACGGGCCCTCTCTGGTCCCGGTCAAAAGCAGAGCATTGTGTAAATATGATCACCTTTTAAGTTGTCTTCCAAGCCACACACCATCTGGCAGTGCTCATATGTCATCACTCCTTTAACACCATTGTGGCATCAGTATCACCACAAAGGATTATAACTGATCAAGGGGAGGACCCACCACCTGCGGAGGAACATTTATTTTTTTTAGGTTTGTGACTGAGGCTTCCTGCAGTAAGTATCGGGGGGGGGGGGGGGCAGGCAATGTTTCAGTGTACTGGGGCTGAATAACACAATGAGCCCATCTAATAGGAAGCTCCCAATTTCAATTAAAATCCAAGGGAAACATCTCTCCAGAGGAAATGAGGATGATTAGTGACTGGGTTCTTACAATGGCAGACGTCTGGAATAAATGAAATCTGGTTAATAATTGCCATAATTGCCTTTCCATGGAATTCCACTGGGTTATACGTCGTGAATTCAACAGATAAAGGAAAAGCTTTGTGGATTATCCATTCTGTAGAAACTGTTAATTTTGGGGAAGAGAGAAGAACACCTATTGACCTTAGATTGAGGTCATGAATTGAAAGTTATTTGTGTTTTCAAAAAGAATCAAGGTGCCCTTAAAAATCTTTGCAGCTTTGAAACTGTTTTCAGGAGCCATTGCACATCTCAATTTTGTCTGCACAATACAACCTCCCATTTGACCATCGTGACAGCTGGAACGACGGCAGACAAATGAAAACAGACAATTAATTAGCTTCCCACCTCTTGGAGTGGGCTAATTACTGAAGTAGTGCTTTGTAAATTCCGACTGATGGAGTATCCAGGGACCATTACTGAATTTCATTCATTGTTTTCTTTCGACAAATACACCAACAAACAATGATTCAAGATCAAAGGATACCATAAACCTTCTCAACCGTCAACCCCTCTGAGGAGAAATGTCAGTTGTGATGAATATTGATAAGGTGGTGGAATGGGCAAAAATTACTCAAACTATAAGATTGACAATGATTTAGTTCATCTGCTCACCCAGCAAAAACACTGCACGAATACTCATGCAAGGTGAGTAAAGCAGCAAGCAACGCTCTGATCCAGCTCAAACATTATACAAACTGCTGGTTTTTATATCATTACTCCATAGACTTTCCCTTATCATTTAAAGTGAATTTGAATTCTGTCCATTTTGCTTTAATGCCGATATACTTGAGTTGAGCCACTTGTTATGTTCCTTACTACCCCAATCACCAGGAGAGGGAACCTCGCCATCATGTGTTGAATCAGTTAAGGGAGGATTTTAAGGTTGGCGAGCAATTGGGGGCAGGGGACGAGGGTGATCGTAGCGACGTGGGAGAGGTCCCGAGCTCCAATTTCCCAGAGAGGGGGAGGTGAAGGTACCCCGATTGCCCCAATTATGAGGGGGGCTGACACTTCCTGCCTGAGATGAGGAAAAGTTTAAAAATCACTTTCTCATCTCACCCTACCCACCAGCCTAAATATTGAGGCTGGGTGGGATAAGGCCTTAAGTGGCCCTAGCCCCTACTCATTCAACTTGAAATTGCGTCTGTGGGTCCGAGGGTGGGGGTGGTGGAATCCCGCCCATTCAATTTTATGCTCCGCCCATTCAATTTTATGCTCCCCCCCCCCCCCCCCCCCCCACCCACCCCCCAACCAACCCAACCCTATCTCAATGCCCACCTGGGGGTGGGACGGGGGCTGGGGGGCAGGAGCATAAAATTATGCCTGTCGTCTCTTTTTCCAGGCTTTATGGTGAAATAGAAGGCAATTACTTCCTGCTGCTGAAGGATACATTTTTTTTTCCAGTTAAGGGGCAATTTAGTGTGGCCAATCCGCCTACTCTGCACATCTTTGGGTTGAGGGACAAAACCCATGCAAACACGGGGAGAACATGCAAACTCCACATAGACAGTGATCCAGACCTGGGATCGAACCTGGGACCTCGGTGCCGTGAGGCAGCAGGGATAACCTACTTACTGTGCCACTGTGCCGCGCTGTGCTGAAGGATACATAATCATAATCTTTATTAGTGTCACAAGTAGGCTAACATTAACACTGTAATGAAGTTACTGTGAAAATACCCTCGTCGCCGCATTCCGGCACCTGTTCTGGTACACAGAGGGAGAATTCAGAATGTCCAATTCACCTAACAAGCACGCCTTTCTGGACTTGTGGGAGGAAACCGGAGCACCCGGAGGAAACCCACGCAGATACGGGGTGAATGTGCAGACTCCACACAGACAGTGACCCAAGCGGGAATTGAACCTGGGACCCTGGAGCTGTGAAGCAAAAGTGCTACCCACTGTGCTACCGTGCAACCCAATACAATCTGTGGGAAACAGATCCAGGGAGAAGCCTCAACAGAAAACTAATTAAAGTGAATTCAGGGGCAGATTTATTGCTCAAAGGTGATCAACCATTGAAAACCTTATCTGGCTCCACTTGCACAACAGGCAGCACTTCCAGGATGCTGGTGGTGTGGCAAATCCATGGCATACGCTGGCAGTTAATGTAGGAACACCAGTGCTTTGTGGAATAGGTTGAAATAAGTACCAATGTTACCATTATCACCACTTAGTGAGCAGGATTCTGAGACTAAGTGATGAGGCCGGCACAGAATTCATGTAGTTCCACAACAGCAAAACTGGCGCTGTTCCTGGATCGATTCCGTTACTGTTTAGGGGCTGGCACCGGTGCCAAATGGAACACTATCGTCTCCAATGAGAAATGGTGCCGGATTCGCCGGTTTCGCGATCAACACTCAGGAGGCTGACAAGCTGCAGCCGCACTGTAACATAGTGATTAGCACAGTTGCTTCACAGCTCCAGGGTCCCAGGTTCGATTCCCGGCTTGGGTCACTGTCTGTGCGGAGTCTGCACGTTCTCCCTGTGTCTGCGTGGGCTTCCTCCGGGTGTTCCGGTTTCCACCCACAGTCAAAAGATGTGCAGATTAGGTGGATTGGCCATGATAAAATTGCCCTTGGTGTCCAAAAATGTTAGGTGGGGTTACGGGGATAGGGTGGAGGTTTGGGCATGGATAGGGTGCTCTTTCCAAGGGTCGGTGCAGACTCGATGGGCTGAATGGCCTCCTTCTGCACTGTAAATTCTATGATATCCACATTTCACCTACCACACACACCATCCCAGCAAGATGGCAGCAAGACGCCCGGCCCAAGATTCACTGACACTGGGTTGGAGACCGTGATGGACGCGATGGAGGAGAGGAGGATGGCCCTGCACCCTGGCCCAGGAAGGAGGCTGCCAGCCGCTATTTGCTGTGTCTGGGCGCAGGTGGCAGAGGCCGTGAGCGCTGCGGACAACATTGTCTGGACTGGCCAGCAGTGCCGAAAGAAATTGCACAACCTCCTCAAGGTGGCCAAGGTGAGTAGGCAACACTATGCCCCGGTACTAAACCCCGTCGCACACACCCGGAACCCGAATTCCCCCGCCCCCCCCACCCCCCACCCAGAGGGCGGCAGAACACTCACCCTGCACCACACGCTAATGCCATGACCGGGTGCCCTGCCACTGAGGTCACCCACCCCCTGGGCTGCATGCATCAGACTATTTAACTGTCTATTTCTGTCCCCCCCCCACCCCAGAGAATCATCGAATCATAGAATTTACAGTACAGAAGGCCATTCAGCCCATCGAGTCTGCACCGGTTATTGGAAAGAGCCAGGCCCACATCTCACCCTATCCCCATAACCCAGTAACCCCACCCAACACTAATGGCAATTCTGGACACCTTTTGGACACTAAGGGCAATTTAGCATGGCCAATCCACCTAACCTGCACATCTTTGGACTGTGGGAGGAAACTGGAGCACCCGGAGGAAACCCATGCAGACACGGGGAGAACGTGCAGACTCTGCATAGACAGTGACCCAAGCTGGGAATTGAACCTGGGACCCTGGAGCTGTGAAGCAATTGTGCTAACCACTATGCTACCGAGCTGCCCTACCCAGCCATACCCTGCTGCACACAACTGCCGGGATGCGGGAGAAGACAGGAGGGGGACCTACAGCCCCTCACCATGACCGAGCGGAGGGCACTGCATATGGTTGGAAGCCCGGAGGAAAGGTAGGTTGCCGAGATGGAGTTCGGCCATGGGCGAGGAAGTGAGAACCCACTCATTTGTGGTTCCCCATGACAGGTGTCAACATCCCTCCCCCTCTCCAACACCACACTCACCCCACCCACACACTCACCCCCACCCAGGCCTGCAGTCCAAACATGCTCTTGTCTTGTTTCTTGCAGGAGCAGCTGGAGGTGGGACAGGTCCATCTGGTATCCCCTGCCCCCAGCCAGTGCCAGTCGGAGCCTCCCCCGTGATCCGAGCAGCGACAAGAGCATCTCGGCCACCAGCCCTGCGCTTGAGGTTCAGGAGACCCCGGAGCTCGGGTTGGAGGATAACAGTAATTTTCCGTCACAGCTATTTCCAACACCCTCCACCGTCCCAGAGACACTCACCTCGGTTGGGTATGATATTGAAAAGGCTCCTGGGACACTATCTGGTGCTCACCACACAGCTGATCCGGTACAGAATTTGGAGGTAGGAACACCTGAGAGAGCGGACGGTCGGAGGGCGGGTCGACCCCAGGAACTAGCTGTTGTCCAGGTGAGTTTCAGGCTTCTGGAATGGACAGTCCCATCAATCGTAGAGATGTAGCAGAGCCAGGGAGTACATGAGGGGTTGTTGGTGAGCATCCAGCACCTGCAGGTGCAGTTGGAGGAGTCCAACCGCGTGCAGGCACAGGAGGTGGTGCCGACCATGCGTGCCACCCAGGCCAATACCGCACAGGTGGCATCCGCTGTTGAGGCATTGGGGGCAACGTTTTGGCTATGGATCAGCATTCTGTGCGGGTGCTGGCCGAGGCCTAGGGCAGGGTTGCCGCCTCACAGGCAACCATGTGCCAGAGCCACCTGGACATCGCAGCGACGCTTCTGAGCGTGGCCCAGTCACAGCAGGGTATGGCTGGGAACGTCAGCAGCATTGCCCAGGCGCTCACTGACATTACGCAGACACAGAGGGAGGTGGCCTAGTCCCTGTGCTCCATGGCCCTGAGCGTGCTGACCCTGGTCGAGACCAGAGCGGGCCTCCAGGACTGGCTGTACCACGTGATGGGGGAGCCTCAGGGGATTGCTCCGCTCACACCCTCATCCCATGGAGTAGCCCAGGGGCCATTGGGCACCCTGAATGAGGAGGAGGTGTGGGGCCCGTGCCAGTGATTTCCGCAGGGGAGGTGCCGGAACACTGCAGCACCTCGATCTCCTCCCTCCTGTCCCTGGTGCATCTGGTGGGCAGTGAGCGGATCAGGGCAGCGCCATGTCACCTGGGACACCTGAGCAGCACGGGCCCCTCCAGGCCTGGTCGCCCCAGAAGATGTCCGTCAGCGGGGACCCAGGTTACAGGGCAGGAATCACAGCAGGTCTTTAAGGTCCTGTTAGGGCTCGTAAGGCCAGAAAATTAGACACCAGTTAAGTTGGCAGAGGTGCAGGTTACAGAGTAGTTATAGGGGCTAGGGCACGTTTATGTATATATTTGTACACATTAAACACCTGTTCCCACTGTTACAACCAGTCCCCCAGCTGGGGGAGTGTCTCGAACATGTCAGGAATCGTCGAGTGTGCCAGGATGAAATATCGGGCACAGACATGAACGATCCGCAACTAATGGTCACATATCAGCTGCACGTTCATCGAGTGGAACCCCTTTCGGTTTGTGAACAGTGGCCTGTCATTTGCAGGTGCTCGTAGGGTGACATGCATCCTGTAGATCACCCCCTGGACCCGGGGCATGTCGGTGATGGCGCCACACCCCGCTGACCGGTCCAGTGAATTGGATGTGTTGAGCTGCCTGGGCATATGGGGCCTTCGTGATGGTGCGGGTGCACCTGTGCACCGAGCTCTGTGGGGGTCCTGGACAGGTCCCTACTTGGCGCCTGGAAGGACGACGTGGCGTAAAGGCTCAGAGTGACCGTCACCTTGATGACCACCGGAAGCAGATGACCTTCCCCATGCCCCCGTGGTGTCAGGTGTGCCATCATCTGGCAGATATGTCTCTCTTCTCAGCCGGAATCTTCAACGGCATGCTCGGTCAGCCTCATGTGGCACCTCCTCCTTGGTGGGGAGGGTGTATGGCTGGTGGCACTCTGCAGAACCAGGGGCCAAGGTGCGGGGTCAGTGGAGTGCACAGCAAAATGGCTGTCTTGCAGTTTGCGATATTGACTGTCCATGACTGGATACCGCCCTAGTCCCATTGGGGGGGGGGGGTCACCCTGGCCACTTGGCCTGTCCCCCCCCCCCCCCCCCCCCCCCCAGGCCCTGACAGGGCCCACCACACGACAGCCAGTGTCCGCCCGGCAGCCCACGGTCGCGCCTCTCTGTGTTCTAAATCCCCTCTCTCCCTCTTCAGCCACGACGCCGGTTTCACAATTTTTAAAAGCACAAATGAACCGCTCCATCGGGAACTCAGGCTATCGGAGGAGCATCGCGGAGGCCCCCGAGAATACTGGGTCAGGCCCGCTAATGATATGCAAACGATGTTTACTGTACGTACGTTCCGGAATGCACTGACGCCGCTGTCGAGGTGACAGAGAGTTGCGATTTGACGCCAAATCGCCGCTCACCGTGATTTTGCCGTTGGAACCGATTCTCCGCCCATTCACGTTTCAGCATCAGCCAACGGAGAATCCTGTCCATTATGTTTCAAATGTCATTAAAGGGATGGAAGACCCCCCCCCAAAAAAAAATCTAGACAGATATAGCTGGAGTGACTCCCAATAAACAGCCTAATTCTTCAAATGTGGAGAGATTGTGGAGTGATCAAGAGCCTCACACCAATATACCCAGTGAATGAGAGGCAACCAGATGATCCGGAGAACTGTACTATACCTAATGCAATACACTTTCATGTGCACTAACAACTTGCATTTATATAACACCTTTAATGTATAAAAACATCTCAAAGTGCTTCTTAGAAGCATTCACAAAATTTGACTTTGTAAGGAAATGGGGCAATCAAAAACCTGGTGAGAGGGGTTGGTATTAAGAAGCCTCTTAAGTTAACAGGAATAATGAGGTGGGGAGGTTTATGGAGGGGATTCCAGAGCATTGGGCCCAGACAGCTGAAAGCAGAATCATCAATGATTAGATGATTAAAATCGGTGATGAAGAAGAGGCCAGAACGGGAACAGCATGAAGATCTGAGGGTTTGCAGTGCGAATGGAGTTTGTAAATAGGGAGGGGGGATATCATCGAGGAAACTGAAAATAAGAATGAGAATTAAAAATAAATTGAGGTGTTGCTGGACAGGGAGCCACCATGGGTCTGCAAGTATTTGAGTGATAGGTGAATGGGACCTGGCAGAGCTTTTGATGAGTTCAATTATACAGAGGGTTGAAAGTGGGAGGCCAGTAAGGAATGTTTGGTAACAAAGATAGGGATAAAGATTTCCGAAGTAGACAAATGGATGCAGGAGACTTCCGGTGGCGGCCATTGTATGAGTGGTCGCACACAGGGCAGCTCCTGCATGAAGGAGCCATGAAGGACTCCTGCAGGGCAGCACGGTAGCCTTGTGGATAGCACAATTGCTTCACAGCTCCAGGGTCCCAGGTTCGATTCCGGATTGGGTCACTGTCTGTGCGGAGTCTGCACATCCTCCCCGTGTGTGCGTGGGTTTCCTCCGGGTGCTCCGGTTTCCTCCCACAGTCCAAAGATGTGCGGGTTAGGTGGATTGGCCATGATAAATTGCCCTTAGTGTTCAAAATTGGCCTTAGTGTTGGGTGGGGTTACTGGGTTATGGGGATAGGGTGGAGGTGTTGACCTTGGGTATGGTGCTCTTTCCAGGAGCCGATGCAGACTCGATGGGCCGAATGGCCTCCTTCTGCACTGTAAATTCTATGAAGGCACAGAAAAGAGCTCTTTTTACCTGATAGTGGGTGGAATTTTGATGAAAAGGTGTAGGTGAAGGTTGGAGGAGTAGTTTCCCCGGGAGTGGATGGCTGCTGGTTACCAAACTCGGCAGAAGACGGTGAGAGACCTGGCCTAAGAGCTGGAGGAGACCTGTGCTGCAGCAGCCAGTGTAAGGATGGCTGCGGGGGAAGGGCTGGTACAGGGTGGAAAGCCACAGATGGAGCAGTAGATGGCTTTCATTAGGAGGAATTCCGGCAACAGAGGAAGGAAATGCACGAGGATCACTCGAAGGCCATCGAAGGAGCTGTGGCAGCCTGAAGAGTTTGTTGGAACAATTGAAGAAATGTTTGGAGGTGCAGGAGTTGCAGATCGAAGGAGTGATCTCGGACCACAGCGATCGTGTGGTGGCTCTGGAGGTGGAGGTGGGGCTCCTAGGGGACCTGTGTAAAATGTTGCGGGCAAAGGTGGAGGAGCAGGAGAAAGCCTCGTGAAGGCAGAACCTGCGAATAGTAGGCCTGCCTGAAGGAGTGGAATGTGTGAGCACCATGAGGTATGTTGCGAAGATGCTGGCGGGACTGGTGGCAGAAAGGGTGCCAGATAAGGCCCCTGAAGTGGTCCGAGCGCATAGGACCCTAAGGCAGAAGCCTAGAACAGGGGAGTCGCCATGGGCGCTGATCATGATACTCCACAAATTTGGGGAGGAAGAAGATTTTGCGTTGGGCCAGGGAGAAGCGTACCTGCAAATGCGAGGGGAATATGGTCCGAATTTATCAGGACATCAGAGCCGAGTTGGCGAAGCGGCAGGCAGGGTTCAACAAGGCCAAGGCGGTGCTGTATCGGTGGCAGATCAGGTTTGGGGTGCTCTACCCGGCAAAACTATGGGTGACGTTTGAAGGCCGGGCGTATTATTTTGAGACCTTAGAAGCGGCTGAAGACTTTATTAAGGAGCATACACTGGGGGAGAACTGAGTGGACAATGCTTGGGAACCGGGGTGCTGGCACTTCGTAATGGTTGAGAACATGTTTGAAGTGGGGGTAGGGATTGGAGGATTTTTGTCCTCTCTGGTTTGGAGGGGGTCCTTTTCTGGATGTGCGGTTTATTGTTGGGATTGTAAGGGGTGTTAGGGTGAGGGGTTTATGTGGGGATGGATGTTCCCATGACCCCTCCTGTTTTATGGGACTGTTTGTGTTCAGCATTTGTTTGTTTGCTTTTGGGGGAGGCGGCCTGGAGTTCAGGAGGAGTCTTTATTTGGGTGGGGGAGGGTAAGGTCAGCCAGGAATCTGCTTCCTTCAACTGAAGAGTGGGGAAGGGAGAGGAGTGGTCATTGAGGGGAGCCTTTGAGCAGGGGCTGCCACGCTAGCAGATGATGCTGGTGAATAGAAGTGAACATAAGAACTAGGAGCAGGAGTAGGCCATCTGGCCCCTCGAACCTGCTCCGCCATTCAATGAGATCATGGCAGATCTTTTGTGGACTCAGCTCCACTTTCCGGCCCGAACACCATAACCCTTAATCCCTTTATTCTTCAAAAAACTATCTATCTTTATCTTAAAAACATTTAATGAAGGAGCCTCTACTGCTTCACTGGGCAAGGAATTCCATAGATTCACAACCCTTTGGGTGAAGAAGTTCCTCCTAATCTCAGTCCTAAATCTACTTTCCCTTATTTTGAGACAACGCCCTCCTGGTTCTGCTTTCAGTGGAAACAACCTGCCTGTATCTATCCTATTTATTCCCTTCATAATGTTATGTTTCGATAAGAACCCCCCACATCCTTCTAAATTCCAACGAGTACAGTCCCAGTCTACTCAACCTCTCCTCGTAATACAACCCCTTCAACTCTGGGATTAACCTAGTGAATCTCCTCTGCACACCCTCCAGCGCCAGTATGTCCTTTCTCAGGTAAGGAGACCGATACTGGACACAATACTCCAGGTGTGGCCTCACTAACACCTATACAATTGCAGCATACCCTCCCTTGTCTTCAACTCTATCCCACTAGCAATGAAGGACAAAACTCCATTTGCCTTCTTAATCACCTGTTGCACCTGTAAACCAACTTTTTGCGACTCGTGCACTAGCACACCCAGGTCTCTCTGCACAGCAGCATGTTTTAATATTTTATCATTTAAATAATAATCCCTTTTGCTGTTATTCCTACCAAAATGGATAACCTCACATTTGTCAACATTGTATTCCATCTGCCAGACCCTAGCCCATTCACTTAACCTATCCAAATCCCTCTGCAGACTTCCAGTCTCCTCTGCACTTTTTGCTTTATCACTCATCTTAGTGTCGTCTGCAAACTTGGACACATTGCACTTGGTCCCCAACTCCAAATCATCTATGTAAATTGTGAACAATTGTGGGCCCAATACTGATCCCTGAGGGACACCACTAGCCACTGATGGCCAACCAGAGAAACACCCATTAGTCCCCACTCTTTGCTTTCTATTAATTAACCAATCCTCTATCCATGCTACTACTTTACCCTTTATGCCATGCATCTTTATCTTATGCAGCAACCTTTTGTGTGGCACCTTGTCAAAAGCTTCCTGGAAATCCAGATATACCACATCCACTGGCTTCCCGTTATCTACTGCACTGGTAATGACCTCAAAAAATTCCACTAAATTAGTTAGGCACAACCTGCCCTTTATGAACCTATGCTGCGTCTGCCCAATGGCACAATTTCCATCCAGATGCCTCGCTATTTCTTCCTTGATGATAGATTCCAGCATCTTCCCTGCTACTGAAGTGTGGGGGAGAAGGTCGAGAGGGGTGGCCGGGGGTGAGGTTGTTGCAACGTGGCAATGGGTGAAAGATGACATGGTCAGGGGCGGAGAAAGGAGCCATCTGGGATGGGCTAGGTACCTGGTGGAATTAGGGGGCTGGAATTAAGTAGGGATGATGATAGATGGTAGAGGGGTTTGGAGGCGTAAGCCTCGGTAAGGCTGGCAACATGTGATGTCGGGGTTTGATTCGAAATCGAGAAGAGTGGCGATTTTAATGAGCAACAAAATGGGATTTGTTAGTGCGAAGGTGAGGGATCCGGGTGGGAGATATATGATTGTGAGTGGGGTATTGGAAGGGGCACTGGTGGTGTGGATAATGTGTACGCCTCAAATTGGGAAGATGTAGGTTTTATAAGGGGGTTTCTGGCAGTGTTCCTGGAGTTGGCCACGCACCATTTGATCATGGGAGGAGATTCTAACTGTGTCCTAGAACCGAGGGTGGATAGATCGAGCCCCAGGTCGATGGGTAGGTTATGAATTGCAAAGCAGCTGGGTGTGTTTATGGAGAGGATGGGTATGGTGTATCCATGGTGCTTTCAGAACCCAGGGGGAAGGGAGTATTCCTTCTTTTCACATGTCTATAAGGTGCATTCGAGGATTGATTACTTTGTAGTGAGTCGGGAGATTTTGTTTGGGGTGGAGGGGGGCAGAGTATGCGGGATAGTTATCTCGGACCATGCGACCCACTGGCTGGAGATTCGGTTTAGATCGGGATGGAGGTTTGACTCGGGGTTGTTGGCAGATGGAGGTATTTGTGATAAGGTGCGGGCGGCGATTAAGGAGTACGTGGAGTTAAATCAGAATGGGAATGTGCCGGCGGCCATTTTTTGGGAAGCACTGAAGGCAGTGGTCCGGGAGGAAATTTTGTTTCAGGCTCGTGCGGATTGGGAGAGGGAGGAATACGACCATCTAGTGAGCGAGATAGTGGAGGTGGACAGGGAATATTCGAGGGTGCCCACTGCCGGGGGGAGAGGAAGGGGACATGGGGCGGTTTCTGGACGAGCTGGAATTACCCCAGGTGGAGGAAGCAAAGGGGCAGGCGTCGGGAGGAGCCACTGGGGCTGAGGGAGGAGGTGCTGGATAGTATCAGGGGTATGAGGTCAGGGAAGGCCCCTGGGCCAGACGGGTACCCGGCAGAATCTTATAAGGAATTTGGACGGACTTGGCACCACACCTGTTGGGGGCGTTTAATGAAGCACTGGAGAAAAGGGAGCTGCTGGAGACGATGACGCAGGCATGGAATCACGCTAATCTTGAAAAAAGGGAAGGATCCGGTGGAATGTGGGTCGTATAATCCCATATCACTATTGAACACGGATGTGAAAGTATTGGCTAAGTTGTTGGCGGGGAGGATGGAGGACTGTGTCCTGGGGGTGGTTGCAGAAGGTCAAACAGGCTTCATGAAGGGCAGGCAGCTCGCGAGTATTATAAGACGGCTGTTTAATGTAGTGATGAATCCGTCGGCGGCTCTGTTACCGGAGGTGGTGGTGTCCATGGACGCGGAGAAAGCATTAAAAAAAATATATATTTTATTAAGGTATTTGAACATTTTTATAACAGTAACATAAACAGTGACATCAACATGGTAAAATAAACATTTCCCCCCCAGCCCAATCTTCTCGCACCTCAATCATACAACAATCCCCCCCCCTCCCCACCCCTTTGGAATACTGCATCTGCTGACATTTTAATTTTCCCCGAGAAAGTCGACGAACGGCTGCCACCTCCGGGAGAACCCTAACATTGACCTTCTTAAGGCAAACTTTATTTTCTCGAGACTGAGAAACCCAGCCATGTCACTAACCCAGGTCTCTACACTCGGGGGCTTCAAGTCCCTCCACATTAACAAGATCCGTCTCCGGGCTACTAGGGAGGCAAAGGCCAAGATGTCGGCCTCTTTCGCCCCCTGAACTCCCGGATCTTCCGACACTCCAAAGATCGCTACCTCTGGACTCGGCCCCACCCGTGTTTTTAGTACCGTGGACATTGCCTTAGCAAAATCCGCGGAGAAGGCATTTGATCGGGTGGAGTGGTGATACTGGTTTGAGGTTTTGGGAAGGTTTGGGTTTGGGCTGAGATTTGTGGCATAGGTGCAGTTGCTGTATGTGACACCAAGGACGAGTGTGAGGACGAATAATATGAGTTTGCGAAGCTTTGACTTACACAGGGGTACGAGGCAGGGGTGCCCGCTGTCACTGTTGCTGTTTGCACTGGCCAAACATTGGCGATGGCTCTTGGGGGGTCGGCGGAGTGACAGGGGATCATGAGGGGACAGCGGGAGCATCGGCCGTCTCTCTATGCCGATGACCTGTTGCTGTATGTTTCGGATCCACTGGAGAGTATGGGAGGGATTATGGGCCTGCTGGGGATATTTGGAGGGTTCTCAGGGTACAAACTGATTGTAGGGAAAAGTGAGGTTTTCCCGATGAATGAGCGGGGCAGCGGGCTAATTTAGGGGAGATGCCATTTAAGGTAGCAAGGGCTAGTTTAGGTATTTGGGGATTCAGATAGCGAGGGAATGGACAAGGCTCCATAAGTGGAACTTAACAAAGCTGGTGGAGGAAGACAGGAGGGATCTCAGGGGGTGGGATACACTGCAGTTGACCTTGGTGGGGGGGGTCCAAGTGGTGAAAATGATTATTCTGCTGAGGGTCTTGTTCATTTTTCAGGCTCTCACGATCTTTATGCCAAAAGCCTTTTTTCGGAAATTGAACATGATCACTTCGGACTTTGCATGGGTGGGGAAGGTGCCGCTGGGTGGGGAGCACTCTGCTGCAGAGCCAGAGGGGGGGGGCGTTGCCAAATCTGCTTCATTATTACTGGGCAGCAAATGTGGATAAGGTGCGGCGGTGGTGGGAAGGAGAAGGGGTAGAATGGGTTAGGATGGAGGAGGAATTTTGCAAGGGGTCCAGTTTGAGGGTTATGGTCACGGCAGCATTGCCATGGCTCCGAGTAAGTATTCAGGGCGCCCGGTGGTGCAATCCACGGTGAAGATATGGAAATCAGCTGAGGAGGCATTTTAGGGTGGAAGGGATGTCAGTGTTAACGCCGCTGTGCGAGAATCATGGGTTTGAGCCACGGGGGGTGGATAGTGTATACAGGAGGTGGAGGGAAGTGGGGCTAGTCGAGGTGAGGGATCTGTATTTGGAGGAAGGTTTTGCCACTCTGGAAGAGCTAGGGAGAGGGTAGAGTTGGTGAGGGGGAGTGAGTTCAGGTATCTACAGGTTAGGGATTTTGCGCAAAAGGTTTGGAGGGGGTTCCCTAGAATGCTGGGATACACCCTGCTGGAGCGAAGATGTGAAAGGAGAGGGAAGAATTGGGAATATAGTTGATTGCTGGGGAGTATGTTTTCCAGGGTGTTTATTTGCTGTAACCTGTTTTTATACATGTTTGCAATAAAATACTTTTTTTTTTGAAATGGTGCAGGAGTAGAAATAGGTAATGTTAGAGATGGAAGCAGATGGTCTCGGTGATG
The DNA here is from genome assembly GCF_047496885.1 of Scyliorhinus torazame. Lineage (NCBI taxonomy): Eukaryota > Metazoa > Chordata > Chondrichthyes > Carcharhiniformes > Scyliorhinidae > Scyliorhinus > Scyliorhinus torazame. The sequence continues at coordinate 176,105,566 of NC_092707.1, forward strand.
GACGGGATAAGGAACAGAAGCTCAGGGTCAAATAAGATAACAAGATTGAAATAGTCTAGTTCTGTCTCCAGTTCTGTGGATGATCAGCCATGATCATAATGAATAGTGGATCAGGCCCGAAGGGCCGAAAGGCCTCCTGCTGCGCCCAATTTCTATGTTTCTACGTCTCAGACAGTGGTCAGGAAGAGGTCTAGGCAACAATTCCAATGCATACTGATCAAGCATGTTAGGTTTAACAATGTGTATTTACTGCACCAATAATACAAGGAGTCAGTACTAACAAAACGAGATTGCGGCAACAGAATCTAAAAACAAATTGAAAACACAGATAGCAGACTTCAGGTGGTGGCCATGGAGTGACTGGTCGCACACAGGGCAGCTCCGGCTCGAAGGCATTGGTTTGGGCACTTTATACCCTTAAGTAGGGTAGCTCCGACAGGTGGTGAGGAATGTGTAGAGGGAGAGGTGCAGGTGTTAATCCCGAAGAAGGAGAAGAATCCGTTGGTGTGGTTCATATAGGCCCATTTCGTTGTTGAACACTGATGTGAAGGTGCTGACTAAGTTGGTGGCAGGAAGAAAGGAGGGATGTGTGCCAGGGGTGGTCGCTGAGAACCAAAAGGATTTTGTAAAGGGCAGGCAGCTCTCCAGTAATATCAGGAGGCTGTTAAATGTAGTTATGATGCCGTCGGGGGTGCCGGAGTTTATTGTCTCTAAGCAGAGAAAGCTTTTGATCAGGTGGAGGTATTTATTTGAAATTTTGGATAGGTTTGGGTTTGGCCTGAAGTTCGTGGCGTGGGTGCGCTTGTTGTCTGCAGCTCCGGTGGCATGTGTAGTTACAAATGGGACAAGTTCATGGGGTTTTGGGCTGTACAGGAGTACGAGACAGGTGTCAAGTTGCGGGAGAGGTTTGAGTCGCCGAAGGGAAATGAGTTTAGGTATACAACGGTGCGAGATTTCGCAAGAAAGGAGTGGAAGGCGTTTCCAGGTTGCCGGGGCATCCTATTAGAGCAATTGCTGCTCCTGGACGAGTCGGGAGAGGGTAGGATTGGGGATATATATGGGTGGTTGAGGGAACGGGGGGGGCAAGTGGTGAGGATCAAGTGCAAATGGGAGGAGTTGGGGGGAGGAAATAGACTGGGGTCTGTGGTGAGGCAATGCGCAGGGTGAATTCAACCTCCTCTTGCGCGCAGATGAGCTTGGTTCAATTCAAGGTGGTGCACAGAGTATATATGATCCTCTTGCGCACGGATGAGTGGGTTCTTTCAAGGGATGGCCGCCGAGCACGAGAAGTGCGGACGGGTGCCGGCGAATAATGCACGCATGTTCTGCGGTTGTGGGAAGCCGGACAGTTACTGGGAAGCGGTGTTTGGGATGTTATCTAAAATTGTGGGGGTGGAGGTAGACCGGACCCAATGGCGGTGATCTTTGGGGTATTGGAAATGCCTGAACTACTGGCAGGGAAGAGGGCCGATCTCTTGGCCTTCACCTCTCTAACTACCTGGCGGAGGATCTTGCTGAATTGGAGGTCGTATATACACCGCCAGGGTGGGGGACCTGGATGACTTTCTATGGTAGGAAAAGATCAAATTTGAGTTGCGAGGGTCGGAGGAGGGCTTTGAGACACGGTGGGGGTTGTTCATGACAATGTTTGAGGAACTGTTCGGCGCAGGGATAAAAAGGGGTAAAATTGTACAAATTGTGGATTGTGAGGATGTTGAGTGTGCTGTGTATGTTACTGTTTTTTTACTGTTTGTAATATACATTTAAAAAAACACAGATAGCAAGCAGTGTCATATTAATTTAAATTTATTCTCTGATGTTAAATTATACAGATTTGGCCAAACCCACAACAACCAAACACATGGCATACAGGCTTTTATGATAATCTTTAACAGACCAACTCCAGTGTTTCAGTCTTTAGCTGGAACTGGTGGAAGATCCTCACTGATGTTTGCTCTTACCAATGCGATGGAGCGAGGGCAGCACCTTATGGACGTTGCTCATCATTGCCAATGTGGTGATCTGGAGGGGTGTACTTGCCTTCCTTCATCAGCTTTTCCTTTTGCATTTTGATTTCTGCCAGCCTCTTTCTCTGTAAACAAGGCAACATGCAGAAGCAATGTAAGCAAAACACTTGGGAGCTTGTGGAGATCTAATCTGCTATAGGCAATGGGGAAGTATCCTGACAACATGGCAGTATTGCCATGTGTGTTTAGTGAATGGGTACAAAATCATTGCAGAGTGGGGAAAGAAACTGGTACTTGAACCAGGTTAGGGTGATACCCACATTTTAGATGACTTGCATCACTACAATTCTGTGTGACTTCAAATAATTTTTGACCTCACCTAAGCTTGAGGGGCTGAATACACAGTTGTATTTTTCAATTTGATCAAATAATTTCATACCCATAATTAGAGTTTACCGAAATCTTTGTGACAGGACAGCACATAACCCCGACCCCACAGTATCTGGCTACTCACCAATTTCTGACGTTGCATACATTCATGGAAATCGTCCATTTCCAGTTTACACTCCTTCATGGCTCTGATCTTCCCTATTCCATGTGCACATTCAATCCACTCCTTCTCAAATGCATGGCAACGAGCGGCACGTCCGTTGGGTTGTACACCACTTTGGACCAGCAGCCATTTATCAATATTGAGACCTATCTTTTCCTGAAGATCAATCAACGGCATGGCTGAGAGTGGAAGCACAGGACATTCACAAATTAACTGATGGAAATAAATGTAGCATTGCGCGTTTGGATAGGGGAATTTCCAAGCTGTATATTTACACCATGCAGAGTGCGAGAAGGATCTGGGTGCTTTTTCTATTTGCAACATTTTAATTAAGTTTTTAACACTATACACAAAAAAGACACCGCACCACAGACAGAACTATTACAAAAACCCTACTCCACGCCCCCTCGCCAAGCAGCTGATGGTGACCAACTCTTTGGAATTACAGAATGAATGGGCTCCATCTGTTGTGGAACCCCTCGATCGCCCCTCTCAAGGCGAACTTAACTTTTTTAAGGTGTAGGAGTTCTGTCAAATCCTCTAGCCATATTGAGACACAGGGCGGATAAGCTGACCTACGTCCCAACAGGACCCGCCTGCGAGCAATCAGCAAGGCGAAGGCTAAAACATCTGTCCCACCCCCATCTACAGCTCCAACACCCCAAATATGGCCCCCATGGGATTGGGCTCCAAATCCATTTGCAAGATTGCTTGTTCTCCACTCCCTCAAACAACCGGCTCATCCTCGACCTCTTTAAATGTGCCCTATGCACCATTTTTTATTAAATCAACCCTAATCTCGCACAAGTCACGGTGTTCACTCTGCGCAACACTTCACACCACACCCCATCCTCCAATGCTATTCCCAACTCCTCCTCCTACTTAACCTTAACCCCCTCCAGCGGTACCATATCCTCCTCCAGAATCCTCCCCATGAATCCCCGAGATACCCCCCTCCTCCATGCCCGCCACTGACAGCATTCTCTCTTGGAAAGAACCTCCTCACAAGTTTCAGACCGTGGGATTCCAAACTTCTGCGTCAACTCTTCCAAACTCGTGAATCGCTCCTCCAGAAATAAATCCTTCTTTCATACCATCCCCTTGTTCTCCCAGCCCCTAAATCTAGCATCTCATCTAGCCAGTTGAAACAGGTGGTTTGCACATATCAGCACCATTTTCGACGCCGCCCCTTGCTTAAAATGCTGCCGAAACTGCCTCCAAAGTCTCCACCACCACCCGATTGCCTGAGTATTTCCCTGGGGAGAACGGAAGTTGCGCCTTCACCAGCACCCGCAACTCCGACCCCTTACATGAACCCGACTCCATCTTAGCCCAAATTTCCTCTTGTCCCCGTACTAGCCCAGCACCTTCTCGGTGTTCGCTGCCCAGTATTAATAAATCAAATTCGGCAGAGTCAAACCACCCAACCGACTGCCGAACCATCTGAAGCACCATTTTCTGAATTCTGGCTACCTTGCCCACCCAAATAAACGATGTGCTCAATCACTCCACTCCCAGAAAAAACACTTTCAGCAAAGACACTGGCAGGCATTGGGATAAAAATAAAAACCGGCCGGCCAATGGCAGAGGGAGGTTAGCCCACCTCTGTAAATCTGTGTTGACCCTACCCACCAGGCTCGTGAAGTTTAATTTACGCAGCCGGTCCCAATCTAGAGCCACCTGAACCCCCAGATAATTGGGAGGTCACCACACGAAACGGCAGCCCCCCCCCAAATCCGCACCCCTCCCCTGCGGAGAAACTGAAAAGCACTCACTCTTCTTCAAGTTCAGTTTGTATCCTGAGAAAGACCCAAATCGAGTCAGCAGCCCCTTTATATCCCCCACCGTGGGACAGGTCTGAGATGTACAAAAGATAACTGACATATTGAAACCCTATGCTCCACTCTCCTCATTAGCCCCCTCCACTTATCCAGCTGCCTCAGCATGATGGCCAAGGCTGTATCACCAGCACAAACAGGAGGAGGGACATAGGGCACCGCTGCCTTGTTCCCCCATAGAACTGGAAGTATCCCGAGTTCGGATTATTCGTACGGACACTCGCCGTGGGCTTCCTATAAAGCAACTTAACCGACGACACAAATTTGGACCATATCCCAAACCGTTCCAACACTGCAAACAAGTAACTCCATCCTATCAAAGGCCTTCTCCGCATCCAGCGCCACAATTATCTCTTGCTCCCTCCTTCACAACGGGGACGCGCCACGTTCAAGGATCTGGGTGTTATGAGTCACTTGAAAATGCATTATCAATTCCTTGAGGCTATTGCAAAAGCAAACACGATGTTGTCATGACAATGCCAAACAAGAAACACTATTATGTCATTGTGAAAGGCCCTGGTCTCAACTAGAATATTGCTTCCTGCTTCGGATCGCTCATATGCAGAGGGCCAGGAAAATGTTCATTTGAAAGATATTTGATTAATACTTTGTTCAAAGGCTCTCAGTTATGACTAGGTTTAGAGAGCTGAACTTTTTTGTTACACTTGGAAAGTAGAGATTTTGAAGGCATTTGATTGAGGTCTTTTGAAATAATGAAAGGATTGGACCTGGCCTAAGTAGACATGCTAACCAAGCTATATAGATTAGGGAGACCAAGAGGAATAAAGAGATGCACAAGCAGAAAAACAGTTTGATTTTAGGAGATACTAGTTTTTAGAGTCACTAACCTACAGAACAAGTTGTAGCACATACAGTGAATGCAGATTACAACAAAATATTCAAAAGTGAGCTGGATGAGCTTCAAAGAGCAGCACCATATCTACAGCACAAAATTGTTACGGTGCAGGAGGCAGTCATTGGGCCCACTGTACCTGTACTGACTCCAAATGAGCATCGTGACTTCATTCTCCCGTCTTTCCCCATACCCCTGCATATTGTTTCTCTTCAAATAATCATCTCATGCCCTCTTGAATACCTAAATTAAACAGCCAGTCTTCCTCTGTATTAAGCATTGTCCCAATTTAGTGTTATCTGTAAATTGTACCTGTTTCCAGAATCTAAATGGTTTACAAAAAAAGGGAACAGCCATTCCAGCATTAATCCCTGTGGACCACTTCCTATCCCCTGCCAGTCTGAGTAATAACCTTTAACCTCTGTACTATTTTCTCATTTGCTTACTGCTTGCACCCTGACTCCACAGACTTTGACTGCAGACGAGTCTATTATTTGGTGCCTTATCAAAGTGTGACATCTACTGTATTATCCTCAACTATTCTTTTTATTGTAACTTCAAAGAATTCAATAAGAGATCTATGATTTCCAGGACTCAGTGCCCCACTATCTCCTTTCTAGCTTATTCTAATGTGCACAGTGGCAACCCATTCAACCCTGTCCTTCAGTGAATTGATTTATAAAATCTTCATTTAACCAGACAACCTCCCCTACTCTCAGTCCATTCACCTTTCCAACTCAAATGTATTGTAAATTCCAATCTGTACTAGTGGCACCTCCAATTTTTAATTTACAAGATGTGGGCTTCACTGGCAAGACCTACATGTGTTGCCCATCCCAAGTTGCCCTTGAGAAGGTGGGGGTGGACTTCCGGTGGCGGCCATGGAGGAGTAGGTCGCACATTTGATAGCTCCTGCCTGTGACGGACGTTTGGACCTTCCCCCCTGCCCATTCCGGATTTTATGGGATAAATCGGTGAAGAGTGAGACAGTAAAGAGAAATCCCCCTCCGGTGTATGGAGAATTGGACCAGAAGTGGTCGTGTGAGACGACAAAGTCCTATAAGGAAGACACGAGCAGAGCCGGCAATGCTGGAAAGCATGGCGGAGAGCAAGGGAGACGGCACAGTGGTTGACGGGGCAGCTGGTGGAGTTTTTGAAGATTGTTTCGCCAAGCTGAAGGACACGCTGGACCCGATTAAGGCTTCGATTGATCAAGCTGTGCAGAATCAAGAGACCCAGGATATGGAGAAAAAGGTGTCCGAGCACGAGGAGTACATAACCGTGCTGGAGACCAAGGTGGAGATGATGAACCACCGCCAGAAAAGAATGCAGGAGAAGCTGAAGTACCTGGAGAACAGGTCCAGGAGGCAGAATCTTAGAATTGTCGGCCTCCCTGAAAGCAGTGAGGGATCGGATGAGAGGACTTATGTGACGGACATATTGGAGACGTTGATGGGGGCTGAGGCGTTCCCTCGGCCCCTGGAAGCGGATAGAGCGCACAGAGCCCTCGCGAAGAAGCCCCGAGCGAACGAACCGCCGAGGGTGATGGTGGTTCGCTTTCACCGATTCCTGGACAAGGAACATGTTCTGCAGTGGGCCAAGAAGGAACGGAGCGGCAAGTGGGAGAATTGTGAGCTGCGCAATTATCAGGACCTGGGCGTGGATTTGGCCAAGAGGCGAGCTGGGTTTAATCGGGCAAAAACGGCCCTCTTTAAGAAGGGGGTGAAGTTCGGGATGTTGTACCCAGCCTGTCTGTGGTTCACACATGAGGAACGGGACTTCTACTTCAAAACACCAGACGAAGTATGGACTTTTATTAAAGAAAAGAGGCTGGAGGCGAATTAAACGACACTGAAGCCTTGGAGAGTACTGTGGCGGCGATTTGTTGTGCTGGGCTGTATAAGTATAAGTAGTGTTATGTGTAATAAGGGTCTGTTTGGATGGCTAAAGGTAACTTTGTCTTGCAGGGAGCTGGTTAGAGGGGGGGTGGTCGTTGGGGTTGGTTCTGTTTTTTGGGTGTTTTTTCTTTCTAAAGTGGCTGTTTCTTCACTGTTTTTTTTCTGATGTTTGTTTACTGGGGAATGTGATGCTTTTAAAATGTTTGTCCAAGTGGGGGGAGAGAACAATGGGGAGACAGACTGCTTGGTGCCAGGGGCGGGCGCTATCAAGTCATCACGGGTCAGCTGATTCTGGAAGCGCAGTGGGGGGCGAGCAGGTGTTAAGCTGGAGCTTGACTTGGGGGGTTGGGTTTCTAGTGTTGTTGCTGGGGGAGGGAGAGGGGGGAGGGAGCTGCTTTGCTGACATGGGAGGAACTGTTACTAGGGGACAAGTGGGAGGTCGGGAACGGCGAATGCCCGAGGGGGGGCTCGAGTAGGCGGAGGGCGCGAGCTAGGGGCAGCCTAAAAAGGTTGATGGTTAGTCGGCTGGGATGGGGGGGGGGGGCTGGAAGCCCCCGGGGGTGGGGGGGGCTGGAAGCCCCCGACCAGGCTGATTACATGGAATGCCAGAGGGCTGAATGGGCCGGTCAAGAGGGCTTGCGTGTTTGCGCATTTGAGGGGGCTGAAGGCGGACTTGGCAATGCTACAAGAGACACACCTAAAGGTTACAGACCAGACGAGATTGAGAAAGGGGTGGGCTAGCCAAGTGTTCCACTCAGGGCTGGACTGAAAGACCAGGGTGGTAGCGATCTTGATCAACAAACGAGTGGCATTCGAGGCAGGGGGAATCGTGTCAGACAAGGGGGGTAGGTACATAATGGTGAGTGGGAAGCTGGAGGGGTTGTGGGTGGTACTCGTGAACATATATGCTCCGAATTGGGACAATGTGGAATTTATGAGGCAGGTTTTAGGTAAGAGCCCAGACTTAAGAGTCACATAACCTGATCATGGGAGGATGACTAACACAGTCATTGATCCGGAATTGGACCGGTCAAAATCCAGGACATGGGAGGAGGCCGGCCGCAGCAAAGGAATTGAAGGGGTTTATGGAACAGATGGGGGGAGTAGACCCATGGAAGTTTGCACGGCCAAGGGCGAAGGAGTTTTCCTTTTTCTCACATGTTCACAAGGTATACTCCCGCATCGACTTTTTTGTTCTGAGCAGGGCGCTAATACCGGGGGTGGTGGATACTGAGTACTCGGCAATCGCAGTGTCGGATCATGCCCCACACTGGGTGGATCTACGGGTTAGTGTGGAGAGAGGGCAACGCCCGCTGTGGAGACTGGATGTGGGGTTGCTAGCAGACAAAGCGATCTGTGGTCGGGTTAACAAGTCCATCCAGAGCTACCTGGAAACAAATGATACGGGGGAGGTCTCCGCAGCGACGGTCTGGGAAGCTCTGAAGGCAGTGGCCAGAGGGAAATTAATCTCGATACGGGCCCACAGAGAAAAGGCGGAAAGGGCTGAGAGGGATAGGTTAGTGGAGATACTCCAGATGGACAAAAGATACTCGGAGGCCCTGGACGCGGGGCTGCTGAGGGAGCAGCGGAGTTTACAGGCGGAGTTTGGGCTGTTGACACAGGGAAAGCGGTGGAACAGTTGAGGAAGGCAAGGAGAGCGATTTATGAATACGGGGAAAAGGGAAGCGGAATGTTAGCGCACCAGCTCAGGAAAAGGGATGCAGCCAGGGAGATAGGTAAAGTAGAGTAGAGATGGGAATACTGTCCTGGACCCAGTGGGGGTGAATGAGGTGTTTAAGGACTTTTATCGTAAACTATGAGAGTCGGAACCCCTGGCTGAGGTGGAGGGAATGAGGCAGTTTTTGGATCAGTTGAGGTTTCCGAGGGTAGATGAGGATTTGGTGGAAGGGCTGGGAGCCCCAATTGAGATTGAGGAAATAATCAAGGGGTTGGAGGGCATGCAGTCGGGCAAGGTCCCAGGGCCTGACGGCTACCCGGTGGAATTCTATAACAGGTTTTCAGAGATATTGAGCCCACTGCTGGTGAGGACATTTAATGAAGCAAGAGAGAAGGGAGTCCTCCCCCCAACAATGTCTCAGGCCTCGATTTCATTGATCCTGAAACGGGAGAAGGATCCGGAGCAATGCGGGTCACACAGGCCAATTTCTCTTCTGAATGTGGACGCCAAACTGCTGGCTAAGATACTGGCCACAAGGATAGAGGACTGTGTCCCGGGAGGAGAGGAGGTGGAGGTGGTGGTAGCGATGGATGCGGAGAAGGCTTTTGATCGGGTGGAGTGAAATTACCTGTGGGAGGCGCTGGGAAGGTTTGGGTTTGGTGAGGGCTTTATTGACTGAACAAAGAACAAAGAAAATTACAGCACAGGAACAAGCCCTTCCAGCCTGCACTGATCCAGATCCTTTATCTAAACCTGTCGCCTATTTTCCAAGGATCTACTTCCCTCTGTTCCCCGCCCGTTCATATATCTGTCTAGATGCATCTTAAATGATGCTATCGTGCCTGCCTCTACCACCTCCGCTGGCAAAGCATTCCAGGCACCCACCACCCTCTGCGCAAAAAACTTTCCACGCACATCTCCCTTAAACTTTCCCCCTCTCACCTTGAAATCGTGACCCCTTGTAATTGACACCCCCACTCATGGAAAAAGTTTGTTGCTATCCACCTTGTCCATACCTCTCATAATTTTGTAGACCACAATCAGGTCCCCCCTCGACCTCCGTCTTTCCAACGAAAACAATCCCAATCTACTCAACCTTTCTTCATAGCTAGCACCCTCCATACCAGGCAACATCCTGGTGAACCGCCTCTGCACCCTCTCTAAAGCATCCACATCCTTCTGGTAATGTGGCGACCAGAACTGCACGGTAGCATAGTGGATAGCACAACTGCTTCACAGCTCCAGGGTCCCAGGTTCGATTTCGGCTTGAGTCACTGTCTGTGTGGAGTCTGCACATCCTCCCCGTGTGTGCGTGGTTTCCTCTGGGTGCTCCGGTTTCCTCCCACAGTCCAAAGATGTGCAGGTTAGGTGGATTGGCCATGATAAATTGCCCTTAGTGTCCAAAATTGCCCTTAGTGTTGGGTGGGGTTACTGGGTTATGGGAATAGGGTGGAGGTGTTGACCTTGGGTAGGGTGCTCTTTCCAAGAGCCGGTGCAGACTCGATGGGCCGAATGGCCTTCTGCACTGTAAATTCTATGATATTCCAAATGTGGCCTAACCAAAGTTCTATACAACTGTAACATGACCTGCCGACTCTTGTATTCAATACCCCGTCCGATGAAGGCAAGCATGCTGTATGCCTTCTTGACCACTCTATCGACCTGCGTTGCCACCTTCACTGTACAATGGACCTGAATTCCCAGATCTCTCTGTACATCAATTTTCCCCAAGACTCTTCCATTGACCGTGTAGTCCGCTCTTGAATTGAATCTTCCAAAATGCATCACCTCGCATTTGCCTGGATTGAACTCCATCTGCCATTTCTCTGCCCAACTCTCCATCTATCTATATTTTGCTGTATTCTCTGACAGTCCTCCGCACTATCCGCAACTCCACCAATCTTAGTATCATCTGCAAACTTGCTAATCAGACCACCTATACGTTCGTCCAGATCATTTATGTATATCACAGACAACCGTGGTCCGAGCACAGATCCCTGTGGAACACCACTAGTCACCTTTCTCCATTTTGAGACACTCCCTTCCACCGCTACTCTCTGTCTCCTGTTGCCCAGCCAGTTCTTTATCCATCTAGCTAGTACATCCTGAACCCCATACGACTTCACGTTTTCCATCAACCTGCCACGGGAAATTTTATCAAACGCCTTACTGAGGTCCATGTACATGACATCTACAGCCCTTCCCTCATCAATTAACTTTGTCACCCGACTGGGTGCGGTTGCTCTATCAGGCACCAGTAGCAAGTGTGCGTATGAACCGGCTGAGGTTGGCGTATTTTAAATTACACCGAGGGACGAGGCAAGGGTGCCCCCTCTCCCCATTACTGTTTGCTCTGGCCACAGAGCCATTGGCCATGGCGTTAAGAGCCTCTAGGAACTGGAAAGGGCTGGTTCGGGGGGTAGGGGTGGAGCACCGTGTCTCACTTTACGCAGATGACCTGCTCTTGTATATTTCAGACCCGTTGGAGGGGATGGGGGAAGTAATGCGAATCCTGGGGGAATTTGGCAATTTTTCGGGGTATAAATTGAACATGGGGAAGAGCGAGATGTTTGTGATCCAGGCAAGAGGACAGGAGAAGAGACTGGGAGAGCTGCCGTTTAGAATGGTAGGAAAGAGCTTTTGGTATCTAGGAATCTAGGTGGCCTGGGAATGGGAGGCACTGCACAAGTTAAAGCTATCCCGGTTGGTAGAACAAATGGAAGGGGACTTTAAGAGATGGGACATGCTCCCACTGTCACTAGTGGGGAGGGGACAGACCGTGAAAATGACGGTCCTCCCCAGATTTCTGTTTGTCTTTCAGTGCCTCCCATCTTCATCCCCAAGGCCTTTTTCAAGCGGGTGAATAAGGTTATTTCGGGCTTTGTGTGGGAGGGTAAAACCCCGCGAGTGAAGCAAGTGTTGCTGGAGCGCAGTCGGGGGGAGGGTGGGTTGGCGCTGCCGAACTTCTGCAATTACTACTGGGCGGCTAATATAGCCATGATTAGGAAGTGGGTAGTGGGGAGGGGTCAGTGTGGGAGCGGATGGAGGCGGCGTCATGCAAAGACACAAGTTTGGGAGCACTGATAGCGGCACCTCTTCCATTCTCGCCGGCCCGATACTCCACAAGTCCGGTGGTGGTGGCGGCTCTGGGAACCTGGGGGCAATGGAGGAGATATAAGAGAGTGGAGGGAGCATCGGTTTGAACCACGATTCATAATAATCATCGGTTTGGACCGGGTAGGCTGGATGGTGGGTTCCGGAGATGGCAAAGGGCAGGAATTAGAAGGGTGGGGGATCTATTTATCGATGGGAGCTTTCCCAGCTTGAAAGCCTTGGAGGATAAATTTGAATTGCCAGCAGGGAACGGGTTTAGGTATTTGCAGGTGCGGGACTTCCTGAGAAAGCAGGTTCTGGCCTTTCCGCTGCCACGGGGGATACAGGATAGAGCAGTCTCTAGTACCTGGGTGGGAGAGGGGGAGGTTTCAGATATTTACCAGGAACTTTCGGAGGCGGAGGAGACTCTGGTGGAGGAGCTTAAGGGCAAGTGGGAGGATGAGCTAGGAGAGACAGAGGCGGGGCTATGGGCGGATGCCCCAAGCAGGGTTAATATCTCATCATGTGCCAGGCTTAGCCTGATACAATTTAAGGTAGTCCACCGGGCACACATGACAGTGGCTAGGATGAGCAAGTTTTTCGGGGTAGAGGACAGGTGTGCGAGGTGCACGGGAAGCCCAGCAAATCATGTCTCCATGTTTTGGGAATGCCCGAAGCTTGGAGGGTTTTGCTAAGGCAATGTCCACGGTACTAAAAACATGGGTGGTGGCGTGTCCAGAGGTTGCGGTCTTTGGAGTGTCGGAAGAGCCGGCAGTTCAGGGGGCGAAAGAGGCCGACGTCTTGGCCTTTGCCTCGCTGGTAGCCCGGAGGCGGATCTTATTAACGTGGAGGGGCTCGAAGCCCCCAAGTGTAGAGACCTGGGTTAGTGACATGGTTGGGTTTCTCAGTCTCGAGAAGTTAAAGTTCGCCTTAAGAGGGTCAATGGTTGTGTTCACCCGGAGGTGGCAGCCATTCGTCGACTTTCTCGGAGAAAATTAAAACGTCAGCAGAAGCAGAATTTCAAGGGGGGGGGCGGAGGTGAAGAGGGACGGATTGTTGATTTATGGTTGGGTGTGTGAAGATTGGGTTGTGGGTGGTATGTTTATTATACCATGTTTATGTCATTGTTATTATTCTAAACATTTTCAAATATCTTAATAAAAATATTTTAAAAAAGAGGTGGTGGTGAGCTGCCTTCATTAACCGCTTCAGTCCACTTGGCGTAGATACACCCACCATGCTGTTAGGGTGGGAAATCCAGCATTTTGACCCAGCGACAGTCTTCTTCTTGGGCAGTCTCAGTGTCGAGGGTGACTTGCTTCTGCTCCAGGGAGGTGGATTCTGCGGTGACTGAAAAGTCCGATCCTGGATCCGCAGACCCTGTTGCAGGTTTGGCAGCTGGTGTTTGATGAGGTGGGACGATCTGGATTTTCCTTCCACTGCTTACACTTGGCCTCCATGTGCCCCACCCTACGACATTCAAGGTGACTGGCGCCTTCGCGGATGCTTTTTCTCCAGCTTGTGCATTCTATGGCAAGCGACTCCCACGGTGTTGCATTTAAGGAACAGTGACATATTTCCAAGTCAGGTTGGTGAGCGATTTGGAGGGAACCTCCCAGGTGGTAATGGTCCCAGGTGGAGACTCTGAGGCTCTCTCTCCTCAAACCTGCCATATTCTCACCTTCACAAACCCCCTCCCCCACCACCTCCCTTCACCTCCCCTCCCCATCCCACCTCCTCCTCTCCCCTCCCCCACCACCTCACCTCCTCTCTCCTCCCCTCCACCACCGCCTACCCTCCTCCTTCCTCCCCACCATCGGTGGGAGCCTCTGGCCACTAAAGGCGGCTGAGCTGTTTATATTCGAGTGCAGAAGCCTCCCGCCCGGTCCCGGGCTGACTCCGTTCAAAAACACCCTCTTTTCCCCCTCTCACCTCCCAGGCGTTTTTTTGCCCTTCCACACCAGCCGCTTCACTTTCCGGCCTGCCGTAAAACGCACGCAAAGTTTACGACCGCACGTCCTGCCGCCACTGGCGGGGCTCTGCTGCCCCCTGGAGCTGGAGCGCGGCTGCGCACTGAGCTTCTCCAACACGGTCAATGGGAAAAGCCAGTGACAATCCAGGGGAAAATGTGCTTCTTAATATTTCACCTGTCAGCCTAGCAGCCAGCTACATCTCAAAGTCCCCTAATATCTTTTTAACCCGTTACCACACGTAACATCCCAAAAGCTCTGAGATATATTAAAATTTACAGTTGATTATATTCCAGACCTTATCCATTCATTTATTCATGTGTGCCCTGAGCAGAGGGAAGTTCTTGGCTCATTGTTTATGCTTCATCCTGAGCTATTTTCTTTTTTTTGAAAAACATTTTATTGATGGCATTTTGAAATATTTACAAACACAAAACAGCAAAACCAAAAGAACAATGGAAATACAAGCCCCATTCACCACCTCGACCCATTTGTTTTCATCCCATTTCATTTTAACTGCTTTTCACCATTTCCTTCTCGCTTGTCTTTCTTTATATATATATTGACCCCCCCCCCCCCCCCCCCATCTTATTCACCTTTCTCCCCTCCCTCCACATCTACATCTGTCACAGTTTACCCACTCATGTTAGTTTCTCTGCAGTTTGGCCTTTCACACATTTTGTTCTCTCTGGGGACTGCCATTAGCACTCTTTCACCATGGTTTCCGTGGCCATTAGCACCCCGTTTCCCTGGGTTTCTGTGGCTATGACTCATCTGTCATTCTCACTGTCTTTAGCTTTGACAAAGGGGCATCTGGACTCGGAACGTTAGCTCTTTTCTCTCCCTAAAGATGCTGCCAGACCTGCTGAGATTTTTCAGCATTTTCCTTTTTCATACAATTTACAGTGCAGAAGGAGGCCATTCGGCCCATCGAGTCTGCACCGGCTCTTGGAAAGAGCACCCTACCCAAGGTCAACACCTCCACCCTATCCCCATAACCCTACCCAACACTAAGGGCAATTTTGGACACTAAGGGCAATTTATCATGGCCAATCCACCTAACCTGCACATCTTTGGACTGTGGGAGGAAACCGGAGCACCCGGAGGAAACCCACGCACACACGGGGAGGATGTGCAGACTCCACACAGACAGTGACCCAAGCCGGAATCGAACCTGGGACCCTGGAGCTGTGAAGCAATTGTGCTATCCACAATGCTACCGTGCTGCCCCCAATCACCATGCCAGGCCGCAAACGCTTCCCTCCCCTCAGAAACCACCCATTCGCTCATCTACCACCTCAGCATCCGCCTTCTTTTTCCAACCTTTCATCCCCCCCAACCAGAAACTACAACCCAAATCAAACGCAACCCAAAACTAACCACCCCCCCGCCCGCTGACGACTTAATCCTTAAGGAAGTCAATAAACGAGTTTCACCTGGAAGTGAACCTCTCTTCTACCCCACGAATGGCGAACTTGACCTTTTCCAGGGGCAGAAATTCGGCCAAGTCGCTCACCCACACCCCGACCTTCAGCGGTTCGAATCACACCAGCCCAACAAAATCTGTCTCTGGGCTATCAGGGAAGCAAAGGCCAAAATATCAACCTCTCTTCCCACCTACACCGCTGGATCCTCTGACACTCCAAAATATTGCCACCTCTGGACTCGGAGCTATATCTACACCCAAAGCCTTTGTCGTAATCTCCGAAAAGCCCTTCCAGAATCCCCTCAACTTTGGGCAAGCCCAAAACGCAAGGACATGGTTCGCCGCCCCCCCTACACACCGCCCACACCTATTCTCCACTCCCGAGAAGAACCGATTCATCCTGGACACCATCATGTGGGCCCTGTGCACCATCTTAAACTGAATGAGGCTTAGCCTCACACACAACGAGGGTGCACTCATCTTCCATAAAGCTTCCCTCCACACTCCAGCCCCCAACGCCCCTCTCAGTTCCTCCCACTTATGCCTAATCTCATCCACGGGGATGCTGTTCCTCTCCATCAACTCCACATACATGTTCACCACTCTGCCCTCCCCCAATTTAATCCTCGGATAGAAGCTTATCCTGCAGCACCAGGCGGCAGTCTCAGAAACACAGCATCTCCTTCCTAACAAAGGTCCTAACCTGCAGATACCTGAATCCAATCCCCTTTGGTTACTGATATGGCTGCTCAACCCCTCCAGGTCTCTGAACATTTCCCCAATGAATAAATCCCTGAAACATTCTGTCCTTACCTGCTGGTCCCCTTACACGAGGCCACCCCCATTGCCCATTGCCCCCAAACCGACTGTTCCTCCACCGCCTATCTCCTAACTACCCCCTCCCCACCCCCTACCCGTCGCTCCCTCTTCATGAACACCCTCCTTACCCATGGGATCTCACCTCAAAATCATACGTTCACCTTCCTAAAAAAAGACTTGGGGACAAAAATTGGGAGGTTCTGGAACACAAACAAATCCTTCAGCAGCTCCGTCGCCTTCACTGTCTGTACCCGACCCACCAAAGACAATGGCAGCACATCCCACCTCTTAAAGTCCTCCCTCACTCCCTCCACCTGCTGTGCCAAATTAAACTTGTGCAGCTGGGCTCAACTCTGCGCCACCTGTATCTAAAGGTAGCAAAAGCCTGCTCCCACCATCTGAAACGGCAGTTCCCCAGCTTCCTCTCCTGCCCCCGTGCATTGATTAGAAACACCTCACTTTTCCCTATATACAACTTATACCCCAAAAAGTGGCTGAGCTCCCCCAGCATCCCCAGGATCCTATCGGTGCACCCAACCGGTCCGAAATATACAAAAGGAGGTTGTCCACATACAACGGAATCTGGAACTCAACATCACCCCCCCCCCCCCAACCCGATGCCCCTCCACCCCCTCGAATTCCGAAGTGCCATTGCCAATGGCTCAATCGCTAAGGCAAAGAGTAGCAGGGAGAGGGGACACCCCTGCCTTGTCCCTCGGTACAACCCAAAATACCCCGAGTTGACCTTGTTTGTTCGAACACTCGCTTTATGCGCTTTATACAACAGGTGAACCCTATCCACAAATACCTGTCCAAACCCAAAATTACCTCAAAAAAATACTGCCATTTGACTCGGTCGAATGCCTTCTCCACGTCCATTGCCATAACCACATCAACGTCCCGCCCCTCCAGGTCATCATAATAACATTGAGCAACCTCAGAACATTCACCGATAATTGCTGTCTCCTCACAAACCCCGTCTGGTCCTCCCCTATCATCCCCGGCACACACTCCTCTATCCACACCGCCAACACCTTCACCAATACCTTTGCATCTACATTCAGCAGTGAGATCAGACCATACAACCCACACTGCTCCCGGTCCTTATCCTTCTTTAGGATAAGCGAAATAAAGGCCTGGGATAGGGTAGTGGGGAGCTCCTCCCTCACTTGCCACTCAGTAACATCTCCAACATCAGGGGCCCCAAGTCCATCCCAAACTTTCTATAAAATTCAGCTGAGAACCTCTCCGGACTGGGGGCCTTCCCCGCCTACATCAACCCCACACTGTCCACAACCTCCCTCAGCCCGATCAGGGCTCCCAGTCCCTCCACCTTCCCCCTCCTCAGGCCTCGCGAACTCCAACCCATCTAGAAACCGTCTCATCCCTTCATCCCCTGTCGGGGGCTCTGACTTATACAGACCCCGATAAAAAGCCTCAAAAACCCCATTCACCCCCCTCTGGCTCCGACACCACCCCACCCCTCTTGTTCCCTACCCGTTGCCTGCTTCCTCAGCTGATATGCTAGCATCCTACTCGCCTCTCCCCGTGCTCATATTTGCCCCCCCCTGGCTCCGCGCAGTTGTCCCACCGCCTTCGCTGTAGACACCAGCCCAAACTCCAACTGGAGCCTGTTGTGTTATGTACTCTGGGAGAACACAGGCTGCAACTGGATGCAGCTTTGACCAAAAGATACTCCAGACCTTGAAGTTAGTTCAATCTGATTTATTTAACCAGTAGCACAGTTAGCACAGTTCTCTGTGAATTTGACTCTCTGCTAACCTAAGTGTGGTTACTCTGTCTGACTGAACCAGACTAGCTCTTAGCCACGTGCTGGAGGTGTGATACTGTACATACATCCTGACTCACTCTGTAGATGTCCATCAGTGGAAAGAGGCGGAGTGTGAGTGCCTCGTGCCTTTTATAGTCAGATCCCACCCCTGAGTGTCCTGCCTGCTCATTGGTCATGTCCTGTTCTCTGTGTTCAATAGCTGCCTGTCTGTATATCATTATGTGCATGTTTGCATATCATGACAGAGCCTATACCTCTCCTTTAATAACGCCTCATCCAGTGCCACCGAATACCTCCGATCCACCCTCAAGATATCCACCACCAACCTCACCAGTCTTCTCCCCATGCACCTGAATCAAAATTAATTCCCCCCTCGCCACCACCTTCAGCATCTCCAATGGCCTGGGAGACCGAAACTTCCCCCATCTTATTCAGCCCCACATAATTCTGGATGGCCACCCTCACCCCCTCACAAACCTCCTTGTACAATGGTGACCCCACATCCAGCCTCCATTGTGGCCCATGGGGTCCCTCCTGCAGCAACTGCAAATAATAATAACTTATTGTCGCAAGTAGGCTTCAATAAGTTACTGTGAAAAGCCCCTAGTTGCCACATCCCGGCGCCTGTTCGGGGAGGCCAGTATGGGAATTGAGCCCGTGCTGCTGGCATTGTTCTGCGTTACAAGCCAGCTGTTTAGCTCACTGTGCTAAAGCAACCCCTGCTAGTCCACCTAGTGCGACACGTGGTCCCGGACCACAATCAGCGGGTACTCCGACCCTACCACCCCTGCCACCACCGCCTTGTCCAAAACAAAGAAATTAATGCGGGAGCATGTGAGAATAAAGCAAACATTTCTTTGCCCTCGGCCTCTCAAACTGCCACGGATCCGCCACACCCAAATGCTCCATAAACCCCAACAACCCCATAGCCGTCACTGACACCTTCCGGGACCTCGGGCACGATAGATCCAACCCTGGATCCAGAACTGTGTTAAAATCATCCCCCATGATCAGCTGGTGTGTGTCCTGGTCTGTAATCTTTGTTAATTCCTGCCTCGCAAAATCCACATCATCCCAGGCGTCCCCTCCAGCTTCCCACTCACCATCACAAACCTTCCCCCCCCCCCGCCGGGCCAGTCACAACACTGCCCACCTCAAAGGCCACCTTTTGTTAATCAGCACCGCCATCTGCCTCGTCTTCATATCTAACCCTGAGTGGAACACCTGCCCCACCCAGTCCTTCCTCAGTCTCGCCTGGTCTCCCAACTTCAGGTGCGTTTACTACAAAAACACAACATCCGCCTTCACGGTAGCATTGTGGATAGCATAATTGCTTCACTGCTCCAGGGTCCCAGGTTCGATTCCGGCTTGGGTCACTGTCTGTGCGGAGTCTGCACATTCTCCCCGTGTGTGCGTGGGTTTCCTCCGGGTGCTCCGGTTTCCTCCCACAGTCCAAAGATGTGCAGGTGAGGTGGATTGGCCATGCTAAATTGCCCTTAGTGTCCAAAATTGCCCTTAGTGTTGGGTGGGGTTACTGGGTTACGGGGATAGGTTGGAGGTGTGGGTTTGGGTAGGGTGCTCTTTCCAAGAGCCGGTGCAGACTCGATGGGCCGAATGGCCTCCTTCTACACTGTAAATTCTATGATCTTCAATGAACTCATTAAATGAGCGAAAATGCGTGACCTTTTAACCTTAAGCCCCGGATCTTCCACATAATCAACCAGGTCGGGGGCTCCCCGTGCCCCTCCCCCCACCTCACCAGTTAAACATAATCCCCCAGGTCCACGCCTCGCTCCCCCTTCGGGCCTTCCCCAAGATGCTCGCTGCCATCTCCTCCTTTCCAACTGCGCCACACTAACTCTGCCCATGTCAGCCTCTCTCCCCTCCTCCCCTCCAAGCCCCAAAACAAAAGAAGATCAACCAGCCCACCCCCCCACTCCCTCAACAACTCGAACCCCCACTGCACTCCTGTTAACTAGCCAACCAGCTAGCATGGTGGCTCCCGCTCGAAGCCCAGGCCAATTCCCTCTTCCCCCAACCTTTATCCACGCATCCCCGAAGACCACAGTAGAAAAGAGAAAAAAGTCAAAAAGAACAGACTCACCCCCACTGTACAAACCCATGCTCCCCACATTAACATCTCTATAGTTCAAGTTCCTCACACCCACCCAGTCCATGGTCTCTCAAAAATTCGCCCGCCTACCCCAGCGTGTCGAAATAAAACTCCCGGTTCTGATGTGTGACCCACAAACGAGCGGGGTACAACACATAAAACCTCACCCCTTTCTTGTAGAGGGCAGCCCTGATGCGATTATACCCGGCCAGCCTCTTGGTCATCTCCGCTCTCAAGAACTGGTAGATCCTCAGCTCGTTACCTTCCCAGGTGCACTTTCTTGTCTGCATAGCCACCTCAAAACATTCTCCTTGTCAAGGAAGTGATGCAGCCATATCACCATCGCCCTCGGAGCTCCCCCTCCTTCGGCCTCCTCCTCACTGCCATTATGCGCTCGATCCACCTCGCGGGGACAGTTAAAGACCCCCTCCCCCACCAACGTCTCAAACATGTTCGGCACATATTTTGTGGCTGGAGATCCCTCGATCCCTTCAGGTTCTGCCTCCTTGACTGATTCTTGAGGTCCTCCACCTTCTCCCTCAATCTCTTTTGGCTCACCGCCACAAGCACCATCTCAATCTCCACCAAGGCCAGCCATTCCTCATGTTCGCTCACTGACTCCTCCACTTTCTGGAGTGCCTGGCCCTGCACCTCCAACCTTTGTTTCTCTCTCTCATTCTCCGCCTTCAGCGGCTCCACCACCTTCGCCAGGTCGCCTGAGGCCTCCAGCCTCTGCTGCTGGAACTTTGCATTCAGGAGCTCCACCAGTTTCTCGGTAGACCTTTGGGTGGGCAATGACCCCCCAGCACTCTCCACCATCTTTTCTTCTGCCGCACCTTGAACCCTCTTGCTCAAGCTGCTGCCTTCTACTTGTCAAACATCTGGTCAAGTAAGCCATGAGCTGGACTCACCGCCAGAGCACCACTACCCCTCAGTGCTCATGCACCTTTCGCCAACCAACACCCCTTAATTCGGATGAAAAGGTGACATAAAATTCCACCTCGAGTGGGAGCCACCAAATGTGTGACCACTCACTCCATGGCCACCACCAGAAGTCCCCTGAGCCATTTTCTTGACAGTTTGACAGTGGCAAACCCGAGTTTGCAATCGCCTTCCACTCTCAGAGACAGGACGAGGAGGCACGTCCTGAGCCAACCTGAGCCGGAACAGGAATAAAATTTGCATTGTTGACGTTATTCTGAACCACACATCTGGCTAATTGGTTAACCACACAGCTGGCTAACTGGTTAACCACACAGCTGGCTAACTGGTTAACCACACAGCTGGCTAACAAGTGCATCATTTTAGAGTTATCTCATGCATTGAGCAAACAGAAAATGGGATCAGCTGGACGATCAATAAGGGTAAATATTGCACCAGTTCTGAATGACAACAAAGAAATTCTGGAAACATGCACATCCTCACGCTCTCACCCTCCCTCATGCTGCCTTATCCCCATCGACCCCCATACCCTCTCAATAGCCTCTTGGCCCTCTCACCCCTTGACAGCTGGGTCAACAACCTCTGTTGAGCTGAATCTATTAGTGGGACTGGAGTTAAGCCATGCATTCATAATTAAACCTCCCAGCACAACTGTATGAACAAAACCACCAGGGCTGAATACATTATAACCTTTGAAGTCATTCAAATAGCTCTGCCATTTGGTCAAGATTTGAAGCAGTCAAACAGATGTCTGAGCTGAAATTAGATGAAAAGATTGAACCATCGGGGATAATTGACACAGTCAAACCTGAATTTCAATATTATTCAATGCAGAAGAGCATTTTACCAGCCCATAATTAATTAATTGTAACATTCTCAAAGAAGTCAAGGACATTTGACAAAGATCAAGCCTTCTAGCTCTGTACCGACTATTCGTAATAAAGTCATTAACATGCAGACACCCCTCCAATATGTTCTGTAGTCTCATTTCAGTATTTTCTTGCTTTTGATGTATGGCTAATGGAGTTGTAATTATTTGTGTTTGATATATTTCCTTTCTAAATATAGGCACGATGGTATTACATAAATCAATGAGATGCAGTTTCATATGGAACTTTCAAATCAACCGTAGTCACATTTCACACCCTGTGGAAGGCACTCCTCCAACCTAAGCACCAACACATTGGCACGAATCTTGGCATCCACATTTAACATGGATGTTCGCCGATATGACCGACACTCCACCGGGTCCTTATCTTTTTTTAACAACAGCGAAATAAATGCCTGTCCCATTGTCTCTGGAAAATCCCCTCTGGCTACGGCATCCTCAAACATCTCCACCAACAGCAGCGCCAACCTAGCCAAAACCGTCTTATAAAATTCCACCAGGAACCCATCTGGCCCTGTTGCTTTACCTGTTTGCACCTTCCCTACCACCATCTGAACTTTCTCAATCCCCACTGGCTCCTCCAACCCTAAGGTATTTTCCCCTTCCACTGTGGGACACTCCAGCCCCTCCATAAACCCCCACATATCCGACTCATCCCCCGGGGGCTCTGACCTATACACCCTCTTATAAAACTCCTCAAATGCCCTATTCACCTGCTCTGGCGCAGCCAACAGCCCTCATCCCCTCCCGAATCTAAGGAATCTCCCGGGAGGCTGCCTTCCAGCAGAGCTGTCCTGCCAGCAAGCGACCAGCCCTCTCCGCATCCTCGTATACCACACCCTTCGCCCACCTCACCTGGCGCACTGCTTTCACTGTAGACAAAAGGTCAAATTGCATCTGCAGTTCCTTTCTACTGGCCAAAGGTTCCAGAGTGGAATCTTCCCCATCCTTCCCATCCACTTCCAAAATTTTGTCTACCAACTGCTGCCGCTCCTCTCCTGCCTCCCTATCCACCTGAGCCTTAGACAAGATGATCTCACCTCTTACCACCGCTTTCAGCGCCTCCCAAACCACCAACGGTGAGTCCTCCCCTTTCTTATTAAACCCACATAATCATCACTCACCTTCCCCATCCTCACACAGAAACACGGATCCGCGAGCAATCCCACATCCAACCTCCACGCCGGCCTCTGTGCAGATCCCTTCTCCAAGACCACATCCACCAAGTGCGGGGCATGATCTGAAATAATTATCGCCGAGTATTCTGCCTTCCTCACCACCACCAACAATGACCTCCCCATAATAAAGAAATCAATCCTCGAACATACATTATGCACTGGCGAAAAAAAAGTAATACCCTCTAGCCCCTGGATACAAGAACCACCATGAATCTGCTCCCCCATCTCCTTCATAAAGGCTGTCAACACCCTCGCCCACCCCAAAGAGGTCAATGGGCGCAGCTTAGATCGATCCACCTTCGGATGCAGCATTGCGTTTAAATCCCCACCTAAAATTAACTGATGCGTGTCCAGGTTCGGGATGGCAGCCAACATCCTCTTCATAAACCCTACATCACCTTCTCCATTTGAAACCTCACTCTCTTACCCACCAGTACCATTACCCCCAGGTTCTGCTATTAAAACCCAAGTGAAACATCTGACTCACCCAACCCTTCCGAAGCCTAACCTGGTCCTTCACCCTCAGATGGGTCTCCTGCAACAGCACTGTGGTGATGTGCATCAATGTAAATACATGTAGGCTAGCTAGACACTAGAGGGAGCACTAGAAACATCACACACATACACTCAACTCATAGATCAAGTAGATTGGACACGACCAATAGACATTCACGATACACAAGGAGGTGACACGACCACAGGGGGGCATTACACCAACCCATATATAAAGGACACCACACACATGATCTGCCTCTTTCCAGTGGAGACTTTCAGTGAGCACAGAGACTGGGTTGATTCAATATTACACCCACCACGTGGATTGCAGCAACTGGTTAGTCAGCCTGGGTAGCTATAGTAGGATTAGCAGTAGTGTCGAACCCGAGTAATAGAAGTGTAAATAGTTTAATAAACGTGTTGAAGTTATCTCCACGTCTGAACCTTCCTTTGTCAAGTGCACCACAAGGAAGCCGCTTATGTTACACCTACAACATAACAAATCAAGCACCACATCAGCTCTCAAGCTCTTTAAATGTGAAAAGACACTCGCTTGCTTCACCGGTCCACCCAACCCCATTACGCTCACGTTACCAGTCGGACTGGGAAGGGAGGGGGGGCTTTCACTCCCCTCCCCCTCCTATCAGCATAACCATCCTGCAGGGCATACCTGAGCCCCCCCCCTCCATCCCCCCCCTCCCTCCGTCCAGCCAAAATGGCCCCCAGCCCTGCCCCGAGGCACCGTCAACCAACCACCCTCCACCCCCTAACCACTTCCTCTCTAAACCGCTCCTCCCTGCATACTCCACATCCCCCCACCATTCACACTCCTAGGCCCATCAAAACCAGTCCATAGGTGCTCGGCCAGCCCCGGCCCGTCCCCCCACCTCGTTCCCATTCACTATCCAACTTAGGTTTGCTAGCGAGGTGGCCCCAACAGAGCTCCATCACCGCACATACCTAACACAAAAGCCAACAGAGAAATCCCCGCACACTCAGCCCTTCTAAAACTCTGACCCATTAGCCCATCATCACCTCCTAACCACAACATAAGAAATCAAATTCCAAACTCAGTCCCAGCCCTTCAGCCCTCACGAAAGTCCCCACCACTTCTGTTGTCTCAAAGAAATGGTCCTTGGAGTTATACGTAACTCTCAGCTTCATCGGTTAGACCACCCCAACACCACATCACTCTGGTAACGTGCTGCCTTCGCCATGTTAAAGGCTGCCTGCCAGCTTGCCAGCTCCACCGTAATATCCTGGTATATGTGAATATCACTGCCTTCCCACCTCACCTCCCAATTCCACTTGGCCCATTTCAAGATCGTCTCCTTTATCTGATAGCTGTGAAAACAGACTATCACAGCTCTCAGTGGATCATTCAACTTTGGTTTCGGCTGGAGCAACCAATGAGCCCCATCCACCCTGCCACTAACTTAGCCAACACTTTCACATCCGTGTTCAACAGTGGTTTAGGCCTGCATGACTCACACTCCAACAGGTCCTTGCTTTTCTTTGGGATTAGCGTGATCGATGCCTGGGTCAGTGTCTCTGGTAGCTCACCTTTCTCCCGCGCCTCGCTAAACATCCCTAGTAAATGTGGTGCCAACTCTGTCGCAAACTCCTTACAGAATCCGCCGGGTAACCGTCTGACCCCAGGGCCTTTCCCGACTTTTATGCTATCCATCACCTCTCCCAGTCCTAGTGGTTCCTCCAGTGCCTGCCTCCTCTCCTCATCCAGCCTTGGGAATTCCCGCTCATCCACAAACCGCCCCATATCCCCTTCCTCACCACCCGGATCGGCCCTATATAACTTCTCATAATACTCCCTGAACCCTTGTTAATCTTCCCCGGCTCCGACACTATCTCCTTCTTCCTTTCCCTTCCCTTTTCTTCCCTGTCACTACTCTCAGGATTTCCCTTTTTGCGGCCTGCCTCCATAGCTGATGGGTTAGCATACGCCTCGCCTTCTCTCCATATTCATACTGAACTCCCCTCGCCCTCCGTAGCTGCCCCACTGCCTTCCTTGGCGTCAGCCTGTCGAACTGCCCTGTAACCTTTTTCTCTCCTTGGTGGGGGCACTCGACTATTTCCTTTCCGCCTCGACTATCTCACCCAAGAACCGTCCATCCTCCTCCCTCCTCCTGCTAGCTCTGTGCCCCTTGAACGAGATAACCTCCCCCTGAACCGCCGCCTCCTACGCCTCCCAAAACCTGGCTGCTGATACCACCCCATTCTGATTCAACACCACATAATCTCTGATCACCCACTGCACCGTCTCACAGAACCCCTTGTCCGCCAAAAGCCCCAAATCTAAGCACCATCCCGGCCTTTGTTCCTGCCTCAAGCTAAGTCTGATCTCCAGCCAGTGCGGTGCATGATCTGAGATCACAATTCCCGCATACTCCGCCCCCACCACCCCCACCAACACCGCTCTGCTCAATTCTGGAGTATACCTTGTACATATGCGAGACAAAGGAGTGTTCCCTCTTCCGCGGGTTCCTAAACCATTCCCATCCTTTCCATAAACCCTCCCAGCTCCTTCGCCATCCTCTACCTTCCCATTGACTTAGGGCTCAACCTATCCATTCTCGGTTCCAGCCCACAATTAAAATCATCCCCCAAAATCAACTTAAGCATGTTCAGGTCTGGAATCATTCCCAGAAAGTTCCTCAGAAACCCCACGTCATACTGATAATAATCTTTATTAGTGTCACAAGTAGACTTACATTAACACTGCAATGAAGTTACTGTGAAAATCCCCTCGTCACCACATTCCGGCACCTGTTCGGGTACACAGAGGGAGAATTCAGAATCTCCAATTCACCTAACAAGCACGTCTTTCGGGACTTGTGAGAGGAAACCGGAACAGCCGGAGGAAACCTACGCAGACACAAGGAGAATGTGCAGACTCCGCACAGATTGTGATCCTATTAAGCCTACTTATTCTTTCTTTTTATAAATTTAGAGTACCCAATTAATTTTCTAAGCCTACTTATTCTTAAACAAAGGCACAACATTTGCTACCCTCCAATCTTCAGGCACCTCACCTGTGGCTGTTGACGATTCAAATATCTTTGCTAGGGACCCACAATTTCCCCCATAGCTTCCCACAATGTCCTGGGATACATTTCATAAGGTTCCGGGGATGTATCTACCTTTAAGACTTCCAGCACCTCCTTCTCTGTAATATGACACTCCTCAAGGCATCACAATTTACTACCCCCAAGTTCCCTAACGTTCATGCCTTTCTCAACAGTAAATACCGATGAAGAATATTCATTTAGGATCTCACCCATCTCTTGTGGATCCGCACATAGATGACCTTGTAGATCCTTAAGAGGCCCTACTCTGTAGCCAGTTAAAATGGCTAACTCCCGATTTAGAATGGCCAACCCCGATTTAAAATGGCGAACGGAAAAGGCTGATGGGAAAATCAGCCAGCAGGACTAAAACAAGCAGCTGCAGGAAAACTGTGTATTCACCTCTAGGAAGGCCAGACAAGATCGATACCTGCAGCCATCAACACAACAAAACACCAGCCATCTGAATATTAATGAGCAATCCCCGGGAACAATGTGCAACATTTTAGACACAAAGCCAACCCAGACTTTTCGGCGCCAACAGGAGCCTACACAAAGGGAGGTGAACGATCACCCCAAGACTGCCCATCGATCAAGGAATTGCTCCAGCATTGGAGAATATCGAACCAAGTGATTGGGACAAAGTCCAATCACTTGGAACCAGGTACAGGGTCCGCCCCGAAAGGTAGGAAGCCCCTGGGACTATAAGTATAGAGTCCAAGTTCAAATCGACCCTTCTCCTCTCTGCCACCGTCCTGCGACCCTTCTGCTGACCTTCTGCAACAGCCGCTCAAATCGTAAGTCTTACTTCAACGCTCGCTACGAGATAGGCGCTCCTAGCTATCGATCTGTACCAGCTACGAATCCCGCAGGCTCAGAACCCAAACGAAAGGCCATTCGTTTCCCTGACCTGGTGGGCCATTTCCAAGTTAAGTATTGGCCTGTTAGTTGTAGGAAGTAGCTTAGAAGTAGAATTTATGCATGAGTGTTGATTACTGTATATAATAAATGTGCGTTGATTTAACTCTTACTAAGCGGTGTGTTGGATTATTGATCATTACTCGGACTTGAACCACGTGGCGGTATCAGAAAGATACCTGGCGACTCAAGAGCAAAGGTGATAGAACAGAGCAATTAAACTAAGGCTAAAGTTAGCAGCAACAACTCTCTTCCTCGTTACTCTTTTGCCGTTTATGTATTTGTAGAAGCTCTTTGGATTCTCCTTTGCATTATCTGCCAAAGCAATCTCATGTCCCCTTTTTGTCCTCCTGATTTCTCTTTGAACTCTACTCCAACAATGTCCATAATCTTGAAGGGAACCACATGATCCCAGCTGCCAATGCATGTCATATGCCTCCTTCTTCCTTTGGACTATGGCCTCAGTATCCCGGGTCATCCAGGGTTCCCTACTTCTACCAGCCTTGTCCTTTACTCTAAAAGGAATATGCTCACCCTGAACCCCGGTTAACACAATTTTGAAAGACACCCACTTACCAGCCGTCCCTTTGCCTGCCAATAGACTCCCCCTTTTGGAAGTTCCTGTTTAATACCATCAAAATTGGCCTTGCCCCAATTTAGAATTTGAACTTTAGGGCCAGACCTATCATTTAGTGTTGTGGCTCATGCCAGGGGCATCAGAAGATCCAACCGGCGGCACTGAAGCACCCGTAGGAGTCGTCAGGGCGACCGTGGTCCCGCAGACATGTCGGCTTTGCCAGCCCGTTTCAGTGGGCCATCCTGATCATCGTGGGCACCAACTCCAAGTGGCTCGAGGTGCACAAGGTTTAGGCCATAACCATGAGGGCAACTATAGACCGGTTGTAGCACAACTTCAGCACTCCTGACATCCCGAAGTGTTGGTGCCCGCCAACGGCATCGCTTTCACCAGTGAGGAGTTTCAGACATTCGAGGCTTCAAACGGCATCCGCCACATGAGGACCGCCTCGTACTACCTGGCCTCGAACAGTCTGGCTGGGCGGGCATCCCAACATCCCAGTGCGAAATGAAGAAGCTGACCACTGGATCCTGGGACACCCAGTTGGCCCGGCTTCGATTCAGCTCTGGACCACACCTCACGCCACCATGGGAATGGTGCCAGTGGAGTTGCTATTGGGATGACGCCACAGAACACGCCTAAGCCTGGTCATCTCGGACATCGGAGAACGGGCCTGCCACAGGCAGGACTGATCAGAGGCAGACGCTGGGCGACACATGCCGCTGTGCTGTTTCAAGCCCGGGGACACCGTGTGCGTCTGGAATTTCAGCATCGGTGCCACATGGATCCCAGGCGTGGTGCTCTGGCCTACAGGGCCAATCTCCTGTGCTATCTGGGTGCAGGGGAAAGAGGCCAGCCCCCACATGGACCACATCCTCACTGTCGGTGCCGGTCCGGGATGCTCAGCTCCCGGAACCTCTGCAGCCCCAAACGCCTTTCCTGCCGCCGCTTCTCCGCCTGTTGATGTCCTGGAGGCTGAAATGCTTTACACTGACCCGGAGAACTCAGACTCCAACATGGATGTTTGCCCACCAGAAGACATCGTGATGCCGCCAACCGCGCTGACGCCCACACCAACCTTGCCAGTCCAGCCCCGGCACTCTGCTCGTTCATATTGTAGCAGTCAGCAAACAACCAAAAGCAGAGGCCTGGTTTTATGATAAAGCGTCTGATTAAAAGGACCATCTTGCACTGGCTCTATGTATGAAAAAGCAGAAATTATCTTCCAGCCTCAAATGTCTGACAGGATTCCCCCAAAGCCTCTGGAACTCTATCCCTAGGGATGTTGTGCCAGCAATGCTCAAATCCCATGAACAAACATGAAAGAAGTATGGGAAATATAGGGCGGAATTCTCTGACCCCTGCCGGGTCGGAGAATCGGCGTGGTGCCACGCGAATCGCGCCATGCCGCCCCGATGCCAGGGCGCAATTCTCTGCAGTGCGGAGAATCGGCACCGTCGGCGCCGGCGTGGTCGGGGTATGCGGCGACTCTCCGACCCGAATGGGCTGAGCGGCCGTCATCAAAAAGCCGAGTCCCACCGGCGCCGTTCTAACATCCTCTGAGCCGGTGGGACCTCGGCGTTGAAGGGTCCGGGGGCGGCCTGTGGGAGGGGGGGGTCCGACCCCGCCTCCGTAGTTGCCTGGTCCACAATCGGGGCCCACCGATCGGCGGACCGGCCTCTCTGCCCCCCGGCCTCCTTTCCTCCGCACCGGCTCCTGTAGCCCTGCCCCAGTTGGCGTCGGGGCCAGCGCAGGGAAGATGGCCACTGCGCATGTGCTAGTTAGCGTCGGCCCAACTGCGGGCCGGGTTCACGCCGGGATCACGCCGGGATCGGCAGCTGGTGCAGCATGGGCCACTCCAGTGCCGTTCTAGTCCCCTGTGGGCCGCAGAATGTGGTCCCGGAACGGGCGCCGACGCCGGATTAAACCACTCCCGTTTTTACTCTGGCGGAGGCACTTAGCCGCCCGATGGGAGAATCCCGCCCATTATTTTAAAACTTGTATTTAACTGCATTAATAAAATGGTGTGGCCGATGAAAGCTGGGAGATCTTGCTCCCGGGATCTACCCGGCTCGCAACGTCTCACGGGATTCAACGCGATGTAAACCCCGTCGACTCTGGGCAGGATCACGTTTGGCAAACCTGCTTATTAGAGCGGGACAGCTAGTCTCTTTCTGATGTGCAGATTCCTGAGGTACCTGAGACTTTGGGATTCATCCCCTTCGCCTTGGAGACCTCGGGCGAGTGCTGTTCAGCACTGGTCCCCACAAACGGGACCAGATGCATTGGCACTCGTGGGGGGTCTCCCAAGGGATAGGAGGTCTCCAGTTGCATGCCCTTTGGGCAGGGTCGTGCCTGGCACTGCTGGTGTCACGTGGGCACTCTGGCAGTGCCAACTGGGTGCGAGCCTGGCATTGCCAATGTGCACAGGTGGCACTTCCAGCTGACAGGGGCATTTCCAGGTTGGCACTGCCAAGCTAGCATTTTCTGCATGCGAGTAATTGGGCTGGGGGTGCCTGGTGTGGGTGTTGGGGTGGTTCAGGGGGGTGCAGCAGGGTGCAGGGGTGCACCCTCCCACAGTGCGTGTGGGGTGTGGGGTGGTTGGGGTTGTTTCGGGGGCCTCGGAGATCGGGACGGCATTTAAAAATGGCGTCCCGATCTCTCGCTACACTGGGGAGTTGCGGCGAGCGGAGCTCCCCACTGTAAATAATGCGGCTATGTGTGGCCTCGGCTGCGCGTTCCGAATTGAGGCCCCTTATACAACATGAATCACGTTGAATAGTCATGTATTTCTCAGCACTGCGAGCACTGGGAAACACGCGGCTAAACGCGCTCGCTAGGGGACTTTGTTCCCTTTAGGGAGAATCACGCCCAAATATTTTCAATAGTGATGAGGTAATGATCAAGTCAGTTGATGTAAAGATGCTAAAACTGAAGGTGACTCTCTTCTACTAATGGATGAACATTGTTCAAAGTTTAAATTCAGCAATGATAAAGTGTACCCAATTCATTTTTTCCAATGAAGGGGCAATTTAGCATGGCCTATCCACCTAGCCTGCACATCTTTTGGGTTGTTGGGGCGAAACCCATGCAAACTCGGGGAGAATGTGCAAACTCCACACGGACAGTGACCCAGAGCCGGGATCGACCCTGGGACCTCGGCGCCAAGAGGCAGCAATGCTAACTGTTGTGTTATGCTGCTTCGGATAACACAGGCTGCTACTTGATGCAGTCTTAACTAAAGGATGCTCCAGACTCTGAAATGAGTTCAACGTGTTTATTGAACTATTAACACAGTTCTCAAATGAGTTTGACTCTCTGCTAATCTAACTGTAGTAACTCAGTCTAACTGTACCAGCTTGCTCTAAGCCACGTGCTGGGGTGTGATGCTGCTGATCAACCCTGTCTAACTCTCTAGATGTCTGTCTGTGGAAAGAGGCAGGGTGTGAGTGCCTCATCCCTTTTATAGTGTTTATGTCATGCTCCCTTAT
Source organism: Scyliorhinus torazame (assembly GCF_047496885.1). Taxonomy (NCBI): domain Eukaryota; kingdom Metazoa; phylum Chordata; class Chondrichthyes; order Carcharhiniformes; family Scyliorhinidae; genus Scyliorhinus; species Scyliorhinus torazame. Next base: position 176,137,139 of record NC_092707.1, read on the forward strand.
GGTGATGCCACCTCTGAGTGTCCTGACTGCCCATTGGTTGTGTCCTATTCTGAGTGTTCATTGGTTGCATATTTGCATATCATGACACTAACCACTGCGCCAACGTGCTGCCCTACATTTGTTGAAATTGCTCATCGAATAGTCAATACATTTGCACAATATTCTTCTATTTGTTGTTTTCACTAAGGAACCATCCTTCTTAAAATAGAGAAAGGAGAAACTAATTGAGGTTGCCCCTCCGGGTCAAGGGTTGCCACCGTCCACAGGGGGTTGCAATGTGTGTGGGCGGGGATTATGGGAGACTCTCAACCTCACTTTGAGTTCTGGGCATCCTTTAAAAACGGTGTCCCGATCTCTGAGGAGCTGGTCTTGCCGGCAACTTTACTTCCCCACTGCAGGAAACAATTCGCAGTGTGGAATGATTCAGTGAGAATCTCCCCAAGCTCCAAGAAAATGACGAAGTGTGGGCGATTACCGGTTTGAATCGTGTCCAAACACCCAGCGGGAATCACCCCACCGAATCTACCCAAAATAACACTTGCAATGAATCGGCCTGGCATTTCTCTGCTTTGTCCACCTGTTTATCTTCCTATGGCTGCTTTCATTCCAAACAAAATTAATTCAAACTCTCTTCTCTTCTTCAAAGCAGAGTGGATAATATTGCAAGACATCTCTCCACACGAAGCACTACTGAAGTGATGTTTTGTTTCCTTGGAGGTTGAGGCGAGTGTGCACCATGGCAACAGTAACCTCAGTTTTTAGTGCAATTATGAAAACTTTTCCCCAGAATGTTGAGTCAATGCATTCCATGGGATGGGGAACAAAGTGGCAATTGTCTTGTGAAAAACAAAAATCAGCCCTCGCAGAGACAGGCTTAATAAAACCAATTGCGCAAACAGTAATTTACTGACAATGACAATGGCAGTGTGGTTGTATTGATGGGAGCCGCTAACCACAGAACTTTGTAGGGCTAGTTTTGCAGTGGTTGATCTGGAATGTTGACCTTCTTGTGGTTACTATAGTGGTTATTCATGAAGGTCCCGCCTTCTCAACCTTGCCCCTCGCCTGTGGTGTGGTGATCTTCAGGTTAAATCACCACCAGTCAGCTTTCCCCCCCTCAAAGGGGACAGCAGCCTATGGTTAGTTGGGACGATGCCGACTTTGTCTTTTATCTTAATACAGTGAACAACAGTTGATGAAATGGATATTGGGCAGGTACCAGCATTAGTCCTGACATTCAATATGTTGTCACTTTGGGGCTGTACTCTCAGTATCGACGACGGCCATTAGCGTTTCAACCCATGTGCCAAATTGTCAGCATTGCAAAAACAAACTTCCACTGGGACACGAAGATACTAATAGCAACCCCAAATTCAGTTTTTATCTCTCTCTGGGTTGGAGGCCAGCAATATGTCGCAATGAGACAGAACAAGAATGAAGGCTGTTGAAACTAATTAGTCAGACAATACAACTGCAAAATACTGCGGATGCAGGAAATCCGAACGAAAAACAGAAAATACTGGAAATACCGTCAGGCAGCATTTGCGGAGCGAAAGAACAAGAGTTAACATTTCAGCTGTAATGGGAGGAGGAACAAATGCAAATCAAACGTTTGCAATGGTTATTTGGTAATGACCAAGACAGTTGATGTTAAGATGCAAAGACAGAAAGTGAATCTCTTCTGTTAAAGTTTAAATTCAGCAATGATAGAGGCAATTTCAGAAAATACATTGGTTGAAGTTGCTCAACGAATAGTCAATACAGTAGCACAAATTTCTTCTATTTAATCAGGAAACAGACATAGCTTTCTCCCACTATTGGTTGCACACCAAGGTTAGGTAGCAAGGATTTTAGGCCAATTCATGGTTTGGAAGTCAAACTGCCAGACGTGTTTATTAAATGTTTGCCCTTAAAGAACTTTTACAACAAATAAACGACTAAAATGTATTTACATTTCCTTGAACAAACATTTGTTCGGAACATTTATTTTCTTTAAGACTACAAAGGGACGGGGATTCTGGTGGCATTACATGGAGGGAAGACATACATGAGGGGCTTCACACTAGAGTACTGCACTTTTAGCCCTCTTCTTTTAGTTCCAGGGGGTATTTTGTTTGATAACCCACATAATTAATGGGTTAAGGATCCTATATAGGTGAATTGCCCAGAAAAGTCGGGGAAATAAGACAGAAAGTAAACGTTTGTCAACAGTATCGGAGGCATCTCAGGGCTCGTCAGCAGAAAAGATGGCGGAGGCAGCCTCAGGGGCTCCGGCCACTCCACTAACGGCTGAGACGCTTACGAGCACCTTGGTGGCAGAATTTGACTAACACTGGCGGGTTGTGTCAGGGGACCTCCCCAAATCAATGGAAGATGCCTTGGCTCCCATCTGAATGGATTTGGAGAGGACCAACGAAATGGTGAAGGCCCATGGAGCCACGATAAAAGGTGGCACTTTCGAGCCAGAGTGACCAGGTTTCCTCTCTGGAAGCAGAGATATCTTTAGTGGCCAAAGCAAATAAATCGCTGAAGGTCAAGGTGAATGATTTAGAAGATAGGTCCAGGAAACAAGGAGCCCGAATTGTGGGTCTGCCGGAGGGGATGGATGGCCCGACTCCCATATAGTATTTTGCGGAGATGTTTGGGAAGGTGATGGGGGGGCAGGGTAGATTCATGCCCCCCCCGCCCCCCGCCTCCGAGTTGGACCGAGCCCACCGAACACTCCGACAGAGGTCTCGCCCCAGAGGTACCGCGTGCGGTAATTGTGAAGTTTCATAGCTTCAAAGAAAAAGAGCAGGTTCTGAGATGGGCGAAGGAGAATCTGATGTGGGAGTGGAGCTGGCAAAGAAGAGGGCTGTGTTCAATAAAGCCAAGGCTGCTCTGCACAAAAGTGGAGTCCGATTTGGTGTGGTGTACCTGGTGCAGCTAAGAGTGACTTTCGAGGGAAAGGACTATTATTTTGATGTGCTGGGAGAGGTGGTGTGATTGAGTTTTTTGGATATTGGGGATGGTGTCATGTGAGAAATGAAATGAAAATGAAAATCGCTTATTGTCACAAGTAGGCTTCAAATGAAGTTACTGTGAAAAGCCCCTAGTCGCCACATTCCGGCGCCTGTTCGGGCAGGCTGTTACGGGAATCGAACCGTGCTGCTGGCCTGCCTCGGTCTGCTTTCAAAGCCAGCGATTTAGCCCTGTGCTAAATCGCCGAGATGAGCTCCTTATCCAACCCGCCCCCCCCACCGCCCGCTGATAGCACCTCCTCCAACAATGAAGAAGCAGCTGCTATCCAGCAGTTTGGAAAGACCTTTCTCGCCAAGTCCTGCACCTGCATGTACCAGAAACTCTCCTCCCACGCCAGCCCAAACTTCTCTTTCAACTCCTCCAAGCACGCAAACCGCCCTCCCAGAAACAGATCCTTCATCTCCCCGACCTCCCTCTCCTCCCATTCCCGGAACCTGGCACCCATCCTCCCTGGCTCAAATCCATGATTTCCCCGGATTGGCATCACCCTCGACCCTGCTCCTAACCTAAAGTGCTGCCGAAACTGCCTCCAAATCTTCAGCGTGGCCGCCATCTCCAGACTTCCCGAATGGACCCAATGGGAGTGGCGCCGTTGCCAACGTCGCAACCCTGACCTCCTACATGAACCCGCCTTCATCCTCACCCACAAAGCCTCTGCCTCCATATTCCAACCCCACACCTTTTCTGCATTCGCCGCCCAGTAATAATACATCAAATTTGGGAGGCATAACCGCACCCCCCCCCAACTGCTGTCCCCTCTGCAGTATCACCTTTCGTATCCGGGCCACCTTCCCTCCCAGACAAACACCCCCTTGAAAAATGCCTTGGGCAAAAAGACCGACGGGCACTGAAATTAAAACAAAAACAGCAGTAAAATGTTCATCTTTACCGCCTGCACCGGCCCACCACTGACAGAGGAAGATTATCTCATCTCAACAAATTTGCCTTCACGGTGGCAGCCATGGTGTGAGTGGTCGCACATTTGGTGGCTCGTGGTGGAATTTTTGGACCTTTTCCCCAGTTAAATGCTGGGCTGTGAGATTGTAAAAGGTGCAGGTGGGGTGGAAGGAGAGAGTGTGCCATCGGTGTATGGATTCGTGGACCAGAAGTGGTCGACAAAGGAGGGAACAATCGCCGAAAGCTGGTGTGGTGCCTGCGACGCAGAGGAAGGTGTCGGAGGGTCAGGCTCCGATCCTGTCTGCTCAGTGGTCGACGGATCAGCTAGTGAGCTTCCTCCATGAGGAATTTGCCCAGCAGAGAAAGGAGAACTTGGAGGACCTGACCAGGTCAACCCCTTGGAAACGAGGTTGGAAGCCCAGGGCCAAGCGATCCAGAAGGTGGAGGAGGCGATGGGGGGAAAATGAGGAGCAGTTCGCCTCAATGGCAGCAGAGATGGTGCTGATGTGGGATCAACAAAGGAGGCTGCAGGAGAAAGTGGAGGATCTGGAGAATAGGTTACGCAGGCAGAATTTAAGGATCGTATGTCTGCCGGAGGGCAGTGAGGGAGCAGACGCCGGCACGTATGTGGCACGGATGTTTGAGAAGCTGCTGGGAGAGGGGGCACTTGTTCGGCCCTTGGAAGTGGGCCGGCGCACAGGGCGCTAATGAGGAAGCCACAGGGGAATGAACCGCTGAGGACGATGGTGGTGCACCTGCACCAGGTCTTGGATAAGGAACGGATTTTGAGGTGGGCCAGGCTGCACCTGGGAAGGTAGTGAGCTGCGTGTGTATGAGGACTTGGGTGCGGAGTTGGCGAAAAGGAGAGCGAGCTTCAACAAGGTGAAGTCGGCCCTTTTTAAGAAGGGGGTGTCGATCGGCTTGCTATACCCAGCGCGTTTGTGAGTAACATATAAAGGTCGGGAACTCTACTTTGGGACGCCGGAGGAAGCGATGGATTTTGTCAGAGGATTTTGAACTGGCAGGAGAAAGAGGACCTTGAACTTTGGAGGGGATTTTCCTGTTCTGTTCCTTTGGGGTTTGTTTGGGTCACTTTTGTACTATGTTTGGGGCCATTGTTTTGTTTTGGGTTTGCTTTTTCTTGATGGGGGATGGGGGTGTGGTATTATCAGGTATTGCAGTACCCGAGAGGCTGTAGACCATTGGGTAAACCTAGGAGTTTACCATTGGCTGTTTGGTATGTAGCTCCACCCTGACAGGCGGGGTCTAAGAACCGGTGCTGTCCCAGCAGCCCTCATTCTGTACCGTAGCTGCTGGGGAACAGATCTAGTCGATTAAAGCCTTCAGTTATGTTACAACCTCGTCTTTGAGTTCAATTGATCGTGCATCAGGGGGATTGCTCTTTTCTTTGTGTTTGGTGCGGGTTGGTAACTTTGCACTGGGAGGATGGTTGAATGGGGGGGAGGGGAATCAGTGGGGTTAGGATGCGAGGGGGGTAGGATGCCATGGGCGGGAGATACCAGGCTAGCTAGTTCATGGACGCGCAGTGGGGTGGGGGAGGGCTGAGCAGGTGGTTAGTGGGTGGAGGGGGGTTGGGGGTTGTTATCTTGTGTTGGGCAGGGCGGAGGGGGTGAACTGCTGACCTGGGAGAAGCTTCCAAAAGGTGATTTGCGGAGGGTCAATGATGGTGAGTGCCCAAGGGTAGGCCTGAGATGGTGCGGGACGCGAGTTGGAGGCTGGCCCAGGAGGGGATATGGTTGATCGGGGGGGAGGGTTGCCCCCAGACCAGACCAGGCTGATCACATGGAACATGAGAGGGTTGCATGGGCCAGACAAGAGGGCCCGTGTGTTCACACGCCTGAAAAGCTTGAAGCTGGACGTGGCAATGGTACAGGAGATGCACCTGAGGGTGGTAGATCAGACTAGGCTGAGGAAGGGGTGGGTAGGGCAGGTATTCCATTTTGGGCTAGATTCCAAAACAAGGGGGATGGCGATTTTGATGAACAAGTGGGTGGCGTTTGGAATGGGAACTAAACTGCCGGACTCTCGGGGGAGGTACGTTATGGTGAGTGGGAAAGTGGAGGGGATGCCAGTGGTGCTGGTGAACATTTATGCTCCGAACTGGGACGATGTAGAGTTCATGAGGCAGGTGTTGGGGAAGATCCCTGATCTGGACTCACATTGCCTGATTATGGGAGAGGATTTTAATACGGTTATAGATCTACGGCTGGATCGCTCGGGCTCGAGGTCAGGGAGGGTGTCGGCGGCAGCGAAGGAGCTAAAAGGGGTTTATGGAACTGATGGGAGGGGTAGACGCATGGAGATTTGGGAGTCCGAGAGTGAAAGAATAGTCATTCTTCACTATTGTGCACAAAGTGTATTCCTGAATTGACTTCTTTGTTTTAGATAGGACTTTGCTGGCGGGGGTGGTGGACGCTAAGTACCCGGCGATAGTGGTGTCTGATCATGCCCTGCACTGGGTGGACTTGCGGGTGAGTAAGTGGGGGGGGGGGGGTTGGGGGGTGGGGGGGGGGGCAGCGCCCGTAATAGCGGTTAGATGTGGGGCTGTTGGCGGAGGAAGAGGTGTGTGAGCGGGTGAGGGAGGCCATCCGGCGGTATGTGCAGATAAGCGATACAGGGGAGGATTTGGGTGGACTGGAGGTACTCGGAAGCCCCGGAGGCAGGGCTGATGTAGCAGCGGCAGAAGCTGCAGATGGAGTTTGGCTTGCAATCTACAGGGAAGACGGTGGGACAGTTGAGAAGGCCGAGAGGGGCGGTGTACGAATATTGGGAGAAGGCAAGCAGGATTCTGTTGCACCAGTTGAGAAGGCAGGAGGCAGCGAGGGAGATCGGGAAAGTAAAGGACAAGGGGCAGAACACGGTCCTAGACCCGGTGGGGATGTTTAGGGAGTTTTACAGCAGGTTACACGAGTCAAAACTCCCAACCGGGGTGGAGGGGATGCGGTGGTTTCTAGAGGGATTGGAGTTCCCAAGGGTGGAAGAAGAGCTGGTGGAGGGCCTGGTGGCCCCAATTGGGCTGGTTAAAGTGGTGGATGGGCTGGAGGCGATGCAATGCGGTAAGGCCCCGGGCCCGGATGGGTACCCAGTAGAGCTTTATAAAAGGTTCTCGGGAATGCTGGGGCCCTTGTTGGTAAGGGCCTTTAATGAGGCTAGGGAGTGATGGGTACTCCCCCAACGATGATGTCACAGGCCTGGATTTCTCTCATCCTGAAGCGGGAAAAGGACCCGAAACAGAGAGTGGGCCGTACAGACTAAATGTAGATGCCAAGCTGCTGGTTAAGATCCTGGCCTCGAGAATAGAGGATTGTGTGCCAGGGGTGATAGGGGAGGACCAAACGGGGTAAGTGAAGGGGAGGCATTTGGCGGCTAACATCATAAGGCTGTTAAACGTGATAATGATGCCCTCTGAGGGACGAGAGGTGGAGGTGGTGGATGCGGAAAAGGCCTTTGATCGGGTGGAGTGGAAATACGTATGGGAGGTCCAGGGGCGGCTTGGGTTTGAGCAGGGTTTTGCGGACTGGGTCTGGTTGCAGTACCAGGCATCGGTGGCGAGTGTACGGATGAACCGAGTGAGCTTGGATTATTTTAGGCTGCATCGGGGGACGAGGCAGGGGTGTCCACTCTCCCCACTGCTTTTTGCCTTGGCTATAGAGCCACTGGCGATAGTGCTGAGAACATCGAAGGACTGGCAGGGGATTGTATGGGGTGGAGGTGAGGTGGGGGGGTGGGGGGGGGGGGGGGGGGTGGAGCACAGGGGTTCGCGAGATGCGGATGTCCTGCTTTTGTTTATTTCTGACCCGCTGGGGGGGGATTGGAGAGATTATGGGGATATTAGAGGAATTTGGCCAGCTTTCGGGGTACAAATTGAATATGGGTAAAAGCGAGGTCTTTCTGATCCAAGCGATGGGGCAAGAGAGGAGGCTGGGGGAGATGCCATTCAAGATGATGGGGGGGGGGGGGGGAGCTTTTGGTATTTGGGTATCCAGGTGGCGCGGGAGTGGGAGCAACTACACAAGCTGAATCTGGCTATGTTAGTGGAGCAGATGAAGGGGGATTTCAGCAGGTGGGATATGCTCCCATTGTCACTGGCAGGGAGGGTGCAGACGGTAAAGATGACGGTTCTCCCGAAGTTTTTGTTTGTATCTCAGAGCCTGCCTATTTTTATTCCAAGGTGTTTTTCAAGAGGGTGAACACCGTGATCGCTGGGTTCATAAAACCCCACGGGTGAAGAAGGTGCTGCTGGAGCGGGGTCGAGTGGGGGGGAGGGCCACTGGCCCTTCTGAACTTTATAAATTATTATTGGGCGGCGAACATAGCAATGGTCAGTGTGGGAGCGGGTGGAGGCGGCATCATGTAGGGGCACAAGTTTAGGGGCACTGTTAACGGCACCTCTGCCATTCCTGCCGGCTTGGCACTCCACAAGCCCAGTAGTAGTGGCTGCCCTGAGGGTGTGGGGACAGTGGTGGAAGCATATGGGGGCGGAGGGGAGTAGGTATGGGCACCAATTTGTGGCAACCACCGAATTGCGCCTGGGGGGCTAGATGAGGGATTTCAGGGGTGGCAGCGGGCGGGGATCGAGTGGTTTGGGGATTTGGTGATAGATGGGGGCTTCCCATGTTTGGAGGAATTAGAGGAGGAGTTTGAGCTGCCCGGGGGGAATGGGTTCCGCTACCTGCAGGTGAGGGACTTTGCGCGGAGGCAGATATCGACCTTTCTGCACCTGCCGCCCCAGGGGGTACAGGACAAGGCAGTGTCAAAAACGGGAGTGGGGGAAGGGTAGGTAATGGAAATTGATAAAGAGTTCATGGATTGGGAGGGAGCCCCGATATGGGGTGTGAAGCGAAAGTGGAAGGAAGAGCTGGGTGGGGAGTTGCAGGTCGGGTTATGGGAGGATGCCCTGAGGAGAATCAATGCGTCCTCGATCGGAGGTGGCAGCCGTTTATCAACTTCTTTGGGACAAATTAAGCTGTCAGCAGTGAGGGGTGGGGCACATCATGGCAACCCCCTCTACCCCAACCCCCATCCCTGGAGAGGAAACCACAGAATACTCGCCTTTCTCCAAGTTTAGCTTATTCCCCGAAAATGTCCCAAATCTCTAAAGCAAACCCATTATGTTCCCCACCGAGGAGCTTAGCTCTGAAATGTATAACAAGTCATTTGCGTACAAGGACACGCTATGCTCCACCCCCTCCTCACTATCCCCTTCCACAACTCTGAGCTTTTCAGCACAATGACCAAGGGCTCTATCGCCAATGCAAACAGAAGGGGGGACATGGGGCACCCCTGCCTCATTCCCCGGTGTAACAAAAAATATCCTGAATTCATATCATTGGTGTGCACGCTCGCCATTGGCTCCTTATACAGCAACTGCAGCCATGCCACAAACTTCAGCTCAATCCCAAACTTCTCCAACACTGCAATCAAATAACTCCACTCCACTCGATCAAACACCTTCTCCGCATCCAAGGCCACCACCACCTCCAACTCCCTTCCCTCTGCCAGAAAAAGCACTACATTCAGCAGCCGCCTCACATTCGATGACAACTGTCTGCGCTTAGCGAACCCCGTCTGATCCTCCCCACTCACCCTTGGAAGGCACACCTTAACGCCAGCACCTTTGCCAATATCTTGGTGTTTACACAGGGTACTTATCCTTCTTTAGCAGCAACGAGATGGAAGCCTGCCCCATCATTTTCGGCAAAACCCCCTTGACCATCATGTCCTCGAACATTTCCACCAGCAACGGCGGCAGCATATCTGTAAATTTATTGTAAAATTCCACCAGGAACCCATCCGTGTTGTGTTCTGCTTCTTCATGTAGCATAAGCTGCTTCCTTGAAGTATACTCTGACAAAGGAAGGTTCATTCTTGGAGATAGATTTAACACATTTATTGAACAGTTAACAATTCTCCTACTTGGGTTGACTCTCCTGCTAAACTAACTATAGTAACTCAGTCTAACTAACCAGTCTGCTCTAATCCATGCGGTGGGTGTGATGCTTCCCTGATCTGCCCCTGTCTCTCTGAGTGTTGCCTGTGGAAAGAGAAAGAGCATGTGTGCCCTGTCCTTTTATATGGGTAGCCTCCTTGTGGTAGTGTCACTTCTGGGTGTGTCTTGACTGCCCATTGGTCGTGTCCTATTTTACTGACCTATTGTTTGAATGTCTGTGTGTCATGATGCCTCTGGTGCTCCCTCTAGTGTTTATTTAGTCCCAGTGTATTTATATTAACCCCCTGTGTATTTACAGTGATGCATATCACCACAATCCGAACTTCCACCTTCGCTGCCTGCATCTTCCCAATTGCTGCCGCCACCTCCTCTATCCCCAACGACTCCTCCAGCTTTGCCCTCTCCATTTCACCTACCCTTGGGCACTCTAACCTCTCCAAAAACTCCCTCATCTCCCGCTCATCCTCTAAAGGCTCCGACTTATACAAATCCCTATAAAACTCCTCATAAACCTTGATAATTTGCTCCGGGACCACCACCAGCTCACCCGCCCTATCCTGAACCCGAACTATCTTCCTTGCCGTGGCTTGCCTGCAGAACTGACCTGCCAACATACGCCCTGCCTTCTCCCCGTACTCACAGACAGCCCCCTTCGCCCTTCTCAGCTGGCGAATTGCTTTCCCCGTGGACAGAAACTCAAGTCTCGCCTGCAAATCCTTCCTCTTCACCAGGAGTCCTTGATCTGGGACCCCTGCATACCTCCCATGCACCTCCAAAATCTCTTCTGTCAATCGTTGGAGTTCCCCCCCTCTCCTCCTTATCCACTTTTGCTTAAATGAAATCACCTTCCCCTTCACCACTGCCTTCAGAGCCTCCCAAACCACTGACAGTGAGACCTCCCCAGTGCAGTTAAACCCCACATACTCCTCAATCACCTTCCCCATTCGATCACAGAAACTCCGGTCTGCCTACAACCCCAATTTCCCTCCCCCCCCCCACCCAAAGATCAACCCATATATGCTAACCTATGCCACCAACCTCCCCTCCAGCGGATCCGTTATGATCATGTACCTGCCCCCCTGATCCGCCACCACCTTCTCCATCTGATACCTCACTCGATTGCCAGCCAAAATGGCTACCCCCCAGGCCTACTATCAAACCCGAATGAAACACCTGGCTTACCCCAACCCTTCCTAAGCCTCATCTGGTCCTTCACCCTCAGCTGGGTCTCTTGTAGCATCACCACATCAGCTTTTAAACTCTTCAAGTGCAAGAAAACATTTGCCCTCTTCACCGGTCCCCCTAACCCCCTCACATTCCACGTTACCATTCTGATCGGGGGCCTCTCACCCCCCCTCTATCTGCCATCACCACTATCCCAGGCCCCACCCATTCAGCAGGACCCGCCTCATCCCTTAGTCACCCCCCTTCCCAGAATCCCCCCATCCACTTCCTCTTGCAAACACCTCATCTGGTATCGATTCCCTTCCCCCACCATTCACATCTTCCAGGCCCATCGGAATCTGCCAGAGAAGCTCCAACGACTGTGGCCCCTCCCCCGGTTCACTAGCCACCTTCGCTTGCTAGCGCGGTGATCCCTGCCACAGCCCCTCCTCCTCTTCTCAAACACACCCTCAGCAACCCAGGACCTCCATGCCCAGGACCCTTCAATCCCCCCACCCCACACTCCCACTAAAAGCATACTTTAACCCCCACCCATACGGTCAGAGTGGGGAGACTATATCCACAGAACAAAAAGGAAACAGACCAAAAAGGAAAAAACACATAAAACGCCCAGTGGAAAAAAATCAAAGAAAAAAGATCCCAGTCCATACCGTTCAAGTCCAGATCCCAACTCTCAACTCAGTCCCAATCCTTCAGCCTTAATGAATGTCTCTGCCACCTCCACCATCTCAGAATAAAAGTCCTTCGAATTGTGAGTCACTCTCAGCTTTGCTGGGTAGACCACTCCGAATCTCAATCCGAAGATGTACAGTGCCACCTTCACCCGTCCAAAGGCTGCCCGCCTTCTCCCCAACTCCGCCATATGATTTTGGTATATTTGTGTACCAACGCCTTCCCACTTCATGTCCCGCTTCTGCTTCACCTCTCCTTCACCTGGTAACTATGGAAGCAGATCCTGACCGCCTTTGGTAGGTCATTCGTTCTAGGCTTTGGCTGGAGTGACCGGTGGGCCCTGTCCAGCTCATTGAGGGAGGGCTCTTCCCCCTACCCATCAACTTGTCGAACAAGTCCGCAAAGTACTCGGCTGGCCTCCAGCCCTCCACCCCCTCGGGCAAGACCATGATCCTCAAATTCTGTCTCCTTGACCTGTTCTGCAGCTCCTCCACTTTGGCTCTTATCCTTTTATTGACCTCCGCTACCCTCCGGAGCTCCTCACCCATCGAGGTGAACTGGTCACTGTGTTGCGACAGTGCCTCCTCCACCCCCTTCAACTTCTCTCCCTGCTCCCACACCTCGACCAGCGTATTCTTCAATGCAGCCTTTATCGGGGCAAGCGCCTTCTCCATCCACTCTTTGAGTGAGGTTATTATCTCCCTCCGAAGCACCTCTAAATGTTTGGTGAATAGCCTGTCGAAATCCTTCGATACCACCTCAGTCAGAGTCTCAACCATGATGGGAGCGGCTCCACCTGCTATTTTTCCTCTTGTTGGACTCTCAACAGCACTCGTCGGTGGACGTTCGCTCGCCCCCTTCCTTCCCTGCCCTTTCTTCTGGAACTTTGACATTCCACCGATTCCTTAGAATTTCCCTCACCAACTCATCCAAAAAGTATCCCTGAGACCGGGCAGAAAGACCCCAAAAACAATGATTCTAGCAGGTGCCACCCAACATGTGACCTCCAGCTACAAGTCGCCACCGGAAGTCCCTGGGTAGAAGGTTTTAAACAGTTTTTGGTAATCACTTTCCCACGTTCTAGGTGGGAGCCGACCTGCTAACCGAAGAATTAGCTAACGGGAGCATTGTTGAGGGGTTGGTTGCAGCTCATTATAGTAGTTCTGTTTTAGATAATGAGCTCAGTTTGTTTAGTTTAGTTTTATTAGAAGTAGGTTTTAGTTGTTTATATTCGCCTTGCTGTTATTTGTATGTATATTTGGGTGTGACAGTGTCTGAAGTCGAGGACCAGGAGGAGAGGGGTGGGGGTTGTTTGCTGATGGTGACTGCAGATTTTTCTTTTGTTTAGTCTTGCGAGTGGTTTTGGTGGCCATCTTGAGTGGGCCCGGTTCCTGTACCTTCTCTGTATCTTGGCTGATCCCTCTTGGTGGACTTTGGATTGGGGGTGGGGGGCTGGGAGTAGGCCCAATTCATTTGGTCACCTTATATCAGGGTGTTGAATGACACAGTAAAAAGATTGAGAGCATTTGCTCACCTTAAGAGTTTAAGTGCCGACATGGTGTTTCTAGAAGAGACTCATTTGCGGGTTAGAGGTCAGACAAGGTTGTGGAAGTGGTGGGCGGGAAAAGTTTTTCATTCGAGCTTTGATGGCAGTGCTAACGTGCGGAAATTTGAATCAATAATTGTTTTCTGCCATTAATATCTTGGCTGACGCCAATGGTTGACATATTATTGTCTGTGGGTCTCTGGCGGACACCTCAGTGTTTCTGGTTAATATCTATGCTCCAAAATAGGACGATACGGATTTTACTAATGATCCCTGATTTCAATTCGCGTCAGCTTATTTTGGGCGGTGACTTAAATTGTTTTCTGGATTGGTCCAGGCCCAAATCCCTGACTCCATCAGGGCTCGCCTGAACATAGAACAGTACAGCACAGAACAGGCCCTTCGGCCCTCGATGTTGTGCCGAGCATTGTCCGAAACCAAGATCAAGCTATCCCACTCCCTGTCATTCTGGTGTGCTCCATGTGCCTATCCGATAACCGCTTGAAAGTTCCTAAAGTGTCCGACTCCACTATCACAGCAGGCAATCCATTCCACACCCTAACCACTCTCTGAGTAAAGAACCTACCTCGGATATCCCTCCTACATCTCCCACCCTTGTAACAGCTACATCCACCCGAGGAAATAATCTCTGAACGTCCCCTCTATCTATCCCCCTCATCATCTTATAAACCGCATTTTATTAAGTCGCCTCTCATCCTCCTCCGCTCCAAAGAAAAAAGCCCTAGCTCCCTCAACCTTTCCTCATAAAACATATCCTTTTTTAAAAATAAATTTAGAGTACCCAATTCATTTTTTCCAATTAAGGGGCAATTTTAGCATGTTCAATCCACCTACCTTGCACATCTTTGGGTCGTGGGGGCGAAACCCACGCAACCACGGGGAGAATGTGCAAACTCCACATGGACAGTGACCCAGAGCCGGGATCGAACCTGGGACCTCGGCGCCGTGAGACTGCAGTGCTACCACTGCACCACCGTGCTGCCCATAAGACCTATCCTGCAAACCAGGCAGCATCCTGGTAAATCTCCTTTGCACCCTTTCCAATGCTTCCACATCCTTCCTATAGTGAGGTGACCAGAACTGCACACAATACTCCAAATGTGGTCTCACCAGAATCATGTACAGTTGCAGCTCTGAAACTCAAGACCCCTGTTAATAAACGCTAACACACTATAGGCCTTCTTCACGGCCTGAGCTTTGTTGTTTTTCATGGAACAGATAGGTGGGGGGGGGGAGGACAGATCCATGGCACTCTTTGCACCCAGGTGCACCAGGTGTACTTGCATATCAACGTTTTTAGTGGTGGATATGTCTCTCCTACGTTCGATGGGGGGGGGGGGGGGGATGGGTTACTCAGCGATTGTGAGTACCATACCCACATTTTGTTGATTTAGCACTAGAATCAGGCCTCTCTCAGTGTCTGTCATGGAGGTTGGATACGGCATTGTTAGCGGACAAGTGATTCTGTGAACACAAGTTCGCTGCCATTGGGGAAAATATTAAATTAAATAAGAGTGAGTATGTCTCACCACCTACGCTGTGGGAAACCCTGAAGGTGGTTATCAGGGGGAGATTATGTCCGATAAAGTGCACATGGTGAATACATCGAGGGCGTCGTGGCAGGGGCTGGTGGACTCCATTCTTGAGGTAGAACCCCAGCACTCACGCACCCCTAACCCGGAGTTGTTGGCAAGTAGGAGAAAGCTGCACACATTTCGAGCTAGTATCAACAGACGGAGAGGTGGGCCAGCTGCCACACTGGAGGGGCATGCTTTATGAATACGGGGGGATGGCCAGTTGCCTCTTAGCCCAACAGCTGAAGCGACAGGCGGCTTCCCTGAAGATTGTACAGGTACCTGACTCGAGCGGTAGCCTGGTTTCCACTCCTCATCAGGCCAATGCGGCTTTTGAATGGTTCTATCAGGGTCTCTACAGATCGGAGCATCCAGCTGAGGGTTCAGTCGTGACTGATGTTTTGGATGTATTATCCATCCCAGCTGTAGAGGGGGAGAAGTGTGAGGAGATGGAATTCCCTTTGGGCCCAGAGGAAATTATGAAGTGCATTGGGTTGATGCAGACTGTTAAACTCTTGGCCCTGATGGCTTCCTCATTGAGTTTTATAAGATATTTATGGAGCAACTGGTATCAGGTGTTAAGCTACTTGCCAAAGTGCTGGCACTGCGATTGGAGCCCTGCCTCCTAGGGATGATCTCGGAAGACCAGACATGCTTCATTGAGGGTCGGTAATTGTCAGCCATTATACATGCTAAATGTTGTCCTTTTCCCCCTCCTTGGTGCCAGAACCAGAGGTGATTGGAGGTGATTGTTTCACCAGATGCCGAAAAGGCGTTTGATAGAGTGGAATGGGAGTATCTCTTTCAGATTCTTGGGAGCTTTGGATTTGGACACAAGTTTATATCCTGGATTTGTTTATTGTACAGGGTACCCACTGCTAGTGTCTGCATGAATGCTTTGAACTCTGGCTACTTCCTGCTGAATAGGGGCACGAGGCAGGGATGTCCATTCTCTCCGCTCCTGTTGAAGTAACCACTAGAGGGAGCACTAGGGAAGCATAAAATAGACAGTCAAAAGCCAGGAGCGGACTCGTCCAAGGAACGGCAGCTAGTGACCAGACACAGACAGACAGCTCAGATGTAACATCTAGTATAAGCTCTGGAGAGAGAACAAACTTACTCAATAAAGCATTTACTTCAACTGGAAGACTATGAGCTTTATTCATACATAAGAAATAATATATGGTACCAGGAATGACTTCAGAATGCTGACTAGAAGATTACAGACAAGATGCAGACAAAGGAAGATCGAAAAGAGAAGAAGACTTGTACCGGACATTCGACATGGGGAGACTTCGCTGATTCGATGGAACTCGTTGGAACTCCACCACAGCTGGAAACAACCGGTAATTTAAGTCATAATTGGATAATTTTGAAAAAAATGTTCGAAATATATATCGTAGTTAATGATTTGAAAACGGCCGCTGAAGAAACGAAAATAGCAGTGCTACTAGCAGGACATGAAGCTAGAGCCATCTATAACTGCTTTAATTACTTGAAAGATGAAGACAACAAGTAATACTAAAAAAATTTGAAGATCGCTGTAACACCAGTAACAATGCTGCTTTAAGACATTCAATGCTCGGAGACCAAATTGCACAGGGAATGAGTGATGCGAAATTCAAACAATTATTACCAGAACAGAAAGGTTTAACACTGGAAATTGCGATTGAAAAGTGCAGATCGCAAGAAAAAAAAACATTGAGTTTTTACCAAGAAAGAACGCCGAAAAAGTTCTTCTCCACAGGTTTAAAGAAGTTAAAATGGTGTCTGAGCACATTTTAAACTGCCCGGGGAACAAAAAACATAAATCTGGTTCTGCGCATGCGCAGGAAACTGCAGCCACTCATGCACAGTTGAAAATAACCGTTTTGTGTGAACACCGGTCTGTGCATGCGGGAGCCGCGCATGTGCAATTGATTAAAGACGTTTTGGACGCAGATCGTTCTGCACATGCGGGAGCCGCGCATGTGCAGTCAGAAAAAGATCGAACACCGTTCGAAGATGGATCTGCGCAAGCGCAAGCCGTGCATGCGCAGTTGAAGAAAAAGCGCACAGTAAAGGAAAATCGATTTGCGTATGCGCAATCGATTAGTATGCATGATGTCATGAGCGTCATGACATCAGAAGACTCAGACCACGCCCACTTAAAGGGGAAATGCCCAAAAATCACAAATAAGACTCTTAAAGGCACAAAACCCAAAAGTCCAACCTCAAAAGGCACAACATTGCCTGAACTTCTACCAGCAGTTGAAAATAACTTCTACAGCACCCCTGAACTAGCAATTTGCAGCACAAAAGGTGAAGCGCTCAATAACAAATCCAAAGCCAAAGAAGATGATTTGTTAATTAAAAGTGAAAAGCTCAATAGCAAATCCGAAACCACAGAAGATGATTTGTTTATCAAAGAATATGACTCAGACATGGGTGAGTTGTTTGGATATGATAATGATAGCATCAGCAACACGGTTGAAAAGCTCAACATAGCTCTACTCATGGTAGATGAATCCAATACCATGATGCAATGGCAGATCGTCGACACATTGGATGACAGCAACCTGTCAAATACCCAAGTAGAAAATGACGCCACACAGCGAGTACTGATCGATTCCGTTGAGAGAGCACAGATCGACTCCGTTGAGAGTACACTGCAAGACTCCACACAGAGAGCGATGAAGGACTCCACAGAGAGAGCGACACAAGCCTCCACAGAGAGCTCGTTGACAGACTCCAAAATGGAAGCAACTAAAGGCTCCATAGCGAAATCCATGCATGAACAAGACCATGAAGGTCTATCCACCTTATCTGAGCAACCAGAAGCAGACTATGAAAGTCTACCAAGCTCACGTGAACAACAAGAAGACGATGGATGTCAATCCACTGAATGTACGAATAGTGACACAGTGATCACAATCAGCATACACAATGTACAAGATCACAGCGAGACTGACAGATCTCAGCTCGTCTGTACAGAAGCACTCAACAATCAAAGTAAAACTACTCTTGAGTCCAGTGAGACCGTATCAATTAAAACCTCATCCATTCTTGACAACCCACAAGACACTGAAATCTTGATGACGTTGACTCCAGAAGAGGAGCACCAAAAGATCAACGAGGAAGCAAATCAACCTGCAATGACTCCAGAAGAGGAGCACCAAGAGATCAACGATGAAGCAAATCAAGCAGAGATGACTCCAGAAGAGGAACAACAAGGAATCAATGAGGAATCACATCAACCACAAATGACTGATATGACCAGGATTAATGCAACATCAGATCATTCTCACAATCCTCAAGTTCAATGAAACGTCAGATACCACAAAGGACACTGATGCCAACAACTTTGCGAATGACTCAAATCATCCACACGGAACAGTCATTGAGCACAACAAGAACAACAACAAAAACCACAAGAACAACAACAAAAACAACAACAGGAAGCACAACAAAGATAACAATAAAAACAACAAGAGCAACAACAAAAACAACAACAAGAAGCATCACAAAGACAACAACTGAAACAACAAGCCCACAAAAACAACAAGAACAACAACGGAAACAACAAAGACAGAAACAACAAAAAAACAACAACAACAACAATGAAACAATGACCTGTACAACATGGTACAACTCTGCACATGAAGGACAATGTAACAGCACAATCCAAAACAATGGCAAGAGTACAAACATAACATGACATGACAACAAATCTCACAAATTCATATCTGCTCCACAACAAACAAGCAAACCAGTTTTCAAGGCAGATGACATACAGAATCAATACTGCAAGCACAGGAAAAAGTCAGGTCAGCCAACAAAAGTGATTCGACCATTTGAATACCTCATGATGACCTGTTGGTTACTTAAACACAAGAACACTGACGATGTTCACAAAGAAATTAAAATATCAACATCACCTCATCAACAACAGAAGAAGAAAAAAAACTCAACCGAATAAATTCATAAAGTTTGGACTCATAATTCTTTTATTAAGATTGGACTCATAAATATTAATTGGCTTTGTATAATTCTCAATATCATCACAACTTGTACATATCATCATTTATCTACCTGTTTTGCACAATTTTCTTCAACAAAGTACAGAAAATATGTAAAAAGAAAAAAGGGGGGGGTGTAATGATCTGCATCACTGTATATACACAAGGGGTTAATGTAAATACACTACAACTAAGTAACCACTAGAGGGAGCACTAGAGATGTATAAAATAGACAGTTGAAAGCCAGGAGCGGACTCTTCACAGGAACGGCAGCTAGTGACCAGACACAGACAGACAGCTCCGATGTAACATCTAATATAAGCTCTGGAGAGAGAACAAACTTGCTCAATAAAGCATTTACTTCAACTGGAAGACTACGAGCTTTATTCAGACATAAGAAATAAAATATCTGTAGGGAGATGGCCTGCTTCTTTATATTATGGACCCAGTATCCATTATTGATTGATTGATTGATTCGATTGATTTGATTTCCTGTCACATATGCTGAAGTACAGTGAAGAGTATTTTTCTGCAGCCAAGGGAATGTACACAGTACATACATAAAATAAAAAATAAATAAATATAAATAATTTTTATTGTCACAAATAGGCTTACATTAACACTGCAATGAAGTTACTGTGAAAAGCCCCTAGTCGCTAAATTCCAGCACCTGTTCAGGTACACGGAGGGAGAATTCAGAATTCTTAGCTGGTATCGGAATTGAACCCATGCTGCTGGACTTGTTCTGCATCACAAACCAGCTGTTTAGCCCACTAAAAGAAGAATCAACATTGACAAATGGTGCATCGACAAACAGTGATTGGTTACAAGGAACAAGGGGCCAAACAAAACAAATACATGAACAAGAGCAGCATAGGGCGTCGTGAATAGTGTTCTTACAGGGAACAGATCAGTCCGAGAGGAGTCGCTGAGGAGTCTTGTAGCTGTGGGGAAGAAGCTGTCCCTATGTCTGGATGTGCGGGTCTTCAGACCTTTGTACCTTCTGCCTGATGGAAGGGCCTGGAAGAAGGCAATGCCTGGCTGGGAGGGGTCTCTGATAATGCTGCCTGCCTTCCTGAGGCAGAGGGAGGTGTATAAGAATCAATGTGAGGGTGGCAAGCTTGTGTGATGCGTTGGGCTCACTCTGCAGTTTCTTGCAATCTTGGACCGAGCAGTTGCCATACCAGGCTGTGATGCAGCCGGATAGGATGCTCTCTATTGCACATCTGTGGATGTTTGTGAGAGTCGATGCAGACATGCCGAATTTCTTTAGCTTCGGTAGGAAGTAGAGACGTTGTTGGGCTTTCTTGACTTGCATCAACGTGAGTGGACGAGGACACTGTTGGTGATAGTGAAGCCCAAGCTATCGGCCATCTCCACTTCAGAGCCATTGATGCAGACGGGAGTGTGTGTCGTGCTGCACTTCCTGAATCAATGATCAGTTCCTTGGTCTTTCCGACATTTAGAGAGAGGTTGTTTTCGGTACACCATGCAACCAAGTGATTTATCTCTCTTCTGTAGTCTGATTCGTCGTTGTTTGGACGAGATGATGAAGCTGCTTGGAAATCTGGGCTTTCTCTGTGTACAAGTTGAAGTTGGATAGGAGTGAATGCTTCCCAGTTAACACCCCTGGGAGGAAAGCCCATCTGGGCACGTCACCTGTTTGCTTTCGTATTCTGGGTATTCGGATGGCCCATGATTAGGCCTCGCTTCATAAATTAAGTTATACTAGTCCGGTTAATCGTGTCAAATCTAACTTATAGAAGTGGGACAACCTCCCCCTGTCCCCTGTTCTTGGTGGGCAGGGTTCAAATCAAATATTAAAATGAATCTGCTCCCGAGATATTTATTTTTGTTTCAATGTCTCCCCACTTTTCTCCCAAGCCCTTCCTTGTCAAAGTTAATAAATTAGTGTCCTTATTTATTTAGGTGGGTAAGACCCAAGGATCCATGAGGTGTTGCTCCAGACAGGCAGGCAGGCAGGAGGCTTGGCTCTACCCATTTTATTATTTTACTATTGGGCCGCCAATATTCAGACAGTATTGTTGTGGTTCCGTGATCTGGCTTCCATTTGACGACAAATGGAAGTGAGCTCCTGCAAGGCTTCTAGACTTGGTGCAAAAGTAACCACACCGTTGCCTTTCTCTCCAGTATGGTTTTCCCTGAATCCGGTTGTGGTGTCCATTCTGAGAATCTGGAAGTAGTTTAGGCAGCATTTTTCCCTCTTTCCCCTTGGCACCTGTTGAAGAGGATTTGGCTGGGTCTGCTGGGGGGACTATTTTGTGCAGAGACAGCCAGATCCTATCAGCGGAGTCAGCTGTTGAATGAGGTAAAGGTGAAATGGGAGGGTGAGTTGGGTTGCATTCTGGATGATGAGGTATGGAATGAGGCCTTTCACAGGGTCAACTCCATGTCCTAATGTGCTCAGCTTAGTCTGATCTAACTCAAGGTGGTGCACAAGGCGCAGCTGACTTAAGCGGGGATGAGCGGATTCTTCTCTGGGGTGGAGGACAGGTTGCTCTCGGGGGCCGGCTAACCACACTCACATGTTCTGGTCTTGTCCCAAGTTAGTAAACTTTTGGACCTCTTTCTTCAACATCATGTCAGAGATACTTAATGTTGATCTGGGCCATTTTCGGGGCATCAGACTCGCCGGTGCTGCAGACAGGAGTGAAGGCAGACGTCCTTGCTTTTGCCTTGTTAATAGCCCGGAGATGAGTTTTCCTTGGGTGGAAGTCTCCTAATTCACCTATTTCGGCCTGGTTGGGTGACCTCATGTCGTTCGTACATTTGGAAAAGGTCAAATGAAGTTACTGTGAAAATCCGGCGCCTGTTTGTGTACCACTGGGGGAGAATTCAGAATGTTCAAATTACCTAACAGCACGACTTTGGGCTGTGGGAGGAAACCGGAGCACCCGGAGGAAACCCACGCAGACAGGGGAAGACCGTGCAGACTCCGCACAGACAGTGACCCAGCGGGGAATCGAACCTGAGACCCTGGCGCTGTGAAGCCACAGTGCTAACCACTGTGCTCCCATGCCGCCAACGAGATAAAATTGTACAAACTGTATGTTGCTGATTGTTTTGCTGGATTTAGTAATGTTCTTATTTACACATGTTTGGAATAAAATACATTTTACAAAAAGAGTCGGGGGGCAGAGAATCGGGGGCAGAGAATCGGGAGGCAGAGAGTTGGGGAGGCAGAGAATTGGGGGGCAGAGAATTGGGGGCAGAGAGTTGGGGGCAGAGAATCGGGGGGCAGAGAGTTGGGGGGCAGAAAGTTGGGGGGGCAGAGAGTCGGGGAGGCAGAGAGTTGGGGGCAGGGAATTGGGGGCAGAGAGTTGGGGGCAGAGAATCGGGGGGCAGAGAGTTGGGGGGCAGAGAGTTGGCGAGGCAGAGAGTTGGGGGGGCAGAGAGTTGGGGGGTAGAGAGTTGGTGAGGCAGAGAGTTAGGGGGCAGAGAGTTGGGGGCAGAGAATCAGGGGGCAGAGATTTGGGGGGCAGAGAGTTGGGGGCAGGGAATTGGGGAGGCAGAGAATCGGGGGGCAGAGAGTTGGGGAGGCAGATAGTTGGGGGGCAGAGAGTTGGGGGCCAGAGAGTTGGGGGGCAGAGAGTTGGCGAGGCAGAGAGTTGGGGGGGCAGAGAGTTGGGGGGTAGAGAGTTGGTGAGGCAGAGAGTTAGGGGGCAGAGAGTTGGGGGCAGAGAATCGGGGGGCAGAGATTTGGGGGGCAGAGAGTTGGGGGCAGGGAATTGGGGAGGCAGAGAATCTGGGGGCAGAGAGTTGGGGAGGCAGATAGTTGGGGGGCAGAGAGTTGGGGGCCAGAGAGTTGGGGGGCAGAGAATCGGGAGGCAAAGAATTGAGGGGCAGAGAATCGGGGGGGCAGAGAGTTGGGGGGCAGAGAATCGGGGGGGAAGAGAGTTTGGGGGCAGAGAATCAGGGAGCAGAGAGTTGGGGGGCAGAAAATCAGGGGGCAGAGAGTTGAGGGGCAGAGAATCGGGGGCAGAGAGTTGGGGGCAGAGAATCGGGGCAGAGAGTTGGGGGGCAGAGAGTTGGGGGCAGAGGGATCTGTTGTCTCGTTACCCTGAAGTTACCTTGTCGAAGAATTTCTGTGTAGCTATTCAGGTAAGTCTCACTTCACCCGGCGCGATCTGGACCTTGTCTTCGCTGTGTGAGATCCAGATCTGAATATTTAAATGGGCCTAATGGCTGTGCCTGGGAGACCGTGCCAGGGCGGCATTTAGTATTGGTCCACACAAATGTGGACCAGGTGTAATGGCACCTGGAGGGGGCAGGTCTCCCATGCCAATGGGAACCCTTGGGTGGGCAGGGACATGGCAGGGTAGTACCCTGGCACTACCCCTGACACCAGGGCACCTTGACACTGACATCCAATGGCAGTGCCTGTGGGCACCCTGAAATGGCACCCAGGGTGCCAGACAGGCAGTGCCAGGATGCCCAGGTGCTAGGTTGGCACTGCCGGAAGTCGGGCCCAGGAGGGATGGGGCGGGGGGGGGGGGGGGAGTGGTTCCCAGCAGCCTCCCCAAGGGCGGTGAGGTGGAGTGTTGAAAAAGCAAGGGGGTGGGGTGGGGGGAGAGATTGTGGCTGCCGGACAAAATGGCGCTCCGATCTGCGATAACCAAGATCTGCTCGCCAGCCGGAAATTCCTCTAAATGCAGCCTTAGCAAAGACAGTCTCTCCGAGGCCAGATAATCGGCAAAGTGCCGTTGGCTAGCAGGATGTTTCTCAGTTCTGCAGCCACCGAGAAACACCCCACTAAACGCACCTATCAGCAGAGTTTAACTTCAGCCTGCTGAATCAACCCATTGTCTGGTGGGAATGCAATAATTGGTTGTAATTGAGTCTTGTAGCCACTCCACTTTAGTTGACCATTAAATGATTGCAGTGTATGATTTTTATTTCCTGTACAATGTTGCTAACTTTCTCCTTGGTTCAATTGCTCTGTTTTATTACCTTTGCTCTCGAGTCGCCAGGTATCTTTATGATACCGCCACGAGGTTCAAGTCCGAGTAATGATCAATAACCCAATACACCGATTAGTAAGATTCAAATCAAAGCACATTCATTATACACAGCAATCGCTACTCATGCACAAATTCTACACCTAAGCTACTTCTATAACTAACAGGCCTATACTTAACTTCGGACTGGCCCACCAGGTCAGGGGAACAATTGGCCTTTCGTTCGGGTTCTGAGTCTGCGGGATTCGAAGTTGGTACGGAATGGTAGCTAGGAGCGCCTATCTCGTAGCGAGCGTTGAATTAAGACTTACATTGTCGGGGGTCACTGCACCGGTCACGGTCAATGTTGGTTTGTGTTGCTGGGTGACCTGGGCAGGACGCAGAGGTGAAGAGATAGCGATTTGAACTTGGGGCTTAACTCTTATAGTCCCCAGGGGCTTCCCACCTTTCGGGGCGGACCCTGTACCTGGTCCCAAGTGATTGGACTTTGTCCCAATCGCTTGGTTCGATTTCTCCAATACTGGAGCGGTTCCCTGATCGATGGGCGGTCTTGAGGTGCTCGTTCACCTCCTTTGTGTTGGCTCCTGCTGGCGCTGAGGAGTCTGGCTTTGCTTTGTGTGTCCAAAATGTTACTTATTGTTCCCGGGGATTGCTCATCAGTATGCAGATGGCTGCTACTTTGTTATGCTGATGGTCGCTGGTATCGATGTTGTCTGGCCTTTTCAGAGGTAAATACACAGCAAACCTGCAGCTGCTGGTTTCTGTCTATGGTGGCTGACTTTCCCATCAGCCTTTGCGATTCGCCATTTTAAATTGGGAGTTGGCCAATTTAGGTGGCTACACTCCCTCCTTGTGATCCTAACGCGAAGCGTAAAGGATCACATAACTACATTGCTTTCCATTCCCTGACCTGGGGAACACTTCTTTCATGGCCTCTACACTGACCATAACTATGCAAAAAAATTTTAACTGACAATTCTAAGGGGCACTATGTCAAACAGGGATATGCATTACAAAACAAATAAAAAATTGGGAACCTCTAACTGTCCTTAATACACTACACTCACTTAAACATTTCATCACTCTAACTTCCTCAACCATACAAACAAAATCATAGCAGTTTATACACATGTTTCCTGGCTTGGCAGTCAAGCTCAGGATCGTACAATTGCTCATGAACAATTCTGAACATTTCTTTATTTACAATAAAACCGCAAATGAATGCTCTTTATTATAGATTGCGGGGGTCGGGAGTCTGGTCGTATCCGAAAATAGGGGACCTGATCCTATATACCGGGGTGCGAGCGCGGTAGGCTCTCCTTCTCAATTTTCTTAGACGCATAGTCTGCATGATGCAGCAGAGTATCGCCAATACCAGCAAGGATTCTATTACGTAGGACATGGAGTACAGGTTATAAACCTGTCACACCAAGATGGTGCGGTGTCGCTGGTGACTGCGCTCTGGGTACTGTGGGGAAGTGAATCATTAACGGCTGGGGGGCTTGAAGTCATGGGGTTCGCGTTCACGCGCAACCAAATGTCCATTATCATGATGCACCATCCGGAGGATGTCCTCATGGTACGTCTTCTTTCTCGTCTCTTTTCTTCTCTTCTCTTCCCTTCTCATCTCTGGTCCTGGAGCTTCTGGAGTTCTGTGGAAACAAGCATAGTGTCTGTTACTATCTTGGTTTAACATCTCATACGATAGTCTATCTGTCCTTTAGTGCCAATTACTCCCTTTATAATTGGTCACTATGTGTGACTCCCTCATTTTTTTTTCTTCAAAAACTGAATTTTAGGACAAGACACACTTACAAATAATGAACCAGTGCGAGCCGTCTCGCAGACTGTGCAGTTTACCATCCAAATGTTTCAGGATGTAAATAGCATATGGTTGGCAACCTAAGGGTTACCTGAAACAAAACAAAAGTTTTTGAACTAAAATTTCCAAAATGAGGTGCATATGGGCCGCGGAGTTGGATGGAGTCCCCGGGTAGGACGGCTACCAATGCCGTGTCTCCCCTACCCGAGCGTAGCTGACCAGAGGGGGGTTCCCAGGCAGGGCGGGTCCCAAGCCGTTTCTCCACTGCCTGAGCAACCGACAAGAACGGGCAAGAAATGTAGTCATCGTGGGGTTCTACCTTTGAACCAGAAGGGCAGTTACGAACGGGCATCTGTCGACAGACGAGTTCCGCTGAACTGGCGTCTGGGACCTTAACAAGTCTCTGTGGGCAAGTCCTCAGAGGTTTTGGCCGAAAAGGCGTGGGGCCGTGAAAAAACTTTGCGGTCTGACAAACAACATTTAACAAACTTACAAACAACGTAAAACATGCTGCAGGTTCCATCAGAAAGGACACCGTTTCTCCCAAGCAGTTCCTTTTAAAACATCATCTGGACATCTCAGTTATCGGTTGCAAACAGGGTCGCAAAGGGGTTCTCGTTTTGGGAGTCAGACTCAAGGTTGTCATCTTCCCCCAGGTGCCAAACTCTTGAATGTATTAAGGTTGATAGGGCTGCATGGTGTGACTTGGGGTCGCTCTCGTCGTTTCGGACGAGTCTGTATGAGTTGTCTCTGTGCCAATAGGTGGTGTCTAGTTTTGTGGGGACGGAATCGGTGTCGTCATGGTAGGTCGGTGGTCGGTGGTGGGGTTTGTTTAGGAAGGTTATCATGAAGGGATCACTCGGATCGTAGTCGGATTCGCTGGGTGTGGGTCCTGTTGCATGGGGATAGTAGGGAGGTGTGCTGTGGCTATTGTCTGAGTCACAGTCACTGTCGCTGCAGTCTGTGGGTGTTCCGGGGCGGAGTGTATATTTCGGGGGTGGAGTCGAGGTCGAGTCTGTGGCCGGGCTGGACATGTTGGGGGATGGTAGGGTTACGTTGGCAGTGGGCGGGGTGTGGTGTGCTGCGTCGAGCATGATGTGGTGTGCGTGGTTAGACTGTGTTCCATATGCCTTCAGCTGGTTAATATGGAACCACGCAGTCTTTCCGTTGGGATACTTTATCTTGTATATGGAAGGGCTTACTTTGTCCGCAATGGAGTACGGACCCGAGCACTTTGGTGGCAGGAATGTGCTGGGGTTGTATACGGAGAGCATGACTTGCTGTCCTATACTGTACTCAGTCGCATGCACTGTCTTGTCGAAACAAGCCTTGCTCTGTTTCTTTCTTGTGCCCAATTTCACTGCGGCTGCTAGCTGAGCCGTTTTAACATTATTCACTAATTGCTCTACTGCTTTCTCGTGTGTGAGGGCCGTCACTTCGGGGCTGGTCAAGTCAAAACCTAATAAAAATTCTGTGCCTTTCATGTGGCGTCCGGTCATGAGGGTGTGTGGGGTGTAACCTGTGGAAGTTGAAATTGTATTACGCAAAAACATCAGTGCAAAAGGGAGGACTGAGTCCCAAGTGGTGTTGTTTTGCTGGACCATTTTTCTGAGGGTGGATTTTAGGGTCCGATTCATGCGCTCCACGATACCACTCGACTGTGGGTGGTATGCGATGTGGAATTTTTGGGTGATGCCAAATATCGTGAGAACGTTCTGCATGACACGTCCCGTAAAATGGGAACCTTGGTCGGATTCAATGCTGCGGGGGAGTCCCCATCTTGAAAAGATGTGGTGGGTCAAAATCTTGGCTGTGGTCTTTGCCATGTTAGTTCTGGCTGGGAATGCTTCCATCCATTTCGTAAACATGTCTATCACCACGAGTACATATTTATAACCATTCCTGCAAGGGGGCAATGGTCCTATAAAATCAATCTGGAGGTTAGTCCAGGGGCCATTAACGGGTCGGGTGTGACTAAGCTCAGCCTTTTTGGCATATCTGTCCGGATTATTCTGGGCGCAGATAAGACAATTCTCGATGTAGTGATTTACATCCTCCTTTAAATTCGGCCACCAACAGAGCTGCCTGAGGTGGGCTGTAGTGGGATCGATTCCCTGATGTCCATGACCGTCATGGAATAAACAAATCAGTTGATTCCTGTCCTGTTCAGGAACCACATAAAGGGTGTCCTTTAACACCACACCGTCATGTGTGGTCAGAGCATTTTTAAATCTCTCGTAGGGTGCTGGATACTTTCCTTTTAAAATCTCCCTCAGATTGCTGTCCTGCTTCTGGGCCTCCACTAGATCCTCGATCCTAGTCTGTGAGACCTGAACTGCATTCACTGGTGCGCTTTCGGGGGGTGTCCAAAGATACCCGTGTCTGGAACCTGCTTTAGCCAGCGCGTCGGCTTTTACATTTCCAGGGGGAGAGGAACGATGGTGACTTTGAACTTTGACTATCCCAAAAGTCCTGTTCTGTGCTCTCTCTAAGATGTGACAGAGCAATGGGGCTGAGGGGAGGGGTTTTCCGTCTGCGGAAACAAATCCTCTTGCTTTCCACAGGGGCAGGAATTCCGTGAGGCTGTTGCAGACATAGAGGCTGTCCGAGTAATTGTCTGCTGGGCTGGGGAAGGAATCTGGGTGTTCCACTATATATGCGGTGGCCTCAAGCTCTGCTGCCTGCGTGCCTAAGTGTCCTGGAAGTTTTATTGCTATTTCTTCTAGGGCGCGTCCCTGCGCGTCCTCGACATAAATACCGCAACCTGTTAGGCGCTCCCCTTCCAATATCGTGGGAGATCCATCCACATATATCTTTATGGGTTCGCACGTGTCTGTGTGCTTGGGGCTCTGGTTTGAACTACCTATCTTTCTGGGGGGTGTTTTAGCAATATAAATAGCATTCATGGGGGGTTCCGGGGTACTGTAAGTTGTCGGCTAAAAAGGTGTGCATCTTTGTCCGTTTAACAGTGATGTCCCGTCCCTGCAAGAGAAGGGTCCATCTAGCTGCTCTAATCTGGCTTACTGTACCGCCCTTGAGTCGTCCGTCCAGTAAAAGTTGGGTGGGGGTGTGTTCGGTGAGAATTGTGATGGGGTTCAGTCCGGTAATTTACGAAAAATACTGAATTGCCCAAAATACTGCGAGCAGGTGCCTCTCACAGGCTCAAAATCCCTGCTCCACAGCATCTAAAATTCTGGAGGCGTAAGCTACGGGCCTTAACTGTTCGTGCCGTTCCTGGAGGAGCACGGCCGAAAGGGTGCGTCTATGGTTACTACCTCTATAGCGTAAGGGGAAAGCGGGTCTGGAACTTGTAGTGCGGGGGCTGCTATGAGTGATTGCTTCAATGCATTCACAGCATCCGTATGCTGCGGAAGCCATTCCCAGGGGGCTCCTTTCTTTACGAGGCCTGAGAGGGGTGCAGCCTTGCTGGCGAAACCGTCAATGTGGTTTCGGCAGTAGCCAACCAGTCCTAAAAACGACCGGAGGGCTGAAACGTTCTGGAGAAGGGGCAATTTAGCAATCGAGTCAATCCTTTTATGCTCGATCTCGTGTTTACCATGTGTGATAATTGTTCCCAAATATATCACCGTATCTTCCAAAATCTGGGCCTTTTTGGGGTTGACTTTACAACCGATTGAGTGTAAGAGTTCCAGGAGTTCGGACAGAAGCTCAATGTGCTCTTCCTTGGTGTCTGTCTGCAGTAGTAGGTCGTCTACGTACTGGACCAGACATTCGGGGTGAGAGAATGTGGCTAAACCATTTGCCAGCTGTCGGTGGAAAATGGAGGGGGAATTGTGGAATCCTTGTAGCAGGCATGTCCACGTGTACTGCTGATTTTTGAAAGTGAAGGCAAATTTTTACTGGCACGCCTTTGCCAATGGAATGGACAAGAATCCATTACTGACATCCAAAACCGTAAAGAATCGGGAATTGAGTCCCTGCTTGAGCATGATCTCGGGACTTGTGGCTACTGTGGGGGCTGCTGCGGGGGTGATTTTGTTGAGTTCCCGGTAATCGATGGTCAGTCGCCATGATCCATCGGGCTTTCTCACTGGCCAAATCGTGGCATTATTAGTGGAGGCTACTGATCTAAGTACGCCCTGCTCTAATAAGCTTTCTACTACCTTTGAGATTTCTCCCTCTGCCTCTTGGGGAAATCCGTACTGTTTTTGGTGTCTAGGGTCAGGTCCTGTTATTTGTACGGAGCCAGTCATCCGTCCACAGTCGTGCTTGTGGGTCGCGAATGCTGCCCTGTTCTTTTGCAGAACTGCCCTAACCTGCTTGTCCGTACTAAGCGTGGTCGGGTTGAACCAAAATTCGCCTACTGCGTCATTTTTGTTCGCGTATTCTCCTATGTTGAGCGTTGCGGGGGCTCTTGCAGACTTCGCCATTTTCCAGACACACTGGTTGACTGGATCAAATGATAAGTTGTGGGAATTCATAAAGTCTATTCCCAGAATGTGTTCTGCTGTGTGGGGCAGATCAACTAAAACCACGGGGTGCTTGGTGGTGATGTTACCGATTTGAATGGGTACAGGGGCTGTGATGTGTCCGTGCTGTGAGTGGCCTGTAAAGCCGCTGAGGGTGATGGTGGCTGTAGTGGGCCACGTGTCCTTTTGAAACATGGTGGAGGAATTTATTGTGGTGCGGGACCCTCCTGTGTCCCATAGAAATTCGATGGGCTGTCCCCGAATTTTCGCCGCAACTACCGGTTGTCCGGAACTATCCCAAAGGGTGTCGCAGACCCAACTGGGGGAGCCCGAACACCGTCAGTCCGTTCCGGTCAGGTCCGGCTGATCTGAACGGGCGCTAACACTATGAATCAGCTCTGTCTTCTTCTTACTCAGAGTGCCCATCTGCTGGGCTCTCTGTGGCTTTCTAGGGGCATTGCACTCTCTTGCGAAGTGTCCCAACTGTCCACAGTTGTAAGTAACATTACTTTAATAAAAACCTAATTGTACCCTATAAGGTTGTATTTAAGTCTGAAGAGACACTTGGGATAAATTTGTTCAGGATTTCCTACTCTGCCACCATTACTTTGGTAAAGGTTCAATAGACACGAGATGAACACAAATGTATATTGTTAGCGGAATTACATGAGTTAAGTTCTCCAGACGTATGAAACTTTAACAAAATAACTTTATTTGCCACATGCACGCGGCAGAGCTATAACTTAGCTGTCTTAACTACAGCTTGGTCCAAGTCGCCTTGGCCCATAAAGCCGTCTTACACATCTTGTACAGGTTTGGATAGTCCGGACTAATTCAAAAGAATGCAAGGCGATTCAAAGTACTACAATACAATCGATTATCGATACCGGCAGTTTGATTAAGTTAGTCACTCCCCTGATTAGATGATGTGGATACGTTCAGTGGACACATCTTGTCCATCTGCTTTGCATTACAAAGGAACGTCCTTTAGACAATCAGCCCATAACGAGGTGGTGAATGCTCTGACACATGCATATGGGTGGGTGCACAATGCCTCTCTCAGACATTCAGGAGCCAGGCTGAGCGTTTCCGATTTGTAGGCTTGGAAATGTGTTACCTGAGATACGCCTGCGTGGAGTATGCTAATTTGCCATATTTTGAGTTTTAGAGATTGTCAGGTTAACCCTTTCCAGGCATTCCCTTCCCTGCTGTCCCATGTGGACCTCAGGGGCGTCATTCTCCGACCCCCCGCCGGGTTGGAGAATCGCCGGGGGCTGCCGTGAATCCCGCCCCCGCCGGTTGCTGAAGTCTCCGGTACCGGATATTCGGCGGGGGCGGGAATCGGGTTGCGCCGGTTGGCGGGTCCCCCCCCCCCCCGCTTGATTCTCTGGCCCGGATGAGCCGAAGTCCCGCCGATAAATTGCCTGTCCCGCCGGCGTAAATTAAAGTACCTATTTACCGGCGGGACAAGGCGGCATGGGCGGGCTCCGGGGTCCTGGGGGGGGGCAGGGCGATCTGACCCCGGGGGGTGCCCCCACGGTGGCCTGGCCCGCGATCGGTGCCCACCGATCCACGGGCAGGCCTGTGCCGTGGGGGCACTCTTTCCCTTCCGCCTCCGCAACGGTCTTCACCATGGCGGAGGTGGAAGAGACTCTCTCCACTGCGCATGCGCGGGAAACTGTCAGCGGCCGCTGAGGCTCCCACGCATGCGCCGCCCCGACATGTCATTTCCGCGCCAGCTGGCGGGGCAACAAAGGCCGTTTCCGCCAGCTGGTGGGGCGGAAATCCCTCCGGCACCGGCCTAGCCCCTCAATGTTGGGGCTCGGCCTCCAAAGACACTCGCAACAGCTACAACGATGGTCTTCGTCAACGGCCACGAGACGTCTTGCCTGATTGACTCTGGGAGCACGGAAAGCTTTGTTCACCCCAACACGGTAAGGCGCTGTTCACTTGTAACCCACCTTGTAAATCAAAGGATCTCCCTGGCCTCCGGGTCACAATCGGTGGAGATAATGGGATTCTGCCTAGCGAACCTCACTGTCCAAGGCAGGGAATTCGACAATTTCCACCTGTATGTTCTGCCGCATCTCTGCACGGCTACCCTCCTGGGGCTGGACTTCCAATGCCATTTGCAAAGCCTGACCTTTAAATTCGGCGGCCCTATACCTCCACTTACTGTCTGCGGCCTCGCGACCCTTAAGGTCGACCCAGCTTCCCTGTTAGCGAACCTCACCCCGGATTGCAAACCCGTCGCCACCAGGAGCAGGCGGTACAGTGCCCAGGACCGGGCCTTCATCAGGTCAGAGGCCCAAAGGCTGCTGGGGGAAGGGGTCATCGAAGCGAGCAAGAGTCCCTGGAGAACTCAAGTAGTGGTGGTAAAGACCGGGGAGAAGCATAGGATGGTCATTGACTACAGCCAGACCATCAACAGGTTTACGCAGCTGGACGCGTACCTTCTCCCCCGTATAGCCGACCTGGTAAACAAGATCGCACAATACAAGGTCTTCTCCATGGTGGATCTCAAGTCCGCCTACCACCAGCTACCCCTCCGTAATAGTGACCGCAAGTACACTGCCTTCGAAGCAGATGGGCAGCTCTGTCAATTTTTAAGAGTTCCCTTTGGTGTCACTAACGGAGTCTCGGTCTTCCAGCGAGAGATGGACCCGGTACGGCTTACACGCAACGTTCCAGTATCTGGATAACGTCACCATCTGCGGCCATGACCAGCAGGACCACAACACCAACTTCCGAAAATTTCTCCAGACCGCGAAAATCCTTAACCTGACATACAGTAAGGATAAATGCGTGTTTAGCACCGACCGTCTAGCCATTCTAGGCTATGTAGTGCGAAATGGAGTTATAGGCCCCGACCCTGAGCGCATGCGCTCCCTTATGGAGTGCCCCCTCCCTCACTGCCCCAAGGCCCTGAAGCGCTGCCTCGGGTTCTTCAGCTATTATGCACAGTGGGTCCCCAACTGCGCAAAGCCAGACCCCTAATCCAGTCCACAACCTTCCCCCTTCAGCCGCATCAAAGCAGACATTGCGAAGGCCACGATGCGCGCCATCGACGAGTCCCTCCCGTTCCAGGTTGAAAGCGCTGCGTCCGACGTAGCTCTGGCGGCCACCCTCAACCAAGCGGGCAGGCCCGTGGCTTTCTTCTGCCGTACCCTCCATGCTTCCGAAATTCGCCATTCCTTGGTCGAAAAAGAGGCACAAGCCATAGTAGAAACTGTGAGACATTAACATAGAAAATACAGCACAGAACAGGCCCTTCGGCCCACGATGTTGTGCCGAACCTTTGTCCTAGATTAATCATAGATTATCATTGAATTTACAGTGCAGAACGAGGCCATTCGGCCCTTTGAGTCTGCACCGGCTCTTGGAAAGAGCACCCTACCCAAACTCAACACCTCCACCCAACACCAAGGGCAATTTTGGACACTAAGGGCAATTTATCATGGCCAATCCACCTAACCTGCACATCTTTGGACTGTGGGAGGAAACCGGAGAACCCGGAGGAAACCCATGCAGACACGGGGAGGACGTGCAGACTCCGCACAGACAGTGACCCAAGCCGGAATCGAACCTGGGACCCTGGAGCTGTGAAGCAATTGTGCTATCCACAATGCTACCGTGCTGCCCTTGGAGGCAGACATTGGAGGCATTACCTGGCCGGCAGGAGATTCACTCTCCTCACGGACCAACGGTCGGTTGCCTTCATGTTCGATAATGCACAGCGGGGCAAGATTAAAAACGACAAGATCTTGCGATGGAGGATAGAACTCTCCACCTTGAACTACGAGATCTTGTACCATCCGGGGAAGCTAAACGAGCCTCCTGATGCCCTGTCCCGTGGCACTTGCACCACTGCACAAGTGGACCTCCTACGATCCCTCCACGAGGACCTCTACCACCCGGGGGTCACTCGTTTTTCCATTTTGTCAAGACCCGCAACCTGCCCTACTCCATCGAGGAGGTCAGGTCAGTCACCAGGGACTGCCAAATCGGTGCAGAGTGCACCGGCCAGAGAGAGCGCACCTGATAAAGGCTTCCTGTCCCTTTGAACGCCTCCGCATGGACTTCAAAGGCCCCCTCCCCTCCACCAACCGCAACACGTACTTCCTGAACGTGATTGACGAGTACTCCCGGTTCCCATTCGCCATCCCCTGCCCTGACATGACCGCCTCCACCGTCATCAAGTCCCTCCATAGCACCTTTGCACTGTTCGGGTTCCCCTCGAGAACGCTATTGCAGAAAAGTTGTTTGAATCTAGACTGTAAGTATAAATTGGGTTCGACATAGATATAGCTACTGAGAAAACTATCGAGAGCTAACAAAGAACTTCAAAAATCTTGGCCCATTCTCCCCAATCCCAGAAAGCTCAGAAACAACCTCAGTTCAGGATTTATTAAACACAAAGAGTTCATTTGAAAGGATAATGGAAAATAGTCTGGGCATAATTGAAGCTGCGTGGATGCACAACGGAACCTTGCACAAACACAGCCAGCAGGAGAAAAAGGCTTAAATACACAAACACAGGTTTTGCAGCAGTGATACATTTAGGAATAACTTAAAGGGGAGGTAAGTCCTGAAGGAATAGGATTTACTTTGTTGAAGACTCCATGCGCCAACCCAACCACCACCACTACAATGTCTTCCCAAATTAAGCTTGAAAGATTTAGGTGTGATTTAACGAAAAAGACACCAATGCCTGTTTTGGGCAGGTTTAGTGGGGAGTTTCTCATTGCCTGCAGTGTCAAGGATGACCCCACTATTAAACGGGACTCTTATTTTTGGCCCTCGGCGAGGAAAGCCCCACTGAGGTTGCGGTTGGGTCATTTCCTGCCCTGACGAGCTCAGTTCACCGGTGCAGGGAGAGATCAGGGCGCCAATTTTAAATGTCACCCCAATCTCTTGACCCCCACATTGCGGCCTCTGCCCCCCCCCCCCACCAATGCCCAACTTACCAATTACGGGGTCCTCAAGCCCCTCTCACCCTACCTCATAAGGGCAGTGTGCCGCTGGGCCTGATCTCCATTTTAAGTCGGGAAGTGGCCAACCCAGGTGGCTACACCGGGCACCAGGGTGGCACTGCCAGGATTACAGGGAGACATAGCCAGGGTGCCAGGCTGGCACTGCCAGGGTAGCACTGCCAGGGTGCCCAGGTGGCACCGGGATGCCAGGGCACCACCCTGCCCAGAGCCCGCACACCCAGGGGCCTCTGGTCTCCTGGGTGACCACCCCCATGTGCCATTCCACCTGGTCCACATTTGTGAAACCAGTGCTAAATGGCGCCACTGCGGGTTTTCCCAGGTGCAGGCATTCAATCCTGCGCCATGGAATGCTCTGGCGCAGACATATTCAAGTGAGGCTCACTGCTCAATCTGGATCAGTGAGGGTGAGATCCAGATCGTATCGACTCGCAAGATCTCGTTAGATCTAGCAAAGCGTCCCGAGCATCGTAAATCCTATGAGATTTACTGACCTCGTCGTGTCACCGGGTTGGGTGCGGTGAGTCCGTATGATCGCACCCTGTGTCTCATACATCTTCTGGGGCTGACTGTAACTACACTTCAAAGCAAAAATATTTTTTCCATAAGAGTTTAGAAATCACAGTGGATCGATTACCTTGTGCCTTGTCTTTCAGTCGTTCATGCTGGTGACATTTATTTCCTGTCCCTAATTGGCCTCAGTGGTGGTGAACCGCATTCTTGCACCACGCAGTCCACCTGGTGTTAGAGTGCTGTTAGAGAGGAGGCTCAGGATTTTGACCTAGTGACAGTGAATGTCTGATGATACAGTTCCAAGTCAGGATGGTGTGTTACTTGAAGAGGAATTTGCAGGTGGTGCAGGTCCCATGTACCTTGTTTTTATGGGTGGTAAAGGACGTTGGTTCAGGAGCTGCTTTTACAGTGACCTCAGAAAGTTGCTGCAGTGTGTCTAATGTAAATGGTACACACTCCAGCTACTGAGCGCTGACTGTAGAGGAAGTGCATGTTTATGGTGGTGGATAGGGCACCAAACAAACAAGTAGCTTTGTCCTGGACAAAGTAAAAGTAGAGTTGCCATAGTTCCACATGACCATAAGCTGCTTTCCCCTTTGAGGGGGAGAGCTGACTGGCGGAGATTTCACCTGAGAATCACCACACCTCAGCTGGTACGGCAATTGAACCCGCGCTGTTGGCTTCACTCTGCATCACAAACCAGCAGTCCTGACCTCCTCGATGGAGTAGGGCAGGTTGCGGGTCTTGATAAAGTGGGAAAAGCGAGTGACCCCCCGGGTGGCAGAGGTCCTCGTGGAGGGCTCGGAGGCGGTCCACTTGTGCGTTGGGGGACAAGGCATCAGGAGGCTCGTTTAGCTTCCCGGGACGATACAAGATCTCGTAGTTGTAGGTGAAGAGTTCGATCCTCCACCCCAAGATCTTATCGTTTTTTATCTTGCCCTGCTGTGCATTATCGAACATGAACGCCACCGACCGTTGGTCAGTGAGGAGAGTGAGTCTCCTGCCGGCCAGGTAATGCCTCCAATGTCGCACAGCTTCTCCTATGGCCTGGGCCTCCTTTTCAACTGAGGAATGGCGGATTTCGGAAGCATGGAGGGTACGTGAGAAGAAGGCTACGGGTCTGCCTGCTTGGTTGAGGGTGGCCGCCAGAGCTACGTCAGATGCGTTGCTCTCGACCTGGAAGGGGAGGGACTCGTCGATGGCATGCATCGTGGCCTTTGCAATGACTGCTTTGATGCGGCTGAAGGCCTGGCGGGCCTCTATCGACAGGGGAAAAACTGTGGATTGGATCAGGGGACGGGCCTTGTCCGCATAGCTGGGGAAAACCCTAGGCAGCGCTTCAGGGCCTTGGAGCAGTTAAGGGATCCACTGGGCATAGTAAGAGAAAAACCCGAGGCAGCGCTTCAGGGCCTTGGAGCAGTTAAGGAGGGGGAACTCCATAAGGGGGCGCATGCGTACAGGGTCGGGGCCTATAACTCCATTTTGCACTACGTAGCCGAGGATGGCTAGGCGGTCGGTGCTAAACATGCATTTATCCTTGTTATATGTAAGGTTAAGGATCTTTGCAGTCTGGAGGAATTTTCGGAGGTTAGTGTGGTCCTGCTGGTCGTGGCCGCAGATGGTGACATTATCGAGATACGGGAATGTTGCCCGTAAACCATACCGGTCAACCATTCGGTCCATCTCGCGCTGGAAGACCGAGACCCCGTTGGTGACACCGAAGGGAACCCTTAAGAAGCGATAGAGCCGCCCGTCTGCCTCGAAGGCAGTGTATTTGCCAACAGAGGCTGTTGCTAGCTTCAATGGCCCCTTCCTTCAGTAGCCTTTGGACCTCTGACCTAATAAAGATCTGATCCTGGGCACTGTACCGTCTGCTCCTGGTGGCGACTGGTTTGCAATCCGGAGTGATTTTCGCAAACAGGGAAGACGGATCGACCTTGAGGGTCGCGAGGCCGCAGATAGTGAGGGGGGGGGGTATAGGGCCGCCGAATTTGAAAGTTAGACTTTGGAGATTACACTGGAAGTCTAAACCTAGGAGTGTGGCCGTGCAGAAGTGGGGAAGGACGTAGAGCCGGTAATTTTTAAACTCCTTTCGCTGGACTGTGAGGTTTGCTTTCTAGGGATTAGTTGGGAACATAGGGATTAGTTGTTGCTTATTTCGGGTTTGGGGGGTGTTGGAAGGGTCTAAATATTGTAAACTATTGTACATAGATAGATGTAAAGGCGATTTATTGAAAATCTGTTAATAAAAACATGTATTTCATAAAATAATTAAATTGTGGTAGCGTGGCTCCTTTAAGGGGGGGGCGAGATTTGCAGACCATGTGACCGGCCCGGGACCAATCACACAAACCCTGACCAGTAGAGAGAAAGTGCAGGGCCCTGGGAGCAGAACCCAAGGCAGTTTGGACCCTGGAGCTAGAGAGTCAGCATTGCTTTGTACCTGTATATAGTTGCCTTGTCTACTGTTAATAAACCCTTTTTTGTTGTTACTGGACATCCCCAGTGCATTGTCTTGAGCCACCACAAAATTATTAAATATTCCTCATTTAAAGTCATATCTTGCAGCTATGGAGATTATAGCCTTTGGGTGGAATCTAACTAAATGGGAACAAAGTCCCAAAGAAAGCGTGTTTAGCCACGTTTTTCCCAGCGGCACTCAGCCCCGTTTTGTGCACTGTGGAACTCCGCTTGCCAGAACTCCACAATGTAGCGAGAGATTGGGACGCCATTTTAAAATGACCTCCCGATCACTGGACCCCCGACTCTCCCCCAAGCCCCAACGCACGATGGGAGGATGCTCCAACCCCCAACACCCACACAGAGTACCCCCAGCCGAATACCTCCATGCAAAACAATGCAAGCTTGGCAGTCAACCTGGCGGTGTCCCTGCCAGTTGACAGTGCCACCTGGGCAGGGACATGCTGGCACCCAGGTGGCACTGCCAGAGTGTCTGGATGGCAATGCCAGAGTTCACAGCAGGCACCAGCAGTGCTAGGAGTCACTAGCAGTGCCAGGCTACCACCCTGCCCAAAGGGCATGCAACTGGGGTCCTCCAATCCCTTGGGAGACCCCCATGAGCGCCATTCTGCCTGGTCCATGTTTGTGGAGACCAGTACTGAACAGTGCTCGCCCAGGTCTCCGAGGCAAAGAAGATAGATCCCAATGCCTCAGGTACTTTGGGAATCTGCATATTAAAGTGAGACTAGCTGTCTCGCTTTAATATACAGATTTGCTAAAATGTGATCCTGCACACAATACAGCACAACGTCACGCGAGATTGCGTTAGCGACTGATGCACGATCAATGACCACTAAAGCGAGGTTGTAGTCCAACTGAAGGCTTTAATAAGCTAGATGTTTCCCCCAGCAGCTCAGGTACAGAATGAGGGCTGCTGGGGCGGCACGGGTTCTCATACCCCGCCTATCAGGGCGGAGCTATTATACACTCTAGCCAATAGCAAGCATACAGGTTCTACCAATGGTACTTTAGCCGATCAGGTACTGTAATACCGATAATACCACATTCACCCCCTGTTAAAAAAAAGTTTGGCGGGGGTGGTGGCCAGAAACTATAAAACATAACAACATGGTATAATTAGTTATGGAGGTACCGTAATACCTCCGTACAGTGTTTAGGAACTATTTATAAGTCTGGTAGCGATGTACATTTGGTGTTTTATATTTACAGATTACAGTTAAAATGAAGCAATCAGTCGATTGGGGGCTCTGGTCGTCCTCTGTGATCGTCGGAGCCTCAGTGGTGACTCCGGTGGAGGCTCAGGTGTCTGTGACTCCGGGAGCGTGGCTTCGATCTCTATGGCAGCTTTGTCACCCCTTGGCTGTCGGGTTATGCCACGTAGGCGTACTGGGGGTTAGCATGGAGCAGATGGACCCTATCGACCAACGGGTCCGACTTGTGCGCCCGCACGTGTTTTCGGAGCAGGATGGGTCCGGGTGCTGCCAGCCAGGTCGGGAGCGAGGTCCCAGAGGAGGACTTCCTTGGGAAGACAAGGAGACGTTCGTGAGGTGTCTCATTGGTGGTTGTACAAAGTAGTGATCGGATGGGGTGGAGGGCATCCGGGAGGACATCTTGCCAGCGGGAGACTGGGAGGTTCCTGGACCGTAGGGCCAGTAGGACTGTCTTCCAGATAGTTCCTTTCTCCCTCTCTACCTGTCCATTACCCTGGGGGTTGTAACTGGTCGTCCTGCTCGAGGCAAGGCCCTTGCTGAGCAGGAATTGATGCAGTTCATCGCTCACAAAAGGAGGACCCCCTATCACTGTGTTTTAAGCGGGGAACCCGAACAGTGCAAAGATGCTATGGAGGGCCTTGATGACGGTGGAGGCGGTCATGTCAGGGCAGGGAATGGCGAATGGGAACCGGGAGTACTCGTCAATCACGTTCAGGAAATACGTGTTACGGTCGGTGGAGGGGATGGGGCCTTTGAAGTCCATGCGGAGGCATTCAAAGGGACAGGAAGCCTTTATCAGGTTTGCTCTCTCTGGCCGGTAGAAGTGCGGTTTGCACTCTGCGCAGATTTGGCAATTCCCGGTGGCTGTCCTGACCTCCTCGATTGACTAGGGCAAGTTGCGGATCTTGACGAAATGGAAAGAGCGAGTGACCCCCGGGTGGCAGAGGTCCTCGTGGAGGGATCGGAGGCGGTCCACTTGTGCGGTGGCACATGTACCGCGGGACAGGGCGTCAGGAGGCTCATTTAGCTTCCCGAGATGATACAAGATCTCATAGTTGTAGGTGGAGAGTTCGATCCTCCACCGCAAGATCTTGTCGTTTTTTATCTTGCCCCGCTGTGCATTATCGAACATAAAAGCCACCGACCGTTGGTCCGTGAGGAGAGTGAATCTCCTGCCGGCCAGGTAATGCCTCCAATGTCGCACAGCTTCTACTACGGCCTGGGTCTCCTTTTCGACTGAGGAGTAGCGGATTTCGGAAGCATGGAGGGCACGGGAGAAAAAGGCCACGGGTCTGCCCGCTTGGTTGAGGGTTGCCGCCAGATCTATGTCGGACGTATCGCTCTTGACTGGGAAGGGGAGGGACTCGTCGATGGCGTGCACGTGGCCTTCGCAATGTCTGCTATGATGCGGCTGAAGGCCTGGCGGGCCTCTAGCGTCAGGGGAAAAACTGTGGATTGGATCAGGGGACAGGCCATGTCCGCATAGTTGGGGACCCACTGGGTGCAGTAGCTAAAAAACCCTAGGCAGCGTTTTAGGGCCTTAGAGCAGTGAGGGAGGGGGATCTCCATAAGGGGGCGCATGCGTTCAGTGTCGGGGCCTCTAATTCCATTTCGCACTACGTCGCTAAGATAGGCTAGACGGTCGGTGCTAAACACGCATTTATCCTTATTATATGTTATGTTAAGGATTTTAGCGGTCTGGAGAAATTTCCGGAGGTTGGTGTCGTGGTCCTGCTGGTCGTGGCTGTAGATGGTGACATTATCGAGATACGGGAATGTTGCCCGTAAACCGTACCGGTCAACCATTCGGTCCATCTCGCGC
Organism: Scyliorhinus torazame; assembly: GCF_047496885.1. NCBI lineage: Eukaryota > Metazoa > Chordata > Chondrichthyes > Carcharhiniformes > Scyliorhinidae > Scyliorhinus > Scyliorhinus torazame. The sequence continues at coordinate 176,178,273 of NC_092707.1, forward strand.
TGGAAGACCGAGACCTAGTTAGTGACACCAAAGGAAACCCTTAAGAAGTGATAGAGCCACCTGTCTGCCTCGAAGGCAGTGTATTTGCGGTCACTAGTGCGGATGGGGAGCTGGTGGTAGGCGGACGTGAGATCCACCCTGGAGAAGACCTTATAATGCGCGATCCTGTTTACCAGGTCGGATATGAGAGGGAGGGGGTACGCGTCCAGCTGCGTAAACCTGTTGATGGTCTGACTGTAGTCGATGACCATCCTATGCTTCTCCCCGGTCTTTACCACCACTGCTTGAGCTCTCCAGGGGCTGTTACTGGCTTCAATGACTCCTTCCCTCAGTAGCCTTTGGACCTCTGACCTAATAATGATCCGGTCCTGGGCACTGTCTGCTCCTGGTGGCGACGGGTTTGCAAACCGGGGTGAGGTTCGCTAACAGGGAAGGTGGGTCGACCTTAAGGGTCGCGAGGCCGCAGACAGTAAGGGGAGGGTATAGGGCCGCCGAATTCGAAAGTATGACTTTGAAGGTTACACTGGAAGTCTAAACCCAGGAGTATAGCCACGCAGAGGTGGGGAAGGACGTAGAGACGGAAATGTTTGAACTCCCTTCCCTGGACTGTGAGGTGTGCTACACAAAACCCCTTTATCTCCACTGAGTGGGAACGGGAGGCCAGTGAGATTTTTTGATGAACAGGGTGGATGAGGAGGGAACAGCGCCTTACCTTGTCGGGGTGTATGAAACTCTCCGTGCTCCCAGAGTCAATTAGGCAGGACGTCTCGTGCCCGTTGATGAAAACGGTCGTTGTAGCGGTTGAGAGTGTTCGAGGTCGAGACTGATCCAGAGTCACCGAGGCCAATCGGAGTAGTTGGGGATTCTGTTCAGGCAGTGTGTGGTCCGCCGAGTTGGGGTCCTGGGGATTCATCCAAGCTGGTGTCTCCCATAGGTCGCACATGGCCGGAGGTGCACAAAATGGCGGCGCCCATCCCTCAAGCGTGGCGTCCGCGGAACAAGATGGCGGGGCCCGGGGTCCGCACGTGGCCCTGGGATATGGGGGTGGCGGCGACCGCTGGCCACATGGGGCCCGTGGAGAAGTTTGTGGTGGCGGTCCGGCTTCGCCGCTGGAGACCGCGGCCACCGCGTAGACCTGGTTTACCGGGCGAATATAGTGTCCTTTTAGCAGCTCGATTGCTGCATCGAAGCCTTCCGCTTCCTCGATGAGGGTTTAAATCTCTGGGCTCACCTTTGAGTGCAGGATGTGCAGTTTCTGCTCCCCCGTGGGTGCGTTTTTGACCGTCTCGAGATACCCTTTAAAACACGCCAGCCACTGCTTAAAGATTGCCGCTGAGTTCGCCGCGTGGGGGCCAAGTTGCAGACACTCGGGCTTGATTCGGAACTCCATCCTTTCTTCTTAAAATCTAGCTTATCAAATTGATGCACGATCAATGACCACTAAAGCGAGGTTATAGTCCAACTGAAGGCTTTAATAAGCTAGATGTTTCCCCCAGCAGCTCGGGTACAGAATGAGGGCTGCTGGGACGGCACGGGTTCTTATACCCCACCTATCAGGGCGGAGCTATTATACACTCTAGCCAATAGCAAGCATATAGGTTCTACCAATGGTACTTTAGCCTCTCAGGTACCGTAATACCTATAATACCACAGCGACGTTGTGAGCTGGTTAGAACCTGGGAGCGGGGCTTCCTGGCCTCTATTAGCCACACTGCACCGTGGAGCACTGCTCTTCGGATGCAGAATGGCTGTAAAATCGTGCCCAGTGTCTATTGGTCATGAGAAGTGGGTGGGTACGGAAAAGACGGGCGAGGAGGAGTTTCTCCTTCCTTCTCTCAGAGGGTAGTGAATCTGTGGAATTCTTTACTGTGGAGAGCTGCAGCGGCTGGGTTGTTAAGTATGTTCAAAGCTGAAATAGACATATTTTTAATCAATAAAGGAATCAAGGGTTATGGGGATAAGGCAGGAAAGTGGAGTTGAGGATTATCATATCAGATCAATCATCACCTCATTGAACGGCAGAGCAGGCTCGATGGGCCGAATGGCCTCCTTCCGCTCCTACATTTTATGGTCCTACGGTCTCTTGCTCAGATGACATATTTAGGTCATGATTCTGTGTTACCATCTATCAGGCAGACCATTCTCTTGCTGTGAGCAGTGGCCCAAGCTTGTGTTAAGTTCAAAATGAAGAGAGGAGCTGTGGGTGTAAATGGCTTTAAGGTGGGTGACAGTGCAGTGTTTAAGACTCGAGTGGCCTGGGCTTTGTGCTGAGATTGTTCTGCAGTAGGCTGGGAGAGAGTGGAGAAGGGTGGGGTTTGGGGAATAAGGAGAAAAATGAAGATGAAGGAAGGGTTGAGCTCTAGTATCGGGTTTTCAGTTTTGAAATGTTTTTCCTCCTAATCCACAGCTTGGTAAATGTTACTTTGAAACCAGGAGCTGTGCCCAGAGTGCCAGGTGTCACAATTGCATCAGTTTACAATTAAGATGACCATAACTCAAGATGCAAATATTACTATACTAGCTCGAGTACACAGTGGACATGAGCCATTGAGAGGGGAAAATGCTAGGGGGGAAAATGAAGTCAACATGTACACTGGAAGAAAAATCCTCAATCATGTTGCTACCATCTCAGCTCCAACACGTCTTAGAATCATTAGTGATACAATAATTAAAGCGGCTATTTGGCCAATCACACCCGTGCTAGATCCACATCTGGTCCTGTATTTGATATTTCAGTTTATGCTTGTTCCCATCTCCCTTCCAGATCATGTGATTGGGCCAAATAGATTACTAAACAACCTATCTGTATATTGACGATGCTATCTATAAAATTAGTTGCGGCCACATTTGTCCAGTTCTTCACTTTTTTTGTGACAGTTCTGTAGAGTTAACTTAAAAGTGCTATAAAAATCAAGGATCCTGAAAATGACCAGTGGTGAATCAATTCTCTCAACAACTGTTACGTTCCAGTGTTGCAATGATTGAGTCAGTACACCAAAAAATGTCTAGTTTGTGACTAATTTTATTAAAACATCGGTAGAAAACAATACTAATGCTACTAACGAACTGGAAACTGGAAACAACTAGAATAGAAGAGCTAATACTATCCACGCCGACCCCTCACTCAGACTCCCCAAGGTTGCAGTGTCACATGGTGTAGTTCTACTTCCACCTGCTGGTTGGAGGTCTAACATATTAACATACAGAATTGCTTATGCATATCATTATATCCCATTTCCTTTAGATTTTAACAAAAAATATAATATACATCATTTCAACCAATTATCATACATATGGAGCGGGATTCTCTGACCACCCTGCCAGGTCGGAGAATTCCCGAGGGGCGGCGCGAATCCCGTCCCGCCACTCCGACGCCGGCTGCCGTATTCTCCGGCGCCGGTTTTCGGGCGGTGGCGGGGATCACGCCACGCCGGTCGGGGGCCGTTGGCAGCAGTCCCCCCTGGCAATTTTCTGGGCCCTGATGGGCCGAACGGCCATCGGTTTCTGCCAGTCCCGCCGGCATGGATTGGACATGGTCCTACATAGCAGGACCTGGCTGGCAGTCCGGCTGTTGCGGTCCTCTGGGGGGTCCGGGTGTATCTGGCCCCAGGGGGGGGCCCCCACGGTAGCCTGGCCCGCGATCGGGGCCCACCGATCTGCGGGCGGGCCTGTGCCGTGGGGGCATTCCTTCCTTCCGCGTCGGCCCCTGTAGGGCTCTGCCATGGCTGGCGCGGAGAAGACACCCCCCTGCGCATGCGCCAGAATACGCCGGCCGGTCTGCGCATGCGCTAAACCACGCTGGCGGTTCTGCGCATGCGCTAACTCGCACAGTCCCTTTGGCGCCGGCTGGCGTGGTGCCAACCTCTCCGGCGCCGGCCTGGCCCCCGGAAGAATTCTGCAACTTCCAGTTGGCCCGACACTGGAGTGGTTTGCGCCATTCTTGGCGCCGGCGTCGGGCCCATTCGCCAGTTGCGGTGAATCCCGCCCATGATATGCATAGCATAGCAATTCAGATTATTTACAATTACAGTGGCCACAAGAGAGTTGAAGTAACACCGAGATGAGACAAAATCAGACATACAAGCTGCGGTGAAGGTCACAAGATCCAGATCTACCGGGACATTGGGGCTGACCTGCCCTAGCACCGGGTCAAATTAAACAAAGGGAAGGCGCTGTACAGAAACAGCGTGAGATTCGGAAGTATAACAACTCCCGGGAGGGGGCCACCACACTAACGAGATAGCTAGCACGGAGATTCATGAGGAGGAAAGAGGCCGTGGTGTGTTCCCAGCAAGGGGGAAGGCACCGGCAGAGGGGGTGGGCAGATAACGGATTTGGGGGGAAGGGGGTAATCGGGGGAAGAAATGGGGCAAGGGAGAAGGGGTGTTTAGCGATGGGGGGAAGAAGACGGTGGGGGGAGAGGACACCATGAGGGAGAGATAGGTGAAGAAAGATGGAGGACATATACTTGCTAAACCAGGCCACATGTGGCGACTTGGAACAGAATGGCACTGCAAGCAACCACTTGGGAAGGTCCCTGGACAAAGGGAAACCCCGGAGTGCAGGGGCGCGTCCACCAAGTAAGTATAGTGATCCCGCAGGAAGCAGGGGACCAAAACCCCCCACCAGGATTATCACCTGGAATGTCAAGGGACTTAACGGCCCAGTGAAAAGATCCAGAGTATTCACCCTCCTGAGAAACATGAAAGCCGACATAGTCTTCCTCCAAGAGACGCACCCGAGGGAGAAGGACGGACTGCGGGTAAGGAAGGCCTGGGTGGGACTGACCTACCCTTCCTGTTATGGGACGAGGGTCGGGGGGGGTAGCCATTTTGGTAAATAAGAGGACGAAGTTCACGGCGTCAAGGACGGTTACGGACCCAATGGGTCGATACGTCATGGTCAGCGGTGTCCTCGACTGGGCACCGGTAGTACTCGTTAACATCTACACTCCCAACTGGGATGACACAGAGTTTATGAAGACCATGGCGGAAATACCCAACATCGATACGCACAGACTGATTATGGGAGGGGGACTTTAACGGTGCACAGGATCCACGGACAGATAGGTTGAATTCCAAAACGGGAAAGACTTCCAACATGGTGAAAGAACTCAGCCTATTTATGGAGCATATGGGGGTGGTGGGCCCATGGCGATTCACCCACCCAGGGACGAGGGTGGGTGTACATAATATCTACTCAAGTCGAAGAGGTTTGGGCTTGGAACAGGGTTAACTGCCTGGGTGAAGCTCCTGTACAACGCTCCCATGGCGAACGTACGGACAAATACCACCAGCTCTAAGTACTTCCAGATGCATAGGAGCATAAGGCAGGGATGCCTGTTATCTCCGCCGCTGTTCGCTCTAGTGATCGCGCTCAGGGCGGCAAAGAATTGGAAAGGGATCCAGGGAGGAGACAGGGAGCAGAGTCTCATTCTATGCGGATGAACTGCTCCTCTACATCACGGACCCGTGAAGCACCATGGAAGGAATCATGGCACTCTTGAAAGAGTTTGGAGCCTTCTCGGGCTACAAACGTAACATGAGCAAAAGCGAGACCTTCCTGGTGAATCCGCATGGGGGAGGGGCAGAGCTGGAGGGGCTGCCATTTGAACAGGCCCGACACAAATTCCGCTACCTGGGGATCCAAATTGCCCATGACTGGACAGGGATTCACAAATGGAACCTGACCAGTCTGACAGAGGAAGTAAAAAAGGACCTGCAGAGATGGAACACACTCCCTGCCGGGGAGAGTACAGACGATCAAAATGAACGTACTACCCAGGTTCCTCTTCCTGTTTAGATTCATCCTGATCGACATCCCCAAGGCCGTTTTCAATTTACTGGACAAACTGAGGCATGATCAATTTGACTGGAGACGAAGTTGAATCCAAACTGAGGCTTTATTAGTATCTGATGTGTGGCCTCTCACAGCAGCTGATGAAATGGCTGCGAGCTGGAGGCCACGCATATTTATAACCCGGCTCCTGGGCGGAGCTAGCATGCAGGGGCCCAGGTGAACCTGTAGTGCAGGTTCTACCGTTCAACCCTTAATATAGGAATGCAGTGGTTTGCCACACTTATTATGGTGTTTATATGGTGGGTGGGGGGGGGGGGGGGGGGGGGAAGAATGTAAGGATCCCAAAGAGAGCACTGCAGAGAACGAGATTCATGGGGGGGCCTAGCCCTCCCAAACCTACAATATTACCACTGGGCAGTGATCGCAGAGAGGGTAAAGAGGTGGATAAATGAGCCGGAAGCTGAGTGAGTGCTTATGGAGGAGGGTTCCTGCAGAGGGATATAGCCACGGCGGAGCTCCCATCCCCATCTAATAAATATTCAATGAGCCCAGTGGTGGTAGCAACACTCCGGTCATGGAACCAACTGCAACAGCATTTCGTGCTAACTGAGATGTCCGACAAAGCCCCCATCTGCAACAACCACAGGTTCACCCCGGCGACTGTGGACGCCTCCTTCAAAAAGGTGGAGACAGATCGGGGGGGACTCTGACATTTAGGGACTTTTACACCTGTCATGATATGCAGACATGCAGATAATGATATACAGACAGGCACAGACAGGCAGCTATTGAACACAGAGAACAGGACATGACCAATGAGCAGGCAGGACACTCAGGGATGGTATCTCACTATAAAAGGCACGAGGCACTCACACTCCGCCTCTTTCCACTGATGAACATCTACAGAGTGAGTCAGGGTGTATGTACAGTATCACACCTCCAGCACGTGGCTAAGAGCTAGTCTGGTTCAGTCAGACAGTAACCACACTTAAGTTAGCAGAGAGTCAAACTCATAGAGAACTGTGCTAACTGTGCTACTGGTTCAATAAATCAGACTGAACTAACTTCAAGGTCTGGAGTACCCTTTGGTTAAAGCTGCATCCAGTTGCAGCCAGTGTTATACCAGAGTACATAACACAACAACACCAACAACAGGTTAACAACGCTCGAAGAGCTGACAGAAAGATTCTAGCTGACGGGGGGGCAACAAACTTAGGTACTTCCAACATCAAAACTTCCTACGAGAAGAAAGAAGGATGTACCCACGACTACCATGCCAATCACTTCTAGAGGACCTGCTGGACGCGGACATCTTAGGAAAATGTGAGTTCCAGTGGCGCAATCAATTGGCGCGCGGTACTTATGTGATAGTCTTCGGCAAATGGAACTGTGGTGGCGTACAGACAACTGTAAGGCAACACCCAACTGGATGAGACAAGGGTGAAGTGGGAGGGAGACTTGGGGTTTGAAATTGGGTGAGGACTCTGGAGCAAAGCACTGCACAGGATCAACTCCACCTCCACATGCACAAGACTCAACCTAACGCAACTAAAGGTGGTACATAGAGCCCACTTAACCAGAACCCGATTGAGCAGGTTCCTTCCGGAGGTGGAGCACAGATCCGAACAATGCCAAGGATCCAGCAACCCTCCGACAGCCCTCCGTGCAGGGGCAACAACAACCTGAACTCAAGGGAAGAAAAGCGAAGGAAAAACTGGTGGGGAGCGTAACACAGCGGACCACAATCACCATGGCAACCACTGTAAGGGAGGAATAAAAGAAAAGGAAGGAGAAAGTGTGATGTATTTATGTAAATAGTCAAAACCGATCATGGTGTAAATAGTAACTAGTTCTCGTTTTATTTCTTATCTACTCTTGTTTAACGTCCACTGTTTGTTCATATTCATATTTGTTTTGTATACCCAAAACTCAATAAAAAACATTGAAAATATATATATATATATTACTGACTTGAGAATATAAACGTTATAAAAAGGTTGTTGTTGAGGTAAGTGCCGATTCCATTGCTGTCAGTGGATAGGGTGAAAGGAGTGACAGCCCACAATTAATATCTGCAGATAAAGGCTGCAACCCCCCCCCCCTCGTTGAAGCTAATTTTCCTGTCAACCTTACCAGCGCTCAGTGTTTAAATAGATGGACACGGACTGAAGGAAACAAAATAGGGTTCATTCTAATTCTTTGCTTTGGTTTAGTTTATTAAGGAGTCACTGATAGAAATCTCTTCTTGAGCTTTCCCTGACACAGATTGTGTGCCAGGAGATCCAGAAATACCATCCCATATATCTTCTGTGCTGAATACTTTCTGGCTTGTGAAAAATAGCAGTGGCTCTGCATTTTGCACCAGTCTGATGGGAAGATCCTTCTTCACAGTCGAGGTCAAATCCAATGTCAGGAGAAGGGAATGATTACTCTGACCAGTAACCAGGGTGAAACATGCTGAGCTGTGTGTATTTGGCTGTGTTTCAGCTCCAGAATTTCACCTGCAGTATAAACAAGGCCAAGTTAAAATTGAGGAAGGGCAGCAGTGCCAACTTAAGAAGCATAAAGCAAGATCGGGTGCATTTGTATTCGGGTGCACAATCTGTCCCTTCATTCTGACAGTGGAAACTCGACTAATTAAACTCTAGAGATTGCAACCAAAGAAAGCCCGTTGCTGGAATAACACAGAATGAATTCTCAAGGAACTTCATTGCTGCCAATGATAAATGGGAAACAGACCCTCATTTATCTTCTTATTTTAAATTTAGAAGACCCAATTATTTTTTTTCCAATTAAGGGGCAATTTAGTGTGGCCAATCCACCTAACCTGCACATCTTTGGATTGTGGGGGTGAAACCCACGCAGACAAGCTGCAAACTCTACACGGACAGTGACCCAGGGCCGGGATTCGAACCCGGGTCCTTAGCGCCGCAGTCCCAGTGCTAACCACTGCACCACCGTGCTGCCCCCCTCATTTATCTTCTGTCATCTCAAGCACATCTCAGCTTAGCAACTGTCCAAGGCTCTTCCAGCAAGTAGAAAATTTTGATAGCAATGCTCGACTGTCTCAAATATTTTAATAAGACTATGTTTTCGAACACTATTCACATATTATGACCAAACACATAGGGCGCAATTCTCCGGAAAGCTTTCCAAGTGTGTTAGCAAGTGGGAATTGCCATGAGTTTCCTGGCGCTCAGCCCAGCGAGGCCGGAATCGCTATTCAACATTAATTGGTCCACTCAACGAGGCCTCACAAGCTTCTCGCCGCAAACAAAGGCTCGCTAGCTGATTCACCGAGACCCCGCTCGCCAGCTCCCCGCTAACAAGATCGTGCAGCACTCAAACTGCACTTGCTAAGCCAACCCTGCCCAGCTGGCACAATGGCACCGAGGAAACCAGCCCCAAGTTTCAGGAATGCTTACCTGGGGAGGCTGCTAAACGCTGTGGAAGGCAGGAGGGATGTCCTGTTACCGAGGGTCCTGGAGAGTCTACCACAAGGCAGCAAGTGCTGCCAGGGATGAGGTGGCGGCAGCTGTCAGCTCAGGGAGTGAGACCAGGAGGACTGGCCTCCAGTGCCTTAAGGTCAATGACCTGCACCGGGCAGCACGAGTGAGTGGACCCCCCACCAAGGGAGCATCCACCGCCCAACTCCCCATGTGACCCCCAGCCTGTCCTCCAACCCCTCCCCCTTTAAACCCACCAACCCCTCCCTCACACCCCCTTCCCACCACTGTGAACCACCCGTGTGGCTAACGATGCCTCCTCTGTCTCTCCTCAGGAAACCCTGTCTTATAACCACTGGGAGAGGACCCAGACTGGCGGAGGGATGCCAGACATAAGAATCCTTACCTCTTCTCGAAGAGCATGGCCTGGAGGTGACTGGGTGGCCGAGGACAGGGCGGTCACCCACGTGGAGGCTGGCTGACGCTGCAGAGGTGAGGAACCACCGGGGTCCACTTGTGGGGACCTGTCAAACGTGAGTAGCGATTGCCTTACTGAGCACATGTCCATTCTCCTGCAGGTCCTCCAGCCAACGGCACTGGCCCACGCCAGCGGCCCCTTCTTCTGACTCCGAGGAGAACACCTTGGAGGAGAGCCCCGAGGATACAACCCTAGTCGTGGCACGGTTTTCATCCCGACTCCCCACCAGTCCAGCCACACACACCTCGGTGGGACATGTTAGTGGACAGGCTTTGGGGCACAATCTGGTGAGCACCACACCGCTGATGATGCATATCAGGTGGAGGCAGGGACCCCAGGATAGACAGCTGTCGGAGGGTTGCTGGATCCCAGAAGCCAGCTGTGTCCCAGCCTGCTGCTGAGCCTGTGGTACAGAGATACCCAGAGCTGATGGAGATTATAGGGACCAACCTGGGCATTCAGGGGGCAATGTCAGCATCACGCCAGCAGATCCATCGCCGCTTGGAGGAGTCCCAGAGGCTAGGGGCGTAGGAGATGGCGCTGGCAATGAGTGGCACCGAGGCAAACACTGCTAGGGTGACGGCCACAGTGCAGAACCCGGCGCACGACACCGGCACCATTAGTGAAGGTGTCTAAGGTGGTCGCGCGTTCGGTGATGGCCATGGGCCGAGGGTCTCGGCAGAATGTACGACTCGCTGGGGGATGTCACCCAGTACCAGGCTGACCTTGATGAGGCTCTGCGGGTCATGTCCTGCTCTCAGATGGGAATGGGCGATGGGCAGTGGAGATTGTCCCAGTCGCAGGCGGGTATGGCTGAGGCACTGCAGAGCATGGCCCAATCACTGAGGAGCATCGCCGAGGTATCGACACAATGGTGCGGACCATGTGGAACCACCAGAGCTGGCAGAGCCAGATGATGCAGGGGAAGCCAGGCGTCAAACCAGTTGCACCTCCATCCCAAGGTGAACTCCAGGGCTTATTGGGCACCAATCGGGAGGAGTGGGTACTGGGTGCCAAGCTGGACCCGTCCCATGGAATGGGGATGATGGCTACCAGCTCTCCTGAGTTCCACCCCTATGATGAGGCTGCATCTCGGGGTCAGCACACACAACAGGGTGGCACAGCTGTGCATGTGTCACTGACAAGTGAGCCAGGCCCTCCGGCCCCAAGGCCCCCAGAGGTCGCCTGCCAGGGGCATCGAAGGCCATGCAGTGAGGTAAGCATCCAGCTGCCTCCACCTCTGATGTGCATCCTGGGGAAACACCAAGACATAGTGGTAGAGCTATGATTACTGAGGGCACCGGGGGAGGGGGTGGGGGATGGGGTGCGGGGTAAGTAGGGGGTGGGGAAGGTCGCGGGGTGTTGGGGGTGTTGGGGGGGGTCCATCGGGAGTGAGGTTTGTACAGCACATTAAATATCTTTTCGCGCAACCATTATGATGCCTCTGACACTTCCTTCCGCAATGCGGGCTGCCCCCTGGGCTCTTTGCCCATCTTTCCAGACATCCCCCCCACCTCCTCGTAGCGCTCACCCACCTTCCAGCCGTGGACATGCCGTGGGCGAGGGTGTGCTGCCGGCAGGACTTAAGAATCCCGCCAGGAAAGAATGGCTAGCCATAGGCAAACAGCATCTGATGTCTGCACAGTAATAAATTATTTGCATTAAGGCAGGGAAATTAATTTCTTGTCACAGATGTTCTGGATAAAAATATGCAGGCAGTAACTCAAAAATATGCAGCTTTGAAATATTTATTCTTAGGATATGAATGTCACTGGCAGTGCTGGCAATTATTGGTCAATCTTAATTGCCTCAGTAAGCGGCCTTCTCCTGCAACAAAGTGCCTAGCTAGATCACTTTGGAGTAAATTTTTAAATGTCCACCATTTGGGTGAGAACTCCTGTAGGGAAGATGGTGGCAAAGTGGTCATATCATGTGTCATAATATACACCAGTATATCATGGTGCAGCCACACACACTGATGGACACACAGTGGGACCAATCAACACACACAACACCGCAGCCAATCACCAGTTAGAGCACACTCACTATATAGACAGGGGGCATCAGAGTTCCCGCTCATTCGGGATGCAGCCTCCTACAAGGACAGAGCTTACAGCTTACAACACAGATCCTCACCATGTGCTGAGTGCATAGACTGGTTCGGACAGGCACAGGTCTTTAGTTTAATCTAACATCGTGTTAACCCACAGTGAAAGTATGTTCAACAATTTCTAACTTAATAAAATAGTGTTGCACTATTGTAAGTGTTGGTGGCCTGTATGTGTTCCACGGATCCAGAACACCCAACACATCATCATGGACTAGTCATCCAGAGGTGTAGGCTAATGTTCTGGGGACAAGGGTTCAATTCCCAACATGGCAGCTGGTGGAATTTAAATTCAATTAAAAGCCTGGAATTAAAAGTCAAACGACGACTGGTGTCAATTATTGTAAAATTTGCTGTTCTTACCTGGTCTGGCCTTCAGGTGACTTTCGACACAATGTGGTTGACTCTTTTAAAAATTATATTTTTATTAAGACATTTGTACAAACAGTAAATACAAACAAAAAACAAGAGCAAGAACAAACAGGAACATCATAATAAATAACTAGTTAACCAACCCTCCCCCCCCCACCGGCTGACATCTCAATCCTCCTTGAAGAAGTTGATGAACGGCTTCCACCTCTGGGCAAACCCATTGACCAACCTTCTCAAGACAAACTGAATTTTCGCCAACCTTAGGAACTCTGCCAAGTTGTTCACCCACACCCCTGGTTTTGGTGGCTCCAGGTCCTCTACCTTGAGGAACTCCAACCCATCCAGGAACTGCAGAATTCTCTCCCCACCGGCTGTGGGCTCCAATTTATAAAGCCTCCTGTAGAATTCCTCAAATACCCCATTCGCCCCCACCTGTCCAGTACCACTCTTCCCCTCCCCTCCTTCACCTTTCCAATCTCCCTCACCGCCTCCTGCTTCCTAAGTTGCTGGGCCAGCATCCTGCTCGCCTTCTCCCCGTAATTGTATACTGCCCTCTGGCCCTCTGCAACTTCCCTACTGCCTCTACCATCTTCACCAGCCCGAACTCCAACTGCAGTTTCTGTCTCTCCTTCAACAACCCTGCCTCCGGGGCCACCGAATACCTCCTGTCCACCCACAGAATCTCATCCACCTGTACTGCTCGTTCCTCCTTCTCCCTGTGCTCCCGGATCAAAATGAACTCTCCCCTAACCACTGCCTTGAGCGCCGCCTATAGTGTGGCGGCCGAGACCTCACCCATGTCATTCAGTTCCACATATCCCTGGATGAAACCCCTCACCCGCTCGCACGCCTCCTCACCCGCTATCAACCCCACATCTAGCCTCCACTATGGGTACCCCCTCGGTCCACTCGCAAATCCACCCAATATGGCACGCGGTCTGAAACCACGATTGCTGAATATCCCGAGTCGACGACCCCAGCCAGCAACGCGGGTCCTCCATGAAAAAATCAATCTGAGAGTACACTCTGTGCTCATGGGGGAAGTAAGAAAACCTCTTCGCCCTCGGCCTCCCAATCCTCCACTGATCCACTGCCCCCATACATTCCATGAACCCCTTCAGCTCCTTCGCCATCACCGACACCCTCCCTGACCTCGGGCTCGACCGTCCAAACCTGGTTCAATGACCGTGTTAAACTCCCCCCCCCCCCCCCCCATAATCAACCAGTGCGAGTCTAGGTCCGGGATCTTCCCAACACCCGCCTCATAAACTTCAGATCATCTCAATTTGGGGCATAAACATAAACCAAAACCAAAACCACCAGCATCCCCTCCAGCTTCTCGCTCACCATCACAAACCCCCCCCCCCCCAACCGAATCTGCCGCAATGTTCCTCACCTCGAACCCCACCCGTTTGTTCACCAGCACCGCTTTCCCCCTCGTCTTCATGCCCAACCCCGAATGAAAGACTTGCCCTACCCACCCTTTCCTTAACCTTGTCTGATCCCCGATCTTCAAATATGTTTCTGGTAAAAAAGCCACGTCTGCCTTCAAGCTCCTCAGATGCGCGAAAACACAAGACCGTTTGACTGGTTCATTCAACTCCCTCACATTCCATGTGACCAACCTGGTTGGCGGCACCCCACCCCCCTCCCCTGCCGTTCAACAGTATCCTTTCTTGAGCCAGCCACCAGCCCGTGACATGCGGCTCTCAAGGCCCATCTTCAGATGCCCACCGTCATCGCTCCTTTTCTTGCTGTGCCACAGCAACCACAGCTTTGCCAGCAGCCCCCCCTCCCCCGAACAGACAACAGTCCCGTCCCCCACTTCTGTGCTAACCACCTGCCCCCCGCCCCACTGTGCTCCCATTAGCTAGCCCGTCCAGCTAGCCTGGCAGCCCCGTCCAAGACTTCTGAACCTCCTAACCCCTACAGATCCCCCCCCCGCTCGCATACATCCATGGCATACCTCCATACCTGAATTATGGGTGAGGTCTCGGCCGCCACACTATAGGAGGTGCTCAAGGCAGTGGTTAGGGGAGAGTTCATTTTGATCCGGGCGCACAGGGTGAAGGAGGAACGAGGGCAGCACGGTAGCCTTGTGGATAGCACAATTGCTTCACAGCTCCTGGGTCCCAGGTTCGATTCCGGCTCGGGTCACTGTCTGTGTGGAGTCTGCACATCCTCCCCGTGTGTGCGTGGGTTTCCTCCGGGTGCTCCGGTTTCCTCCCACAGTCCAAAGATGTGCAGGTTAGGTGGATTGGCTATGCTAAATTGCCCTTAGTGTCCAAAATTGCCCATAGTGTTGGGTGGGGTTGCTGGGTTATGGGGATAGGGTGGAGGTGTGGACCTTGGGTAGGGTGCTCTTTCCAAGAGCCGGTGCAGACTCGATGGGCCGAATGGCCTCCTTCTGCACTGTAAATTCTATGAAATAGCACAACAACAATGAAACAAGAAAAAAGGTGCACTCATACTCGGCGCTCTCCACGCATCCCGCCACCAAGCCCAACAAAACATCTCAAAGGAAAAATGCTCTCCAACAACCAACAAACAAAGACAGAAAAAGCAAACATCTCCTCACACCTCCTTCAAAGTTCAGTGTCCTCCTACTCCCTCCAGTACATTGGACGTCATTCTCCGACCCCCCGCCGGGTCGGAGAATGGCCGTTGGCCGCCGTGAATCCCGCCCCCGCCCTCGCCGAAGTCTCCGGTACCGAAGATTTGGCGGGGGCGGTAATCGGGCCGCGCCGGTTGGCGGGACCCCCCGCTCAATTCTCCGGCCCGGATGGGCCGAAGTCCCGCCCAGAAATTGCCTGTCCCGCCGGCGTAAATCAAAGCTGGTATTTACCGGCGGGACCAGGCGGCGTGGGCGGGCTCCGGGGCCCTGGGGCGGCGCGGGGCGATCTGACCCCGGGGGGTGCCCCCATGGTGGCCTGGCCTGCGATTGGGGCCCACCGATCCGCGGGCGGGCCTGTGCCGTGGGGGCACTCTTTCCCTTCCGCCTCCGCCACGGCCTCCACCATGGCGGAGGCGGAAGAGACTCTCCCCACTGTGCATGCGCGGGAAACTATCGGCGGCCGCTGACGCTCCCGCGCATGCGCCGCATTTCCGCGCCAGCTGGCGGGGCACCAAACGCCATTTCCGCCAGCTGGCGGGGTGGAAATCCCTCCGGCGCCAGCCTAGCCCCTCAATGTTGGGCTCGGCCCCCAAAGATGCGGAGCATTCCACACCTTTGGGCCGGCGCAATGCCCGTCTGATTGGCGCCGTTTTTGGCACCAGTCGGCGGACATCGCGCCGTTGGGGGAGAATTTCGCCCATTGTCTCTCAAAAATTCCCTTGCCTCCTCTGGTGTTCTGAAACACTCGGCTGTTAAAAATCCCCCAGAGGCGGGCCGGGTACAACATTCCAAACTTCACCCCCTTTTTAAAGAGGGCAGCCTTCACCCGTTTGAACCCGACCCTCCTCTTCGCCAGGTCCACACCCAGGTCCTGATACACTCGAAGTTCGTTCCCTTTCCAGGTGAATTTCCTCATCTGCCTTGCCCATCTCAATATCTTTTCCTTATCCAGAAATCGGTGAAGCCACACCACCATCGCCCTCGGCGGCCCGTTCACTTGCGGCTTCCTCATCAGCGCCCTGTGCGCTCGGTCGGCCTCCAGAGGCCGGTCAAAGGCCCCCTCCCCCATAAACTTTTCCAGCATCTTGGCTACATAAAGGCCAGCGTCCACTCCCTCGATACCTTCAGGCACCCCCACGATTCTCAGATTATGTCTTCGGGAACAATTCTCCAGGTCCTTCTCCTTTAGCCACTTCTGGGTCTCCTGCATCACATCTATTTTGGCCACCAATGAGCCTTGTGCTCCCCCACCACCTCCTCCACCTTCCGAGCAGCCTGGCCCTGGGACTCCAGCCTCAGTTCCACATGGTCAATTCCCGCTTTTAACGGTTCCACCGCCTTGGCCAGGTCCTCCTGGACTTCCCTTCTCTTCCGGCTGAATTTTTCGTTGAAAAGGTCCACCAGTTGCACTGTCGACCAGTGGGCAGGCTGTTTACCCTCCGCCATCTTGACCTTTGGCGCACAAAGATTCTCTTGCTCCAACTGCTCCCTTCTTTTTGCCCCATTCCTGGCCCGTGGATCCATCCACCAGCCCCACCAGTGGAGTCAAACGTTTCTCCAGTCAGCCCAACACCTTCTTTCAGCGAAACATCCACCCTACAAACGGGAAAAGGTCAAAAAAGCAGCCTTGAGCGGGAGCTGCCAAATGTGCGACCACTCACTCCACGGCTGTCACCGGAAGTCAATGTGGTTGACTCTTAGCTGCCCTTTGAAATGGTTGAGTAGTTGAAGGGCAATTAGGGATGCCCTCATCCCATAAAATAATTTTTAAAAGTGGTAGGCTGTGGAGAGAATCACCACAATATTAACAAGGGTGGCATGGAGCAGGAGGCTGTGCAATGAGTGAGGATGGGTGGATGCGGATAAGATGGTTTCGTTACAGAGAATTTGATAATTAGGAAATGATCCTCACAGACCGGGGCACTGTTTGTAAAGGGTGCTCCGGATTCCCCGGGAACACTGGCAAGGGCCCACCCTCAGTCCACCCCTTCGGGCTCACCCCTTGGCAGTGTCAACCTGGTGGCAAGGGGATGAGTACCATCCCTACAATTGCCTCCAGGGTGCTGAAGGGCGTCTGTCTTTGGAGGTGGGCTCAGGATGGGGGTGTTTGCTGGGATGGGGGTCATTTGGCTGCTTTTCCCATTTGTAACCGTTAAACCTTTAAACAGTCTGTCAGCATCTCAAAAATACAGTACTGTGATCATAAAGTGTAAGTGTTCCCATCTGGACCCGTAAACCCTTTAAACAGTCTGTCAGTATGCCACGTTCAAAGACCTGTGAGTCGAAGACAAATGTATTCTGCAGGATTCTCCATCGGCGTGATACTCCGCCCCACCGGCAGCGCACCCACGCCCGTGCGTTTCCCGACTGCATGGGGTGGCCCACAATGGGAAACACTGTTGGTTGGTCGTGGAAATGGAGAATCCCTCTGCCGGTGGGGGCCACCGGAAAATGGGGCTGGCGGGATAGAGAATTCCACCCATTATCTTTAATGCGGTATAAATCTTTGTTGTGTTTTTTTCAGTCAATTTCATTGCCCTTCAACCTTTTCTAGCCTGTTTGTAAGCCTTGAAGTCTAAAAGCTTTGCACTGCATTCCTTACAGATTATTGCTTTTTAAAAGCTTTCTGATTTACAGGTCCAGGCAGTTTCAAAGGGATGGTTAAGATGGTTTATTTATATAGCTCTACGGGGATCCATTAACTCCGGGGAGCAGCTATTTTTCTAACTGCAGTTTTTTAAGAGGCTGCCTCTTTGTTCTCAGCACCTGGAAGCTCTTCAGAACAAGGAGACAGCCTCTTAAATAAATTTGGCCTGACGCCCGATTCACCGGGCCATTGGGATTCCCATTGGGGCGACCCCAGAAATCCTGGCCTAAGTTCCATGGTGGGGGCAGAAATGTGCGTGTTTCCCGCTGCCGGAAAACACGGCAAATCTTCCAGCCCCGACTTAACTAATTATGTATCACACTGCATTGAGTGACGGGGAAGGCCTGAATGACACGTAGTCTGCCGTTATGTCCACCTGCAATATTGACAATGCACATCATTGACCTACTAATGGAGAAAGAAGGTGTACCTCTTGAGAATAAAGATGGATGTCCGGAACATCCTGAGGCTGGAAGATGGACCCGCCCCAGGACATCTGATCTGCAGCTCCTCCCCCCATCCACTGCTGTGGTGTTCCAGAGTTCAGGATTGCTGGCACTCTCCATCCTGAGCTGAGGATGCAGTCCCAGGCATTGTTCCAATGAGTCACAAAGTCAGCACACCACATCATATGAACGTGTTTCACTCCGGCGTGTTTTCCCGCCGACATTACGGAGAATCTGGCATGGGGCGGCTCGGCTCTCCATCTGCGTCCCGCTAACGAGATGCAAATAAGGTTCACACCGGCCTCTGGTGGGTTTTCCAATCCACCACAGGGGCACCAGCTGGAGATCCCACTGTAAATTCATGCCCACCTGCCACATTCTCCCACTGTGCCTGCCATCAAACATGTTGGTGGGGGCTTGGGGGGATTCTGCCCTTTAAATCCATAAAAAGGTGGTAATGGGGTTGGGGGTGGGTGACGATCCAATGGAAATAGAAGTAACTTGACCGTAATAAAGAAGGGAAAGCAGCAATGATCAGAATACAAATCATGATAAAGGTAACAAAGGTACTTCGGAATCAGAAAAAAGGTGGAAGGGAGCAATAATAATGGCTTGTTAAAAGTAAAGCAAGTGTTTTTCAGAATAAGAATCATATTGAATCATCTTTGTAGCAATATACAGAGCATCAACAACCAAAAGTACAATCGACCAAAAGAAGTGACAGATGTGCCATCAGGGCATCGTGGGCAAGGTGGGGACATTTACCCATTGAAACCTTACATACACAAGACATGGGACAAATAAAAACAGATAAGTTAGGATCACAAGTTCAGCCCAAACCCCGGGCGTCATTCTCCGCCCCCCCAGCGGGTCGGAGAATGGCCGTTGGCCGCCGTGAATCCCGCCCCCGCCGGTTGCCGAAGTCTCCGAAGGGAGAAAAGTCGGCGGGGCGTTAATGTCGCCGCTGCCGCGGAGAATGTCACGGGTCTGCGCAAGGCAGCCGATTTTGGGCCTGCCGATATTCTCCCTTCCGGATGGGCCGAAGTCCCGTCGACGTGATGACCGTTCACGTCGACGTGAATCAAACCTCCTTTTCATCGGCGTGACCCGGTGCTCCAGGCTCACGCCGACCAGCGAGGAGGTGAGTGACGGCCTGGGGGGTTGGCTCTGGGCAGGCAATGGCGTGGCCGCAGTCTGAATGCGTGAGGAGAGGTGTGTCTCGGGTTGTGTGTGTGTGTGTGCGGCGGGGGGGGGGGTTAGAGTAGGCTGGGCTCCGGGGGAGTGCCGGGAGGGGGTCCGTGCCGGGGTGGAGGTTGGGGGGGGGGGGGGTCCATGCCGGGGAGCGGGATGGGGGGGCTCCCTGCTGGGGAGGGGGATGGGGGGGGGGGGGTCCCTGCCGGGGAGGGGGATGGGGGGGGGTCCGTGCCGGGGTTGAGGTTGGTGGGGTCCGTGCCGGGGTGGAGGTTGGGGGGGGGGGTCCCTGCTGGGGAGGGGGATGGGGGGGGGTCAGTGCCGGGGAGGGGGATGGGGGGGTCCGTGCCGGGATGGAGGTTGGGGGTGTCCGTGCCGGGGTGGAGGTTGGGGGGGGGGGGGGTCCGTGCCGGGGGGGGGGGGGGGGGGGCCCTGCTGGGGAGGGGGATGGAAGGGCAAGTGAGTTGGTCCACCTGGCCAGGTGCCAGCCTCTAACAGTTGGACCCATGCGGTCCATGCCACCTGGCTGGGGGGAAGAGGGGATATGGGCAATGGTGACATGTCGTCGTTCCCCTCCCCCCCCACCAGGCCGTCATGTTTTCAGATCATCCAGCGATGTTGGCCGCCGTGGTGGCAGCCGCTCATGTCTATGTTGCCCTGGATGAGGAGGAGGAGGAGGAGGAGGAGGAGGAGCGTGCCAGAGAGGCGGCGCAGGCTGCTGCAGAGGGGCAGGCGGCAGCCGCCCAGGCTGGAGGGACACCCGACTGACAGGACGAGGAGGGGGAGGAGGACGTCGCGGCCGCACGGCAACGGAGGCACCCGAGGGCGCCCTGTGTGTACCGGCCCAGGCAGTCATACCAGGACCTCACGGACCGGGAATGTAGGAGGAGACTCCGGATGAGGCGGGAAACCGTGGCACACATCTGCCACCTGCTGGCACACCTGTCACCGCGTGGCACTGGCAGGGGACACCCTCTCCCCGTGTCCGTCAAGGTTACGGTGGCCCTGAACTTTTATGCAACAGGGTCATTCCAGGCACCGAGTGGGGACCTGTCCGGCATATCGCAGACATCGGTGCATCGGTGCATCCGGGCAGTGACAGATGCCCTATATGCCATGGCGCACCGCTACATCCGCTTCCCCGTGGACCGGGCCAGCCAAGATGCCCGGGCCGTGGGCTTCTCTGCCGTGGCCGGGTTCCCCATGGTCCAGGGCGCGATCGATGGGATGCACATCGCCGTGCGGCCACCTGCAGATAACAGGGCCGTGTTCACTAATAGGAAGGGGACCTATTCGATGAACGTACAGGTGGTCTGCGACCACCGCATGATGATCCTGCACGTCTGCGCCCGTCACCCAGGCAGTGTACACGACTCATTCGTGTTGTCGCGGTCATCCATCCCCGGCATGTACGAGGGACGCCATCCCCGGCTGAGGGGCTGGTTGCTGGGCGACAGGGGCTACCCATTGCGATCGTGGCTGATGACGCCTATACAGAGGCCACGCAATGAGGCGGAGAACCGCTACAATGATGCCCATGTAGCGACAAGGGGAGTGGTAGAGAGGTGCTTTGGCGTGCTGAAGATGTGTTTCAGGTGCCTGGACCTCTCTGGGGGCGCCCTCCAGTATCGGTCAAATAGGGTCGGCCGCATCATTGTGGTGTGCTGCGTCCTGCACAACATAGCCCAACAGAGGGGCGATGTGCCGCAGGCAGAGGAGGGCGGAGTGGAGGAGCAGCAGGAAGAGGCGCAGTCCTCCCCAGATGAGGGGGGTGGGGGTAATGGTCAGGGCAGACGGGGTAGACACAGGCGGGTGGCTGTCCACCGTTACCGGCTGGCCCAGCGGGCACGGGACAGACTGATAGACGCCCGCTTCACTGACTAGATGGGCGTGGGAATCGGGTAGTATGGCCACAGACCGCACACCATGGCAACAGCCGACCACCCACACCCCCCACCCATCCACCCACCCAGCACCCTCACCCCCCTCCCCAACCCCACCCACCCCACCCGCATGCACACCACCCCCCCCCCACTGCCGATCCACCTGCGGCACAACGGGCCGGGCTCACACAGTTGCGGGTGGACGCGTGTCTATCGCAGGCCATGGAGGATGATGACAACCCGCCCTGCGGTGAGCTCCTGGCTCTACATCGTTGGACTATGTCTGAACCATGGCCACAGTACCACCATCCACCCGGACCATCCCTGCATGCGGCTGTGACACTGCAGCGCACGGTCCCGTCCTCTGCCCGGGGGATGTTGATGGCGGCCCAGGGGGAAGGGGGCAGACTCACCTGGGGCTGAGGTAAGACCACCCCTCACACACACACTTGCGCTCAACGTACATGACACCCCCGCACACTTTGGACAGAGCACAAAGGCAGCTTCTGTAGGTGTAACATTGACTTTAATAACCAAAGGAGTTCATGCACGTGCCCTAGCCCCTAAAACTCATCTGTGCCCTGCAACCGTGCCAACTTACTCAGTGTCTAATTGTTTGGCCTTACGGGCCCTTTGACTACGTCTACGTGGTTCCCCAGACGGTACAGCAGAACTGGAGGTGGACTCCTGTGATTCCTGCCCTCTGACACTGGATCCCTTTGGCAGCCGTTTCCTGGGGCGTCCTGGCCTAGATGGGCCAGGCTGCGGCCCGGGCGACTGGGATGGCGAGCTGCCAGCCTGTCCTGCCCGTTGCCCACCCGATGCACCTGGGACGGAAGGGGGGGAGTCCAAGGTGTCGCGGTGTACCGGGACCTCCCCTACAGGGGGAGCCGGGACGGACCACACCACCTCCTCCTCCCTCGGGGTGCCCGATGGCCCCCAGGCCTCTACATGGGTGGGGTTGCGAACGGACTGGCCATCCGACGCCCCCCCGACATCTGGCGCTGCCAGTCCTGGAGGCCCGTGCTGGTATCGACAGGGGTCTGCAGGTTTGCAGCCATAGAGCCCAGGGGGTTGGCAAACCCTGTCTGTGACAGTGCGACGCCGGCTCGCACATGGCCACTGGCGCCGATGCCCTCAGCGATGGCCTGCAGAGACTGGGCCATGGCCTGCTGAGACTGGGCCATGGCCTGCAGAGACTGGGCCATGGCCTGCTGAGACTGGGCTATGGCGTTGAGCGCCTCTGCCATCTGGCGCTGGCACTGGCTCATGGCCTCCTGTGAGAGGGCAGCCATTTCCTGGGCCACAGACGCCGCCTGCACGGAAAGCCCCAGGCCTCGCAAACTGTTCCCCATGTCTGACACCGTCGCACCCATTGCCTCCACCGCGGACGCCACCCGTGCGGTGTCGGCCTGGGTGGCACGCATGACCGGCACCACTCCCAGCTCCTGGACACGGGTGGACTCCTCCACCTGCGACCGCAGCCGCCGCAAGCCGCCCGTCACCCTCTTCGCATGTCTCCGGGTCGGTGGTTGCATCGGATCTATGTGTGGGTGTGGTAACTCCAGGAACCCGGGATCCATCTGGGCGGCAGATGTTCGCTTGGGCTGGGCTGCCCTCCGACCGCCCGGCCCCTCTGCTGCTCCTACCTCCACCTGCTATACCGGGACGGCTGTGTTGTGCGCACCAGTGAGTGTACCAGACGCCTCATCACTAAAGTGCCCAACCGAGGTGAGTGTTTGTGCGATGGTGGAGGGTGTTGGTGACAGCAGTGGCGTTGTGTCGTGCTCTTCGTCCCACTCTGAGTCCATGGCACTTTGGGGTGGGGGTTCGTCTCCACCCATCCACTCTGAGTCACTGTCCGGTATTTCGTCTTCCTGGGTAGTGCTGTCCCGGGTAGTGATGTCCCGGGTAGTGGTGTCCTGGGTAGTGGTGTCCTGGGTAGTGGGGTCCTGGCTCGGATGTGACGGGGGCCTGTGGCTGCCCCCCTCATCGCTGGGTGGTCGCTCCCGCACGTGACGGGGGTGTCGTCTCTCTGTTGCTCCAGGTCTCTCCGTCTCCCGTGGTGTGCGAGGGGCATCCTGCGGGCGTCGCATGCTGGAGGGTGCGGGTCTCTCCGTCTCCTGTGGTCTCCGAGGGGCATCCTGCGGGCGTCGCATGCTGGAGGGTGCGGGTCTCTCCGTCTCCCGTGGTCTCCGAGGGGCATCCTGCGGGCGTCGCATGCTGGAGGGTGCGGGTCTCTCCGTCTCCTGTGGTCTCCGAGGGGCATCCTGCGGGCGGTCTGCATCTGCGGGGATGGGTGCCTGGACGTTTGGTCCTGCGATACACAATGAAGCATGCATGGTTAGACATCAGGCAGTGATCAGGTGATACGGGGGAGGGGGATATAGTGGAGGGGGGATATGGGGACGGGCTGTCGGTGGCTCACTTGCTACTACGCCCCCGACCTCTGCATCAGCAACCTCCCAGTCGTCAGGTCCGCCAGCCAGTTCCAGGGCCCTTTCCTCGTGTTCGGTCAGTTGCCTCTCATCAGCGGGCCCTCCTCCAGTCCTCACATGCTCCCTATTGTTGTGTGCGCGCTTCTCCTGGGGGGGGGGGAATTCACCCGGACACGGGGAGAATGTGCAGACTCCGCACAGACAGTGACCCAAGCCGGAAATCAAATCTGGGACCCTGGAGCTGTGAAGCAACTGTGCTACCACTGTGCTACCGTGCTGCCCATGAGATGGTCGGTTGCCAGATCATGACTGATGTGGTATGATAATCCTCAACTCCACTTTCCGCCTTATCCCCACAACCCTTAATTCCCTTAATGATTAAAATTCTGTCTATCTCAGCCTTGAACATACTTAACGACCCAGCCTCCACAGCCCTCTGTGGTAAAGAATTCCACAGATTCACTACACTCAGAGAAGAAATTCCATCTCATCTCTTGCCTTAAATGGGTGACCCCTTACTCTGAATGCAGAAGAGTGC
The DNA here is from genome assembly GCF_047496885.1 of Scyliorhinus torazame. NCBI lineage: Eukaryota > Metazoa > Chordata > Chondrichthyes > Carcharhiniformes > Scyliorhinidae > Scyliorhinus > Scyliorhinus torazame. Next base: position 176,202,232 of record NC_092707.1, read on the forward strand.
AATGTAGCTGCAGTTCCAGAGACACGGGGCGCGATTCACCACAAACATTTCAAAGTATCATTTTGGGTGAGTTTAGCGGGGTGTTTCGCGTTGGGAAGATCGCGACCTGTACTTACTCGCACTTAATCCCAAAAATGAATGCCGACGTGAATTTTGCCATGCCTGGCTCCCTCGTCGTCTGATTCACTCAATTCGCGCCTCAGCTGCTCACCACTAACAAGTGGGAGCTGCTTTTAAACCCTCCCACAGCACTCACACCCAATCAAGAAATGAGGATAGCAGCGTGGAGACCTGCACCTCGCTTTGGCGATGCCAACCTGGCCAGGCTTCTCATCACAGTAAATGAGAGGTGGGGCATCGTGTTCCCCAGAGGGGGGTCAGAGAACCAGCAACAGGGTCAGCATTGCCTCCTGGGAGGCAGTGGCGGCTGCAGTGAGTGCGGGCAGCATGACCAGGAGGACCGTCGTCCAACGCCGGAAGAAGATGAATGACCTCCAATGAGCTGCAAGGGTAAGTTGCCATCTCTCTACTGGCACCAGTTCTGCTTGCTGCTCCTCAAATTCCCAAACCCCCCCACCTCCCCCTCAACCCAGTGGCTGACACCTCGCACCCTCGCAACATCCGATCTTCAAGCTTGTTTCTCAGAATCCCCTGGCACCCACTGGCACCATGTCCAGGTGTGGTGCCCACACATGCCACCTGCTGTGTCCTCTTTGTCCCTGCAGGAGAAGATAACCCATAATAAGTGGGAAAGAGCGAAGACAGGGAGAGGAATGTCAGAGGTCCGAGTCCTACCCCCCTATGAGGAATGGCCCCTACTGACCGCGGGATTGCCCAAGGAGAGAGCAGTGACCGACATGATGTCAGTCTGTGCCAGAGAAGTGAGGATCCACTGTCCTTTCACTCAGATGATCTGTTTCAAGTGAGTTGCTGATGTCCCACAGAATTATCCTTCCCTCTATTGACCACATATCCATTGATTTGCAGGACCACCATCTGATGAGGCCGAGCCACCCGGAACCATGCCACCCCCCGCTACCAAGAGAACATCTCAGAGGACAGCTCCAAGGAGAACGCTGGCGAGGCACCACCGTTATCAATCGCACCTTCCACCAGCACAGAGACACACACCTCGGTGAGAAACATTACTGGACAGGCTTCTGGGGCACAATCTGAGCACCACACAGTTGTTGATGCACATTAGGTCGGGAAGGACCATCGAAGGGAGACAGCAGGCGGAGGTCGGACTCAGCTGGGTCCCAGCTTGAGGTCGACCATCTGGACAAGGCTCTCCCAGAGCTGATGCTGATGATAGGACACAGCCGTGACATTCAGGAGGGGTTGGCAGCGACAGTCCAGCAACTGCAAGGCTGATTGGAGGAGTTCAAAATCCTTCAGGTGCAGGAGATGGTGCCGGTAATGCGTAGCACCCAGGTTAGCATTGCTAGGGTGGCGACTGCAGAGGAAACCCAAGAGCGTGCCATCCGTGTCTTGAGTGGTGATGTCCAAGGCATGGTTCAGTCTGGGATGACCATGGCTGACGGCCTTGACATCTTGGGCTCCAAGAGTGGCACGAACCACTCCGCTGTCGGTCCGACCGGAAGGTGCGGAATCCTCCGCATTACTGGGGGCTAGGCTAGCGCCGGAGGGGTTGGCGCCTCGCCAACCGGTGCCAAAGGGCCAGCGCGAGTTGGCGCATGCGTAGAACCGCCGGCGTGGTTCCGCGCATGCAGAGACTGACCGGCATGTTCCTGCTCATGCGCAGGGGGGTTCTTCTCCGCGCCGGCCACGCTGGAGCCCTACAGAGGCCGGCACGGAAGGAAAGAGTGCCCCCATGGCACAGGCCCGCTCGCAGATTGGTGGGCCCCAATCGCGGGCCAGGCCACCATGTGGGGCCCCCCCGGGGCCGGATCCCCCTGTGTCCCCCGAGGACTCACCGAGCCTGCCTACAAGCCAGGTCCCGCCATGATGAACCATGTCCATTTCACGCCGGCGGGACTGGCCGAAAATGGGCAGCCGCTCGGCCCATCGGGGCCTGGAGAATTGCCGGGGGGGCCGCTGCCAATGGCACCCGACCGGCGCGGCGTGATCTCCGGCGCCGGTTTTCGGGCGGGATTCACGCCGCCCCCCGGCGATTCTCCGACCCGGTGGAGGGGTCGGAAAATCCCACCCCATGTCCCAGTTAATAAGGGACACATCTCAGACAAAGATGGACGTAGCTGAGGCACTCCAGAGCATGGCAGTCTCACTGAGAACCATCGCTGAGAGC